>NC_091485.1:59066922-60266922 GCF_947461875.1 Haliaeetus albicilla | reverse complement strand
TAGGAGAAATATCTTTCTAGAACTCTATTTCAAATTATCAAGTTTTGGAAATGTGAATAAGATCGAAATAAAACTGGCTTCAAAATACCTAGTTAACCATCTGAATATATGACTTTGTTTTCCAAGTTGGGACCACTCAGGATTTCACACTGAATTTGCAGATAAACTTGCAGATAAGCTTCTAAAAGTGTCTAATTTTTCTCTATTTGTTTTTAAAATTCAGTAGGAGCTGCCCAATATTTCTTATTCTGTAAATTAGCTACGTACAGAGGAAATCAAACCAGTCACTTGGGAATAAATACCATATGAAGATAATATCTTTAAGTCCATTCAGGGATGATGAATGCCTTTCCTTCAACTTCCATTTCCTTTGTTATTTACCATGTAAAATCCATGTCTGTTTTACTCCTCTATAAGCACAGCTGGTTTTTATACAGTCCTTGTTTTAAGAATCTTAGGAACTTTTATGAACCAAAACCTGCTTCTGACTGGACTCAGTGCACAGTCTTTCAGTGGAACGTTTTAGTATGAAAGTTTTTTTAATGAAGGAGAAAACCAAAGCAAGGTGTGTTGGCAGGTATCACAAAATCGGGCTTCAAGGTTAGAGGTTTAATCTATTATGCTGTCATAAGTAGGGCAACACAAAGTTAAATGGCTTTTTTTTTTTTTTTAAAACCAATGTAATGCATCTGAAGTTCATTTTGGTTTTTTTTTTTTAAGTTTTATGCATTTAATTAGGACATAATAAAACCAGATTTCTCCACTATCATCTGAGTTATGATGCCATAAAGCACTCAGGTTTAACTACACATGGAGTTACTAACTGGTGTGCCAGTTCTTGATAAAATTAGATGGTATCATATAATTTTCTATAAAATAGTTTGTTGCCAAGTAGGTTATATTACACTCAAGCACTTATTTCATCATTATGAATGCAGGTGAGCTGAAGGAACTTAGAAACTGCATACATTACTGTAATGTTAAGTTGCTTGTAAAATTGTCTGTAAAAACACCAAAAGAAGCAGGACTAAAAGTTAGCTCTGCAAGTAGACTAGCCCAGGCATAATAGAGAGAAAAAAGCTTTCAGTTCATAATTCAGCATTTCTTTAATAGAAAAGATATATTTCATTTCTACTTTAATTAGGAATGTAACAGTCAATAAAATGGAGATCAGTGTCTATGAGATCCAAGTAAAAGTTCTTGTTTTCCTTTTCCTTGTCTTTCCGATCTTATTCTTGCTCTTATATTCCTATTTTCAGTTCAGGCTTGTTCTCCCCTAAATGGGAATATTGCTGGAAATGTAGATTTTACAGGACGTTCAGAAAAAGTATCCCTGCCCAGGTCTTGTCACCAGTCAGGAAAAAAAGGTACTAAGGATTCAGGAGTACACCAAACAAACTATTATTTAGCTATTCATATAAGCTATTAATAGAGATATTTTTTTTTTAAGATCACGTTGCCCATTGTTAAATTTTCTTTCAATCTTTATTTTCAGTTGTACTAGATCTTTCTAGACAACTTCTCTTGACTAAATAGTAAGCTGAAAATACTGATAGAACCTCCCAAGCTGACAGCTCTTCTCCCCATTTTGTGCATGAAGTATAGGACAGAGACATTTGAGCTCGTGGGATGTCACAGATGTTGCATAGCAACGGATGCAAGAAGCATCTCATCTCTGCTGCCTGTCAGACTACCAGGACAGCAGAGGAAGTGTTTCAGGGACTGCAACTCCAAATCTTTTAGACTATTTGACCTTTTCTGTTTAAAAGAAAAATTTATTCTTAAACAACAATGGATAAGCATACATGGCTTTTCAGGTTCCACTGAGACAAGGAGAGTTGAACAGGAATACTAATACAACTTTTTTAAAAAAGCTTTTTCTTCTTCCTTGCACTATCAGAGAATAAAGCTAAGTCTGGGAGAAAAATATGAAAGGAAAATATCATATTATACTGTTGTCCATTGACAACATTTTGCTACAATTAATTTTTGTCAATGATAGTCAAACACCATTTGTCTTATATTTCTGCATTAGTGGATCCTTTGCTGTGCAGTAAGGGCAGTAAGAGATGCATGATACACACAGAATAAAGGAAGGGTTGGAAGTCAGGAGGGCTGGCAGTTAAAGATGACAATGAAAAAAGTTGCAGTTGGACTAGATAACACTGGTCAGTAAGTGGGCAGCATTTCCCATTGTTAAAATTTCTAATATTTTAACTTCAGGATTTTCATACTTTACAAAGTAGAAGTGGGACTTTATCAAGGATTTTCGTTTCTTTACAGAGAAAACATATGAATCCCAACAACATTTCACACTTCTGTAACTGTTCCTTTAGAAGATTATAAAGCCCTTTAACAACACTAAGCAACAAAGCTTTGTGACAAATTACTCCCAGATATAAACAAAACCAGGTATGGCTCTACAGAGGAGTAATTAGGACAAACTGGCACACTATTTAGATTGGAAATCTTCCTATAATAAGATTGCCTTTCTAAGCCTCTAAAGAGCTTGAAGTGATAAATTAGTTTGTCAATGAAATGTAGACACCTCCTGTGTTAAGCTGAGTGAGGATTTGCAGGATCAAAAGTCTGGATTTAGGTGCCTAAAATCCACATACACTCTGTGATCCAGATTCCTTAATGATGCTACCTAAGTGGTTTAAAACAAACTTTTAAGGTAGTCAATAGTTGTATGCTTGTCAGTAACTGATCCAAGGTCCCAGAGGCTGAGTTTTCAGGTGTGCTAAGACTTAGAGATACAATGGAGGCCAACAGTAATGTGCTTTTGAAAGTGTATGAACTTACAAAGGGTTACATAATGCTAGGTAGTGTGAAAAATTGGATGAATCTAAATGCAACCTTTGTAATGACTTTTGGATTTGAAGACTATGTGCTTCAATTCCTCTCCTGTAAACTGCACTACCTAATCTAGCATGGATATTTTTTGGTGAAGCTGTGTTTACATTTTGGTAACTGGATACTTGCAAAGGAGTTACTCTGTCTGAGGCACATACACTTTATTTCGGTGGTGAAATCGTCTCTGCCATTTCACATGCAGGCTTTGGTTTTGTTATTTTCATATTGTTTTACCATAGGACAAAATAAAATGCTAAGTCTGAATGTTCGTGTCTGATCTTTACTTAAGAAGAATGACATGTAATTCAGGAGCTGGCTAATTTGTTATGATCACTGTAAAACAAAGGCTGACCCAACTGGGAATGGTATCTCAGTGGTTGAAAATGACTGGTTTTGAACTGCTGCTGAGCAGACACAATTAGGATCCTCATATCCCAAGATGAGAAAATTCATTTCCATGCCTGTAAGCAAAAATAGTGCCAAGTGCTAGAAGTACCCCAAGGCGCGAAGACTCCAAGGCATGCTTACACAGATAAACAAAGCCCAGGATGCATTACATTAAGTGTGTGAAAGTAGTCTGTTAAATAGATGGAATGCAATACATTAGTAACATTCTTGCCCACATAATGTTGTTATATATTTTTAAAGAACTATATTAAATATTATACATAAAAAGCTAATTAAGAGAAGGGACTTCTGCCAAATATATTAGCATTGCCACTCAGAAATTGTTTTGGAGTAAATACTGTGTTTTCAGAACCTGAATCTGTTTTGGAAAGGAATGAAAATTTGGAACCTCCAGTTTTCACAAAATCCATTGTATAAACTAAAATAACATTATTAAATAATTTCACTTGTTTAAAAATTTTAAAGTACAGTTCCTATTTGCCTATGGTGTTGAATAGAAAACTAGCTATACTATTTTAAATATAAAAATATTCGGTAAAGCTGAACAATTGATCTTTTTTGAAACATTTTTATTGCCAACATGTTATACCACATCACAGAAGATATAAAAGAAGAATAAAATTCAGTTCTATAGCTAGGAACTTCCGATATGTGACAATAGGTTGTCCCAAAAGGCCTACTGTATATTAGCTTTACTAACGTCTAATGACAGGAATCTCTTCAGACTAAAAAAAAAAATCTCACAATATGTATCTGGTGGTAAATAAATTCACACCTTCGTTCCCATTAAATAAAAGTTAAGATTTCTTAATATTTTAATATCAGTCTTGAAGACTATTGAATTTTCAATATGAGTTGAGGCCACAAAAATTTATCCTTGAAAATTAAGTTACATACATGTTTATGGACTTGGATTTTGACAAGTTTTCAGTATTACATTTCTTAGCATCAGATAATTTAGCAGCAGTGACCTTTAATATTTGGTAGTGGTACCTTTTTTCCAAATAATAGCAGGAAATGAAAGACAAGAAAAAATATTTAGCCTGTACTATGTGGAACTAACAATTTAAATATGTAAGCCTGAAGGAAAGAAAAATTACTATTTTTCTATTTCTGTAGATGGGATACTGAGTCACAAAAATTTAATTAAGATCATAACGTTGCATAAAAAGTGGTGGAATAAGACCTGAAAGCAAACCTTAAAAAATTCTCTGTGATTCCCATATTACTAAACTCTTCTGTTCATAAATATTTTCTCCTATGCTTAGTGCTCTACCTTTCTAACCCTTGCTTCTAGTCATAGCACTTACTTTATTCTTAACTTGTTTTCATATTTTTTGTCCTTTGTGTCCACTTCTGTAATTGCTGACAATTCTATAATTGCGCACACACACAGAGAATTATGTACTTGGCGTGTAATAAGTATAAATATAGTATGTACTGTATGACTCACTACTCACATTTCCTAGCATTTAATGACTAGAATAATTGTGAAAATAATACAGTATTTTTGTGCCAGCCATTATTAAAATTTCAGGTAAAATGAAGGAGTAAAATACACTTTTGTTTACCTTTTGATTTTTTGTCTTAATTTAGATCTCAAACATATGTAAGAAATACGAACTGTTCTTAGAAAGCCTTGAAAGCTTTACAATCTGTCTATGTAAAGTCAAGTCTGCAGTGATTTTGGTGGGACTATGCAATATGATTAGGAATACAAGAGTCTGAGGTCCATACTGAACCCCCTTTTCATACAAACCTTGTTTATTATGTTCTAGCACTTGCTGTATATAGTATACTATAGTATACATAGTATACATACTATATATAGTGTATATAGATAAATATGACGGCTTAGTTTTAAATTATTTCAATATATCTAAGTTTGCAAGTTAAAGAACCTATAGTATCAGAACAATTTCTAAACATCTATATGCATTTCCAGATCAATTTTGGTTTTCAGTTTAAAAAATATACTAGAGAAAATAATATGTAGCACAGGATAGCTGCACACAATTTTCATAAACTGTTTTTCAGTAAACATTGGAGTTAAGTTCATGATGCTTTGTTTTCAAAGGAAAATCAGAAGAAAAACACTAATTTGTTTGCTATCATGAACTACTGAAATTCTAAACGATTATAGGATTCTAGTTGAAATTACACAGGCATCTTCCTCAGAATCTTTATCTTAAACTAAGGCAAGAGTGCAGTATAGATAGATAATGATACTTGCAAGTGTGCAGCAACAGTATCCTTCTCTGGTACTCAACTGCTTCTTATCTCTGAAGTGCTCTTTCCCTCTTGTCCCTTGCTATGTGACATGAGAGTTTGTCCTCTGCACTCACCTAGACCTCAGAAGTAGGATCTACACATAGAAACTTATGTCTGGAGATATCCTGACCTTTGATGTTATGATGCAGATTATTATTGCTTGACTGACCAATGCAGCTCCTTATTGCTACTAGAAAGATTTTTTCCAGAACTGGGTGTGAGGTCATTCAATAACATCTATTTTTCTTAGCAGATATAACAGAAAACGAATGAGATGAGGGCCCTCATCGGTAGAAGGCTCCAGGGAACAGATCTGTTCTCAAATATTGTGTATTACACAGTGAGAGTTGTTTTAGTTTTAAAACCATAAGAATTTACTAAGTCCTGATCAGGAAAGACACTGTGATAGGAGCAGAACAGAAGGGGCACTAAAAATAATTCTGGCATTTTGGACCCTGCTAACTTTTTCACATGACTAAGATTGGTTGCATTTCCATGTTACTGTAACCCAAAAATCTGCAATATTTTAACTTCTGGGACACTTACAGATTAGCCAATTATGTATGGCTAATTACAAATTATTTGGCTAATATTTGATCATGTGGATGATAGAAGTTATTGATGTCATCTCAGAGAGTGTGCCTGTAAGCTGTGAAAAATATTACTGATGCTACTGCTCAGTTTATGCTGGCTGAGGGAAATGTGAGAACACTTCACTGAGAATACACTGCATTTTTGCAATGCATCTGAAAGCCAGCAGATGGAGTGTTTCAGTTACGCTGATGAATACAGTTACTCCAAATTTCATCAGAACAGCTGATACCTAACCCTTGCATCACAGCAGTTACACTTTGCCTTTTAAGCAACCAAATGCTTAATAGCTTTGAGATGCAAAACAGCTGTGAAGCAAACCATCTTACATTTACAAATATTATTTCTATACTATTGTGTCCTGGTTTCAGCTGGGATAGAGTTAATTGTCTTCCTAGTAGCTGGTACAGTGCTATGTTTTGAGTTCAGTATGTGAAGAATGTTGATAACATGCTGATGTTTTCAGTTGTTGCTAAGTAGTGTTTAGACTAAAGTCAAGGATTTTTCAGCTTCTCATGCCCAGCCAGCGAGAAAGCTGGAGGGGCACAAGAAGTTGGCACAGGACACAGCCAGGGCACCTGACCCAAACTGGCCAACGGGGTATTCCATACCATGGGACGTCATATCTAGTGTATAAACTGGGGGGAGTGGGGGCGGGTATCACCGCTCGGGGACTAGCTGGGTGTCGATCTGCGGGTGGTGAGCAATTGCAGTGTGCATCATTTGTATATTCCAATCCTTTTATTATTGCTGTTGTCATTTTATTAGTGTTATCATTACCATTATTAGTTTCTTCTTTTCTGTTCTATTAAACCATTCTTCCCACGTTCAACCCACAAGTTTTACTTCTTTTCCTGATTTTCTCCCCCATCCCACTGGGTAGGGGGGAGAGTGAGTGAGCGGCTGCGTGGTGCTTAGTTGCTGGCTGGGGTTAAACCACAACATATTGATTGTGAATGCAGTTCTGTATCAAGTATACTTTCTGCACATTCACAAGCTTTAAGCCAGTTTATGTAAATGTGGTGCAGACAATCTTTTCCCTTGCAAAAATGTGTCTTTTCAATTCTACTGTATACTTTCTGGAATGGACTATCTTGTTTGTATGTCATATGAATTTTTGCAATTTATATCATATTCAGTGTGCTCTATTCATAGCCTTTGTACTCTTGATTATTTTAGGATAGATCTTCCATGTGTCATCCAACAGAACTTATGATTTATTTAATTTCTGGAGACTAAAATGTGCTTTACCTTAAACATAGAAATACAGTAAAACAGTACAATGGGCAAAATTTAATCTTTGTCCTTCTATTTGTCCCACCTGCCATTTAAAAAATAATTTCTACATAAAAAATGAATTATGCTATGGATCCTGCCAGTAACTGGTCTTAGACACTCAGACAACTCCAGCAGCTGGCCCCGGAAGCCCCAGCAACCCCTTGTGCTCCCCCCCCAGCAATCTCTCAGTGCACAGGAGCTGGCTGGGACCTCCTGGCACCTCCAGTAGCCAACATACAGACCCTTTTGTCTGTCCTGGATCCAGCTTCCACAGCTGCATCCCAAGCTCTTATTCTACTCACCAGTTACTCCTAGTTGATACTCACTGCCCATCACACACCGATGTATGTTCCCACACACTACACACGCACTTCAGTCTGTCCAGTCACTGTCACCATGGACACATAGATGTCTCACCCTCAGTCCCACCCCAGTTGCTGCACTCAGACCCCAAACACACGCATGTATGGAGTATAGAGAGCATCTCACCCAGGAAAGACTTAGAGATGGAGTTTAATGACAAGACAGGACAGACTGCACTGACCAGGCACAGGGCATGACCAGACCAGTATACTGATCAGCAAACTGCTGACAGGTGACTGGTCCCCTTTATTTTCTTATCACTCCAGTTTTACATATTCGTGCCTCCCCAAACCACCTTGATCCTCCCTTTCCACACCTTTGATTCCTCTCCTAAACATCCAGTAACAAGTCTTGCACAATCCCAGCATGCTTTCCTAGAGGTATGCAGAGCAAGTCTCTGACTGGGGTACTGGGGTTTCTGCTCCTTTGTGTGTGTGGAGACAGGGCAGTTATCATATAAGCTAACACTATGCTTAGGAAATCAGCTCAAAAGTAAGCAAATCTGGCCACAAAACACTTCTTTTTTTTTTTGAGAAGATGCAAAATTTTGAAATGACATTTTGTTCTTAAGTGGAATATTGTAAACCTTTCACAGTTTAAAGCAAGAAAGTCTAGAAAGACTGATAAATAACCAATAAGATCATATTAGCGATAACTTAGAAATGACTTGCTATTAGGAGTGCGGCACATTTTAAAGGCAAATTCAACTCTCTCTGGAGGGTGTTCAAAATAAGAATAGAGTTGGATGGAAAGAGAAATGATCAAAATTACAAGACTAACATTTTAATTTTGCATTTCTGCTAGATTTTCCAGTAAAACCTAGAATAACAGCAAAAGCTCTAAACGTCCCATAAAGTGCTTTATAAAGTTCAGAATGGCTAAAAAATAGCAGAGAATCTACATGGGAAACTGACAGAGCCAAATGAGGTAGCTGCCTATTCCCAAAGCAGACATTTGATTTAATGAATTATTGCTAAAGTGGAAAGAAACATGGAATGATATTTTTAAAGAAACATAAGTGGAAATTTTCTTTATGGATATAATATAATAGTTAAAAAGGAGTCTTGCCCACACTGAAGTCATTCTTGCAAACTTGTGCAAATTACATTTTTAGAACTACGGAAGAGAGAAAAATGTTTCTCAGAACTAACAGCAATTGTTCAAGACTTGTATATTATAACATGTAAATTATTCTTAAATTTTGAAAATGCAAGATTATTTCCATTAGCTACTTAATATATCTCTTCCATGAACAATTAAAATGGAAATCTAGGTTATTTCCATAATTCCTTTGGCTCATAATTAATAAGGCACTATCATCGTAAGCAAAAACATTTTGGGGATGAGATCAATGAATTCTAAATGTTCAAAGATGACCCTGCCATTTTCTTTGAGGAACATCATCATCACTGAAATGTTTTAAATAATTTGCCTATTTAGGAAAAAAAAAAAAGCCTATCAGCATCAAGGAATTGATACTTGAATTAGAAATCCTTTTACATTATTTAGATGAGACTGCTAATGCCAAGCTAAATGGTGTGGAATGGTGAAAAAGCTTGGCTTTAGTAAGTGGTTGATATTTGGTTAATATTCAAAAAGTTTTCTGTTCATTGTGCTTCTTACAAAATAAAACCTCCTGAGTGGTACGTTTATATTGCTAACTTGCAGGCCACAAACTCATCTACAAATAAAGTTCTAGTACTACTTTATCCTGATATGTGCCTGAATTTTTATGAAGGAAAAACAGTAATAAATATTGTAGGAAAAAACATCCTTCAGAAATGCAAAGGCTACCTTCTACCTTAAAATTAAAAGTAAGCTTGAAAACTTATCCTAAAGGAGTTTTTTTGTTATTGATGATTGGGGGTGTGGTGTGTGTTTTTTTTTCATTTGGGAGGAAAATGTAGGTTCCTCCAAATTAGAAACATAGGGTGCTTTTTTGTTTGTTTTTTTTTTTTTTTTAAACTAGTGGGTCTGTTTAGATTTTTGAACTTACCAGAAAAAATAAAAGTACTTGTGGCATTAAGCCCTCACTGCCCTGCAAAAAAACCCACCTTCCAAACAAATAAAGACAGGATCTTTTTAGAGAAGTCAGTCTATAAAGTCCAAAAGTCCCTTTCAATCTTAAAGTTTATAATGATAGAAAGAATTATGTTAAGGTATAATTTTCCTTATCTGAGTAACAGTAATTTTATCTGGAGGAATACTTCTGTGAATAAATCTTTTATGCAATACTGAGCAGAAATATTTTTGCAATACAATTTCTAACATGGCAGATATTTGTGTTTCTCTAAGTAAATAAATTTCTACTGAGGTTTTTGTATAATTTACTGTAGTTACTGTATTCAGAATTTTAATCATAAACCCAAAACTCCGTTTCATCTCAACAAATATTTTGAAAATTAACAGTGATAACAAAACAATGTAAGCAACATGTCAAGCTTAACACCATTGAGCTCTCTGAAAAGATTTTCACATTCAGTATTGAATTAAAATGCTGTATCTCCTCTTGAGTATCAAAACAGTAATAGCATAAGAAAAAATATGATGAATAGCACTGTTGAACTCTATTGGTTTTGTGTAGGAAGATCTGAGCTGGATGTCTCTATTATGGTTCATTGGTGGAATTCTTATTTGGAGAAAAAGCAAACCAAAAATACTCTTATTATACAGGAGCTTCAAGCCAATTGTTTTTTTCTCTCTCTTTCAAACTGGAGAAGAAGTTGTAGAAAGATAAAACTGACAGCAGGTTCACAATCCGGTTCAAAGTTATTCACACTGAAAAGGTCAAATCTTACCCATTTTTGAAAACAAGTGTTTCTGAAAAAAAGTGTATTAGTCCTCATCAAGATTTTATAGGAAGGGAAAATGTTGTTATAGCACAACATTTGATTTTCTCACATATGTTTATGATAATCTGGATGGAGTCAGAGGTACAAGTTTTCCTATTACTTAAGCCAATACCAGAAGTTCTTTCCCCTATTCTTTTTTTCCTTCCTTGCATGAGAGGCCATCAATGAGAACCTGTACTGTTCAGTTCGGAGGCATTGTATGCAATAGTAAGGAAAAGAGAAGGCACCTGTGTGCATATACAGGAAAGTCATCTTGAAAAATACAGATCAATGTATTAGGTTAACAAAAAAGAAATCACAACCCCAAAACCCAACACAATATTTACTAAAAAAAAATGAAATCTGAAGGAATCTGCAGATCTTATAATGACAGTGACAGCCATCAAAGTGAGCCTGTGTCGTGGTTTAAGCCCAGCCAGTAACAAAGCGCCATGAAGCTGCTCGCTCACACCCCGCCCCCAGCCCTGGTGGGATGAGGACAAAATATAAACAAAAGCTCATGGGTCAAGACAAGGAGAGGAAGGGATCACTCACCAATTATGGTCATGGGCAAAAACACAGACTCAACTTGGGTGAAAAACCAAAATCAATTTAATTACTACAAATCAAATCAAATCAAGGATAATGGGAAGTAAACCCAAACCTTAGAACACCTTCCCCCCACCCCTCCCTCCTTCCCGCTTCAACCCCACTCCCGGTTCTCTCTCCCTCCTCCCCCCGGCGGCCTAGGAGGACGGGGAATGTGGGTTGGGGTCAGTTCATCACACCTTGTCTCTGCCGCTCCTTCCTCCTCAGGGGGAGGAGGACTCCTCACTCGTCTCCTGCTCCAGTGTGGGGGTCCCTCCCACAGGAGACAGTCCTTCACGAATTTCTCCAACATGAGTCCCTCCCACGGGCTGCAGTTTTTCCCAAACTTCCCTGGCCTGGGTCCTTTCCGCGGGCCGATCTCCAGTCACAGCCTGCTCCAGCACGGGCTTTCCCATGGAGTCCCGGCCATCTTGGGGGGCATCCCCCTGCTCCAGCATGGGCTCCTCCCCGCACTGCAGGTGGGCAACCGCTCCCCCGCTCCCCTCCATGGGCTGGGGGGGGACAGCCTGCCATCTCACCACGGGCTGCAGGGGCATCCCCTCCTCCCCTGCTCCTCCTCATCCTCTCCTTCCTCACTGACCATGGTGTCTGCAGAGGGGTTCCCCTCACATTCCACTCCCCTCTCCTCTGCAGGTTCCCCTTCTTAAATCTGTTCTCTCAGAGGCACTATCACCGTCACTGACAGGCTTGGTCTGGGCCAGTGGTGGGTCCACAACTTGGAGCCGGGGAACCTTCCAGCAGCCTCTCACAGGATCCATCCCTGCAGCCCCTCCCCTGCTACCAAAACCCCGCCGCACAAACCCAAATGAGTCTGTAATCTGGTATCACTGATGTGGTATCACTTTAATATAGAGAAGAAATACAGGAGAAATATAGGAGAAACCTATATAAACTGGTAGTTTATTCCATCATTTTTCTCTAAGTTGATTTACAAGAAAATAACACAGAGATTCAGAGACTTTGATGTAGTCACAATAGATATGATCCATTTATTATTTGGACTGTATCATTTCATATTCATTATCATTGCGTTGTTGGGAAAGGAAAATAAAACATGGAAAGGTGGTCCCTAGAACACTTTGTGATGGAGCTAAATTCTGCCTGTTCAACTGCAGCTTCAGTTAGTTCATCCAAAAGGTTTTTGTATGTTGCTGTAGGTTTAAGAAAGGAAGTGATTTCTGAAGAAAGGGCTTCGGTATCTTTTTTAATCTTAGAAATGGTAGAACTAGAGAAATTATACCATGAGAGAAAATTCAGTGGCTGTAATTTCATAATCACATAATTTAGTTATAGTTATTAGCATCTAGAACATGACTGCTTGCATGCCTATGTAATGTAATTGTGGGAATTCTTTTCTTTCCATTGAGATAGCTTATCTTGCATTCATGTGCTAAGTATTTTCTTACTTCTACGGAACACACTGATTAAATTGAATGTGCTTTTGGAACTTTACAATGTATAAATCTCTTCTTTTAATATTCAAGGATTAGGCAAAATAATCATTCCAGAGCATTCTATCTGAACTGTCTGACCTACCATTTAATCAGTCCATCTTTTCATATATCCCATTCTTACTTACCTCCTTTAAATTGCCTCCTTTCATTCAGTCTCACATTGTCATTGCACATTTTTTTCTGGTTGTTCCTGTATTCTTTCTGTTTATGAATGCAGTTGAACAGTTATCAGCTGTCTTACACCAATGTAACTTGCTTGGCTTCATTGGATTTATTCCAATGCGTGCCAGAGAAGGATATGATTTAGCGTTTCAGGGGAAGAACTTACAGGTACATTGATTCAAAATAACAGCATTACATGAATTTTGTGGCATCACTCCCTTTTTTTTTTAAAAATTTTAGATCATTGTTTCAATATAGTTGAGATGTTATTCAGATAAACAAAGAGATGTCCAGGGTGCCTTCTGGGGGTTTTTTTCCGTTAATTTTAAACCAGTTACTTTTAATTTAGAAGTGTGTTAAATTAAATCGAGCTATGTTCTGTTTCACCCACTGTCGTTTTCTCAAAAGCTTTTTTATGGTCTTTGTGAACATCCTCCTGGTCTTTTCCATTTTTGTATCTTTCAAATTATTTCATCACTTTAAAATTCTGATACCTCTTCCTTTATCCTTTTCCAAAATGATTAGGCATTTAAAAAAATAAAAAAGACTTGCACTAAACTGTACTTTCTCTCCATTCTAAACACGCCACACAACTTACAGTCTAATATGAATAAGTAAACTTTCTAAAGTATTCTGTGTTCATAGGGAGTTAGAAAGATGAAATTCAATTTTTGCCTTGTTCATAGATGGCTATAAGCTCTTCAGAAGGGATAGGCAAGGAAGGAGAGGTGGTGGAGTAGCCCTGTATGTCAGGGAGTGTTTTGATTGTCTAGAGCTGAATGATGGTGATGATAGGGTTGAGTGTTTCTGGCTAAGAATCATGGGGAAGGTCAACAAAGCAGGTATCATTGTAGGAGTCTGTTACAAACCACCCAAGCAGGATGAAGAGGCGGATGAAATATTCTATAAAAGCAGCTGGGAGAAGTCTCACAATCACTAGCCCTTGTTCTAGTGGGGGACTTCAACTTACCAGATGTCTGCTAGAAATACAATACAGTGGAGAGGAAATAGTCCAGGAGGTTCCTGGAGTGTGTGGAAGGCAGGTTTCTGACACAGCTGGCAAGGGAGCCAGTGAGGGAAGATGCCCTGCTGGACCTGTTGTTTGTGAACAGAGAAGGACTTGTGGGTGATGTGATGGTTGGAGTCCATCTTGAGCATAGCAATCACGAAATGATAGTTTTCGATTCTTGGAGAAGTAAGGAGAGGGGTCAGCAGAACTGATATCTTGGACTGCCAGAGGGCCTGCTTAGGAGACTGGCTGACAGAGTCTCTTGGGAGGCAGTCCTGAAGGGCAAAGGAGTCGAGGAAGGCTGGACATTCTTCAAGAAGAAAATCCCAAAGGTACAGGAGCAGGCCGAAGACCAGCCTGGCTGAACAAAGAGCTTTGTCTGGAACTCAGGGAAAAAAGGAGAGCTTATGACCTTTGGAAGAAGGGACAGGCCACTCAGGAGTACTAAAAGGATGTCGTGAGGTTATGCAGGGAGAAAATTAGAATGGCCAAAGCCCAACTAGAACTTAAAACTGACTAATGCTGTAAAAGACAATAAAAATGTTTCTATAAATAAATTAGCAACAAAAGGAAGACTAAGGAGAATCTTCAACCTTTATTTGATGCAGGGGGGAAACATGGTGACAAAGGATAAGGAAAAGGCTGAAGTACATAATGCAGCCTTTGCCTCAGTCTTTAATTGTAAGGCCAGTTGTTCTCAGGGTACCCAGCCCCCTGAGCTGGAAGGCCGGGACAGGGAGCAGAATGAAGCCTGCATAATCCAAGGGGAAATGGTTACCAACCTGCTACACCACTTAGACACACAGAAGTCCATGGGGCTGGATGGGATCCACCCAAGGGTACTGAGGGAGCTGGCGGTAGTGCTTACCAAGCCACTTTCAGTAATTTGAACAATTGAACGTCCCCTGGCTAACCAGGGAGGTCCCAGTTGACTAGAGGTTAGCAAATGTGATGCCTATCTACACAAAGGGCTGGAAGGAGCATCTGGGGAACTACAGACCTGTCAGTCTGACCTTGGTGCTGGGGAAGGTTATGGAGCAGATCATCTTCAGTGCCATCACACAGCATGTACAGGACAAGCAGGTAATCAGGCCCAGGCAGCACGGGTTTATGAAAGGCAGGTCCTGCTTGACTAACCTGATCTCCTATGACAAGATGACCTGCTTGGTGGATGAGGGAAAGGTTGTATATGTTGTCTATCTAGACTTTAGTAAAGCCTTTGTCACTGTTTCCCACAACATTCTACTGGAGAAACTGGCTGCCCATCCCTTGGACGGGTGTACTCTTCACTGGGTAAAAAACTGGCTGCATGGCCAAGCCCAGAGAGTGGTGGCAAATTAAGTTAAATCCAGTTGGCAGCCAGTGGTATTCCCCAGGACTCAGTACCGGGGCCAGTTCTGTTTAGTATCTTTATCAATGATCTGGACGAGGGGATCAAGTGCACCCTCAGCAAGTTTGCAGACGACACCAAGTTGGGCAGGAGTGTTGATCTGCTTGAGGGTAGGAAGGCTTCACAGAGGGATCTGGGCAGGCTGGATCAATGGGCTGAGGTCAATTGTGTGAGGTTCAACAAGGCCAAGTGCCGGCTCCCACGCTTGGGTCACAACAACCCCATGCAATGCTACAGGCTCGGGAAGAGTGGCTGGAAAGCTGCCTGACAGAAAAAGACCTGGGGGTGTTGGTCGACAGCCGGCTGAATGTGAGCCAGTAGTGTGCCCAGGTGGCCAAGAAGGCCAATAGCATCCTGGCTTGTATGAGACATAGTGTGGCCAGCAGGAGCAGGGAGGTGATTGTTCCCCTGTATTTGGCACTGGTGAGGCCTCACCTTGAGTACTGTGTTCACTTTTGGGCCCCTCACTACAGGAAAGACATTGAGGTGCTGGAGTGTGTCAAAAGAAGGGCAATGAAGCTGGTAAAGGGTTTAGAGCACAAGTGTAATGAGGAATGGCTGAGGGAACTGGGGTTGTTTAGTCTGGAGAAAAGGAGGCTGAGGGGAGACTGTATCGCTCTCTACAACTACCTGAAAGGAGGTTGTAGCGAGGTGGATGTTGGACTCTTCCTGAGTAGCAAGCAATAGGACAAGAGGAAATGGCCTCAAGTTGCACCAAGGCAGGTTTAGATTGGATATTGGGAAAATTTTTTTCACCAAAAGGGTTGTCAAGCATTGGAACAGGTTGCCCAAGGAAGTGGTTGAGTCTCCATCCCTGGAGGTATTTAAAAGACGCGTAGATGTGGCACTATGGTTTAGTGGTGCACTTGGCAGTGTTAGGTTAATGGTTGGACTTAATGATCTTAAAGGTCTTTTCCAACCTAAACAATTCTGTGATTCTATGATTCTAGATGGTGCCATAATAAACATCATTAATAATGTACTTCTACTCACCTCCTTACTACCCTCTGTACCAACATGTTATCTTTCACCCTGATGTGCTGCTCAATTTATGGTCTTTAAAAGGCTTTTGTGAAGGACTTTGTCCAAAGATTTTTAGGCATTCAGATAAGTCATAGCTATTGTTTTTCCTCTGTGACACTATTTTGATGACTCTGTAGTCTTCAGACACAATTTTTGTTTGTTTTTCTTGTAGTCCATGTTGTGTTAACTTGCTCCATTGACACTGTCTGGATTGTGCTTTTCTGAATGACATGACTTTCATGATCGTTTTCATCAGTTCTCCAAAAACTGAAGTATCAATAGCCCTTTAGTTACCAGTTTTCCTTAGTAGTCTTGCGAAAATGATAATGCTATCTAATTCATTGCATCTTAACTGTCTATATAATTTGAAAATTAAAATTAAGAGAGTATTTTATACCAATTTGCCTGCAAAACAAATAAACTGAATAATATATGACTGGGTTTTTTGCTTTCTATTTCTGAAGGTGGAGGGGTGGAGTGAGGGGCATGGAAGATACCCAGTGAGCCTGTTTTGAATGGAGGTCTTCCAAATCTAATGTAAATGTTCTGATTACTGTTAAAGTCCTTACATCCAGATCCTGTAAAAACTACAACACACAGTCCCCTCCTTGTCCTGTCTCATTCTAAATATATTTTAATTGCAATAATGAAACAAATATTTTACAGTGTGTTTTGTACTATAATAAAGGAGAAAAAAAAATACTAGTGGCAGAAAAGAAAAGAACATTTCATTCAGAACTGTTCTGCTGATTCTGCAGATAGGACTTTCCTGTCCTTTATTTTGGAGAATTATTATAGGCTTTTTGTTAATGAGACATTTACAGATGTTTAAAGGGCAATGTACTTTATAGATAGCATCGTGTAGAGCTGTAGTGGCTTTCCTTCTCTTTTTTTCTTAAGTCTTGATCTTCAGGTGGTATGGTTATCTTAGCTCAAAGTCAATGTAGCTGTGTCATTCTGTAATCATTTAGGCCTGATCCTCATGAATTAATGATATGATGTACAAACTCTGTTCTCCAACTTTTTATATAAATGTTTTGCCATAACGAATCCCAAGAAACATTAAGTTAAAGAAAATTAAAGAGAAAAGTGGCCAGGAATGTCATAATTTGTGAACCCAGTAACAACTCAGTGTAAAATCCAGAAGTGTTCTTTCATCTTTCTTGAGCTCATTAGCTGTAATAATCTTCCTGATTCTGGGTCACTCATTGAAGTGTAAAACTCACAGGGATATGATTATATTTACCTGTTGTTAAGACTTAATTTTTTTTGACATCTAGGGACTGATGAGAAGGGTAACTGTAGCTAATGTTTCTGCATTATTCCCTAGGCATTTTACAAATCTTGTAACTTGGCCACATGGAATATTCCAGCATATTTCTCTACAATATCTCAATGTCGTCTTCCTTTGTAGCAGGTAATGCAAGCCACAGGAAGGTTACTAGCTTAAGTAGGCAATAAATTCCCATAACATGAAGTTTAAAAGACAGATCAAGAGATGTTTTCTCTGATGATACATTTTAAAAACAACTACTCTTGACAATCAATTAATATTTTCTTTTATTTTATTCCTAAAACTACTTATCTCCACTTTTTTTTCATTTTAAACAGTAATCTGAGGGAAGATTAGAGAAATAGTATTTAAACAAATTGTCAAAAAATGCATAAAAAAATTGAAGCAGAAAAAAGTAGTATACAATTTATTGCAATGAAAACGAGTAAGAAATGAATGCATGCAGAAGCTAGGAGCAAATACTGAAAAAAATTTTAAAAATGGAGTAACTGAATGAAGCAAATATTTAATGAAACAAAAGTAGCAAAAATGAAAGCAGATAAGCTTACCAAGACATTAAAATATTGTCCATCATACAATGATAGAAATACAGTATTGTTTACAATTTTCCACTTACATGGGAATTTTAGTATCTTGTGTGCTAAGTAACATTAATTATCAAAGGTAAGGATATACAGAAACGTTCAATAAGTAATATAATGTTATTTTAATTTTTCTTCTCTTGTTACATAGTACATTAGGAAAATTTAATGAGAATATTTGTGCAAAAACACTTGTAAAGGAATGCTTTTTAATGATGGCACAAATAGGGTGCTGTGTTATTTCAAAAACTGAGATGTATTTAGTTTTAAGTACAGTATTTAACACTCAGAAGGAAATCTGTTAAGCAGACTGGTGTTACCTGCTATTTTTTCCAAAGTATGGGTTTAATATAAAATTGGGACCTTCAATGTTTATAGATTTTAAATGAAAATAAAATCTATATCTTATATCTTTATAAAAACAGAAGCTTTAATTGCTTGTGAATTGCAAGAAGCAAGTTGTTTTGATTTACTCCTCCTTACAGGAAAAAAAATCAATTCATAATTTCATAGAGGCATGAACAACTCTTTAAATAGATTATTTCAATTATTCTTGCTGTTTATTACTCCGCATGGGATCATTAACCCTACAAACATTTAGGATTACAGATTTACATAAGCAAAGTATTAATCAAATCTACATGCAAAGCAGAACAGAATGTCTCATGTTGAGAATGTGCTTAATTGTTTTGCTGAATAGGACCATCTAGGAAGACGTTACCCACAACGAATGATTTATCTTTGCCAAAATGTTGTAAAGAAAAAATACAGATTTTTATGAACTGTCGATAAGGTAATAAAGTACAATGAAAGGCAGAAAGTTAAATCTTCTGATTTTCTCCATTCTGAACATAATTTTGAAATATACCTCAATGTTATTAAATTATATGTTTCATTAGATGGATAGGGTTGGGGTTTTTTTCATTGTTTTATAATTTCTGCTGGACTACGATGGGGGGGGGGCAAGTGAACAATCTTTGCAAAGTTGTTTTGTGAACAGAATCGTAAAGTGTAAAAAGGAAATAAGATCTAGAGAAAGTGTCCTGTATTTTCTAAATAAAATCTAAAAATATATTGATTATTCATGTAAGTGAACAGTCTGATTCTTATCAGGAGCTGCCTTATTTGCAGCATTTCTGAATATTAGGACACATCCTTGGGTATCTAATCTCCTATTTCAAAACACTGATAATGGATGGGTTTCATTTGGTGTTTAATACATTAAGTCCTGTGTCAATTAAAAAAAATCACAATTAAAATAAATTCTTATTTCCTCTTTAAGTTCTTATAAGCATTTTTCAGACAAGTACAAATGCAGTGTGCACTAGCATGATTCTTTCTGAAGGTAGGCTCTTGGAGTTGTCCCCATGGTTTGTTTTGGTTTTGCAGTACTGAGAAGTCCTCTCTGAATTTTCATATTGCCCATGTGCTGAACTTTCAGAGAGCTTTAATGAACTTTTAAGCTTTGAATGCAGCCGCAGAATCCAGTCAGAGAGATATTCAGCTTCTTGAAACGAAGATCTGCTATTTTTAAGCTTTCTGGTGCGTTCTAAGAGTTACCCTATTAATCAACCCAAATCATGGTAACATTGTTTAGCCTTGATATACCACTTCATATTACACATTCAAAGAGCCTTTCCAATATTAACAATTACATTGTGTTAGTAGCACACAGTTACAGCCTAGCAATCTGGATTTTTGAATGCACTGAGCAGCAGTTACATTCCCTCCCCACAACATAAATCGTATGCAGTTTGCCGCAGTAATTGAAAAAAGTCAACACGTTCTTTACATACAAGAAGTAAGTGCTATTTTTTAAAAGTTGTTAGGTTCACTGTGCATTGATTTCAGCTTATTACACTGCATTAATAACTTAGTCACATCCCTCAAATTACAACAAAGTAATTAAGAGAAACAGAAAAATATAATTACCTTTTGTTTGAAAATTCTGTAATTTCCATGCAGACTGGGTAAATTATTCATACTGGGTGTGGATTCCATTTTCATTTCATGCACTGATAGCATAATCACATAGTCCTAATTATAGAGATAGTAAATAAGAGAGAAAAGAATATACCACCCCTCACTCCTGTAGAAACTTCTGTTGGCACACTAAGGGCTAATTAAAATTCATTATTGCGTCAGATTTTGCACAGATACAGAAGTTTTGTAACAAAAAGAAGATAAGATATTTTGTGTGGGAAGGAGGAAGACAGAGGGTTACTGTTAAGGTGTTTTTCAGTGAGTACTATTTTTCCTCTCTAGCCCTTGTTTGAATGCTTACGGTTATTCCCTTAAAGCTATTCCTGTTGCTCACTGGTGTAACATGAGCTGGGATGCTCTAAAAAGAAACCCAGTGTAGAGCATTCATTTGTACCAGCTGCAGAGCTGATACGATTTTCACCATGTTTTTCTTGAAGAGCTGGTTAAGCAGTACTGCCACTACACACTGTTCTCTCCCTCTTCACTGCCGTCTCTCCATCAACTCCACTCTGTGCACATAAAGGTCTGATTCTAGGATTTGAGACTCTGTCCTGGGATTCCCTGCATCTCCCTCTCCTACAGAGGGAGAGAGCAGCTGAGCAGCCTACTTACCTTCTGTACCTCTTGGAGCTGGGAGGAACCTGTTATAGGGAGAGGGAGATGAAGAAAACAGCTTGATGCTTCTGCCATTACCAACAAGAAGTGATGGCTTCAGTTAGTATTGATGGAAAATGCTGACAGATTTCTCCTTGCAATGCTGGCCATCTTGCATTCTTCTGTGCATACTACAGTGATGGCAGCAACGATGGCAACTCTGTGTTGTAATGTGTAGGTAGGAAATGGAGACCAGATTTTGAGTATGCACTACTTGGCTACCTGGCCCTCATCTCCTTCAGGAAAAGCAAAGGAAAAGAAAGGACTGTGAACCTTACAGGCTTAATTACAAGTAAATACTGAGGATTCTAAGCAATTGCCCAGTTTTGCCTGATTTTACTCCTGTCCTTGTCTTGCTTGGGAAGAAAAAAGGCATTAATATAATAATTGGAAAGGACTAAAATGCAGATGTATCTTAGGCAGGATTCTTTCACTTGACATTAGGCACCTGCAGAGCCAGTGTCTAAGTTGATCTAGGTATTTAAATCTGTGTTATAGCCAACCGAGACTATACGGAATCAGTTTATTTGATTGCAGTCTGATTTACACGACTAAGTGCCGCTGAATCTGTTGTCCAGCACTCCACTGATAATAACAGGAGCCTTGCTGTTAGGACATTGTAAACACCCACATTTAATCAAATTTTGCTCTTTGTATCTCATTTGTAAGCAGATGAAAGAAGAATAAATGTCAGTAGTGGAACATAAGGATGACTTAAACCCCTGGACTGCATTCAGCAGTTAGATGGTTCTGGATACACTGGCAGAGGAGTCACTGGACATACAATTACAGCTGGAAAACAAATCTGCTTTTACAGAAACAGAATATAGAGGTTTGCAAATTTGGCTTTGATCCTAAGTAACAACTTAATGAGAGCTAAGACACCTAGAAGATAAGAGCATGAAGCTGACTTGCAAGTAACCTATGTCCAGTACTCTGCAGGACACATAAACTGGGAGAACACAGAGAACAAGGACTTGAAGTCAGATTTTGAATAGCCCAGTAAAAACTGTGAACAGTTAGTTACTACATGAGATGTCATTTTTAGTTGGACCAGAAGTTCATGCTGGCATTAAGAAACCTTAATAAAAATATATTTGGATATACATTCGAAGAAGATTTGATTTAACAAATTTTGATTATATGGCAAAAACAAAAATGAAGTTATATCCAAACATTCCATTCAATTCTGCTTCCAGCTGCACCAACCATCACTGAACAGACAGTGCCACACAAGATGGTCAGATCTTCTCTGAGACAGGCGCTTTGATTCAGTCAAAGCTTTTTGACTCTGGTGCAGTCTTTTACCATGCCCCACTATTCTGTTTTTTTTTTACCAAAACTCAATCCAAATTCCATGTACTTGCCTCAGACTGAGCACGATGAAACTATACACTGCACATTTATAGTATGATTCTGCTTGTCAGATAGCAGGATCAAACGATGCTGTTTCTGTTGTAATCTAGGGACTAAACACAGATCTTAAAATATACTCCCCTGGTAGTAAACAAAGTTGCCACCTGTGTCCTTAAGGTTTCTACTGGTATTGTGGCTGGTGTCTTCAAGACACGCAGATCTTCCTCAAAATTGCTGTGAGAAAATATTCACAACCTTTGAAGGAAGTCTCTGTGGGTTCTTCTTGAAGGACTTGTATTGCAGTCCTTTTTTGGATTCCCCAAATCCCACTTTCTGCAAGAAGTAAATACTTTAATCTTGATATACAACAATGCACTCTGACTTTCTAAACTACTAGAAAGTCTTCCTTCTTATGAACAAATCCTATACCTTATGCAGGATGAGACTGAGCATTTCCTTATCACAGTGGCCAGTGGTGTATTAGAATGAACATTTTATTTTTCTAAAGAAGTATTAGAGATATGTGCTTTGCCTGCCTTAGTATCTATCTATCAGTCTATCTGTTTTGTGGCATTCACACGTAGACATGTATACTGACATCAAATGTTTTCATAATGCTACCCATGAAAAAGGCAGCCTCTGTATTAGTCTTTGTTCTGTTATAAGCAACATTTTCAATTAATCCAAAGAAGCAGGGAATCAGTGACCAACAACACAATAACCTGCCTTTGGTTTAGGAAAAAAAAGATTTTAAAAAATGGTCCTCTTAATATTTATACCAAGGTGCCAGAAAGATCAAATGCTTATTTTTTTAATATTAAAATAAAAATCAAAGTACACAGTTTTTAAAGATTTACAAAAATAGTGCCTCCCACCTGAAAATTTTGTTAGGTAAGACACTGCTATTATCTAATATTTAATAATGAGAATACGACTGATTCAGCCTGAGAAAGACACGTAGGTCTCTCTTCTTGTTTGGAATTGAACAAGCTTAAATACTCTACTGAGATTCTTTACTACTGAGAATGTCTCAATGCAGTAGAATTTGTTTCAAAGTAATAGCTTTCCTGTTAGAGCTAGTTTGTCATGTCAGAGGGGATGATTATTCATGATAAGCCAGTGGCACTATTACCAGCAATTTTTTAGAAATGGGGGGTACTGAGTAATTTCAGAAATATTAGCTACTGAAAGCAGACATCAGTACTGCAGAATGGATGAGACACTTGGAGTAACAGTTGCCAAAAGGTGAAATAAGCTAAAACCAGGGAGCACATCAATTAAAGATGTAAAGTCACATAATTTAATAGAAAATTGTGGTTTGCTTACTTCATAAGAAAACACACAGGCCCCTGCTGAGTATTAATGCCTAGGAGAGAGAAACTGAATGTCCAAGGCTACGCCTTGGGCTATTATATAACAAATCATCATTAAGTCTCAAGAAATAATTAGCACCATTTTTTTTTTGGTGCTGATATAAGATGAAACCCAAGAAGAAAGACTCAGACCAGACATCTACATTTTTCCCAGGCATAAAGTGTTTGCATAGGAATAGTAATAATGTAATAGTATGTAAGAGGCGTTTGTGAATGATTAATACCTAGTGCATTTACTAAAGTCTGTCCAAATTCCAATCTGTAGATACTGCAAAAAGTAAGTAATATGCCAAATTCCTTTGCCCCTTACAAATGAACATGAAGATATTTAACCAGCAATAAAATCTCGGTATTTACAAGAATAATTTATTCAAATAGAATGGTATAACTGTTGTCTCAAACAGTTTTACATGCCCAGTTAAACTACGCCATCCAAGTCAGAACTATTTATCTAAATATTTTTGCTTCCCATTTCTGCAACTTCAGTGCTGTGCTGTTTGCCTTTATTGGTTTTCTTTCCATCATTAAATGTTTTTATATATTCCTTTTCTACAGAAATTCTTCAGTCTGGCTTTTCATGTAACCATTTTGACTAACTTTGTTCTGCACCCCAAGTTCGGGTGACCCAGCATTTTTGGTTAGAAGATGTTGTTGGCAGGAATATGGAAACGGGTAACTGGTCAGTTCTGGAGAACAAATGGGTTTTTCTTTGATGCTGGGACAGAGTGGTTGGGTTTTTGTTAGTTTCTCTGTTATTTTCAAGGGAGGAAGGAAAGGAAGACACCACTTATTGGTACCATTAAATATTTATTCCTCTTTCTCCTTTCTGCAAATGGTCACAATGTAACTCCAGGTTTTAACTAGCCAGGCAGAGAGAAAATTCAGCTTTTCTTGATGGTGTTGACTCTACGTGGTGATTTTTATCTCACTTGGTAGACTGGCAAAATCAGCTGCAGTGAATGAATCAGTTAATGTGCTCTCCCTTGTGCCTTTCTCTGTAATTCACTGTCATAGTAAGGACAGCTGCCCAGGGAAACTGCTTATCGGCTGAAGTATAATACCTAGTTATTCACATAAACTCCCAACTTTTTACCATAATATGCTGGGCTCCTCCTTGACAGCTTGAGGTATGCAGTTCATTCGACTGCCTCTACAATGAAGCAGGTTGTCTCTGGAAAGGACCAGGATAAATATATAGAATAATAGCAACAGCTTCAATGGTCCTGGGACCATTGGGACCAAAATAAAACCTGAAATAGCACTTGACTATATTGCTTGGCTCTATAACTTTTTAGCATTGTTCTCTCTATTAAATGTTCTAAAAAATTAGGTCATTTCAAGAAGCTATCAATTCCAGAAAGTTGAACACCTTTGTAGTCCTCCTGTTGTAGAGTAGTATTGTCAGCAGTTTTATCACCTTTTCTAGAAAATTTTTCATGACTTTGCAGTATTTTCCAATGTATAGAGAAGTAGACCTTCTCTGTTTTTCTTTTTAGCCAATTATTTTATTTGTTAAATACTACATATTTTAGAGTAAAACCTTCCAGTGGTGATGTTTGCTTTTTAAATAGAAATAATTAGTGGGAATTAATGTAATATAAACAATATTGATAATACTAAATTTATTGTTTTAGTGATATCAATAAATGAGGTCTCATTAAAAAATCTTACAAACTGACATAACTCCATGATTAAAGATGCTCTTCTTTTTCTCCTATTTTTGATCTTGCCTCAGTCTATACTGCTTCAACTGACTACTGAAATCTATATTATGGCTTATGAAAAAAAAAATTATGACATATAGAAAGAAGTATATGGTAAAGATGTTAATACTTTGACCTACTGCAAATTTAGAAATGTACAATGGGAATTCATTCAAAATTAAAATATTAACAGAACTGACAATATCTGAGAAATTACCTTTGCATTCAGACACATGAAAGCATTAAAAAAAATCGTAAGTCTGTAGACTTATAGATGAGAAGAATATTTTTTTTTGTTGTAAAAGGCTGCTTCAATAAAAAATTACTTTTTTTAGAAAGTTTATGAGTAAATGAAGACAGAATTAATTTATGTTTTTAAAAAAGATCTATGGTAGTTCTTGAGGAAACCCTATTACAACATACATTATCTTAAGAAGTGGACATAAAACATTGTTCTTCAAAAGACTATTACTGACTAAACTTTCTGGTTGGTCTAGTGTTCTTTATGTCTGGAGGTTTTGGTGTGTTTTATTTTACAAAAGTCCTAAATACCTCAGTACAAACACTTCAGTTTAATAACCTATCATTAAAATCATAAACAGATTTACTACAAACGCTGTGGTAATACCTGTTAAAAGTTCAAAAAATAAAGGGATACGAGACAAAATTTGTTTAAAATCTGTAGCTTGATATGAAATTCCTAATTCATAAAATCTGACTTCAAAAAGAAAAATATGTAGAAATATAATGCTTGAATATCTACCATTGACAATCATTAGTTTCCAAGTTGTTTAAATTGTTCTCCCTTCACTTTTAAAAACTGTGTCAGAAACTGTTCCATAGCGTCAAATCCTTTGTGATAAGTTCTTCTGACCTCTCTGCATTCAATTGACCCTTATATAGTCTGTGGCTCTCTGATTTTTGAAGAAGTGGTGGCATTTTTTCATTATTATATGATCTAGAAAATGAAAAACAGAAAACCCACCCCAGTGTGCTCTATTGTCACAACGGTGTGTTTCTCTATGTGTCTACTCATGGAAGGACATTTTTTGCTTTACTCTATAGTGATCTTCACCGTATTTTCTCTTTTTAACTTCTGTTCCACTTGCGCATCTTCAGAAAAGCTGTATTTGCCAATACATTCACTAAAGGGGTTGTGATCCTGCCTATTTAATTCAAATCTGTCTGCTATTTAACTCAAAAAGTTTTGTCACTGTTTGGAGTAGATCAAAGACTACTGTTGGGTTTTCCAACTGCTGCTTCCCTTTATTCTGAACACATCTTTAATTTTGCTGCCCTCAGGTAGTTTAGGCTGTTGTAGAGCACATGGAGTGCATTTGGTACAATGGTCCAAACCCCATAGTAATGGCATCCATCACAGAGTAGCTATTGTCATCAAGTTTTTATAGATGTTTCACTGAGAATGGCAAAGTTTCAGAAGTATAAAATGTTAGGTAGATTTTTTTTTCATCCCAAGTTTATAGCAGAGTTTCAAAGGTCTGAATTTTCATGTGGTCTAAAGCAAAAAGGGTTTTGTTTTTTAAAAATTACATCTCTTCTCAAGGTAAACCCTGTAAATAAATGAGAAGAATTTCTAGGTTGTTTACATCAGAAGCAATCTAAGCTGCCGTAGAAGGTTGTCTGTTATTTTTTGAAAGGAAACAATATAGGAAGACCGTCTGCAGTAGTGTACAGTAAATACTGAGTCATTCCTGTGTTCAGTTTCTATTGGCAGAAACTTAAAACAGAGCCTTAATTTTCTCCTGATTTTCCAGCACTGAGTCTTCAAAGTCTTTTCTAATCTTGTTGAAGTCACTTCAAACCAGCATCATATTTATTTAATAATGTTTATTTACTATCTGAATACTTACTGGAACTTTTTTCATCATTCTGGGTTTTCTTCCCCCTTCTCCTCCCTCCCTTTTTGAGTTTGACTAAATCTATGGTGTTTTAGAAGGATTATGGAAACTGTGGGGTTTTTTTCTTTTTTTTCTCTAAAGCTATATACTAATTTCAACAGGTTACTTAGATTTGCAATAATCTGTTCTCTGTCACTTATCTTGAATTACTGCAAGATTTCAAACTACCAGATGTAACGTACTGTAATTGTGTTTTTCTTTTTTTTTTCTTCACTAGATTAAGTCTCTGTGTGAATTTCATTACAGGGGTCCATATCCCAGATCCTAGATTTTAATGAACCAGCTTATAATAGCAAAGGTTTACTGTGTATGCCAGTGAGCTTTGAATTTAAGGAATTCAAGTCAGCATTATATTGACTATTCTGCTGTTACATTACAGTGTGAAAACTGTAATTAAGGTTTTTGGACATTTGAACTTTAATTTAAAAGTGTAGTAATAAACATTTCTTAATTTCTTCAGAAGTTACTTTTGTTTTAACTTTTTTGGTTAAAAAGGGTATTTGCTTATATTCCACTAGCACCAAGAGTGAAGACTCTTGAAACAGCTTATTGTGTGACTGTTTCCCTTTTTTAAGAATTCTGATATTTACCATTTTCACAGTATTGTTAATTAATTATTCTGCTGTGGACAACTTAATTTTGTCTTTTTTATTTTTTTAACAAATACATCTTTTTAAGCCCTGTTATCTACTTATATCCTAGAGACCCACAAACCTGTACTTTGCAGCAAAATCTTTTCTCTACCAACACTTAAAATATAATAAGAAATAAATACAACAGTAATGAAGCTCTAAAATCAAAATATTTCATGGATTCAACCAAATGGTAAACTACTTCAGAAGTTTTAGTTTGATCTGCTATTGCAGTGGTTGTATAATTCTTTCAACAACTCATCTTTACATTGGAATCTCTGTTCATATCTTTTCCACAGAGTAAATTTCCCATGTAATCAAACATGAGATCTGCATTAATTAATTTTCAGCCATACTTTTTATATGGTATTCTCTTTAGGGCTGCTGGGAAGATTCCTGGATGAATTTCTGTTTGTATGCTGGTTACTTTTCACTTTTCAAGTGGAAGAACTGCAGGAAGAGTAGGTAGAAGAATAAAAGAGTGCAGGGTCAGAGTACTAATGAAGGTGCTTTTCACAATTGGTTCTCCTAAAATGAGGAAGTCATAGCTCAAAATGTTTATTTTTAAACACAGAGAGATAAGCAGGGTGGCCAAATGCCACTGAGGCCAGAAATTCTATTATTTGAAATCCAAATGTTGTTTAAAAACCCCAAACACCTTTAATATCTATCTGCAATCTCTCCAAACATAAGAAATCTTATTTCCCTACAAGTCTGGCAGCGCTAGCATGTGTGACGGGTTTTAAATATGGCAGGCTTTCAATCCCGGAGAGGATTTTTAATTCATTCTGTGATGAGATTCCAAATGTCCTCTCTTGTTTTTATGTCTAGTTCAATTGCCCAGATGTTTGTCACATCTGAAAGATTACCATTCTCTGGCTGCATGAGCAAGGAGGCAGTTATTTTGGAACAGATGATCCCTTGTCTGCAAAGCATTTGAGATATTACATGAGGAATAGGAGAGAAGTAGTGAAATATCCTTAGAAGAGAAGTTAATTACATACTGGGGATAAAATCTTGAGTGTATTTCAGCTGACTTTGTTGAAATCAGACTTTCATCTGTGGTGGTGGTAGCAATGCTTTTAAAATAGAAGCAGAAGACTATTCGCTGTCGAAGAGTTACATACAAACCAAAGTAATTAAGTGCCTAAGGGTAAGGGGAAAAACACCTATATTTTCCTGTGAAAGTGACAATCTTCTGTTGAATGACTTACAGGGTGGTAGATTTATGTTATATCTCTTTTAAAGTTCCTTAAAGACTGACGACACTACTGAAGTTAAAGCCTTTTAGTTTTCAGTTATAGGAAATGACTAACAGTTTTCTGTTGTAGAACAAGAAATACACACAATGACAATAAATATTTAT
The DNA here is from genome assembly GCF_947461875.1 of Haliaeetus albicilla. NCBI lineage: Eukaryota > Metazoa > Chordata > Aves > Accipitriformes > Accipitridae > Haliaeetus > Haliaeetus albicilla. The sequence continues at coordinate 60,237,816 of NC_091485.1, read as the reverse complement.
TTCAATATATGTAACAAAAAAGTTGTGGATGCTTTTGTTAAATGAGATGTAGTCGTTTATTTTGCCACCTTGCCATTTTAAGCCTTCTGCTCCTCAGGATGCATTCCATGTGAACATGAGCCATCTTGCTGTTTTTAGACTTTATGTTTCTTAAAAGAAGAAACATGCTCAATGTTGACATGAGGGGGCAGAATCTTTTGTCCCTCTTCCAGTTTTCACAGCTGAGACAAGTGGAAGACAACACTAAAATATTTCTGAGCCGCTTTCAGAAAAGGTGGCTGAAACAGAGATAAGAAATTACTCTTTGGAGGAAAAACAGTACTTCCATAAAGTTCTTCAAATGCAGTGATAATTACTTTACAGTGATAGCTTCTTTTTGGCTGGTATTCTGTACCAGTTCCACTGAGTTTGTTATAGGGTTTCCAGCCAACCCTACCAAATGACTGGAAAAGTCATTTTGGCACCTTGTTATAGCTTATGCAAGGGCAAGACAATCTATCTTACCCAATTATTTGCAAAGAAGTATAACCATCTTTTCTCATAACCTTAAAATGATACAAACCATAGATAAAGAAAGAGTCTTAAAACAAGCTTCTTCTGAACACTTTATAATGTCTACATATTGGCACAATTTCCAGTAAGCTGTGCAGAGAATAAGCATTCAAATATCTTGTTTGTGAAAGCAAATGATTTTAAGAACAAACTGAAATGAAATGGCAATCTAGTTAAGAAATCCTAAATTTCTTGGAACTCAGCTGATTTTCACAGAGGCGCTACAATGGTGTTCTTCTTAGATTGTGCACCTCACAAACACAAGATTTTTGTGGTTTTTACAAGGCTTTATTAGGCATATCTGGAATTTCTCTAGACTAAAGAAAACAGCCTAAAATCAAGGAAATAAGCATTATATGTAAAAAAAAAAGAATGATTGACAAAAATAGAAAGCAAAAAAATCCAACCCACAGAGATAGATGTAACCACTTAAAAAAGAAAAAAATCACATAATCAGTCTGTGGTTATTTGGGTTTTTTTAATGGTCAGGTGAAATATTAAATGTAGACTTTGTTCAACTGGTAGAAAGCTCATTGTAAAAGCTTGTGGGAAGGATTCTTTGAAGTACAGAGTATTGGGTTAAATAGGCATGGAGGTCCATATGAATACAAGATAGACATTTCTGAAACAGCAGCAGCTCTAATGCCTTCTAGCTGGTATGGATACCTACCCCACTGCGGGCTACTACAGGGGTGCAGCATACTTTGGTTCTGGTGTGCTGTGGTGCAGGGTGGCTGCTGGTATGTGCACCTTCCATGCCTCTCACAGGAGGAAAATGAGACTCAGAAAAAGCCAGGGGGTTATAATGTTCTGGTAGAAATGGACACCAGTGAGTGTCCTCAGTGTAAAAGTCACCAGCCACACCTGTTATCAAAGCACAGTAGAGAAAGAAAGAAGTATGCAAGTATTTGAGGGAGGCAGAGATAAAGGTGGAGAGTAGGAAGGAACTAGATCCACTACATTAAAGGAGGCAATTATCTTCCATGTTTGTACTGATGTGAAAAAAGCCAATAAAACTGTGTTGGAAGTTGAGGTTAGAGAAAGGAAGCTTCTTTTGTGCAGAAAAGAGGCTTATTGGGAAATGGAAAAGCATAAATGGAAGAGAACTAACGATGAGAAGAGATAAAAAGGTAAATTTCAAACATAGTCCGAAGTAAAATACAGTCATTACATCTGATGAGAGCTTCCTCTTCTCCATTTTGTAAATGGGCTCAAAGGTCTTGGTGTAAGGCATGTCAGAACAATTAAAATGATAGAGAAGCTGAGATGGTTTAGAAAGAAAGATTGTGTATATATTTTCCAAATAAAGGAAGGATTGGTAGGAGGGAGAAAAGGGTTCACAAAACAGGGAAGGGTTCACATCACTATGAAATCTATCACTGTAGCATTTCAATAGGTTCTTTGAAGTGCTAACAAACACATGTGAGAGTATAATATGAAACTACAAAAGCAAGAGGTTTCAGAAACAGGACTATAGGAGAGAATAAGGAAACAAGAAGGATGAACACACAGGCACCATAAAACCTGAGGTGATGATAATGCAAGTCAACAGAAAGAGAATCTAGCACAACAGAAGAGAATTAGGAGAACAATCCTTCCTAATTTATGGTCATCATGAAAATTAACTGCTCCTTGCTGCCAAAGACAGTCAGGTGATCAAAGATCACAAATAGAAAAAGGTGTTGCAGAAACATGCAAAGAGCAGGAGACACAAGTGAGTAAAGTTGATGGATTCTACATGGAAGAGGACTACCATCCTGGGGGAAAAAACCAATTTTGCAAATAGGTAGCTTGCACAAAAAAAGGGAGATGAACATGGATCACATGGCTAAGGAATACTTTAGGATATGATTGTGCTTTAAGGTGAGTGCAAGTGAAAGAGATGAAAGAAGATCAGGATATCAGAAAAGACAGAATCAAAAAAGCAGCATGTGAACAATTCATCTTCCCTTTTCTCAGTTTGCTCTTAAGGTAAATGACAGCAAGTATTAAATACCTCTTTAAAAGGAAATACATAAGCAACTTAGAAATGTGTAAATGCATTAATCAAGGCAGACACTGTCATTATCTTATGGTGATGACTACTATTAAAGGATACCTTAACCAAAGGAGATTAAACAAAAGGTGTGGAGTACTTGGAAGGTGAGAGCTGTAGAAATAGCTATTAAACAGTATAATTGAATGGTCAAGAGGAAAAGAAAAAGACAATCTTGTGTATCGAGTGAGTATAGTTATGGGACAACCAAGGGCAAAGGGTATCGATATGGTGTATTACTCGCTTTGTTAGAAGGCGATGAAAGTCAAATAGATTAAGTAAGAACTGTTGTTACTGTCACTTACTGTAATCCCATAATGAATCAAAGGGTGACTGAAATCAGGAAGAACAGCAGTGTTTTCTGATTTCAATAAATATTTATCCATGTAAAATTGATGAGAATTAAACATCTAAATTTTAAAATCTGGTAGAAAACAATGCAATGGAAAATTTGAATCATACTAACTACTAAGAGAATATCATCAGTGCTGTTGTTCATCTTCACACTTCAACAAGTATTTTTCTTTTCTAGTCTAACTTCAAGCTTTTCAAAATTCTTTCTCTCATGCTTTGAATCAAACCTCTTTAATGAAATACAGTTTGGAAGTAAATTCTGGTTTGAACGCTAGTTCTGAAACCTAGATGAAAAAGATCACAGTGTACGCTATCAGTTATTCCAGCATGAATTTTGCCTTGTGAAAGTAAATGTCATGTTTTCAACATTTGATCAGACCAGTCAGTTAATGCATGTTGTTTATTTTGAATATAACCAAGTTGGTCTGCCAAGGTGAAGAGCATTACAGAATGGATTAATATAAGAAAGTAGAGATTAAAGTGCACGTTGTATGGATTCTGTTGGCATGATTTTTTATTTTACAGACTAAAAGAGTAGACCAATGAAAATCAAACTTCATTGTTTGTTTTTTCCATTCTTGGAATTAAAAATGTATCTTCTGACACGTGTATAGCTGCATTACATTCTGCTGGTTATTGCTGAAAAATATCCAAGTTATATCATCTTGCAGCATATTAATAATTCTCTTTTGTTATAGTTTGGACATAGAGTAAAAGGTATAAGTGGAACTTTTATGTGTCATGGAAATTTGTATTTCATATATATATGTATAGATAGGAACAATTATTGGATCCAATATGAAGCATTACATTCCTTAATAAGTAGTGTGTTATCTCACAGGGTACTTTCTCATTGTTTTGGCTCTGTTCTTTTTTTAGGAAAAAAAAAATTATTTTGGTCACAGAAGACTTATTTGAGTTTTTCTTTACAGCTTGCATTGAATTAACAGAATAGTACATTTGTAATTGATAGCTATCCTGACTTAGATATAGCAACAGTGACACAGGTTCTGAATTACGGAGCTGTATTCTGACATTGAGCCAAAATTCACACTGTGCTTTCCACGCTTGGTCTGGAGAGATGCATAGAAATTAACAGTGCATGCTATTTAATTTTCAAGTCTCTCTCACTCTAAGATTTTTCTCTAATTCAATTGAAGTAGGCCTCAGCAAGAGATTTCTAGGAAAAACTAAATTTATAAATATATGTACACTTAGCAATTTTAAAAGTCTTATTCCAGTAACTATATTTGGCGGGAGGTGCTAGATCTCTAGGAAGAAGATCTTATGATGAGTAAATAGTTTAGTTTTGTAAAGTGACTTGCACACAAACTGTATTCCAAAAGATTTTTAAAGTGCTAAATAAAACAGCTGAGCTTAAATAATAAATAATAACACATAAAGGAGATTTAAAAATAGTTTGAGTATATGAGGGAGATGCAGAAAGACATAAATAAAACAGACTCCTAGCAATGAAGGTTGATAACAAATGAAGTGCGTAGGCACTGATATGAAAATGAATTCTCTAAGCTAATTTCCAGTAGAAGGTAAAATTTGCTATACATGTCAGAAGAGGCAAACAAAGCCCTAATTACTTTCCAAGAGGATCTTCCAATCCGTCTCTGTCCAATATATGCATGACATACTCATATTTGTAGTAAAAGAGTAATTACACTTCATAAGAGGCATCTTTTCTCACCATTGGAGATAAATATGAAAAGCCAAGATAAAAATATTGGATGTGTCCCTCTTCTGTTGTCAAGAAAAGTTACTTTACAGTGTAGCAATACAGACTGTAAAATCTGAAGAGATTTCTGCTTAGTACTTAAGAGAAAGGGGTCTCTGCACATCTTCTCTGCACATTTAGATGCTCAACACAAAGACAAGCTTGTGAATATGCCATAAAGAAGATGATTTAATGAGCTCAAGTATATACATATGTGTATAAGAGACGGCATCTGGTTTGTTTGTTTGTAGTTTGTTATGAAATGTATATCATGTTTCTCTGAAAGAGCATACTGAGCAGCTGAGCGCTTTGTGTTTTTTCTCAGTTGATGAAATCCCCCCACTAGCAGAGGGGGCTTGCTTTGAGCACGCTTGGAGAAGAGAAGCTTTTCGGGGGTGAAAAATGTAAAGCAGGAAAACTGGTCTAATGTTTAGGGGATAAGACAGCAGAAAGCCTGGAAAGGGGATGTAGACCTACAGTCAGACTGCAAAGCTGGTAGAAAGAAAAAAATATCCTAAGGACCTAGAGGAGTTAGGAACTGCTGTAACTGAGCATTAGAATTGACAGCAAGAGTATAGAAAAGGACCTGCCCTGCCAGTACACAGTGACTTGGGGGAGATATTTTTATAATTATTCTTGTTTCTATTTTTTCTCAGAAAATGGATTTTCTATATAAAAAGAAAATTGCTGATAGTCCAAGAAAACTTGGCTTTGGAATGTAGAGGCTATTTCTGACATTTGGGGATAATCATGTTAAAAAGGATCTATTGGCAGATGCACTTTTCACCTTTGACCCACTGTACTGATTTTGGCTGGAATAGAGTTAATTTTCTTCATAGTAGATCTTATGGTGTTATGTTTTAAATTTGTGACCAAAACAGTGTTGATAATACAAGGATGTTTTAGTTATTGCTGAACAGTGCTTACACAGTGTCAAGGCCTTCTCTGTTTCTCATGCTGTCCCCCCTAGCAGATAGGCTGGGGATGGGCAAGAAGCTGGGAGGAGACACAGCTGGGACAGCTGGCCCCAACTGACCAAAGGGATATTCCAGACTATATGACATCATGCTCAGTGATAAAAACTGAAGGAAAGGAGAAGGAAGTGGGGAAGGATGTTCACGGTTATGGTGTTTGTCTTTGCATGTAACTGTTAGGCATGATAGAGCCCTGCTTTCCCGGAAATGGCTAAACACCTGCCTGCCAAGGTAGCAAATTAATTCCTTATTCTGCTTTTCTTACATGCACAGGTTTTTCTTTACCTATTAAACTGTCTTTATCTCAAACCACGAGTTTTCTCACTGTTACCCTTCTGATTATCTCCCCCATCCCACCAGGGGGGATTGAGTGAGCGGCTGTGTGGGGCTTAGCTGACTACTGGGGTTAAATAATAACATCCACTTAGGGTCAGTCAAAATACATAAGCTGTTCATCTTAATATTTTATTTAGATATAGAAAAGCTTACTAAGTTCTTTCTGGTTACAAATACACAAGGCAGTTGTTTACACGAGATAATATAATGATGCAACAGATGGCTATTTCACATTGACTCTTTAATTACACAGCTTTCATAAACAAGAATTATTGATTGGAAAAAGCTTGTTCACAATAAATAGCCTTTCAGCCTCTTCCAGTCGCAAAATCTGGGGAGGAGTAACAGAAGGTTAATAGATCCAACCTGTATCAGACCTTCACCAAAAGAAGACTCATTTACTTTGCTCTGGTTGCTTCTCCTCCTTTTTATAAAAAAGGGAATTGACGCAAATACTTTGCCTCATAGGCAATGAAATTTAGTCGTAGATGTTGTTTATATATATTTATTTGCAAAGATGCTACCATATGTCTTTATGTAAACAGTATGGAAAACACATTTGTTAGGTGGGTGGGCTTGTTTTGCAATAAGTAGCCAGGATTTGTACTAAAACATGGGGTTTACCTTTCTAAATGCAGTACTTACAAAGAAGTATTTAGATAATTTTTTAGAAATCATTCATTCCAATGATGTATTTTATTGAAGGTTGATACAAAAATGGATTGCTAACTTTTGTTTCCTTGGGTTTTTTTTAGGATTTATTTATACCTGTGGTGGAACATTAAAAGGACTTAATGGCACTATAGAAAGCCCTGGCTTCCCATATGGATATCCAAATGGTGCAAACTGTACATGGGTTATAATAGCAGAAGAAAGAAACAGAATACAGATCGTCTTTCAGTCTTTTGCTCTAGAAGAAGAATATGATTATTTGTCATTGTATGATGGGCATCCTCATCCTGCAAACTTTAGGACAAGGTAAAGAATAAATATTATTAAAATGTAACTTGTATTCATATCTTTAAAATATCTGAGAAAATAGTTAAAGCTAATATTTTTAAGTTATAGATTCTTTCTTATGCAGACTTTAAGGTGCACTTTCCTTAATTAATTTTAAGTGTCTTAAAATCTATATGGTGTGCTTTAATTCTAGTAAAAGTGCTAAAATTAATCTTGTCTCAACAAAACATAATTAATAAGCATATAAGCATGGATAAATGAATGTAAAGTGAATATGCGATGTAGAGGTCTCAGTTTGTGTGATCTGGTAGTGGTGGAACTTTTGTAATCTTTGCAACAGGAGGCTTTTGAGAGAGATAAGAAAAAACATATTTAAGATAGAATAGGTAATTTTTGCAGTTGTGTATGAGCATTTTCTAACACTAAGAGATTACAAGAATGAAAAATCAAGAGTGTGATGGGTCACAGAACATTTTTTATCAGTGTCTACTTCAAAGTCATGGCCCAGATGTCCAATTCTGGAAGGCTGTGGCTTGAGGGATACATAATAAGCAACAGATATATTATCCATACATTTGCTACCTATCTTTATTATCATCTATCTTGATTTCTGTATGACAAGTTGTCATCTACCTAGACTTCTGTAAGGCCTTTGACATGATCTCACACAATATCCTTGTTGCTAAATAGGAGAGATACAGATTTGATGGGTGGACTATGTGATGGATAAGGCATTGGCGGCGTGGCCACATCCAAAGATTTGCAGTCAACAGCTTAATGTCCAAATGGAGATCAGTAAAAAGTGGTGTCCCTGTGACCAATACTATTCAATATCTTTGTTAATGACAGGGACAGCACGATTGAGTGCACCCTCAGCAAGTTTGCAGATGACACCAAGTTGACTAGTGCAGTTAATTTGCTTGAGGAAAGGGATGCTGTCCATAAGGACATTGACAGGCTTGAGGAGTGGGCCTGTGAGAAGCTCATGAATTTCAGTGAGGTCAAGTGCAACATCCTGCATCTGGGCTGGGGCAATCCTCAGTATCAATACAGACTGGGGATGAATGGATTGAGAGCAGTCTTGTGGAGAAGGACTTGGGGATATCGGTAGATGAAAAGTTGGACATGAGCCAGCAATGTGGACTTGCAGCCCAGAAAGCCAACTGTATCCTGGGCGGCATCAAAAGTGTGGCCAGCAGGTTGAGGGAGGTGATTCTTCCCCTCTACTCTGCTCTCATGAAACCCCACCTGGAGTACTGCATTCAGCTCTGGGGTCCACAGCACAAGAAAGAGATCGACCTGTTAGACCAGGTCCAAAGGAGGGCCACAAAAATGATCAGAGGGATGGAACACCTCCCCTATGAGGAAAGGCTGAGAGAGTTGGGGTTGTTCAGCCTGGAGAAGAGAAGGCTCTGGGAAGACCTTGTTGTGGCTTTTCAATACTTAAAGGGGGCTTATAAGAAAGATGGAGAGAGACTTTTTACCAGGGCCTGTAGCAACAGAACAAGGGGCAATGGTTTTAAATTGGAAGAGGTAGATTTAGATTAGATATGAGGAGGAAATTGTTTATGATGAGGGTGGTGAGGCACTGGAACAGGTTGCCCTGAGAGGTTGTGGATGCCCCATCCCTGGAAGTGTTCAAGTTCAGGTGGGATGGGGCTTTGAGCAGCTTGATCTAATGAAAGATGTCCCTGCCCACAACAAGGGGGGTGGAATTAGATGATCTTTAAGGTCCTTTCCAACACAAACCATTCTATGATTCTATGGTTCTATGACACTGTGATGAAGAATGTAATATGTATTCCTAATCAGGGAACATCCAGTTTCAATTTACTTTGCATAGTGCTGCTCCAATAAAGGGATGTGTTTTTATAATATTATATGGCAAGTGTTGATTCACTGGTAATGAATTTTTTTCTTAGAACTATTGTGCAACAGTCCAGCATCTGTCCACCACAAAGAAAATGTAACATGGTATTAGAAGGAAAGTACAGCAGTAAAATTCTTCATCTCAAATCTGTGCAGGGTGTGAATTATGTTTGTCAAATGGGTAACAGTCAGCAGATATGGAGAAATGTATCTTTAATGAAATTGTTTCTCTTTGTACTTCTCTGTTTCTATTTTTATTTTCTGTTTCATGAGTGTTTGTATGCAATTCTGATACCTGCTGCAGGAAAGAGGGAACCCATAGCTAAAAGATTTGAGGGTTGTCTTTCACAAGAAAAAACAAGAACATGTAGTTTTCCTCCTTTCTGCCCACTCCTCAAAAGATAAAATTTACATGGAGATTGATCACATGTAGGAGCCCAAAAAGGCCTTCACTGTCAGTCAGGACTCCCATTGGTGAATCCACTCTAAATTGTAAACTGAAAGAGTATGTGAACAACATTCTGCACAAGTGCAAAAGAACAAAACAATCATTGCTTTTAGGAACTTACAGTCTTAACTGAGTTACAGTTTTAATGAGCTTCAGAGAAAACAGGTAAAGGAAGCTAGGGGGATGGAAGGAAGAGGAAAATAATATCTTGCAAAGGCAGAATTTTTGTTCTTTGTATGTCTTGTTCAAGCTACCGAGGAGGTTTATATATATTTGTGTGCACACATATGATTGTATCTATGTATATCTATCTGCACGCATAAATATATAGATGCCTGTCTACATATATAGATTATATGTGTCCAAGATTCTTTTTATATTAAACTAAGCCTTCAAAGCTGGAACTTTAGGATACTTTTTTTTTAAAATGTCAGTGTCTTGAGAAGAAAGTCAAGGAAGCCTGGCATGCACAAAAGTTTTAGTATTGTATATTTAGGATGCCACTATATTCTGGTGAAGAATAGGATACAGAGTTCTGTAGAACAGAATAAAATAAGTCAGCACTTAAAAAGGAAAATACAATTAAGCCTCCATGTAGGTCTTGAAACAGACTGCTTTTGCAAGACTTACAAGATCTTGCCAGTGTGTGGGTGCAGTAGAAAAATAGTACATATTTGTGTGAGTGCAGAATTGGGTTTTAAATTAAGAAAGTGTGATAGTGAAATTATGCAAGCTTTACTAAATCTTTCATGGTGACGTTTACTTTCCTGGATTGCTGTAGCAAGTAGTAAGGTGATGTTTCCTAGAGTTTTCTTTTTGCAAAAAGCTTTTACTTAAACAAGTAAAGTTTTACTGACGTACAGTTGCTTGTGGAAAATTTCTTTCCAGCATGACAGTGGAATTTATCATTTTACTTAGTGACATTAATGAAAGTGTAATCAGATTACACTAGTCACCCTCCCCTTAATTTTATAACAGACAAAAATGTTTTCATGGGACTATACAGGTATATTTGTAAAATATATAACTGGACAGCTAAAAAAACTGTCTTGCCAAGGCCGCTATTTCTTTTTCTACTTCAATATTTTGATTGAAAGAAGTTTCTGTGTGACTGAAGAAGATTTTGCGGATTGGTTATTTGTAAAGCTCATAACCTCTGACTCTATCCTTATGCAGTTTTGTACTTTGTTTAATTGTTCTCCTCAGAATTGAATCTTGTTGAAGTTTGCAGTCATTGACTGTCTTCAGTGAATGCTTAACAGCCTTAACTGGTTTAGATGGCACTTAAATGGCAGCTAAACAATAACAAATGGAAGAGAAGCATGTCAGATATGGCCATTATGGAAAGTGTACAGTCAATATTACACTTTCATCTTTGTGTTACTGTATATGCTTGATTTAGCGTATTTAACATGGTAGATCTTTGCCTCAAACTATAGAGAAAATATAGAATAGTTTTAAATCTTTGAACTAAATGGGAAAAAAAAATATCTTAAATCATATTTGCAATCACCTACAAAAAAATATTTTTGCTGAAAGATAGTATTACTACCTGTATTTGAACCAAGCTTTTAGCAAAATTTCGTACTTGGGAGTCTTTCTGGGTCATGTCATAGACACTGTCTATTTTTAGGGCTTCCTTGCTGCTCTCCATGTGTATCTTTGTGACTTTTGTGTACTCTTTCTTTCATATTTATACAAATAGCTCCCTCAAAAAAAAAAAAAAAAATCAGGGTTTGTTTTTATATGATACTTTTAAATTGCAACTTTGTATACACCTTATTTTGGAAAGCAGCTAATACTTCTGACTGCTGTTTTGAGTGAATGTGTTGCATTTCCAGATAGAACTCTTGTTCCATTTTTTTCAGAATTTCTGCTGTTCACATAGTTTTTGTGTGTATTACTAGAGGAATCATTTCAGCCAAGCTTTTTGAAGATGCATATCAAAAACATGTTCTCAATTTTCTGGGTGCCCAGCTTGAGAAACAAGAGTTTTGCTTGCACTAGTGATAAGAAATCCCGCTTTTAAATGAAGTTCACGGAAGGTATGATTTGAACTGATAAAACATCACATAAATCAACTGCTTTGCAAAAGTCAATTTGGGTCAGCTGATGAGACCTCTTGCATGTTATGAAAATATTTTTTAGTATAACCTACAGGTAATTCACTGCAGTAGCTACTGCCATATATTAGGGAGTGGCACAAGCAGGGCTGCTCCACGAAGGGCCACGAGGCAGGAGCCGAGGGTAACCCCGCACAGGCTGTGCTCTTACCAACAGGGCACAATTCTGCAAGGGCTGAACACAAGGGGCAGAGCTGGGGACTGATAACAGAGTCCATTGACAGCACCCTACATGGCAAGCAATGAACCAAGTCCAGGGGCCATCCAGGGAGTACAGCTGTGAGGAAAAAGCAATGTGGCCAGGGATAGAGCTAAGCTCCCCACAGAGTATGGCTGAGGGGCTCATACAGGAGGCACAGACAGGGATATAGTTGTAGAGAAACCACAATTAATGTTAAACTGCACTATTAGTGGCAGTGAGATGGTGCATGTGTAGGTGAAGGAGAGAATGGCAACCTCAATTCTGACATTTCCTTGCAAGTATTTTACTTTGTAACTTGGGTAATATTTTGTTTTCTGTTCTTTTTAAGAAATTTCTGAGCATAAGGCATAATATACTATCAGTAAATATCAAAGAGTATGTTTGTCCTTTTTTTTTTAAGGAGTAAGGTGCTTCACTACTTTTAAAAGAGATGTCAGACTCAATAGTTTTCTAAAATATAATTTTTTGCTCTAATTAGTTATCCCAGTTTGCACTGTGATAATAGAAATAGCTTTAAATAATTGAATAATAACTTGTGATTATATACCCAAGCTCCGTTCACAGTTCCAAGGGAATGTATTTTCCAAAATTACCAGTACCTAACTGGTTAATTGATTTGACATTTAAATATTCATCACAAAATTAACATTGCATTGAAATCAATGAAACAAATTCAGATCTATTTTAAACAGAAAAAATGCATGCCTGCTGCAATTTTACTGGGATAAACTGGATAATTCAATCCACTATATTTCTGTCTCATTGTATTGACTAAAAGAATCTTTCATATGTTTATGTTCAGAAAGCAATTTTGCAGTAGCCAAAATTATATATTTTCTAAAGTTAAAAATAAAATTATTTAGAAAATGACAAGTCTACCAGAATGTTCTGGTAAAAAACATCAGAAAATTTCACTATGTGTGGTCTTCAAAAGGACAGACATGGTATGGGAGTTTGGAAAGCTCCACTGTTAGGAAAAGGGTATAATCATTTTGTGACAGCTATTCATTTGTTTGCATCAGTGCAAAGAAGCATGGATAAGTTTATCTAAAAATCATGAGAAGTGGAGGTGTGACGAAGTAGCACAAACTGAAATTTTTGAACACTTCATAAATATATATTTGGCTTGTGTTTGAGAGCGTGCAAGACCAGCATATATCTGCAGAGATATTTTAAAATGTTCATATGGTCACTGTGTCCAAAGATTTAATTGGACAAATTAAAAAGTTTTCTCTACATACTTATTATGGGTTTGTGTGGCGCAGTGGCTTTTTTTGGTAGCAGGGGAGGGGCTGCAGGGGTGGCTCCTGTGAGAAGCTTCTGGAAGCTTCCCCGGCTCCAGGTCGGACCTGCTGCTGGCTAAGGCTGAGCCCGTCAGCGGCGGCGCCTCTGAGAGAACAGATTTAAGAAGGGGAACCTGCAGTGAGTGGGGGGACTGGAATGTGAGGGGAGCCCCTCTGCAGACACCATGGTCAGTGAGGAAGGAGGGGAGGAGGAGTGCCGGAGGAGGGGACGCCCCTGCAGCCCGTGGTGAGACGGCAGGCTGTCCGCTCCCAGCACAGGGAGGGGAGCGGGGGAGCGGAGGCCCCCCAAGATGGCCGGGACTCTGTGGGAAAGCCCGCGCTGGAACAGGCTGTGACTGGAGATCGGCCTGCGGAAAGGACCCAGGCCAGGGAAGTTTGGGAAGAACTGCAGCCCGTGGGAGGGACTCACGTTGGAGAAATTCGTGAAGGATTGAGGGACCCCCACGCTGGAGCAGGGGACGAGTGTGGAGTCCTCCCCCTGAGGAGGAAGGAGCGGCAGAGACCAGGTGTGGGGAGCTGACCCCAACCCTCACCCCCTGTTCCCCTGGGCCACCGGGGGGAGGAGGGAGAGAGAACCGGGAGTGGGGTTGAGGTGGGAAGGAGGGAGGGCTGGGGGGAAGGTGTTCTAAGGTTTGGGTTTACTCCCCATTATCCTTGATTTGACTTGTAGTAAATTCAATTGATTTTGTTTCTTCCCCAAGTTGAGCCTGTCTTTTGCCCTTGACCATAAGTGGGGAGTGATCCCTCCCTGTCCTTGTCTTGGCCCACAAGTGTTTCTTTCTATTTTCTCCTCATTCCACCAGGGCTGGGGGCCCGGTGGAAGTGAGCGAGCAGCTTCGTGAGGCTTTGTTACCAGCTGGGCTTAAACCACTACAGTATTCATAGTTAATTTCCTCTTAGGAGATTTGAATGGAAGGAGGCTTTAACATTCTCAGTGTTTAAAAGGTGAGCTAATACTCATCTTTTCTAATTTTTTTTTTTTTTAAGCAAGATGAATCATCCTTTCATCTACATTCCCTGCTGAGGCAAACAAGAATCAAATGCACAGGTTACCTGAGCTGCATAGGAAAAATTCACTGAAATTACTGGAGACATCCACTGCCCTTTCTCTATCGATGAATTGCTTTCTCCTAAAACATCTGACTTCCTGAGTAGGCCTACATTTTTAACATTTACTCCCCAACCACTTGAAGAGAAAAAAAGTTTTCAGAAGATTAATAAGTAGGTCTTTAAAATTTCAGGATGCTCCTAGTCTTGAACGTAATTGGGTATGCTCCCTTCATCGTAGTACTTCCAAGGGTTTGAATTTGGTACTATAATAAACAGACTCATACTTTGATAATGGTATTGCAAACTACTCAAAAAAGAAATCGTTATCACATAACAGAGGAATAAGCTCAAAGCTAATTTTAAATAAAACTAAAATACTTTATTTTTTTTAATTCCGTAGTATATGGAATAACAGATATTGCTCCACTTAGAATGGGTGGTACATACTATAAAATTAAAATTAATTTCTTTGTCCAACTAATTAAGAGCAAAAAAAAAATCTGGAGTAAAAATATGTAAAATTACAACAAATCCTGAATATTAATTCATATTAAATATTGTTAGGGTTGCAGGCAGGTGAGTTGGCTGCTTATTTGGCTCTGGGCTGAAGTTATGCTAATTGAAAAGGTCATGGAAAACTATCAGACATGCCAGGACAAGAAGCCAAACTGGCTGCTCTGACCATGCCATAGGAGTTGGACTGCTTGTTGGTTTAGAGGACCACAGCAGGAGCAGGATGAGTGCTTTACCCAGCTGGTAAGGGAACACCCTCACAGATGAGCTGAGCATCCTGCTGTCACCCCATCAGTGCCTGCTCCTGGCCCGACAGCATTGTCAAATACCTGTCTCTCTGTCATAAAAGTGCCAGGTATTACTGACAACATAATCAAACACTGTGTTTTAGCTCAAAACCAATCACAAATTTAAGGTACAGTTTCACTGAATAAGTTACATTGATTTGATTTTACAGTGTTGAAATGCTAGCATCATCCATCCTTTTTTTTTTACATCTAAAATTTTATTGAAAAACGTTCAGGGCATGGGATAATTTAAAACAAAATGAAACAACACAGAAACCCCAGTAAAATCAAGGGTACTTTAGTAATTTTATGTTCTTACTTAAAAAATAAATAGCACTAAGTAAAATACTAACAATTCCCAATTTTAAAAGGGGAAAAATAGATTTCTAGAAGACTAGATTTTGCGTATATAGCTTTCTATTTTTAAAGTGGGAGAATTGTAATTTACCTTTTACCTGCTCTAAATTGTCAAAATTACCTTACAGAAGTTATGAAGAAAGGCGGCTAGCAAAATAGTGAATGTTGGCAATAGCAGAAACTTCCAGTGCCCTCATTTAATAGCTCTGCTTGTTTTTCCATTATTCTAACTGTGCTGATTATGTGTTTCTCCTTTTAATAGGTAGAAGTCTGGTCAAACAGGCAGCAATTAGGCTATGCTGCTAACATTAGTCCAACCTCTAGCTTATTACATGTCACCTAATGACACTCCAGTAGCTACAGTAATCTTTTTCTTCTGACTCGGACTCTTTCCTTCTTCTGGTCCTTAGAACTTTAACCTTAATTCTTTGTGAAGGTTTATATCTATGTTACATCCTTTACTATCTCCCAGCCAAACTCATTACTATGCTTTTTGGGGGAATCTATTATACTATTATTTTTTAGCAAGTGTTCTAATCTTTCTCATATTAACTCTCATCAAAACCAGAAGATAAGAAAATCCCCACCTTTTTCCCTTGCTTTTGCTACCTTCTTCCTCCACTTCTGCTATGTCAGGGTTTCCACTTACAGAATTTCCTGACTTTAAAGGCTTGTTTTACTTGCTCTTTCTTTTCCCACTTCTGTTTTTAGGTCATCTACAGTACTACAAGATGTACTGCAGGGTGCCCAGAACTAGTGCCAATGTCTTACCTGGGCAAAATGCCATGATGGTGTGTTGATTTTCTATTCTGAATCCAAGCTTTGTTGTATGTAGCTCTATTTTACTTCATACATTTGTATCCTTTTGTTCTTTCTAAGTTCTTACTCATATGAACAATGCCTTGTTTAATTAAACCATATAGAGACCCTTTCTGAGTAGCTATCATTTGGTTTATATTATTGCTATTTCAAATCATGTTATTAGAGTTATCCTCCAAGTTAGTTCTGTACCTTTCATCTACTACTATAGAAGTTACTCAAGTTAGCAGACTCAGTACTAATAAAATAAAAAAATGGTAACTCTGTGAGGTTCTAGATTAAATTTGACAGAGACAAATTTTCTCTGACTATTAGGTTATTAAGCCTTTAAGACACATCAGAGTGGGATATTTGCAGTTGTTCAGGTCTTCATTCCCAACAAACTTTGACAGCTGAAAATGTACAAAGCCTCCTTTTCCACTCTCCTGTTTAAGTCTTTTTGAACATTGATGTAGACCAAGAGTTGTTGATAGGGAGATGACAGAACCTCAAAAATTCTCCATTGTCATCAAAGACAAATGTAGCCCTCTGAGTTTCTTCCACTCAGGCTGTTTATTATGCCCTAAGTACATGTACTTCTCTCATCACTGTTCACTTTCTGTCCAAATTGGCAACCAGAGCAGAAACTGTGATTAGGATCAAATTAAGGATTCAGCACTTTGGAAACACCTTCAAACAGCTGATGACTGAGCTAATGATTTTTCTTTCAGCTGATCCACAGTTTTCTAGCTTTCTCCACTATTGGCATGGAAAGAGAAGAAAGGAAGGAATTGAGAATTTAGGGACCAGTGAACAAAACAAATGGGATGACACTCTCCCCTTACAAAGAAAGACAAAATTAAAAGGTATAAGTGCTAGTTAAAGACCAATGAAGAGATAGGAGACAGAAAGAAAAAAAAAAAATCAAAGACCAATGCAGACTGAAGGAGGGAACAATGGCAATTAAAGAAAGAACAGAAGGCACAGTGAACCACCAATCAAAGTGGAAAATGATGAGACAGATAACTGAATGAATCTAAACAAGAAAATTTTCACTGCATGAACAAAAAAAATAAATATCGCAAAGGTTTAAACAGAAGATATGTAGAATGTTGAAAATGGACTGAACATGGATAGGACACACAGCAATAAATACAGCAAAGTTAGTACATAAGAGAAACAAAGATAATTGAAAAAAATGTAGCAAAATATAATGGTAAATAGATATTCAGCTCTGAGAGATGAGTTCTGAGCAGGCAAGACATTTAAATGGAGGTTTCTTTTTCTCAATCTGAAAAGTTTGCTTTATGAAGAAAATACATTGAAGCAATAAAATGTTTGGCATTGTGATTATAAATACAAAGCTGAAAGAACAGTAGTTTACATCAGTTGTGCTATACTCTTGGGAATATTTTGATATGATGTTAAATTTCTAGATACCCATTGAGAGTGAAAGGTAGAACTTATAAAAGAAAGTGCTTATCCAGACAAGGTGCAACTGGTGTCTTGAACTTGTGCTTACATGACTGTGAAGAAGCCAAGATTTTAGCAGCTTAGGAAAAAATGGTTAGATGTTCGTTTAGCTAGCAAAGAAGTCCAAAGTTAAATGGTAAGGATTTAAAACCAAAACCAGACCAAACCAAGCCAAACCAAAACCAACCAACCAGCCAAACAATTCTGGTAATTATTTGAAGGTGGAGGTAACTTTCTGCTAACTGACCTTAGGAAGGGACTTTCCCATTATCAGCCTTTCATGGGATATATTTCTCTGAAGTAATTGGGATGGCCAGTTTGGCTACTCTGAAGTAGCTGATGGACGTTGGACTAGCTTGTTTACTTGACTTCTCATGTAATGCAAGAAAAACCTCTTTTGCAGCCTCTGAGAATTATCTTCTTTGGAAAAACTGGTAAATAGCATTATCCAGATGAAGAGTGCATATACCAGTCTTATAGGGAGATGAGTGTGATCATCTCTGAGAACCAGCTTTGCTAAATATTAGTTATTCATTTTTCTTTGCATTGCTAAATTGCTTTATGGCATTTCAAACTGTCTAGCAAGCAAAGCTGATTTTTATTGTGGAGACCACTTATATACAACACAGATATATGACATTCTATTGCAGCATGCCAGCACAGACTGTCTGTGGCCACTAGTCTTCCGCATATGTTTCAGCTACAGAAGGGGGAAGAATGAGATTTCACAATAATAATCTTGTCCCAGAAAGTTATAGTCTATGGGAAAGACTCATTCTATTGCAGGTATATCTAACTGTTAGACTTGCTTACATGACAGAAAGGTAACTCTTAAACCAGTTATTAAATTAATCTTGTATTGTTGCAGTTGACAATATTGATAAACATACCTTATAAAGTTGATAATCAAATCAGAATGTACCTAGAACAAACATATACTATTACTAAACTAAACTCTGAATGTTTAGTTCCTACATGAATAGACAATTTCTGTTGTTTTTGAAGAAAGGTATGATCATTCTTTTAAAATTGTTACACCTGCAGAAAGCCAAAAGAAACATCTGAGTGTGCAAATATGTATTGTGTGTGTGTGTGTATTTACATATACACTTATTAGAATGAAGTAATGTTTAGGCATAAGGCTTGAAATGGAGAACTTTTCTCTCTGTCCCTCTAATATTTATCTTAAATTGTGAATGTGATAGCTTATTACTGAAAAGTGGCTCTTATAGATTACATTACATTGCACAGTTTGAAGTGAATATTTTATCATCCAAATTATTTATGTAAATATAAAATATGTTATATTTTACTTTACCTAAGTTCAAGTTAATGTCAACAGTATACTAAAAATTCCTGAATCAGCTGACATGGAAGAGCAGCTTTTCCAAAAAAAAAAAAGAAAAAAAAAAGCACCTCAAACCCCCAGAGATTAATTTTAAATATTAGTAGCATCAAAAATTTACCTCCAAATCTGCTGTCAGTTCTTCTGTAGACCGTGCAGATCTGTGCAGGACCTAAATATAATGACATAGTTATGCAAAAATGTCTTTTTCATTAGGATTTACAAATTCAATCATGAATTTATACAATTTTCTTATATGGTCTTGACCAAATTTCATTACTCCAATGTGCTTCTGTTTTTGCATTGTAAAACACATATACTACACATCTACTTTTCAAGGTGTATAGCTTGAAAATGTCTATACAAAGGACCGAAGTAATTTTGGTAGTTAAATATTGCTTCCTTATAATACGAAATGAACTGTGCATAGAGAGAAATGTATATTTTATCCAGTTTTAAACAATATTAGAACTTTGTCTAAGATAAAATAGATTTGCTTTTCTTGCTGAAAGTTTAAAGTCACTTTCTGTACATCCACCGTACTAGAACTAATAAGTAGACTAAGTTTTTAAGTGAGATTTGCAAGCAGGGAATCCTCATCTCCTTCAGGTCTTTTCTAATACTATACAAAAGGAATCTTTTCATGGACAAATGCTGTTCATTCTTATCTATGACCTGCAAGAAACCAATAAAGATGTCTATGGCTAAAACCTGCAGATGGACCTTTCTCTAATACTCTTTTATCAGGTCATTAAAGTTGTTGATGAGAACACCTCTCTAGAGTAACAAGCATCTATGTCCAAAGAATGGAGCTCATGTTTTTGGGTGGGATATTGGGTGTTTGGAAAAAGTGAAATGAAAAGGGCCCAGTGTGATGATCTAAATAATAAACACTAAGTATAAAAATGAGGAATGTTGTGAAGAGATAGCATATATAGAGATAGCATCTTTGATATATGTCTTTTATTACACTGATTTCTAAAATAAATGAGAAACTTTAGTAAGCAACAAGTAAGATATGACAGGAATGAGAAGAGAGAGATGCTATAAAGGGTATAGCAGACCCATGCAAATTCCTAAATGGAACTCTACATACACAAAAGTGCCAAAGTCCTGACTACTGTACTTCTAGGCTATTTCTGTACTGCAAATGTTCATATACTTCAGTTGTCATTTAGAAAATAGCTATTGATAATTGCAAAAAAATTTGTACAGTTTGAAGGCAACAGTAAATACTAAAGGACACAATTTTCAAATCGTAACCACTGACATAAGTTTTTGCCTATGGCAAAATCTGGAATTAAGTCAAAGTATAGGTTTTTTTGAAATTTGAAACTAAGTTTTTTCTTAGGTTACTGTCTTCATAGAAAGAATGTAGTATGGTACTTGATAATCCAACTCTCTCTATATAACCTGGATGAAAAAGTCACAGTGACATGCTAATCAAGGTAATTACCTCTCATAGCCATTTGATTATTAATAATTGCAAAAATAGTCTTCTAGTCCTAGTGCCATTGTAAATATGTTATAGCAGACCATGTGAAAATTAATCATGGCTGTAATATTTTCTATTAATTATTTTTTTCCTCTGTGATTTCAAGTGATTATAGGAAGTTAAAATATATTTAAAAATAGATTTGAAAAAAATATTTAAAATATAAAATCATCACAAAATCCTCCATGCCAGGCAAAACCGTAGTAAAATCAAGTAAACCTCTTGATTGGCCAAAATACAGAACTCAGAGGTATGAAAAATATAATTCATCATGTAAACACGCTAAAGTAAGGGTTTTTTGCAAATGAAATACTAGAAAAAGTATTATAAAAAGGTACTATGTTTCCACATATAGATACTGTGTACATGTCTCATTCTCAGGGTATGTGTTATAAATTCTGTAATTATGGTTACAGATAGGGCAAAAAATTAAAATGGAGATATCTCTTTTTTAAAATTAAAATGGAAAACAATGGATTTGACTAGGCTTTCCCACAAAAAAAAAAAAAAGCTCTGAATGTATTTCTACCTTCCTCTTTTCACAATAGTGCTTTCATTATCAAACTATTGTCTATAATTTATCTCTTGATTCCATTCCATTCGACATTCCTTAGTAGAATTGTTTTATCCATCTCTGTCCTATCTTTCTAAGCCCACTCTAATTAATTATCCTCTCACAATTTTTCTTTTTTGACTTTACTATTTCCTATTTGTAGTTTCTATCTGTGAATTTACCACTTCTGAAGACATTTAAGATCTCACAGTGGTCTTAACTAAAATCACAAAAAGCCCTCAACTAAAAATCTAGACAAGTTTCTATTTGTATCATAGTATTTGCACCTGCAATAAGCAAGATTCTGATAGACTTTCAGCTTTGGTTATATTGAATCTTGGGGTCACATTTGACATAATTTTTCAGTTTTATATGGAGGATTTAAAAACTTACACTCTATCCCTGTGTTTTGTGTGAAGTAGATTTAATCTTTCCGTGACTAAGGTTTTCTGAATGGTTGTCTAGGGAAATTAAACCTGTTTTTTTTTCCTCAGAGTATTATTGGACATTGTTTTCTTGTTGTTTAGAACCACACTAGGTTATTGATCAACATGCTGTAATACCAGGCTTCATTATTATGCTAATGTGATCCAGATTTATATGGCAGTGGGTCTTAACACTGATTTATGTGGTGCAGATATAAGAAATTTTTAAACTGATATTAAGCCATGAAGAAGCCATTTCAAAAAGAGTTAGTTACTGTTTTTTCAAAATAATTATAACCCTCAACAGACAAACAAATTTATTTGTTGTGCTTTTTGTGTGGTTTTTGTTTGTTTGTTTGTTTTTTATAAAAAATGTGTTTGCTTAAACAAAATGCTTTTTTCAGACTGGTATTTAGAGAAGTCATCAGTTATTCCTGGTACTAATTCAAAGGTAAAATTTGAAGAAAGTAACAGAGCAGGACCAACCTTCACTGTTCTAAAAAACCTTATTCACTGTGTACTCTGTTAAATGGATTCTGTCCTGAAAATAAATTTGTATTGATTTCACACTTTGCATTATGTGTCTCAGTGGTTTGAAAAAGTTATATTTAGCATTTTTATAAAATATATATCCAAACGATGCAGGGACAATGAAATTGTTTGAAACTTCCTGCATAGGTTTTTTTGTTTGACTGTCTTTATCAGTTAGAGTAGTAAAAAGTAATAACTGTAACTTCTTATGTTGGTATGGAATGTGGGCAGCTCACTCATCCTCTTTTTTGTGAGGTATCCTGTTTGCAGTAATGATTATTTCCCTTAAAAGTCTTGTTTACTCCACTATCTGATTCTGTTTACTGATAATTGTTTTTTTAATGTCAGTCAAAATTATTCATATGTGGAATTAAGATAACACAGCCTAACCTATTCTTTGATGATTGCAAAATAGATTAGCTAAGTGGACTCATATTTGTATTATACATTTATTTTTATTTAAACCTACCCCCATTTATTAAAAGCTACATGATAGATGCAGACCTGTAACTATTTACATATGTGCATTTTATACATGTATAGCTATTATCCAATCCTAAATACAGAGACAAACACTAACTGCATTTTCTTACCTGTTTTTAGCAACAGTAACAGAATCCTTGAAAATTTCTTTCCTGAAATGATTGTGCTATTCCAAGCATGAAAATAAATTTATCTGTTTGCTAAAATAGTGGATTCTCAGCATGTAATCAAAAAGACCTTGTCATATTGGACTTTTCTTAGTAATGTTTTGTAAAAGTGTTCATAAGGAAAAGCAATATCATATTTTGAAATCACTGTCTCTAACAGTGGAGCGGTACACATAGATACTCACACAGCAGTGTGTTCTTAAAACTGTAAATGCAATTTGGTCCCTGCTGCAATAATAGTTCTAGTTATTCCTTAATATTTAAAAATATTAGAAAAACATTATCTGTTTTTTTAACAGTAGTACAACATTGTATGCTTTCATGCATAGCACAATGACATGCAGTAAACAACATTGTCAAGGCATATAGAAAAAAGAGAATATTCTAGTTGTGCATTTATTGTTGCCATGGGTAAGCTGCATTTTGTCCCTACACTGATGACTTTCGGTATGCTTATCTATGTTTATTATAACTATTAGGGAGAAAAATACCCCTATAACTGAAGTGCTCTATACTTTTACATGCTATCTAGTCTGCTTCAGGTAGGTGCTGTTTTTCAGTGGTCCTTTGTGTGGTCCTTGTGTGAAAACCAAGTACAATCTTGGTTTTCAATTACTGAAGAAATGTAGATCCTGTTTATTTTAACAGGAATGTTCTGAGCTGGTTTGTAGCGGAACAAAAGGTGTGACTCAAAGCCGATAGAAATTGGTGTGAAGATGCTGATTGGTTACAATGGGTTTTGTATAAAATCCACTGCCCAATGGCCACTAAAAATCACTGGTGTAGGGGTGATAAATGTATATAAAAATTGGTGATGGGAATGATACATATATTTTTTGATTAATTTTACATCTTTGTTACTTTTGGAAAGATTTCTCCTTTGTTAGATCAGTTAAGGGAAGATTTCCAAAAGTGGAGGTTAGAATCAGGTACCTGACACCCTTCTATTATACTGGATTTAAAATGTTACAATGTCTTTCATGTAACAAAAATTCCTTTCATAATTGCTATTTTTTTCTTTTCATATCACAGGAGATGTTTGAAGAGAGCAGTCAATTAACTTGAAAAGCTATACTTAATTATTGAAATATTTTTTTAACAAATCTGAAACTTAATTATACTGTGGAGAGTTTTTTCTTCCTAGAAAGTCGTCTTCTTTTTGTTTTGGGGGATGGAAAGGGAAAAAACTCCATGCGCATTGATTGTCTGTAGGGGAAGGAGAAAAATTAAAAAGAAAAATATTTTCCAAGACCAAATTTTTAATTTAGAATTTTCTCCCTTGGAAGAGGGACCTTCTTTTCTATTTTAAACTCAAATATGATTTTCATAAATTGCTTTTCACTTTTCTGCTAGAAATTTTGCTATTGCATTTTAGCTATAATGATCAATATGGAATTAAATACTTACCTCCTATGACGTTGAAAATGACATGTTTATATTCTTTATGCTTATGTAGTATTTACATTGTGCTTATGTAACAGATACTTTAATTTACAACCCTTTTCTGTTTTTTTAAAGATCATTATAGGGTCTCATTTATGGCTTGATGGGATAAATAGTGTCTCAAGTGTCACAGCTTTTTTTGGAGATCTGTCTGTCTCAGAATTTTAGATCTGCAAATGAAAAATCTTTTCCATTATATCCTGGCTTTCTTCTCCTCCACTTCGTGTTTTATTCAGTTGTCTCTGTTGCCCTGTGTTTTTCCATTTTTTTCCTGTGTTCTGAAACTCTTCCCCTCCCATGCAACTACAAAGTTTTACTGCTTCTCTAACTGTTCACCCCCAAGGGCATTTCAGAATGGATATGGGAAATTGAGAGCTTAATTTCTCACTGCAGTGGTCAAAAATAAAATCTTTATACATACTTCTTTCTCCACTGCAGTGGACCCAGGCTCTGTCTCGAAGAACCATATGCTCCAGACCTCTCTGTAGAAAGATAGTAATACCCAATGTTGGAGGAGAGACACCTTCCTCTAGCATCTTCCGGACCAATCTCCCTCTCGTTGTCTGCTGCATACTTTGCCTATATTTTCTCCTTTAAAGTGAACAGGGGTCTGTGAGAAAAGTAGGTTGCTTTTGACTCAGAGTGCAAGTTTTCTGCAAGAAAAGGAATTAAATAAAGTCCATGGATTTTAATTTTTTTTTAGCTATTGCAGTCTGTTTTCTGGCTAATTTAGCTGATGAATTGATAGGATTTATTCTATTTGTTGCTGTTACTCAATGATGACTTTATATTCTAAGACAGTGAGGTTTTCAGATTAAAAGTTTAAGATTCTGAATATACGCAGATAGTTTTTCCTCCTTCACATGCCCTGCTACTGTAAGTTTCTCTCTGTACCAGAACAGAAATAACATGTGTGGTGATAATGTCACAAGCATTTTGCTTGTGGATGAATTCCAAAACTCCACAGAATATTTAGTATAAGTTGAAGCTGTTCTGGAAGTTCCTGGCACCTGCAACGGTGATAAGCAAAATATGGCATCTCTCCTTTCCATATTGTGCTATTTTCACACATTAAGGCAAAGTTACAAAAGATAGTTGAGCTCATCTAAAAGCTCGTTGTCACTTACAGAAGCAAATCCGGCTCCCATATTCCTCTGGCTTTGGCTGTGTGATCCTTCCCTTCACTTCCATTGGCTTTGGCACTCATCAGTCATATATCCCTTTGTGGATACGCTTCCCTTCGCTAACTGAATTGACTTGGGTTTATTTTTAATGGATTAGTTCTTCATCAAGGTGGTTAAATGAACCAATTCACAGAGGAGCGTGCAAATCACTAGAACCAGTGTGAAGTCAGAGTCAGAGAAGTGGGAAAATTGGAAGGAGCAGGCTCCTCTACTTTGGTGTTTAGAAAGCTCCAAGATCTGCTGAAATATACTGTACATCTTTACCCAGATTTAAGAAGATGAGGAGAATAATCTATGTTGTCATAATGTTCCAGCTGCTAGAGGCTAAAAATACTTACTGCTTGCTTCATCATTTTTAAATTCTTGTTACTTTAAGGACCTAGAATGTTTTTGAGTGCGCTAAAAGTAATTGTTTTGATACATTTTTTTCTGATCAGTTTTTCTATCCAAGAAGCAAGCAAACTCTCACCCTAGAGATTTTTAAAGACTATTTGTATAGTCTTGTAGTGAGATATCTGGTTCTTCTTACTTACTATTTGAAGTTCTTCTTGCTATTTTTTTATGTATTAAAATAAATTGACTGTTATAGGAAAGACAATTATTTATAAAGTCTGTTTCATTTCTGATGCTAAAAAAAAGCGGAGAGTTGTATAATAAAAGTTTCACACTGATAATGGATGGTGGCATTTTTTAGAAACATGCTTTGTAAAGAATATAATGATTGTGCCAGAATCTGATGAGTAATTTATTGTTTAGTTCAAAGCAGCTGTTCAATTAAAAATGTTCAGCCTTGACCTATGATCATTATTTTAAAATAATAGATCGCATGAGCAGTTTTGCATTTTGACAGGGAAAAATTATCATTTGACAAAAATAAATTAGTTCATAAATCATATGTTGATTTGTTAATGAATTGTTGAATAAAGTAGAAGATATTTCTGTTAACATTTTCAGTGAGATTAAAACTTGAACCCAGTCAGCCACTTCTACTTGATCTTGTTTGCTTTGTTTTAGAGGCTATAAAGACAAATTCTATTTACTTATTTTAAACTGATTGAATAGACATTTAAGAAGTGCAAGAGTTACTCCTATTCATATTTGAATTGGAATTCTTTTAGGGAAGCCTTTACATTCCTTACTTTCTTCCTAATTCAATGGGTAAGTAACTGCTTCCTTGGAAGGAAAGTTGGAAGATGAAACATTAGTTGAATTTTACCAGGATGCTGTAGATCAAGCTTGCAATACTCTCAGCTGCAATTCAACACCTTTAATAACTTCTCAACATGTACATGTGCATGCACATATGCACAGTCAAAACCTTAAACACTAATTAGATTCAGACTTAATTGTCTATTACTCAGTAGGGAAGTGTTTCCCTTTCCAATACACTTTTGAGATTTCAAAAATGTTTGTTCTGAATTGGTATGTAAGAAAGAACATTAGAGGTTGTGGTGAGTTGACCTAGGCTGACTGCCAGATGCCCACCCAGCCACTCCATCAATCCCCCTCAACAACAGGACAGCAACAGAAAATAAGATGAAAAAACTCCTGGGTCAAGATAAAGATGGGGACATCACTTACCGACTACTGTCACAGGCAAAACTCAACTTGGGGAAAAAGAATTTAATTAATTGCCAATTGAAAAGAGAGTTGGGTGGTGAGAAACAAAGACAAAAAGCTAAAACCCTTTCCCCCCATCCCCACCCTTTTATTCCCAGGCTCAATTCCACTCCGCTATTATCTCCTCTACCTTCCCGCTCCCTGAGCAACACGGGGAAGATGAGGAATGTGCAGTTGTGATTGGTCCATAACAGTTCCTCTCTGCTGCTCCTTTCTCCTCACACTTTTCCCTGTTGCAGCCCGGGTCATCCATGGGCTGCTCCAATGTGGGTCTTCTCCATGGGCTGCAATTACTTCAGGGAACATCCATCTGCTCTTGTGTGGGGTGCTCCACAGGCTACAGTGTGGATACGTGGTTTAGCATGGTCCTACCATGGAGGGCTGCAGGGGAATCTCCGCCACATTGCCTGGAGCACCTCCTCCTCTTCCTCCTTCTCTGACCTTGCTGTTAACAGGTCTGTTTTTCACACTTTTTTTCCTCACTCCTCACTGCTTGTGCAACATTTTGTCCCTTCTTAAATATGTTTCTACAGAGGCACCACCAGCTTTGCTGATGGGCTCAGCTGTGTTCTGCAGTGGGTCTGTTGTGGAGCTGGCTGGAACCAGCTGTGTCCAGCACAGAGCAGACCCTGGCCTCTCCTTACAGAATCTGTCCCACTACCAAAATCTTGACACCTTGTCCTGGTTTCAGCTGGGATGTAGTTAACTGTCTTCCTAGTAGCTGGTACAGTGCTATGTTTTGAGTTCAGTATGCAAAGAATGTTGATAACACTGATGTTTTCAGTTGTTGCTCAGTAGTGTTTAGGCTATAGTCAAGGATTTTTCAGCTTCTCATGCCCAGCCAGGGCACCTGACCCAAACTGGCCAACAGTGTATTCCATACCATGTGATGTCCCATCTAGTTTAGGAACTGGGAGGTGGGGGGCAGGGATTCGCTGCTCGGGGACTGGCTGGGTGTCGGTCGGCAGGTGGTGAGCAATTGCCCTGCGCATCATTTGTACATTTCAATCCTTTTATTACTACTGCTGTCGTTTTATTAGTGTTATCATTATCATTATTAGTTTCTTCTTTTCTGTTCTATTAAATCGTTCTTATCTCAACCCAGGAGTTTTACTTCTTTTCCTGATTTTCTCCCCCATCCCACTGGATGGGGGGGGAGTGAGTGAGCGGCTGCGTGGTGCTTAGTTGCTGGCTGGGGTTAAACCACGACACACCTGCACCCAATGAAAATGTGAAAACGTGTCCGTCACATGAAAGACATACATTGCAGAGCCTCAGTTTAAATCACTGCCTAGAAATTGATTTCTTGAATTGTGACATTTTCATAGGCCTCCTAAAACTCTAGCAATTCTTTCAGTGATATACTGCTAAACTCTGAATTTCCTTATTAGTTACATGTCCAATCCCTTTCTGAATCCTTCTAAACTCTTGGATTAATAAAAGAACTAGTTCAACAAGGCAACTGGACTCCCTCTTATCAGTTTTAATTTGGCACTTTTAAATTTTACAGAATTCTTTCTATTAGTATGAAAGAATTAATAGCTTTTCTTTAAATTAAAAGTTATTTTTCTAATAAAGTATAGCAGAACACTAGCAAAAAGAGCATGATGCTTGATTATTTGAGTACTGTAGGAAAATATATACTGGGTCAATGGAAAAAGTTTGAAGTAAGAAGGATTAAAAAGGAATCTATTACAATTTTAATTATTCTGGACTATATTACTTTCTAATATAATACTGTAAAAATAGTTAGAGCATATCTGCAAAAAGACAGAAACGCAAAGTATAAGTCATTATTTCTCCCTCCAAAATCCATTAATAAGTGTGAGCAGTGACTTGATTGCCATCATGAGTGATTGTGCGATTCAATTCGTTAGAATTATTTTGGAGTGTATTTGATCCTCCCTTGGATTAGCTACTATTGCTTCTTGACTTTTTAGCCCTTGGCGTTCTTGGAACTTGCTGTTCAGATGTAGTCTGTTCTGCTCAAAGGTCAGAAAGGCATGAATGCATAGGTGGGTGCATAGAATATGGATGTAAGAAAAGGCTACAGCATTAAAGAGTTAAAAGGGAAACGAGTTTTGCTTTGACAGCTAATAGAGCAGTCAGAAATTTACAGTCATGGAAATATCGTTGATGTGATCCATCAGATTAGATATAGGACTCTCAGATCTTCAGAAATTTAAATGCATATGTACAATGTAAATAGTAGTTTTTTACTCTCAGAAATGTTCTGGTGTATTCATTTTAAAATATTTTCTTTGTTTTAGTGTGAAACTTCTTTTTTTATCATTCTTCTATCTAAACAAGAAATAAAAATTAAAACAAACAAACAAACAAACAAACTCGGAAAGCCCCTGCAAACATATACTGGAAACTAAGGAAAGTTAGGTGTCTTTGTGTGAATGCAGAAATACTCTTGTAAGTTCTGTACAAGAAATAAATAGTATTATGTACTAACAAAGGTTTATAGCTGGTTTATGTGGGAATCAGTTTATTTTTACTGTAGTGATGGTAAAGAATAAAATTCATTCATTTGTTCTACGAGTTCTACAGTGAAATTTATCTTTCACCATCAGACAGTTTTGTAGGTTGACATGTTAGACATTGTGTTTCTCAACTTTGGCAACCTCTACATTTTCTTAGTATCATTCTCTGAGCTTTGTTTCGTTCCCCTTCTCCTCAACTAGAGGCTCTGGGGAGAACTTACTGCTGCCTTTCAATACTTAAAGGGGTTTATAAAAAAGGTGGGAACAGAACTTTTAATAGGGCCTGTAGCGATAGGAAAAGGGGTAACGGTTTTAAACTAGAAGAACGTAGATTTAGACTATATATAAGGAAGAAATTTTTTATAATAAGGATGGTGAAACACTGGAACAGGTTGCCCAGAAAGGTTGTATGTAGATGCCCCATCCCCAGAAACATTCCAGGTCAGACTGAATGGGGCTTTGAGCAACATGCTAGTTGAAGATATCTCTGCTCACTGCAGGGGAGTTGGACTAGATGACCTTTAAAAGTCCATTCCAATTCAAACTATTCTATGCTTCTATGATTTTACTTAAATTAAGGACTGTGAGAAAGAACTGTCTCTATAAAGAAATTAGGGCTTTTAAAACAAGTCTGAATCCTGGTCTCTTGTTCTTTGGACTTGTTCTTCACTGGGAGAACAACACTTTCCAACTTTGGTGTGTGTTGTGAGAATAAGAATGTTAGAATTGCAAGGTCCTCCCTCCTGTGGTATTTATGATCACTTGGGTATGTTAGATCAGGTGAAAGAGGCTATTATCACATAGAATAATTTGAATCTGACCTAGTATGTCTCATGGGCAATTAAGGATCAGATCTGACTGCCCAGGGAGGCTGGGCCATCTCCATCCTTGTAGATTTTCAAGACTTAACTGTATAAAGCCCCGAGCAACCTGGTCTGACCTCAGACCTGACCCTGCTTTGAGCAAGATGCTGGAATAAAGAGCTCCTGAGGTCCCTTCCAACCTGATTTATCCGTTTAGCTTGTGTTGTGGAATTAATATTTTGGAATATCCAGGCAATCTTTACAGTAACTTTCCTGTGTATTTTTCATATTTTCAATAGGATAAGATTTCTCTTTATTTATTTGGGAAGATTAATGTAATCTTGGTAAGCTGCATGGGAAAGCCAAAACAAGAGTGAAAAAGATCTCCTTTCTTGTGTGGCATTCATACTAGTTTGCAGTGGATACTGAGAGAGTAAAAGATGCTAAAACAATTAGAGCTGAATCTCAAGCATTAGACTGTGGAATTTGATATAGAAATCCTATAGCATGAGATGTACTTCAGACTGAATGACCTGTATGACTTTGTGTGTAGAATACGGACTACTCAATTTCAAGGAAGGAGAAGCATTGCGTTAATATGTTCTGGGCTTCTTTAAAGGCGTGTGGTCTTGTTCAAAAGCAAAGATATACGTAGATAACAGTTGTAGGTAACTTAATTTCATAAAGTAATTTAATTTCTTAACTCCTTCGTAAACATAAAAGCACCACTGATGTTTAAATAAGGTATTTAATGTTGTAGATTCTATCAAAGATCTGGGTAGTGAAATGCATACTTTAATTTTTAAAAGGATATTACCTTGCTTTTCCTAGCCTTTTACAACTGACTGCTGCTGCTACTTAACCACTTTTCAGTGCTTTTGGAACTTTCTACTGGTAGACAGTTTGCTGTTCAGAAACTAGAGATGCTTACATGTCTGGTGAATTATTATGGAAGGGACACAAGAAAAAAAGAGCACAAACCAGACTGAAAGGGAAACAAATGCTAGATTTTGCATTGTCACGAAAGAGGGCAACCAGAAATATGCCAATAGGGAAATGTAATTTTAATGTGGCAGTCAGAATCTGGGATGCCACACTGGATACAGTGAACATTGAAAATTCATATTTTATTAAGTAATCATATCTTCTCTTTAATACCTCAGTATTCTAAATAAGAAAATGCTATGGCGTGTACAAGTAAGGGGATAGGGTCCTCAGAAACAAACATTTAACGAGTATTAGAAGACAAAGATAAAACTGTCCCTAGAAAAAATACTGAAGAAACCTTTTATTTCAGTCAAGCAGATACTGATCACAACAAATGCAGTTGCAAATTGGGTGAGAAGAGCATGCTTTAATCTTAGAAAAAGCAAATAAGCATTCCCTTCTGCTAAGGGCATCTATGATTTCTTTTTTTTTTTTTTTTTTCCCCCAATAATCAGAGCTAGTGGGAAAATGTTAAAACAGGAATTTGGCAGGCAAAAGACCTGATCTCACTAAATTTGAAATTGAATCGGTGTAACATCAAGCTAGTCAGATGTTAAATCTAATCATCTGGTACTTAGAAAATGAATAGAAGTGTATATGAATACACAAACACACAGACAGAACTCCACCAGCTAATGATGAATTCATCAGCATGTAGTCCAAAAAGACCAAGTCCCAGCAGTACCTTACTAAGTTTAAGTTGTATTTTTTTGGTAAGCATTACATGTTAGTGTCTGTATAAATAACATATAATAAGTTACTGGACACAGCAGCAAATAACAAAATTGGTAGGAGGATTGTATTTAGTTTAATGGGAGAAATCCACTGGGTATGTAACTTCATTTTTTAATGTACTATAGATTTTAAGATTAATATTCTCTGAAGATTATCAAGTTGCATATGTATCACTGAGACCAAAATTTCATAGTGGAAGAAAAAGCAAATTACATTAATATTATAAAAGCAAAAGCTGTAATTAGAAATATTTTATCTGTGCTTTGAACATATCAGGTATTTCAGTTTCCTGAAAACAGTTAAATATGGAATAACATTTCTACTGTCTTCAGAATGTTTGGCTTTATCTGTGGGGAAGATTCTCAGTGAAGATATAAAAAAGTTCATTTTACCTACTTTTATTTTATACTTGGCATTTTGCTTATTTGCCTGTACTTTTTCAGAATCCGTCTTCTCCATTTGACATGAAGAATAAACAGTCCTTTTGAGTTCAAACTAAAAGTGAGAATGGATGGACTTTGACACTTTCTAATTTTACAGTCAAAGCTATAAGTTGGCTTGTTGACATGTTTTATGTTTCTGCATTATTTTACATAAATTAAGGACAAACTTTTCTTACACCTTTCAGATTAGCCTAGAACTCTTCCTGTTGTAAAATTCCTATGAGTTTATCAAAAGTTTATTGAGATCAAGCAAAAGACTACTATTCACTTAAAAGATCTTCTGGTGAATCTCTCTGTATACTGTCCAATCCAAATTGAAATATTCTAGGTGAACTGTATTTTCTTTGGAAATCAGTAACAGAGTGTAGAAAAGCTAAATTTTGTGAATCTGAAAAAAAAAAGCCTTTAAAATATATTTTTTTAAAACTACATATTTAAAAGAGTAATCAATGCTTTGTCAAACAGTGATTATCTAAGATACACAGACAATGAGAAAATGCTGTCATTTATCACACTACAATCTCAAGTAAACAGTTTATCTAGGAACACTTTTGTATGACTAATCAAGACTGTTTCCCATCATTTTAACTTTGCAAGTGCATAAAGATTGCTCTAATTTGATCCTGCAGTTGGGAGCCTGTCTTTCCTTAAGGGCTGGTGAGTTCCAAGTCCAGCATGCAGCTAAAAGTTCACTTGATATATGATTACAGGTTTATCCCAAGGTTCACAGTAAGAACAGAAAACAAAGGATTGATAAAACATAAGAAATTTCCAGTCAGAACCCTTAAAAGCTTGGAAACCATAAATCTAAGATGATTTGTCATTTTTAAATGATGATATAGATAATTTTAAAAAGGGAGATTATAATTACTTTTATAGTCTCTTAAAATCCACTTAAAAAAAGGAAAACTGACATTCAACTGTTTAATGTTGTATCCACATTGTTTTTGTGAATCTACAGTATGTGCCGAAATATAGTAACTCATAGGAATAGACACAGTGACACACACTGTAAATGGTGTGTTTGAAAGAAAATAATTATGTAATTTTCAGTCACTTTTAAAACAAAAAAAATTACTACAGATTTTCATATAGATTCAAACATAATCAACATTTCTTATAATTTATTTACTATATTTTAATTAACAGTGACAGAATATTTAGAAATTCCTGCAAACATAAGACAATGTTTTCATGCAGAATCCATCTGACTCTTTCCATCACTGAAAAAACATGTAAGTATGGAGTCAGAGAACTTCCCCACATACGACACAGGTTCCTTCAAAACTAGTCTCTCAGCTGGAAACAGACATCCTTTAGTCACTTTATTTGTAAACTGGGAAATTTTCTGCACTTTCATCCTGAGTACTTAGAGGCATCTGAGGACTCAAATAACATCTGTCTTATTTTGCCAAAAAGTCTTAGCAAATAAAAATATAACAGTTATTATAGCAGTTGTTATTACCAATACACTTAAAATATTACTAACACTCATACCCCAAGTAACTAATTATTACAAAAAGGTCTCATTGATAATACAGTTGAAATTGTACAGAAACTTCCTATAACCTACCTCTTTTCTCTGGTGGTGTTCTCACCCTTCTGATGTCCCCCTGGATCCTCAACAGCTTTGGTTTTCCTCAGGAAGATGAAGTTGGGACTAGGGGGGTAATTATGGTAAACAACCAGCAGGATTAATTCTTTGCCAAAGAGTATGATGGTGATGATGATTTTCTTCTCCTCTGTCTTGCATCTACTCAGGATTATTTATACACATATCTTTAATTAAATCTCATATGCCCTTTTCTCTGGCTCCCGGTTACCAAGTGATTCTGTCCTCTATTCCTTCTTATACAGTGAGGTGATTACAAAAACATTGCCAGATTCACGTTACTGAAACTACTTTACAAAGCATCATAATTTTGCATGCAAATAATATCTAAATTCTAAATACATATTATGTCTCCAAGTGATATATTGTCTTTAATTTCACCATATTTACTACTGGAGTTTCCATAGACAAGAAGTTTTTCAGGAAGAACATCTGATCTTTCTAACGTAGAAGAGCTGAATGAATAAAAGCATTTCTCAACCTTTTCCTGCACTCCCAGAATTATCTGTAGTCTTTGGGTATCCACCCAGCTAATTTCATACTTCACATTCACAACTTCAAAGTCTACTAGGTGCACACATAATGTGCCCATTTCCTGTGTGCATAAGGTACCTGACAAGCTTGCTAAGACACCAGGAAGAACAAAGAAAACATATGTATTCATACGCAGTGTATTAATTTACAAATTTGTACCACTGTTGTACATTGGATAACACTCTGTAGCTGAACAGCAGCATCTCAAACAACTATTCCAGTAGAACATTACAATTCAAAATTTTTTTTTTTTTATTTTTTTTTTTAAGAGTTGGGACAGAAAGAAGTGTATCTCCTTCTCAGAATTCTGTAGACATTATCTTTTAGTTCCCATGGTTTCTCGCCACAGGAGCCAGTATCAGTTGCTTATGGAACCTCTTTATATATTTCAGGGAACACTAAATGAGCCAATTCCAGAACCAAAAAGGGAAAGAGTATAAAGACTGGCTGAATGAAAACCCCACCAAAAAAAAAACCCAAACCAAAAAAAAAAACCCAACCCAAAAAACACCTGTGCTAGTATAAGCTTCTTCTGCCAAAGTGGTACACTATAAAGGAGTGATTGAAGTGTCTAATGTAACATATTGACACCTAGAATCCCTGAGGGATCCTGCCTGGCCTCAAGCTCTCCAGAAGAGCGTGGGTCTCATGTTGGTCCAGCGTCCTATCTACCAGCTCTGTGCTGATGTCTCAAATACCTCATGGTGTCTAAAGCAGCAGTAGAGAGACACCTGAATCACTCCATTAGGTATTTTAAATTTGAAAAATGATAATGCAAATGAAATGAAATGTGCAAATGGAATGTAAGAGAGAAAATTGCTGTAGATAAAAAAAACCTCAGCTACTACAGGAAATTTGTATTTTAAATGTGTTTAATATGCAGATGATACCAGCTTAAGGAGATGACTGCTTGTTTTGTGTCAGTGTCCCACCTAAAGTTTTGCTTTTACCAGGGTACTTTCTTTAAGTTAGCCATTTAGTTGTGACTGGTCTGAATAAGTGATTTTACCAAGTGATATTTGCATGTTGTTGTATTTTTATTTATTAAAAATTTTAAATAATTTTGTACCCACTAAACCACAAATAAAACCTTTGCATTTTTTCTTATGAATTTAAGTGTAGTAACCAAATTAAAGAAACAATCTGAACATTTCTGAGTAAATGCAGCATAATGATGGTGATAAAACGCACACCCCTGAAAGCTAAATGGTATAAACCCCCTCTAGTAATGATTTGTTTTGCATGAGGAGGTGTAATGCTTGCCACACTAGTAACATATATGTTCATTTTAAAAATCCTCTGCCCATCTAAGCTGTGCATATGTACCAGTCACAAAATCAAATAATTTGGGATAAATGTGTATTTCTTTTCTGCTGGATATGTTTATACCCACA
This sequence comes from Haliaeetus albicilla, assembly GCF_947461875.1. Lineage (NCBI taxonomy): Eukaryota > Metazoa > Chordata > Aves > Accipitriformes > Accipitridae > Haliaeetus > Haliaeetus albicilla. Next base: position 60,202,212 of record NC_091485.1, on the reverse strand, counting down.
ATACCCTCAAATCATTGAGTAGCTAAATAGATATGACCTAGATCTGCTGTGTGCTGCAAATTAAAGTTTTACTCAAATTATTGGCTTGGTTTTATGTTAGGTCAGCTTACTTTCAAGTGGTGATACTTACCAATGAATTAATGTATTTACTGGTTTATGAATAAGCTAATGGGAAAATTGCACTAATATTGACTTGTCAAGGAATTATACATATGCTTATTTGGAAGAGGTAAGCATTTTATTAATTTTGTTAGAACACAAATATATTCTCATAATCAAATAAAAAAATGCATTTCCTAAATCCTAAATATTCTGTAAATAGTTTTCCATCTTTAGATATTAGCATAAATTCTTTAATCTAGTCTTGTTTTAATGACATTATTCATAAAGATGCCAATGACAAAACAAAGAATAGATGTCTGACAGAGACACACTGATGACTTGCTGCATATTTATAGATCTGTATATACACCTGTAGTGGTTTAAGACCAGCCAGTAACAAAGCACCGCAAAGCCGCTCGCTTGCTCCCCCCCCCCCCCCGCCCCCCGGCCCCGGTGGGATGAGGACAAAATAAAAAGAAACACTCGTGGGTTGAGACAAGGAGAGGGAGGAGATCACTCACCACTTATGGTCGCGGGCAAAAGACAGACTCAACTTGGGGAAGAAACAAAACCAACTGAATTTACTACAAGTCAAATCAAAACAAGGATAATGAGAAGTAAACCCAAACCTTAGAACACCTTCCCCCACCCCTCCCTCCTTCTCGCCTCAACCCCACTCCCGGTTCTCTCTCCCTCCTCCCCCCGGTGGCCCAGGGGAACAGGGGGTGGGGGTTGGGGTCAGCTCCCCACACCTGGTCTCTGCCGCTCCTTCCTCCTCAGGGGGAGGAGGACTCCTCACCCGTCCCCTGCTCCACCGTGGAGTCCCTCCCACGACAGACAGTCCTTCACCAACTTCTCCAACGTGAGTCCTCTCTGCAGGCTGCAGTTCTTCCCAAACTTCCCTGGCCTGGGTCCTTTCCGCAGGCCGATCTCCAGTCACAGCCTGCTCCAGCGCGGGCTTTCCCATGGAGTCCCGGCCATCTTGGGGGGCCTCCGCTCCCCCGCTCCCCTCCCTGTGCTGGGAGGGGACAGCCTGCCGTCTCACCACGGGCTGCAGGGGCGTCCCCTCCTCCGGCACTCCTGCTCCCCTCCTTCCTCGCTGACCATGGTGTCTGCAGAGGGGCTCCCCTCGCATTCCAGTCCCCCCACTCACTGCAGGTTCCCCTTCTTAAATCTGTTCTCTCAGAGGCACCACTGCTGACGGGCTCAGCCTGGGCCAGCAGCAGGTCCGACTTGGAGCCGGGGAAGCTTCCAGAAGCTTCTCACAGGAGCCATCCCTGCAGCCCTTCCCCTGCTACCAAAACCCAAAACAACACCTCTTTAAGTGTTGTTGCTACTTTTGTTCATGTTTTTCAATTTTCTGCTCATTATTCTATGAGTAATACTATCTTATCATTTGGCTTTCATACCTGTCATCATTTTAGCCAATAGCATAAATTGGATGTTCTGGAATCCTGTAAAGATGCAGTGCAAAATCAAATGTCTGTGAATCTTACTTAATACATGGCTGTTTTTCAGTGGGTGTTTAATGAAATAGTGAAGAGTTTTGGAGGGCTTTTTGTGCATGTGTACACTAGATTTTATATTTCACATATAACAGTACATCAAAACATGATCATGAATGTATGTATGGAAAAAAAAAAGAAATGGTGAATTTATTCTAACAATGGGAAAGGAAAAGGTAAATCTTGAGCAGCCTGGACTAACTCTTATGTTAAGCCTACTCTGAGCAGGAGATTGGACTATCTGACCTAAATTTTTCTATAATTCTAAATTCAAAGTAATAAGCAAAAATAGGGCTCAGCTACAAACACATGAAAACAATTTCATGTTAATCATTATTAAAATAAATCATCCTAATCTGCTACACAATTTGCCACACACAGCTAACTAGGCTGAGGAGTATACACAGCTAAATTATTCAGCTTGTTTACGTATTTTTGACAGGTAAATGCTATGGGTTTTGTTAGTCTGGTATGAACCCTGATAAAGTTATTCTAGAATAGAGAAAGTAAGTCTTATCATATGTACGTCAAATGAAAAGAATGTGTAGAGCTGAGTATCAGTAGAGCATATCAGCAGTTCTACGAGTACTCGAAAATTGTCCTTTCATCTGTGTCTCAAACATAGTGGTTTTAATAAAACAAAACCAAATCAACCAAAAAAACACCCCCACCCCACCCCCACCCCCAGCAATCCTGTAATTCCTTGCAAGAGAGCTTTCTTTATGGATGTATGATTTCACTATGATGGTCTTTGGATTTCCTGTTTGAGTTGAAAGCAGAAATATCTTCTCTAAGGCTAAAATACCTAGTTTAAATAATCTTAAATTCCCTGAATAAAGTGAATCATGGTCCCCTTTCTTTCATCATATTACGGCAGAAAATTCATCCACTACAAATTTTAACAGAAGTCTGTGTAAAATATATAATGCAATAGGTGTCTGAACATAACTCTAAATAGTGTAACTTGGCTGGTGGTTTGTGAGGGTTTTTTTTCATCTACTGATAATCTGGACCATTTTTGAAGTCCAGTTTCTCTATCTTACTATCATCTCTTCTAAGTACAGTTTTCTCAAACCGAAGTACCTTACCTGGTTCAGTGTCCATGACACCCACTAAAATTTTATATTGATTCCTTAAACTACTGTATAAAAATCATTTTCTCAAGTAATATAAACTATATATGTTTAAGTCAGTTGCCCTTTCCATGATGAAATATTGTTTGGAACAGCAACGTGTCACATACAGGTTTATTTTTCAGAGAATTAACCATGAGTTTTGCTTTTTTCTTTCTTAGGTTAACAGGATTTCATCTTCCTCCACCTGTGACAAGTACAAAATCTGTATTTTCACTGCGCTTGACAAGTGACTTTGCAGTTAGTGCTCATGGCTTTAAAGTTTACTATGAAGGTAAGACATTCTTAAAAAAAGATTCTGGATTTTTTTCTCTGATCTCTATACTTAACAAAACTAAACTTCCCACAAGAATATATACATATACACACGTATAACCTCATCCAAGTTACAATGTTTCCTTTTCATTCAGTCATTCAGATGCACAGACTCACATCTGAAACCAAAATATTTAAAACTCTACCACCTATAGTCCCATCTAGACACAAATGTTTTATGACCTTTACTTTAATAATGCCAAATTCTTTAAATTCTGAAAAACATAGTCATAATCTTTCTGGTCCTTCTAATATATGCTTATTCAAATTAATGCCAGACATTACTAGTTAATCTTGAATTTCACTAGAAAGTTGAATTTCTTATGGACAGATTCCTTCTCATACTTGCATAGGAGAAATGCTGACTCAGTTCTCTGAACTGACATAAAGCTGCTTCTCTATTGCAGTTTTCACAATTGTCTACAGTTTTCACGCAGACACTGAAGTAAACGAGCAGGCTCATATATTCCTGAAGTCCAGACGTTCATAGTATTGTATGTATGTTCCAGGAAGGATCTTTTTTATGATCAAACTCACTTTAGTCATGTTTAATCAATTTCTTGGCACTGGGACTATGAACTCTAACATGTGTTTATAGGATATAAACAGAAACTGTTGTTTTTCTCTTTTTCTTTCCTATTGTTGTTTTTTTTTTTCTTTTCTTAATTGATGTAAAAATACTTGATCTTTCTGCTTCCACTAAGTATCTTTGTCAGCAAGCCGGGAGTTATAGTAAACAGCCTGGAGAAACTCTGAAGCCGTTGTAGTACCCACCTGCAACAGAAGCTAATCTCTGAGAAAGTAACTAGCTAAGTAACACTTTGATAGCTAGGAAAATATCCAAAAACTGGTAATGCAATGAAGGGCTGCCATAGAAATACAGCCCAGAATCACTCTCTAGTAAAATGTATTCAGCCATTGACATAGTTTATCTTCAGGTATGATGCATTAGAATGCTACTTCATATAGAAGTTCTCTCCTATATGTACTTACGTAAAGATATGAAATGAAAAACATAAAAGAATTTTCAGGTCTTTCTTGTCCCTTGAGTTACTATAGAAAATAAATGAGGCAATTACACACACTCTTTTTTCTGGCTTGCACACAAGGAAGAGGTAATTTACAAAATAGAAATTCAAGCTAAGTGTAACAATTATTTTTGGCTAGATTATAGCTACTCTGTAGTCTGTTAATTTTTCAAGTGTTCAGTAACATTGTTAAGCAGCAGCATTATTACAAAAATATTACACCGAAATCCCTATGGATTTTTAACTATGCAAAATATAGTATGTACTTCTCTTATGCATATTAGGAAAATATGTAGCACTTTTTATCATTGACTTGGTGCCATAAATTAGGAAATTCGAATTCACTATGTATGGTATCATCTGCTGTCCTTATACATCATTTGCCAAAAGGTTTTGCACTACTAATGCTAACAGATAGTGTATTATGCATTTTGGTTATGATAGAGAATTATTAAAACTAAAATGGAAGATGACTAATAGAGTTCAGTTTGCACATATAAATGATTCCTCACATAGTTTGTTTCTAGGCTAAAATAACATGCTGATTAATAGAACTCAGGCTTCTGAATCACTGACAAGCGTGGGGAAATTTTACTTTCAGCCACAGAAATCAGCATTTTAGAACAAAACATAAACTTGTTACCTTGAATCTGATACTCATCTTTTTCCAATCTCAGGCTTTATTTTGTGGAATCAGGAATATTGAAAGAAGTTAGGTTAGACCCCAGAGTTTTAGTTCACTGGAATCTCCCTTCCCACAGCCAGATCTACTTTTTTAAGAGCTGCATCAAGGCAGCTTCATTCAGTGAGAGAATTTTTCTTTCAATTCCTATTTTTCTGACTTCCTCTGAAGCTACCTGTCTTTACACTCAGCTTGCAAATAAATGAAAACTCATTACGTTACATTCATTTCATGCATCATTCCTTGACATGAGAGAATAGAGGTATTTAAATGATAATCACATCAGGGCAATCTCCATTTCTGTTCTTGTACTCTGTGAATGTGTATAACCCTGCAATCAACATTTTCAGATCTGGTTCTACCTAGTATCCAATTTTAAAAAATTTTAATTGCCCAGTAGTTCCTTTTTAGCTTCCTGATGAAATATCTGCATAGTTAGCACCCCTAAATATCAGACCACATACTTTAGTGCTTCATTATAGATTTGTAATTCGAAACCTAAGACAGAAATGATTAGCAACCTATCATTGCAATAAAGCAAAATGATAGACAGAGATAGCATGAGAGGGCAGGATGAGCGGTAGAGACATATCTCTGAAAGGATTAGATCCAGGTGTGATTTGAAAAAGAAGGAACATACTTTTCATAATCAGTGATCATTTAAAATACTTTCCTTTGAAATGTTTGAAAATAGAAGACATAGACAGACGGTTATATGGGATGCATTAGGGTTGACTGTCTTTAAAAAAAGCCCCAAACCTGCCAAATAAATAAATAAACAAATAAACAAAGCTCACCAACACCTCTTTCTTTGACCTCCCATCCTCCTTGAAGTATCTGCAGCTGAGCTGAAAATTGACAAGAAACTCCAGAGTACCTGACAGAATCTGTGGGAACTATGAATCTACTGTGGACTTTCTTGATCATAACTTAGAGGAACATATTAATTTTTCTGGTATCCAGAGAATAAAAGTGTGTATGAAATGATATAAAATTATATCATCAATAGACCTACTGTGCTAGGACATCATTTGTAAGCCCCTGCAATTGTACCCACTCAAACGAAGTACACAATAGACCACAGAAATACACACTCCGGCCTCCTACCATCAATATCATAAGCCTCAGTCTGTATCTTCTGTCCCTCCATCCTTCTCTCTTTCTCTCCCTCTCTCCTTCTCTCCCTCCTTCTCACCTTCTTTCTTTCCTCAGTGTCAAGTGGCATATTTGGGTAAGCTTTGGTACCATTGTGCGCATACTTCTTTATGTTCAGTTTCTCTATTATTTGGGAAAGAACACATCTGAGAAATAAATACAGAGATATACCTCTCTATATAGCACAATACCACTGGAGAAAAAGGATTTAATGAGAGAAAACTGAAACAGATTACTCAAAATAAAAGGACTTCACTTACAGTGGCAACAGAAAATGGTGAGATGCATTGAAAATTAAGGAGGGATATTAAGAAAAAAACTTGTGCTACAGTATTACCAGCAGCAATTTATCACTTCATCACTGTCTAGTGACACAGCTTTGCTGACTGGAGTGAGAAATGGGGGAGTTGCAAGTCTGCTGATTCCTTGCCTGTTTTTTTCTGGAGAGGTTTCTGGCATCTTTTCTTTTTTTTTTAGTAGCTTTCAGTATCTGTGTAGCATGTATGGGTATTAATGTATGGAGGAGAAATGCTATACTTGATCCCTTATTTGATCATTTAGGCCAAGCCGCAGTGTAGCTGTGTCGTTTTTATTTTACTTCTGACAAGATTATTTTTATTTTGGAATAGAAGAATTTAATGCACTTTTCCATTTCCTTTTGTCCTGAGATACATAAGCAGCTTTATTCACTGAGGGCAGGGGAGGGGAAATACAGCTGCTAAGAAAGCAAGCAAGATAGCAGCTTGGCCCATACAGCAAGGGGCTTCAGTGAACCTAGTCCTGCTTTGAACAGTGCTTCCTTTTGTTCTTACTGGGTTATTTTACAGCTATTAAACAGGTAGCTGACCTTGTTAAAATCACTGACTTTATTAAAAAATTTACTGCTAGAATTTATGGCAATCTTTATTCAAGGTAATTATGATAGACATTTTTGTGCTGTCCTATTGATCATGGGGAAGAAAAAAATAACTAACTTAATATATAGCTTATTCTTATAGTGAAACACCTGCATGTCCTGGAGATGAATCACAATTATTTATAATAGTGTTATGAAATATAATTTTATCTGTTTTGTACTGCTACACATCTTTTTAAAGCTGAACTATAAAACTGAATTATTAGACACTGTATAAATAATGAAATGGTCTTCATGTTTGTACTGGAGTGGTGGTATTGGAATTCAGCAATTCTGCTGAAATGCTTTTGAGAGGGGTTTGAGAGCAATGTTAAAAATTTCAAGACTGATCTCATCTTTATGGATAATGGCAGGGGGGCAGGAAAGAAGGGAGCAGATGGTGTTTATTAACAGAATAGGATTTCCATCTAGTGACTTCTAGGGATCTATCATGCATTTCTATCAGCAAAATTAAGGAAAATCGGTAGCTGATGTACAGGATTATTGAAGCATGTAGATCAGAAATACTAGTAGGACTTAAATGTGCCAGGATGTGGATGCTAAAAATAATTTTGGCAGTTGGTATAGAGCTAGAGAATGTGAACAAATAGGATAATCTATTTTTAGCTCTCCTGCATATCAGAATTCAAAAATGTGGCTACACATAATCTAAATCTGGATTTAGGTAAGGTTCATGAAGTACTAGCTGTATGAAGCTAATAATATGACTACTAACTTCATATAAAAATTTAAAGGAGTACTAATGAATTATTGTTTAATATTGGAGTGGTCTCTATAAAAGGTTCACTCAAAAAGTGTTTGCCAGGTTGGAGTTGTAAAAGCCATAGACTTTAAGATGTAAAGTTGTCACCAGGCTTACTACCTGACAGATACTACAGGCTTTTTTTGTTGTCGTTCAGATTTTGCCATAGCTATTTTGGGTATGGCTGCTCTCTGTCATAAGATTGCTTCAGCAAGCCCAGTGGAATTCAGTTGAGTTTGCCTAGTGTTTCTGAAAGGAAAGTCCACAAAGAAAAGAAAGGAGTAACTAAAATAGAGAATGCTGAATTACCTAAACAGGTGCATTCATCATGGAAACTCCTGTCTTGAAAATGAAACATACTAAATCTAGCAAGGAAACATACTAAACATAAGAAGGCAATCTAAATTCTGAATTTCTACTTCCATTCAACCTGTTGGATAACAAGAAAAAAGAAAGGTGCTGGAGTTTCTTTCTTTTGGCTGAATGCATGGGAATATCTGCTACATTGTCTAGGAAGTCACATAAAATTATCTAGCATATCCTTCTAGTCTTGGAATACTAACTGTGCATGGAAAGCATCCCAACAATGCCTGTTCATAGACTTGTATCTACTGTCCACAGTGTGTGATGCAGAAATAAAATGGCTGTATATTCAGGGAAATAGAAAACATGAAAGATGCTTATGAGGCTTTGACTTTATTGTACCGTTCTTCAAGATAGTTATTAATGTGGTAAGTAGTTCTGAACTCCCTTGGTATAGGGAAGGTAAAGAGAAAGTTACAATTTGCAACATTTAAAAATTAATTTAGTAAATGAAGGGGAGTTATCAAATCCTAAGTAAAGTTTAGAGAAAGAATAAATAAATATGTAAGCTATAAGATACGGTGCTAAGTCATGTTGCAAAGTGATTTTTTAGATTGATGTGTTTGCAGTGTAACTCCACTAAGAGAAGTAAATGTGCACAAATTTTATGCTGTGATTAACAATGGCAGACTATTATCCTGCTTTTGATCATATTATTGATACTTCAGCATCAATCCAGACAAGAAAAACCAAAACAAGAAGTCCATCCTACTAAAAGTTTCAAAATACGTCAGATATTTTATCTGGTAAAACTATAGATCAATATTCTTTCCCATGTATCATGCAGAGATGTATAACCACATGACATCTTCCTAGCCAATGTTTTTTAAAATCATAAGTAACATTTCCAAAATACACTCTGTCAGTTAATACTTAACATCGTCACTAAATAAAATAAGTTTTGGCTGGGAAAATACTTTTTTTCTTCCAGCTGATCCAGTGTAGCCTGTGTGTCACAATACATCATTGCCCCAGGACTATCATGCTTAATCCTAATGCCAGAATTACTTGTAATGCTGTAGCACAGAAGGGAATCACTCTTTATGACATCAATACGAGGTTGCCTTGGTGCTTATTAATTTTAAATATTTCACCTGTACATTGTATTTTTCCCACCATTCCTGTATAGATCCAGAAAGAGTAAAGAAAAATAGGCCTGTGGACTTAATCTGGTTAATTTTTATTGTATTTCACACAATTTTCTTGATATTGCAATCACTAATTTGGATTTGGCTAAAGAATAACTTCTGGAAACAAATTCAGCTCTTGAAGACATCAAGATTTAAGAAAACTATCACTTTCTTTGATTCTACTGATCACTCTGCCTCACTTAGAAGTAAGACTTTTTAACTCTGATTTTTAAACTTCCAGTCACTGGCTCTTGTTCTGCTTTTATCTGCTAAATTACAGAGCCCTTAGTATTAGCATCTGTCAGTTCTTATGCTAGGTTCTTAAGTACTGCAATAAAATCACACATTTCAGAGTATTCTTTCTGTTTAATATGGGCTTTTAAAGTCTTAATATAAAGTATTTTGTTCCCAATCACAAATTATTTTGTGCTATTCTTCTGCATTTCGATAATTTTGTGAGTGTTGTGATGTTTCTGAAAAATGGGTCTGGTCAGTACGCTCATCCAGCTGAGTCCTGCACCTAATCACCACAATCTGTCCTATCTTCTTATTAAATCCTTTTTTAACACTCAGTGCAACCTCACTCTCTATCCTGTGCATGTGTGAGGGCTTCACGGGCTGAGTGCCAGCTTCTGGGGTCAGACTGGAGGTGTAGGTGCCCCTACCCTGTGGTATCAGCTACTGCAGCAAGTGGGGTCTCAGTGCCAGCTGCTTGAGTGGATGGGGATCTTGGCTGCCACTCACTGAGGTGGGAACAGCGCCTGTCCCAAAAACTAGCTACTGGGAGGAACCTGCTTGGGTGAAGCAAGTGAGGCACACAGTGCTGGCAGCTGGAACAGGCCATGTGCCCGGTGCTAGGGGAGTGTGGAGGGCAACTGGCTGTATCTTCTCCAAACCGGGTGTGCACAATTACAGCTGGACTCGCCAGCAGGTAGGAGGTGCTGGACCTGGGATGAGGTATCAGGTGGGTGGAGGGTCCATGCTGGACAAGTGTGTAAGTGCTGCATGTTTGCTAGTGAGCATCAAGCTGGACCAGCCAGTGAGTAGGGGACCCATGGGGCGGGTAAGAAGGCCTGCAATCTGGGCAGGGGTGCTGAGTGGACAGAGAGGTTGTGCTGGTACTTGGGGGATGTCCTGGTTTCAGCTGGGATATAGTTAACTGTCTTCCTAGTAGCTGGTACAGTGCTATGTTTTGAGTTCAGTATGTGAAGAATGTTGATAACACTGATGTTTTCAGTTGTTGCTCAGTAGTGTTTAGACTAGAGTCAAGGATTTTTCAGCTTCTCATGCCCAGCCAGGGCACCTGACCCAAACTGGCCAACAGTGTATTCCATACCATGTGACGTCCCATCTAGTTTAGGAACTGGGAAGTGGGGGGCAGGGATTCGCCGCTTGGGGACTGGCTGGGTGTCAGTCGGCGGGTGGTGAGCAATTGCCCTGCGCATCATTTGTACATTCCAATCCTTTTATTACTACTGTTGTCATTTTATTAGTGTTATCATTATCATTATTAGTTTCTTCTTTTCTGTTCTATTAAACTGTCCTTATCTCAACCCAGGAGTTTTACTTCTTTTTCCCGATTTTCTCCCCCATCCCACTGGATGGGGGGGGAGTGAGTGAGCGGCTGTGTGGTGCTTAGTTGCTGGCTGGGGTTAAACCACGACAGGGGATCCGCAAATGTATGTGTGTTTGTGAACCCAGATAGTCTCGTGTGCCTGTCTGCACTAGTGACCTCCTGTGTCTGCCAGCTGAAGAGGGGACTTGGCTGCTGGTGCTTGTGTTTTATGTGAGTCCTGTAGGTAGGTGCTGTTGAAGGCAGCACTCTGTCTGTGGCAGTCTGTAGACAGTCATGTCAGCGTCTGTGTGTGTGTCTGTGTGTTTCTCTGGGATACATGCTTAGCTGTGCAACTGGTTAAACCTGCAAATGGGAAAGCATCAACAAGGTCCATTGGCCTGAGTCAGACACCTCCACGTCTCAAGATGCCCCAGGCTGGGCTCCTATGGCTGGGCAAGAGAAACCTCCAGGCCCCAGAGCTGCTTGAGGCAGTGGCCACTTATAACATCCCTTTACATCCTTAAATGCCATTTGTGTTCATCAAGCATAATTTGCCCTTGGTAAGTCTGTGCTATTCCCAATTACTTCCATCCTTCAGGTGTTGGAAAATGGATTAGAGAAGTGCGCTCTTCAGGATACTTCCAGGAACTGAGGGAAGGGTTACTAGTTTATAGTACTTGTGGTGGTCTGTCTAGTCATGAGGGACTACCACTGATTGCCATAATTTTTCATGGATTACAGACAGCAGCTTTTCAGTCATGGTGGGACAGCTCTTTCAGCACCCGTGGGTGAATCTATGCAAGTGACTATATTCAACTTCTCTATGTAATCCCTCACTTACTGCACACCCAGAACTGGCTGCCTCTCTCCTTCCCAACTGTACTGACACATGAAGCAGTTTCTTCTTGTGAAGAATGATACACAAAAAGCATTGAGTTCTTTGGCCTTTTCCATGTTGTCCATTGTTGTCTCCACTCACCAGTGTATCTGCATTTTTCCCTGTCCTTTTTGCTACTAGCATACTTGTAGAATCACTTTTTATAACCCATAACACCCCTCACTAGTGTTAGTGCCCGTTGGACTTTGGCCTTCTTCATTTTGTCCCTAAGTACTGAAACAACACTTTGTCCTGGTTTCGGCTGGGATAGAGTTAATTTTCTTTCTAGTAGCTGGTATAGTGTTATGTTTTGGGTTCAGCATGAGAAGAATGTTGATGACACACTGATGTTTTCAGTTGTTGGTGAGTAACGTTTAGACTAAGTCAAGGATTTTTCAGCTTCTCATGCCCAGCCAGCAAAAAGGCTGGAGGGGCACAAGAAGTTGGAACGGGACACAGCCAGGACAGCTGACGCAAAGTGGCCAAAGGGATATTCCATACGATGTGATGTCATGTCTAGTATATAAACTGGGGGGAGTTGGCCTGGGGGAACGCTGCTTGGGAACTAACCAGGCATCGGTCAGCGAGTGCTGAGCAACTGCATTGTGCATCACTTGTTTTGTATATTCCAGTCCTTTTATTATTACTGCTGTCATTTTTTTAGTGTTATTATTATCATTATTAGCTTATTCCTTTCTGTTCTATTAAAATGTTCTTATCTCAACCCACAAGTTTTACTTTTTTTTCCTGATTCTCTGCGCACCCCGCTGGGTGGGGGGAAGTGAGTGAGCATGGTGCTTAGCTGTTGGCTGGGGTTAAACCACAACACACTTTCATACTCTTTTCTTATTATCTATCCTTTTTTCCAGGTTTTTTTTTTGGTTTGTACTTCTTTGCATTTTAGTTCATTAAGAAGCTCCCTTATTAGCCTCATGAGTCATTTGCCAAAGTTCACTTCCCCTTAAAATAGTTGGCTGTCTTAAAAAAAATCAGCTGTCTCTCTGGCTGCCCTTCCTCCTCATAATTGCTTCCCAGGAGATTATGCCCAACAATTCCCCAAATAAATCCAAATGTGATGTCTTAAAGTCTAGTGTCCCAATTTTGCTACTTACTTCCCATCCTTCCTTCTAATCCAGGGCTCGATTTTCTTCTACTCTAGTTAGGTCCCTGTCCCCTGACAAGACTATTTTTAAAGGCACTCCTTTTGAGGTAAGCAAGTCACTAGTGGTTATGTTCTTCTTTGCCTTGATCAGGTGGTTTCACTTCTTCCCAGCAGTCCTACCTCATCTTCAGATGAGATACCATGATTAAGGAGGCCAAACCCTTGAAGACAACTGTCCAGCTCAGCATTGGTCTGATGGATGCACTTGCTCATAGCCAAAGCTTTTCACCTAACCAGAAGAATTGTGAGGAATACCAACACCGTCTGGGATCATATCCCCCTCACTCTTCCCCTCAGAATCCCATACTAACCTTTGATCTGCTTAAGGTTTCCCTTGGCCACGATATTACCACTCACATGGGTGAATAGCATGAAGTAGCAGTTGTGAAGCTGAACAAACAGCAATTGGTCTGTGAAATTATGGGTGTGGGCTCCAGGCAAGAAGCACACAGTCCAAGACTATAGGTCTGGCTAGCAGGCAGGGGACTGTGCCATGCAGGAGGGAGTATCTAGTCACTGGTACCTCTCAAAGGCTCAGTATGGATGGCTGTGACACTTTATTAACAGTATGCAAAAGTACAGTCAAAGATTGTTCCTGCTGCCAAGAATTTTCCATCCTGTTTTAGAGAGAATATGTGATAAATTTATCTAGATAGACTTCTCTTCCTTGTTCTTTCATTTGCAAAATAACATTTGTAGGAAAAAATCTCATGCACATGTGCTTGTTATAGACCTAGTGTATTTTTCTACCATAATCACTAGTTGGACTTTAATTGTTGTCTGTTGGGTGCTAATTTTTCTTTGATAAATCTTTAAAAATAAATAAATAAACAAAAGTTGATTGATTAGAGAGCCACAGAACCATGCATAATTTTGTTCCAGGCAAAATGAATGGAAATACATTCGGCTTAACATCTGCAAAAGAAGTCATTATTTGAAAGTTAAAAACCAATGAGTAACTTATCATTTCTTCTGCCTTAAGAAATATTTAATTATTGGACAAAAAAATGTCTCTCCCTTAGTATGGAAAAAATCCACTTACTATTTCAATATTCTGTTTAATTTTTTTCTTTCAGAATAATGTTGTTAAATAAGCCATATTTGTCCACCTATGGCACTGTAATTTATCATTTTGATATATGCCTCATATTGAAGTTTAAGACAGTGATTAATTTGAGATCTTAATTATATGTCAGCCTTCCTTTAGTTTTTTTCTTATATTTTCAATGTCATTTTTAATGAAAAAAAATTTAATATACACTGCAGGTCTTGAAAGGAATTTCCCAAGAGATTCTGAGGTTTTCTTTGTGAACTTCTATTCTTCAGCTACTGGACTGTTGTATTATTAAGATAAGTACAATACCCTGTGTCCTGGTTTCAGCTGGGATAGAGTTAATTGTCTTCCTAGTAGCTGGTACAGTGCTATGTTTTGAGTTCAGTATGAGAAGAATGTTGATAGCACTGATGTTTTCAGTTGTTGCTGAGTAATGTTTAGACTAAGTCAAGATTTTTCAGCTTCTCAAGCCCAGCCAGTGAGAAAGCTGGAGGGGCACAAGAAGTTGGAACAGGTCACAGTCAGGGCAGCTGACCCAAACTGGCCAACGGTGTATTCCATACCATGTGACATCACATCTAGTATATAAACTGGGAGGAGTGGGGGCAGGGGATCGCCGCTTGGGGACTAACTGGGCGTCAATTGGTGGGTGGTGAGCAATTGCACTGCGCATCATTTGTATATTCCACTTCTTTTATTATTACTGCTGTCATTTTCTTAGTGTTATCATTATCATTATTAGTTTCTTCTTTTCTGTTCTATTAAACCAATCTTATCTCAACCCACGAGTTTTACTTCTTTTCCTGATTTTCTTCCCCATCCCACTGGGTGGGGAGGAAGTGAGTGAGCGGCTGCTTGGTGCTTAGTTGCTGGCTGGGGTTAAAGCATGGCACCCTGACAAAAGCAAATCTTAAGGCAATCTAATTTAAGATTCACATTTTGATCCCATGTCGAGACAAGTAGTGATAACTGTAATCCAGTATAGTTGAACCAGTATTCTGTACGAACTAATATACTGCTCATTAAAGTATCAAATTAAATATAGCTCCATGTTTATAAGCAGTTGATTCCTTCATGCTTTTCCTAAGTTACAGTTAAATGAAATTTTGAAGCAGTAATACACAATAGTAGACTTTGAAATATCCATAAAGTTCATAAAAATAGAGCTACTGATAGTTGACACTGGTACCTCTAGAACTACATGGCTGAATCCTTCCACCCACATTTGGTATTTGATAAAATTTTGGCTTTGATTTGTGTTAGCTTTGATAGAATTTCTGTATCAGTAATATCAAAATACACGGATCTGCAAGAACAGGTTCAGTATGCTCAGCATGCAATCTTAAATACTCTTTAAAAGTCAGTAGGAAACTCTACAGCTGGAGAGGTTTATTCATGATGAGCATATGCATCTCAATAATACAGAACTGTAACCTAAGAACAGACTCATTTTGTCATCTTAGATTTTCAAAGTTTGTCAGTTTTTCACATGTAAGTTAAATTTATAGTTCATATTAGGACACTTAGATCCATGATAAGATATTCATACTGTTGAGCATTCAGAAGCTCAATACAAATTATGTGACATGTAAAATGCTTGGCAATAGGTGAACTTTTTTTTAGGTTTGTAAATTAAGCATCCAATTATGTCAGTCGCTGACATTATCCAGAACAGTACCATTATAACCATTTAGCCATGAATATAATGACAATTTTATTTTAACAGGAAGAGAGAAATAATTGCTTACTCAGCACTGGAATTCTCTGCCTTTTAAAATCAAATAAAATTTGTTAGAGGTTTATTTTGGAAGATTTTTTTTTTTTTTATCAGTTCTTAGCAGACAATTGCTCATTAGCCAATGAGGTCATTCAAGCAAAACTCAGTGTAAATTTAGACAGCTTTGAGAATGGCTGGATAATGCCATGAGCTACATGGTTAGTTAAATGACTTACAATTAAAAAAAAATAAAAATTAAAAAAAAATTGAAAGCAACTGTATCTACAAGTAAATATTAGACTTCTGGCTGGAGGAGCCATTCTCCTTTGGTAATTCTGCTTTTCTGTTGATGAATCCCTACCTGAACAACGTAAAGAAAAAAAAAAAAGCCATTCCTTTGTCAGATGGTTGGCCGCAGGCCACTGAAATCCCATGGACTATAAATTGCATGTTACACCTAAAAATTAATTAGCTAAGCTGCTTAGCTAAGATCCACACTATAGATGTAATTGGAAAAGTTGTCCCAAAATATTGACACAGTTTTAAAACTTATTTTTTTAAATTAAGCTCTACATTAGAAACATTTTAGAACTCCAAAGCTAACCTATTTCTTTTAAACACAGAGGTTTATCCCAAGGAAAATTCATAATGAATTCTTGATAAACTTTTGATCTAAAACCCTAGAAACTTACATGCTTTAAAAACATCAGTTCATTATATTTAGGACATTTTTTAAAAGAATTTTCTGAAAATAATGGCAATGGAATAATTTCATAAAAATACCAGCTCAAGTTTTGGTGCAGAATTCTTTTATCTTCTTTGCTTTTGGTTCTTATCTTACATTCTATAGTTTCCCTGCTATAAAATGACATCTGAAGTGAACAGGCCTGGTATCAGACAGCAATCCTACTGGTTCCATATAAAAAATAGAAGACTAGGAGACTTCCTTACATATCTATTGCATGATTAAATAAGAAATTAAAGCATTAGAATCACAAAGATTTTTTTTTTAAATTGAATTTAGCATTTATATTCCTTTTCCCTTACTGTTCTGTCAGTGTGCGTCTTAAGGAATGTGTTCTTAGTTCTTTTAGGACCAGATATCATTGCCACTTGTAGCACTCAATTCTCAGTCTCTCCAAAGAGATAATCAACACTGATGCGCTTAGTGGCAGTTGTAGAGCTGATTTTGTGATGATATATGCATCATCTGGGGAATTATTTGAAAACACAGGCCAAGAAAATGCTACTAAACTATGGCTTCTCAACATGAGTATTTATGGCCAGGTCTGAATTGGTGATGTAGAAATGAAAGCCTGTGCTGCATGCTTATTCCTTTCAGCACTCTGTCTCTCTAGTTTACTAGTTATTAGTAAGTAGACAGATGACAAGAATAAGATGTTTATAGACAAGTAGTGTTGTAAAATAACAACATGCTATGTCATCTTTAATTACAGTGTAGCATTGCTCAATTCTGTGCTTGTCACAAGAGCTCTTATTGCAAGCAATAAGAATGTGTTATTCTGGGCATGAAGCATCTTCATATGGAAAAATTTTCTACTTCCATCCACAATTCTGCTACTGTCACATCTACAATACATTACAACTTCACATATGGTTGAGATGTAATGAACTACAGACTCCTTATACCTCAACCTTTTCCAAGCCTCTGCAGTCACTTGAAAGGGTCTTTTTCTGAAGCCTTTTTTATCCATTAAATACATTTTTTTATTTACTATTCATAGAATACCTTTTAAAGCACAGTATAAAATAATATTTAATAAACCCAGGAAAAGTTTCTCAAAACCAAGGAGTTAATTGGACAAAAGAAATCAAAAGAAGAAATTCTTGGAAGATGGTAATAGAAAAGGAGACAGAAGCTAAGCATTGATAAAACAGATTTGGTTATAACTGCAAAACAGTACAAAGACTCTTATAGCACAGGAGCTTCTCACACTGGTGTTAGTAGGCAACACATTTCAATTTTGACCAACGGACCAAGATAAATAAGCATAGCATTAGAGAAGTTTTCAGAGTGGTAACCATCAACTTTGTGAGATTAAGCTGATAGCATATGTCCATAAACTGATAGCATGTGTGTCTAAATATTTTAATGGTTCTAATATTTTGTACCAGCTGTGGAAACTGGTTTGCTGCTAGATAACTGTAAAAGTGAGATTTGATAAATGATTATAAGAAATCATATACTTACATTATGATTGAAACAATAGACAAAAGTGTAGCCAGGGAGGTAATTACAAAAGTGTGGTCAAGTGATTAACTAGTAATTACTCATAAGTTTTGCAGTTCTTTGCTCTTATGACTAGATGTTCCTGTATGCTAGATGAGAACAATGTTGAAACTGACCATGTGTGATTGAAACTGCGTTAAGCTTCAAGATCAAAGAACAAGGACAAGAACAAAGACTTCAAGGACAGCCAACAGAATCTCAAATGGGTTGGTGGTCATAAAAGCAGCCCTTCCCCTCAAATGAACTCTTCATTGCGCATGATCAGATGTAGGCAGTACTATGATAATCAGTTACAATAATTTCTATGTATATGTATACTAATTGATTAATATGTAATTGTTACTCCATATAACCTGTTTGTGCTGAAGCTGTGGCATGCACGCTAGGTGGAATTATCCCCTGTGCATCCAGTGCTGTGATAGAGAATGCCTGCTTTCTAAAACTCCAAAATGAGTCTTAGAGAGCTCCTTTGACCGGCTTTTTGGTATCAAAGCCATAACCAGAGAGCAGGCAAAGGAACTGAAAAAGTAATGGAGAGAATATTAATTGAATTTTAGTATTAAATGTTATTACTGCTTTTGAGGTGCTATGGACTTAGGCTGGTCCCCAGCTTCATGTTCCTTTCTCCCTCCATTTACTTGCTGCAGCATTCACAAGGCCATGTAGGGAGCCAGATCAGGGAATTAGTATGGATGAAAACATGCCATTTTGTTGCCTCTGTATTATTCCCTCATCCTTTTCTCTGCTCCAGCCTGCTGCGTGGCTCACAAATGCTAACAGCAACCCAAGGCATGAATGAGATACATGCAGTTGATGGCATGAAAAAACATTGCTCTTTTGACAACAGCCCATTTATCTAATTTAAAACATATATCAAACTGCATCTCGATGCAACATGTGTAATGCAGAATGACAATAGGAGATTATAACAGTCTTACAGTTGTAAATTGTCTCACCACTTGTCTGCACTTCTATTGTGTGACGCCTGCCAGCAGATTTACTGAGTACACAAAACTGACTCTTGCTGCTTAGAAGAAAATACATCACAATATCTTGGATTCTCAAGATTGTTTTGGGTTGCAAGTGCTCCAAGGAGCATGTTTGTCATGTTTGGCTTTGAGTCTTTCATGAAAGCATTATACAGTGTGCCTCTTATATTCACTTGAATCCAGTTCGATCACTATACAGACTTGAAATGATAAATTAAAAAAGAAAAAAAGAATCCCAAAGATTAAATATGTATTACAGATTGGAAATAGCTACAAAAGAGAAACTTAATTTAAGAAGTTGCAATCTTAACATCCACATAGCACTAAATTCTTTCTTGGGCTGTTTCAATTTCCCCTGAGATTTAGGTCTCCTTTTTCCAACCTCTCCCCACCCTGCCCCAAGCCCTTCGGTTCTAAGGTTGTCTTTCCCACATGAAGTATTTCAGACTATACTTTCACTGCTCCCTTCTAAGGCATGGAGTTCTTTTCTTTTGTCTCTATATTTTAGTACTCCATTCAAGTTCATTTATTTGATAGACAGCATGTCCTGAATTTATGATTATGATGATATCATCAGTCTTCACCTCCAGTACCACCTGTGGCATAAATGCAAATGAAAGAAAAAGGATCTTGCCCTGTTTTCTGGGATTGGTTTCCTTTTATGTGAGATTTTTTAAATTTTCATTTTAATTTCTATTGTATTCTTTCCTTAGCTCATTCCTTTAAGCCAAGTACACTATCTTGTAGGTAACATTTTTAGAGACTGCTACATCAGTTTACAAATCCTATCACATGTGAGGGATTAGGTGGTCAGGATTCAACTCACAAGACTTTCAATGCACATTACAGTGCTGATGTTGAAATCCTGTATTGTCGTTGCAGTATATATATAATATATAGAGAGAGAGACAGGAATATATATTATATATATAATATATAGAGAGAGAGAGGCAGAAATAAACAATTCCAGAGCACCATCCTATTTCTTTTCTCACTGCTGGCTATAAAGTAAGTGTAAATGACTAGTACACATAGGTGTATAGATAAGCCATACCTAGCCACAACTGTAACACACAGGTGGGTTTTTTTTTTCTCTTCTTTGACAGAATATGGGACATACTACTACAGAAATTACAATATTAGCATTCTTCACCCTATCCCCCAGAACTTTTCATCAGTTTAAAGGTCCCTGTTGTCATATAAGTGCAGGTGACATCGTGGAAAACATAAGTACTTGTGGCATTATTGCTGTTCCTGCCTTCAGGGCACATCTGTTGTCTTACAGGCAGGTGAACATCACATCATTGGCTCCGTAGGACACCTGGGACTTTCAACTGGTGGGACTGCTGAAAGGCCACAGCAGTATTTCAGTTGTATTCACCTTTTCATCATCAGAGTGCTACCTGAAAAAAAAAATAACTCCCGAAACACACAAAGTATGTTTAGTGAGCAGACATTGCTTTATTCTGTGCAGGGTGCGAGGTGGAAGATTTCCACAAATCAAGCATGCCTACTGAGGTTTTCAGTCCATACTTACACACTACAGTTAAAACAGCACGCCTTTCTAATACATATGTTCCACCTAACTATTGCATATTCATTATGTTGAGCAAGCATGACGTGTTGCTCTCTTGAGCAATCATCACAGAGTCTTCTGTGCTTGTGTGGGGGTCTCTGGTGGTCTCTGGTGGTCTTTTGGGGAAGGACACCCCTACACCTTTTGTCCTTTAATGATCATGCGTCATCTGAGGACACCAGAGTTTTGGTTTCTCTTTCCAACCCTTCATTTCTCAATACCAAAGGAGGATGTGTGTCCTTGATTAGCAAGTCTATAACTCTGAAATGTACGTTATCTGATTATCTGGTGCCTTGACTATTATCCAAACACTCCTTAAGCATCCTCTATTGTAAGCAGAGTCTTAAACTAGATAAGCTTTACCTTGAGTACACATAATCTAAACAGTCTTTGAATAGCAAGCATACCACATTTCTCATGTTTTAGTTTTTTATCTTTAAGCTATCACCTCCTTCTTAGTTGTTAATCCATCTTTTGAAGGCTTGAGGCAACAAGAACACTAGGATGAGTCACAGACTCTTCCATGCTGCTACCCACAACCAATTTATCTGACCATTTCACATGTTATTTGCTTGTGGATTTTTCTTGTGATTTTAGCCTGTTTGCAATGAAGGCAAGACTAGATTTTAGCATATTTATGAATTTGTCCACTTGCTTGAAAGTCTGAAGCTAGGAAATTTATTATTCACAGAATTTGCATGGGTTTGCTCTAGGTTTAATGATATGGCCTACAGGTATGGCCTAAGTATGTGTGTCTCCATTCCTGATCAAAATTAGGACTTCACTACAGTTCATCTGATCCATTGCCTCTTTTTTGTCTTAAAGCGTAACTAAATTAATTAAAAATTACATGAATTAGTTTTGTTCGTAGATCTTTTGCAAGCAGAAAAAAAATGACAAATTCAATTAGTTGGTGATTATTTTTCCCCTATACTCCTTAGAAAGTGCAAAGCCAAAGGGACTTTCCACTTTACTTCCTTCTTTTGTAATGAATATTACTAATTGCCCTCACACCATTTCAGGAATAAAAATTTAAGATTAACATGTGTATCATCTTCCAGTTTTAATCTGTGTAAGTATATCATAGGAGAATGTAAATGTAAACATTACTTTGCATTTCCCACAGAAACTACACAGAATTCTAAGGACAGTTATCAATTGATTTTACTGCCAAATTAAATAATAAAGAAGGAATAGTTTTCATTCCTTCTTTTTCCTGGAAAAAAGAAAATTCAACACAGGAGAAATATTATGTTTATGAGCAATCTAAAGTAACCAATTAGATGCAACAGACTGGACATCTACTCAAAGTCACTTGTTTTTTATTCTGCAGCAATAATTCAATCTGTTTGGTATTCTTTGCTGCTACATCCAGATGTTCAAACAGTGGGTTTGTTAAAGGGCAATACCATTAGAGTTTTGAAGCAAATCAAAGACTTTATTTCAAGGCCTGAATTACAGACCCTTCATGTCTTTCCATTAAATATCATAAGATACATCTAGTGTTGATTTTTATATCACAAAGTCATCTGCAGGGAAAAATAAACTAATAACTTTTCTATTATTCCAGTCAGACTCCTTTGAATGTTTTTCTTTCTTTAAACTCTCATATATATGCTATGCTGTCTTTTAAAATAAAGTGAATGTATTGGGAACTCTTGTTGACATTTCATGTCATTCTTCTGGGCCTAAAATCATCTTTTCTGTTACTGGGTTATTTTGAGAAAACACCAATCTTTAATGGAATAGAATATTCTATTCTTGTAATGGCATAAAGGTAAAGGTCTCAACCACTTGTTACATGAGTCAACAATGTGCCCTGGAAGCAATGGTAGCTAATAGCATACTGGGCTGCATCAACAGAATTGTAGTCAGTAAATTGAGGGAAACAATTTTTTCCCTTTCCTCGGCTCTTAACTCTGGAATACAGCATCCAATATTGGGTCCCCAGTTCAAGAAACATGCTGATAAATTACAGCAAGTTCAGGGAAGGGACACCGTGGAGCACTTGCCCTTCAAGTAGAGGCAAAGGGAGATGGGCTTCTTCAGCCTGCAGAAGAGATGGCTAGGGGCAGGGAGGTGTCAGAGCATTCTTCAAATACCTGTAAGGAGCCAAGTGAGAAGGGTCTCAACTGAGGTGAATGGCAAGACAGACATCCTAACCAAAATTATGAGATTGCCCAGAGTGGTTGTGGAATCTCCTCTCTCAGGTCTTGACCCCACTTTGAGCAGGAGGTTGGACTACAGCCCTCCTGAGGTCCCTTCAACCTGAATTATTTTATGATTCTATACTAAGTAACCCATAGGAAGTAGCCAGAAGTAATCATTTTCATTTCTTAGTTTAATGTGAAAATCAAACGTGCATTCCTGAAGGATTTTTTTCCATGTAAATACAGACAGATATTGGAGTTGGCTTGAAGTACATCCAATTAAATGCTATTTTACTGTCAGAGAGCAGCAAGGGCTGGAAGACAAGGAACAAGAAACTGAGGGTCACTCCACACAGACTGTGCCCTCTTCAATGGGGCACAGTCTCACAGAGGCTGAATATGTGGGGCAGAGCCAGGGGCTGCTAACAGGGTCCATCGATAGCCACGGAAACATGGCAAACAATGGACCAGGGCCAGGGTGCATCCAGGGAGCAAAAAGAAATGGGGCCAGGGCCAGGGCCAGGGCCAGGCTGGAGACAGGGTACCAGCATAGGGCTGAGAATTCTTGCAGGAGCTAAGCTCCCTACAGTGTAGGGCAAAGGCATCCATCCAGCAGATATCTGGAGACTGGGAGACTGGGACTCCTATGGTGGTGTTGTGGCAGGTAACTGACAGCCCTGGGCTGAGCTGAAATGGGACTCCTGCGCCCATGGGCAGGGATGAGGGTCCCAGGTAAGGGTGGTCAGGGCTGGTAAGGTCTATTACTGCTCTCAGGGCCTTGACACTTATTCTGTCTCAGGTTATTGAAAGATATTTGTACTTTGTGTACATATGTTAAGTCCTTTTTTGAACTGTGATAGCTGCAACAATGCGCAGACCCTGGAGTTTCACTAGGTATCTTGTTCATGAAACCTGTAAGTAAGCAGACGTGCTCTGTTAATCTTTACTACATCATTCATTCTTTATATTTCTGAACTGATAGGTCAGAAACACCTTCATGTGAAGTTCCACAGGGCTATATTTCTAACATTTGTAACCAGGTGACCTCTACCTTCAAAATACCTCATAAAGCATCATGAAGGAGTGTTTACACCACTAGATTAAGGCATTTAGTTTAGCTTAGAGCATTTAAGTTGGGTTCTAAATTGTCCTCTGAAAAAGAACTATTTTTTTCCATTGATTTTGTGGAAAACTTTGTCTCTTAACTTTGAGAACTAAAATAGGAACATGACTGTTGACACCATGATTATAGGGTTTTTTTAGTAGAAAACTTGTTGAAAGATTTCAGTGCATATCTTTGCTGTCAGAGTGGTCCTCAGAAAACCAATCAAAATAGCCCTTTATCTGCACACACTCAGTTCTGAGACTTAAAAGTTTGTGAAACTGTCTAGTTTGCTTCATCATTGCATGGCACAATTTTAAGCATAGAAATGTATATACAGATGCTGTGTAGCATTTCAGTCAATTAGAATATTATTGCACTGTGGTAAATTTCTGGTTATTAAGGCATCTCTAAATTTGATGCAATAGGTACTGAGTGCAAGCAAAACTCATTACATTGATATTGATAGTGAATTTCATTTTCTTTTAAAAAATATGATAATTGTACCACTTTGTCATCTGGTCAAACAAAATTAAGTGAATTATATTTCAGATATTTTAAAAGTGTCATCAAATTACATGTCATTTTTCAAAGATGTGTAAAACACATTTCCTAGTCCTGAAAGTTTTGCTTTACAGACCATACACAAAACAAAGGGCTAAAAGAGTATATTTCTACTTCAAGTTTATAAACCCAGATTAAACGCCTAAATTACATTGCCACTACAGAATACCTTCTTGAATGTTCATTCCTCCTGGAGCAGCATTAGCAATTAAATTAATTAAATTCCATTAATTAAAGCTGCATAAACTCAATACAGAGAACTATTTGCATATTGTCAGCTAATTTTTCTGGCCAACTACCAACTCTGAAAAACATAAATGTGGTTAAGTGGTTATTGCTATCAATAAAGGACTTGTGCCTTATTCTGTTTAAAAACTATTATCTTTACCCTGTGGCATGTTAGCTCCTGAAATAGATGGCACATTCTTTTAACTTTTCTGGTAAGTGTTCATCTACTTACTTCAACAAATCATTGAGAGCTTATTAGCAGAACTTATTTGTCTGCGACCTGTTGTTTGGTAAACAGAAGTGTTTTAAAAAGAAAAAGAAAAAAAACCAATTCTAGTACATAGTATAAAGTAGCCCTCAATTTAAAGATTGGAATTGGGTTTTAATCTTAACTTTTTCTTTTTTTTTTTTTTTTTATTTAGTAATGGTCAACCATTCTGTGATTTACCTGGAGCCAAACTTGTCACTGATATTTGAAGTGAGAAAGTCTCTGAAACTCATAGTACTGTCACCAGAAAATCTACTGTAATATTTGAAAGATCTAATTTGTAAGAGCATGACTTCACAATCTGAACCAGGAAAGTAAAGAAGTTGTCAGAAAGATTGAAAGATGACAAAAAGAAACAATATCTGGTCTTATCAAAGAACCACAGCTAGTGAGAGAGTTGTCACTGAGCTGAGACTTCATGAAAAACTGAGCAGTTCAAGAAAGGTAATTGGATTATTGTGAACTTGAAAGAGTGTTGAAAAGATAATAGGAATGGAAGAAGTCTACAGATTGTAGAAAAAAGAACTCTTCAGTTGATTTGTTTAAATTTTAAAATAGAAAAAGGCAATTCAAATCTTAGATGAGTAACTCATCTTCTGAATGAGGCTCAATCTTACAGTAAGGTATGGAAATGTAAAAATAATTTCTCATGTAAAAGAACCAGATGCAGTAGATGGATAGCTTTGCAATCTGCTAAAGATACCTGTCAGCAGGTTGGGAATTCCTTGTATTGATTAGAAAACTCCTTCCTGAAGAAAAGACAGAAATTTAAATGGCCACCCTGCCTGCAAATTTAGCTATATTCACACTGGGCACTTATTCAAGGTCTAGGCTATGTGAACCTATTAATTAACTTGCTACTAGATACTCTGTAGTGGGTATCTCTCAGTCTAGACTGTTGCAGCTGTTCCACTTGTATGAAAATTAGGTACTTATTTCATCAGGGTTTTCAATTTCTACTATTCCAGGTGATTATTCAAAGAAGCTATAAAGTTCACTTCCTTTCTCAGCAAATTTGTACCACCCACTTAGGTACTGTTCTTCATATCTTTTTTTTGCAGCTTTACTTTAAAATGAAGAAAATTCTCTTCTCATTCACAAATTTGGTATTAAGAATATTATTTTTTTGCAGCAATATGGTTTTTGAGTCTGATCTTCTCAGTTTGTTGTAGTGAACTCTAAGCATTTTAAAAATATACAGGTAAAAGTCTGCAACAGAAAAGCATTAATTCATAGGATCTGAGTAACATTACAGCTAAAGAATTAAATCCTTTCTATATTTCAAACATTTAGATCATCTTAGTAAGAAAACATAACATACTCAATGTGTTATACACAAAACTCTTTTTTTTATAGAGCAGTAAAAAAACCTTGACTGCATTGCCCAACTTAAATTTAATCCCTTAAAACAGCAGTATTTAACAATGTGGACCTACTGGGGATCAGATTAACAAAGGAAAACAGAAATAGTAAGTACAGCATGATAAATCGTAGTAAGAGAGAGATGAAGATAAAGTCATATATTTAAATATTTGCCTTTATAATTTCATTCTGTTGCATACTATTATGATCTGTTGATTATAATTCTTTCCTGTATGGTTCACTCTACTAATATACAAGTTTCATACTAGTATATATTTATGTTCATTTATTTTTTCCATCATCCAAGGAAACCAACTACCACCTGAAATACTCTGGCTTCTTATAGCAAGAGCAAAGCCAAGATTCAGAGTTTTTATGGAGTCCCAGACCTTATAAAAAAAGATTTAGGTACTACACTGGGTCTTATTTCCCATACGGCATTACTGTTATGATTTTGGAGAAGGAGGAGCGCTGGTGGTGATTTCCATTAAAGCTTGCTCCTCTTCTATCAAACAGCAGCAAACCAGCAGCTAACTTGCAGGTTGTTCTTAGCCCCAGAATTCTACCAGCACCTTGCTGAGGAATAACTCTCAGGCAATACTAACTGCTCCTGATGTTTTTTTTTCTTGAATAACTCTTTCAGATAAAGAATCTTCATATAATTTTATTGAAAAGCAAAAGAGAAAAAGAAAAAGCACAGTCAATTAGCCATCATAAGATATTTGCTTCATTTTGGAAGCTATGTTAAACTAAAACTACCTTAGTCATTGATGGACTGTCGTGGTTTAACCCCAGCCAGCAACTAAGCACCACGCAGCCGCTCACTCACTCCCCCCCATCCAGTGGGATGGGGGAGAAAATCAGGAAAAGAAGTAAAACTCCTGGGTTGAGATAAGAACGATTTAATAGAACAGAAAAGAAGAAACTAATAATGATACTGATAACACTAATAAAATGACAACAGTAGTAATAAAAGGATTGAAATGTACAAATGATGTGCAGGGCAATTGCTCACCACCTGCCGACCGACACCCAGCCAGTCCCCAAGCGGCGAATCCCTGCCCCCCACTTCCCAGTTCCTAAACTAGATGGGACGTCACATGGTATGGAATACACTGTTGGCCAGTTTGGGTCAGGTGCCCTGGCTGGGCATGAGAAGCTGAAAAATCCTTGACTATAGTCTAAACACTACTGAGCAACAACTGAAAACATCAGTGTTATCAACATTCTTTGCATACTGAACTCAAAACATAGCACTGTACCAGCTACTAGGAAGACAGTTAACTCTATCCCAGCTGAAACCAGGACAGATGGCTCCTTCCACAGTCCAGTCCATGGGCTCATAGACCTGTATGTTAGTGGATATTGCAAATTGACAGCAGCTTGACATGGATCAGATCAGTACTTTTCACTGTTCAGTATTTAACTTTTTCCTGAGACTGCTAAACTGTTATAGTCATGGTGACAACTGCCAGTACTCTTACCTGATGCACCATAACTTCCTTCCCTACCTTGTCACTAACATAACATTGGTGTGGTGTCTTGAGTCAGAAAACTGGGAAAAAAATTCCTAAATGCTACTATATCATATTAAGTTATTTTAAGTATTTTTAAAAAGTATTGCATTTTAATTCTGCTATAAATGCAGTATTTTAATATTTCAATAAGCAGCTTAACATTCTAATGAATTAATGAATAGACCCATATTCAGATATATTTTATTTTAAATAAAGCAATCATTTTTATCTAGAGAATTTCAACGTGGTGATAGAATTTGTTGTTTTAATGTCTTTGTAGGTATTTAATTAAGCCTTGAGAATTTTGAAGCAATTTTCTTATCAGCTATTGAAAGTAAACTTTATGAAAGTACCTTTCTTCCTGAAATAAATGTTTACTACACTAGTTAATTCCCAATTCTATTAACCCTTCACGTGTTCTCTTTGAAGTAGATCTATTTTAGTCTAATTTTACTCTCCTGGAATTTAGTGAATAAATAGGAAATGCAAAAGTGAACAAGTAGCATTTGGCTCTACTGACAGATGAAAAGTTTAAAATGAGAAAATGAGATAGTCATTAAAGTTTTCATGAGAAACTCACTATTGAGGCTAAAAAATTGGCAAGATTAGAAAAAAAGGACTCCATGTCTACACAGATCACCCCACCCGCATCCCAAGTCTGTATAGACCACGTGGAACCCAGCACACTGTAGTATTTCATTTCAGAAACAGTGATATTTCAAAAATAATCCCTACAGGGTCTGTAACTACCAGCTTGGCTGCCATAGAAAATCTAGAGGATTCTAGGCCACTTCTCTGCTGTGAACTGTTGAACAGAAGCTTTGAATGAAAAATGCTTCTTGTCAGCATTTCTGCTGCCTACAACAGAATAACAGGAGCAAAATTGTTAAGACACTTTTTAAATTGTGAAGGAGGAACTATGCAGGCCCTTTCAGTTTTCAAGTGCCAAGAGTCCCAGTCCTTTTGCTTTAGGGCAGATTGGAACCTTGTATTTTTATTGCCTGTCATCTGCCTGTGTGAATGGCAGAGGAGCTGTGATACCTGGGAGCATTTGCTCAAGCTGACAAACACCAACAGGAGTGGACTTGTACAAGAGGTAGGATAGTGAGCTAGGAGTAGTCTTTAAAATCTTCCTCCTCATCTTACCTTCCAACTTCTTTTTTACTTTCCATTTTCCTTTACCATTTTATCTCCAGCCTGATATTTGGACATACCTACAAAAATGAAAAAAACAATACTGACATGCAAAGTTAATGACAATACTCTCATTTCTTACCAGTTTGTTCATAAGCATATTGCCTAAGCCCAACCTCTATCTCTGAAAAGCAGGCTTTGAGCTGGTATGCCCTGCCTATCATTTCCACTAGCACAGTGTGGTTTAGATTGCATGGAGAACTTCAGGTAGTAATTGAGATGCATCAAATAAAGCTTTCTAATACAGTAGCAAGGTAGAAATGTAAATATAGTCTGTGTGCAAAGCAATGTCCTTTTCAGAAGAGGTGGTATATTTAGGATATGCATGGCTGGAATAGCCTTTTTATAAAGGTGACTAGGGAGGAATTCTGCTTATATTAGTCAATGACAACGATAGACACTTTGATAGGACAGTATTAGTACAATGAACATTAAGCAAGCTGGGGAATTGGTATTTGATATTTTAGAGAAATCTGCCAGAAAAAAGCTGAAACAAAAGAAGACAAAAAGAAGAGTAAATAAACTGATATGCTGGATGTATTCTATTTTCTGTTTGCCCTGCTTCTGGATTACAGGATTTTTCTTTTTTTGCTGTATCTGGACACCAATCAAATTCTGCCTGTAGGTTCTGGCATAATTGCCTACAAAGTGCAACTGAGGGCAAGGGTAAAATCTACCCTCTAATTTGGAATAACTGACCACGAGTTAGGATGACCAAATGAAACCTTTTGTTTGGACAGAAAAAGTATGTCAGAATATTCAGCAGTCAGTATAATGGAAACAAAAGTTTGCTTTTATACCTCAAATTGTCAGCCCTTTCACAGAATACCAAAAGCAAGGAAATATCGCTTAAATGCAAACCGGCAGCTTCACAGTGCTCCAGAGGGCCACAGGACTTAAAGTAACCTCTTGCCCTTAGTTCATTTGTACAGCTCCCAATTACATTACTGTGAGTTGTATGGGTGAATTGAAGGCATGATTATAGCCTAATTATCCTGACACTTGCACTGTGTATAACTTCTACTGCACCGAAACCACACTAACAATACAGAAAGTTAAATGTATGTCAATAATAATAAATGTGTATATAAAATGGAAACAATTTTTTGCATGTAATTCAGCTCTTTACAGGAAAGGGGACTAAAAACAATCTAGGTCACATTTCTTGCTTTTTCCTGACTTAAGATTCATTTTTTTTTAGGAAATATAATGGAATGGCAGAATACTACAATATTGTATACTGCATTTTGTGCCTTTCCCTGAATGTTCTCATTACTAGTTTGGGTTTTTTTCATTATTTTGTTTACTTTATTATTTTTTTCACACTGAATTAATCATTTCTTATTCATGTATATGTTAAAAAAACAGTGCTCATGCACTGAAACTGATAGTTTTGTTCCAGCTTTATTAAAAGGCAGTTATCCCAAGGAACTGTATTTATTTTGGCCTCTGAAGTCCCTACTCATGTTATGTTTCTGCATATGTCTTGTGGTGTTCATAAATCCATTAAACATATTGTTATTTCTAGATGTCCAGCCTTCACCCCTCTGTCAAAAATTATAGAGGTCAAAATGAATTTTGATACATGGCAAAGTAATAAAATCAACTTCCAACAGGCATATCTGATGAAGACTGAGACTTTATATCTAATTATATAGGACACAGTACAGCCACTTTCAATTTAATGCAGATTAAATAGAAAATCCTATCTGCAGTATCTGTAGTAGTTATTCTCATAGATGGAATCATTGTGAGAGGAAGATTTCTAATCTGTTCTACTGTGTGTGTAGCTACAGGAGTTTCTTCAATTTCATCTCTGAACAATTTAAAGCCTACAAAAGTTTTACTTGTGGAAATAAAAGACAAAATAACATAATTTACATGTTAAACATAAGATTTACTTCTTGTATTATAGTTTAAGTAAATGATGTTAAGGACCATTATTACAGAATTGATTATGCATTGGGTTCATCTTTAATCACAGTTGTTTACAATATTGATGTGTGAAGGTGAGCTAATTCCTTTTGTTTTACTGCAGGTGAAGGGAAATAAAGTATGAGCCACCCAACTAGCTTTATATGGCTTCATTCTAAAGC
The DNA here is from genome assembly GCF_947461875.1 of Haliaeetus albicilla. Lineage (NCBI taxonomy): Eukaryota > Metazoa > Chordata > Aves > Accipitriformes > Accipitridae > Haliaeetus > Haliaeetus albicilla. Next base: position 60,171,479 of record NC_091485.1, on the reverse strand, counting down.
TGATGTCATTCATTAAGCTCACTAATTATTCTTTAAAAATGCTACTTTCAACTAATTATAAATGGGATGCAGATGAACAGTTCATAGATATCTACACTTACAGATGTCTGTATTTATTATAATCATCTGTTGTCCTGGAAAGCCTGTTTTTTGCTTCCTGTTGCTGTATTTTGTTTCCTATATTTTGTTTTGCTTTTGCATGAAGGCAATATTTAAGCACTTGATCTGGCAGAACAATGACTGATGCATACGACCTACTTCTGTGGAGTAGGAGTAGTTATTTCAGCTATTGTGCTGTGTCTGTCTGTTGAGCAGCACTACTATCAGCTTTATTAATAATGGCCTGGGAACCAACTTTAATTAAAAGGACCTATTGTGGCATGTTCACCTTTGGTTATGATAAAAGGATGATATTTACCAACCTTTCTAATGGGTTCTTTGGGGCTAGTAATATTCCTCAAGTGACTTGTTTGTCATCTCTGTAACTCGGGTCATGCTGGCACAGTTGAGATCAGGAAGTATAACTGAACCAAAATTTTCACAATGAAAGAAATAAAAATTGTCAGCAGAGATTTCACCTAAGAATTCCTAAACATTTAAACTAGGGAAGCTCAGCTTTGGTTCCCAGCACAGTTGATAATCATTATAAATGGTTTAAACTTCTCCAGAAAATTTTATGTGCTGTATATTAGTATCTACTGCATTGTGCTTTTTCCAAACCCAATGCATTCTTTACTGTTTCTCCTCTCTCTGTGAGAGGAGAAATACTAATGTAATTTAGCAAATTAAAGTTCAGGGAAGTGACTGGAAGTTGGTTATCTGTTGAATAAATAGTTAGGAAGTAGTCATATATTTTAATTCACACTAAAAAGACCAAATGCTAAGTCAGAAAATGTTATGTTTAATTAAGCTGAGAAAGAAAATGCCCAACCCCACATTTTTCCTATTTTAGTTGCCTATAAAGTAATGTAGAAACCTAAATAGTCTGGTTAGATACTACGGAAACAGATAAATCTCTAATAGCAGAAGCATATTTATATGATATATCATCTGAGACTCATGTCAGCTAAGTTTAGGCATCTACAGTGTATGTATCTATTATGTGACCTAGACACTGTAATCTTCCTTTTTTAGTTGTAGGAGAAAGAGGAATGCTTTAAGATTGTGATTTATCTGGTCTCTGTTAGCCAATTACATTAGGAAGGCAAAGTCTTACCCCAGTATCTTTCATCAGCCCTGGCAGCAGTCTTGCTGCCACCCAGCCTTTATATTCTATCCAAATGGTGTGAATACAGAAAAACACAGGTATCTCTTCCCTCCACATGGAGCGCTTCTCAAAAACTTTTCCATTATTCTGGAAATTCAATTTCAAATGTTTACAACAGGGGACTGCCTTCTGCTTATCCTGCTATTAACAGTGATTTCCAGAGTCTCCTACATAGAGTCCTCTCTCAGAGAATGCTTTTCCTCCATCCCCATCACATCTTCTTGCAACTGCACCAAAATGAAAGATAAAACAGTGATCCCAGCTTGAGCTTTGTGAGAATAGTTCCAAGGTTTTTAATTAACAAGGATCCTGATTAAAGCAGATGGAAAGGCATTTATACAGCACTGACTGAATTGCTTCAGTTGTGTATATACTAGTAAACCGTATATGTCTATAGAATGACTGCAGACCCTAGCAGACGATCATCTCTGCCATTTGTCAGAATATTTATTCCCTGGCATGTTTTCTGCTTGTATCAGTTAGTGCCTTGGCATGATTCCCAGGCATGATGTAGGGGGTTGCATGTATGGATGAGGCCATCATGATTTGGGAAAAATATTAGGATGTAAGTATTTTAGCCATGCCTTGCCACTGGCTCTCAGGGGTACAGAATGGTCGCCGACCTATTTCTTTACTAGCATATATGTAGCCTCAACCTCCCAGATGACATATGTATAAAAAGCACACCTTGTGCATAGCTTTACCAGCTACCTAGTTCTGTATGATCCCATGCTCAACATCCATATCTAGGAACTACCTTTCCTTGGCGCTTAGCTTTTCCATTGTATAATATTTGGAGCTAAGACGTGGAATGTAGATTTTTAGATTTTACCTTGGAAGATAGGTGTTTAAAATTTAGATAAAGCAACACAGGATGTGGCAACTTTTCAACTCTTAGATCATCATTGGATTTATCCTCAAAACCATTTTGAAGACAACTAGTTAACAATTTCAAAATGATGGCAGGAAATAGGAAAAATCACTTTTATGATGGTTTGGTAGCATTGGAAAAAAACATAATTTCAAGGCACACAGTCTTGGACAGGAGATAAAGTATCATTTATCTTAAGAAGAAAGGCTTTTAAGAATTAGTTTCATGATTCAGGAACAGTCCTTAAGCAGTTAGGAAACGTGCATCTTTATGCTGGAAAAAGGGAGCAGGTACATGTCCAGCTGAGAAAAAGAGCCCTTTAAAAAAAATAAATACATTTTTAAGCATATGCTGGTTTGGTATATTTGAAAGTGCTTTCTGATTCATAGTTTAAGTTAATCAGTATGTTTCTAGGTCATTAGAAAGCTTTGCTTTGTCTGTTAAGTTTCACATGATATCCATTAAACATAAAAGAACAAACAATTGCTGGTGTAGTGTCACAAATCAATTCAATGCTGCTTAATAATCTTCATTTCATGCAAATCACCACTACTAGTGAATGAATAATGCTTTCAGATAACCATAATTTTTTAATAAATAATCCCTTTAATTCCAAAATTTGTGTTATGTATAAAGCTACCAGATGGCATCTTAAAATACATCTAACTCTGTTGATCCGAGGTTTAAAAAACCCAAGTTTTAGGATTTTCGTGACATGTCACTTCTAACCTTAGACTCTGATTTCTCAACTCATTCAAGAGATGACTGTTCTGGCAGACATATAAAAAGAGGAAAAGTAAACCCAGAAAGAGGTAAATGAATGGGATGAGGGCAAATGAGATGCTAACTGCAGAGAAGTAACTGAATATTATATTAAGCTACTACGTCCTTTTAATCTATAAAATATATCAGGCAAAATCTGGCTTAATTTGAAGTTGATATAAATGCAAAATATGCCACAAGTCAGTGATGCTGTTGATATTAATTTAACCTATGCCCAGGAGCAACTGCCCCAATTTGAAATCAGTAAATCTACATTATTTCAAATTTACTGCAGCATTGATGAGGTCTTTGCTTTACTGTTTAACATTATGAATAATATGAATATTATGCAGCATATTGCAATCAGTGTCTTGAAATATATAAAGATCTGCATGATCGCTAATACTGCAATCTCTGGCATTGCAGACAATGAAGGAAAAAATTAAAGAAAGAGAAGGTTTGTACATTAGGACACTATGGTACCATTATTTCTCCCATCACCAAAACTGCTTTTCATCATGAAAACGTCACAAAATACTGACAATTATAACCAACTTACCCTTCCTCTGCTTCTTGCAGGAAAGAGGACATTGTCACTTGTTTCACTCCTGCATTTAGAGAAAGTTGACCCTGACTGCCCCTTTCCTGCCTCCGAGAGTAATTTAGGAACTTTCTGCCTAGTAGAAATAACTGCTAATTAAAAACAACACATTAACATCAAAGAAAAATACTTATAGAGAGACAGACTATAGTAATATACTGAAGAGATTCAGCCCTGCTGTTCCTGCAATTAGGCGCTCTTCTGCTGTGATCCTATTTTACATCCTATTAAACATGCTTAGAACATGTAAGTATTTGTATGCAATAGTAGAAATAGTCCCTACATCAAAAAAAAGTACACTGTGCCCTCAAAATGTCTTGCTGTTGCCTGTAGAAGCCTTCACGTCTGTGGCAGCAGGATAGCAAGTTGCAGTGAATAAAGTGTTCTGACGATAGCGAGAGAGCCAACATCAAGCCTTTCTATGTTTCAATTTATATGCAAAATCCCTAGAGTCTCCCAGATTGCTGTGAGAAGACCTGTTTGCAATAATTCTACTTAGTAGTAATTTTCCCTTAAAGATGGCACTAAATTATGGGTTTGCTAAATTATTGTTATAATCTAGAAATGACAACCTTTTATAAGAAAAACAGAAGTAGAAAACAGATTCCATGGAAACCTTTAAAAATTTCATGACACCTTCATGCCAATACCAATATTAAATCCAATATCCTGGCCAGTTACAGTATGAGTGATTCATTCTGCTGACCTATTTCAAAATAAAAGATACTAATTTCCTAACCCAAGATACAATGACCTGATAATGTCCTTCATTTTAAATACTATGTTTTATGATTTTATGATTTTATGATTATTATGATTTAAATACTATGAGTTAAAACATTCTGGAAATAGCCAAGTCTGGAAAAAATAGGATATATCAGCTTCATGAAAACTCATTTAGTTAATTACTTAATCCAAAACAATATATAAGTTGTGCATCATGCAGTATAAAGTGTTTTCAAAGGAAAAATTAAATGGTATTTCCAGAACAACAAAGAAATAGATTATGAGCAAAATAAATGTTTTTGAAAGCAAGACTATTGAAAGCCAAAATGCAGAGTGAGGCTAAACCCCAAGTAAACTCTGAATTGAGTGAAAAGTAACTCTGAATTCTATGAAGATGTAATTATCAATACAAATACCAAAGCACCTTTAATAAACTAAAAGCTAATTAATTTCACCAGGTAAACATTCTTCAAATGAAAATCAACTCAAAATAGTTTGATTTTAATCAAAATAGTAATCTTTTGAAAAAATGGGCAGTCATAGATAAGAAATATTTTATGTAATGAAAAAGTTTGAGATAATCATATATCACTGCATGAAGCATATATTGATAATGTTAATTAACAATGCAGACTCTTATCTGAATACATTTCATGCACATGATATACTTAAACAATTAATTGAATCTACTTGCCATGATGTGCCATGATTACATCATAGATTTTCACTTCATGGAATGCTTCTTCAAAGCTAACTTTGCAGGTGATTTTAAAAAAATAATTGTTCAGGTTATTTGTATTTAATATTTAACTTGAGGAATAGCTTTCCTTCAAAATATTGCACAGTGGATTACCTACCATTATTTAGATGCATTTATTAAAGGTGCCTGATATTTTCCGTTGTTTATAATGTTACACTTTAAGTTTAAACTGATTTTTTTCCATTTTCTATTTTCAAATTTTTATAATTTTTTTTTTTAAATTTTTTTCTTCCTGTCTGAAAGCTTTGAAATGTTCTATAAGCTTTGTACACTTTCAGAGATGACGTTGAAAATTTGACAAGGTAACATTTGTGCCTTTTCTTACCTTGTCTACCTATGGCTATCATACTGAAAAACTGTAGATAGCTCAGGCTTAGTGAGACTGTCTAGGAAACAGGGAAAGGCTTTAACGTCTCAGAGACTGTGGTTATAAAAAGGCCCATGTCACCTCCAGGAGAACTCCTACTGTTACCAGACAAGGACTGTACCTTTTCAAACTATTGGAATTAGACTTCTATGCTTCTATGATAAAGGCTTCTCACTGCTTCCCTGAGCTGAGTTAGACCAAACACTGGAACTGAGGTGAGGGGACCTGTCTCTCCTCTGGTCCCACGGATCCTGCTGCTGACACCAAGTGAAGGACACATTTTTCCAGAGCAGCCATGACAGTGCAAGGACTATACCTGTTCTGACTGTGAGGTAGTACTTCTGGAGTAAAGGAGGATGCAGTTGCAGAAACTCATTCTTGTCTCTTTTAGAAGCTAGAAGGTGATTGGTAAAATGAAAAGGAAGGGAACAATAAGATTCTTTTGATGGATTTTCTTGAAAATTGTATTCTTCCCTGCCTATCACAACTTCTTTGTGCTTCATGTAGCTTAAAAATAATTTTACCTTTCATAATTCTATTTTTTGTTTTCTTGAAAATTATGAAATTCATGCCTAATATGTAAAATTTGTAACTGAAGAAAAATTTTACTTTTCCTTCAGTAATTTTGGTTGCCACTGCCACAGTTTGAAAGGCAGGTAGGTAATGCCTGTCATCTACTTATTGTACGATTAGCACTACAGATCTTAACCAGTCATTAAGCAGCATCCTCCTTGAGAAATTAAGATATGAAAGGTCTTTTAGAAAAAAAAGACTATGTGAGCACTGCAGACACACGGGTAATACTGTCACTGTCCTCTACTGTGTATCTTGGAAACTGTTGACTCAGATAACTTAAAATCATCTAAAATGACCTGAAGCTAGTGTGATTTTCACAGCAGAAAATAGATAACCAAAAAGAATAATACAAGAAAGAGCTGATATTAACATATGGATATATGGATTTATTTCATAAATTAGATTTTTTTTATTGTTCTTTTTACAGATGATATCTTGTTGGAAAAAAAGTTCTAGCTGGTTACAGTTCAAAAGGAAAGCTTGTGTTGTGAAGCATGTCTGTTATATACTCCACATATCATGTATGCATATTCCAGTTGTTAAGGGTAGGGAGATGTTTAAATGAAAACATTCTTTCTTAAACTGGAAGCAATCAGGATCCCATAAATTAAAAAAAAAAAAGTTATAGAACTATGAAAAAGATATTAATTATATAGTCAAGTCAAGATGATGTAATTTTCTACAGGTTTTTCCAATGGATCCAGTATTGGCCACTACTAAAATTTATACAATGGATCCATTATCAATCAAGAGTGAGTGGCATTTAGGAAAGGATTTTACTAGGAATTAAAGTGATGTAGTTTGTTTTCTTGAAACTGATATGTGGATTGCTATGTATTTGAGGTTGCCTTGACATCCATTTCTAATCCTTTGTTAAAAACTTGCCCTTTAGTTCAATTCTGAGGTGAAAAAGACCACTTCAGTGTCATTTGATACTCTGATATGTACAAACTGAAAATAGTTGTAGTTATAAACAATAACTGGCATTTCTGGACATTGCTGAGACTTGGAATTCAAGTTCCAGCTGTGAGCCAGTGGAGTGTAATGCTGAAAACAGCACTGACTTTTGAAGAGCAAGCAGAACTTCATGCACTTGATGATGCAGTCAAATTCTTGAGGGGTTCTGTGGATTGTTTTTGATTTCTGCCACCATCACTAGACTGATCTTAGTAAAGACTGGAACAGAAAGCAGTGCAGAGAAATGAATATACTTTTCCAAGACAAATGATTATACCAAAGTTTGGCTTTGCATAACGAAAAGTACATTTGACTTGTCTATTCTCAGAAAACAAACTTAATCTGAGAAATTTTCTCTTAAAGTTTAATACAATTCCTGTAAACATATATGTAGAAATATAGGAAAAAATAATAATAAAAAGTTTTATTTCTTTATTCAGTCATAATAACCTTCATCACCAAGAACAGTAAGTACTTAGTCATCTGGAGCTTGAGTAAGTCCTTAGTCATCTGGAGCTTGAGTATCTATTTACATAGTTAAGGTTTTGTCCAAACACAGTTAAATAACTCCAAGGTTTTAATAACTAAGTAATCCCATAAATTGTAATATTGGAGAAGGCTTTACTTACATCAGCAATGTAGCAACGTCAATAATATCATCCTTCATGAAACAGCTGCTAAGGAGAGTTGTAACTCCTGATTTTAATAAATCATTTTGTGTTTCAAAATATCTTTTGTTTCACAAAGCAAATAAAAAATTGTAAACAAGTAAGGATTTTTATTCCCTACTCTCAATTTAATTTTTGTTATGTTACGGAACTAAAGTACAAGGGAGCCCTGAAGCTTTCTCAACTGTATTGAAAAATGCTTCTTAAAACTGTGAACAAGGGAGATCACAATATAAATTTTACATGCTAATCTCCAATTTATCTCCAGTTTGTAGATCTGATTAATTTAGGTTTTGTTACCTTTTTACAGTAGTCAACTCTATCATAACTGTAGACTTTATACTTAAATCCTTTTGCAAAAATAACATAGGAAAGTAGAAATACACATACTAATTCCATTTAAAAGATTATGCATTTGTTTCTTACCACCCAGCATATTCCCAGTATCTTTGTGCAACGGTTGATAATGTAAGAGAAGGCAGAGCATCACAGGACTTAAATAAGTGAGAGGTTTAAAATGGAATAAACTACTGCAGAAACAGAGAGACATGAAAGTATACTCAAAAGTTTCAGCTTATATAAATACACTAATCTAATACAACTAAGAGTTAATAACTCAATTTTCATTTTTCTTAATATAACAAATAAATATGTAGAGGAAAGAAAATATGTCATAGTGAAGACTTGCTTGATATTCCTTGAAACAAGGTAGACACTACAGAAATCACATCAACACTGTAGTCCTGTCTAGGTACTGTCATATATCTGTTAGGAAATATTTGATTAAGTATAATTGATAAAGAAGAAAAGTTTTTCAGGATTTCCAGATGCTCATATACTAATATGTATTAGTTAGCTGAGCCATCATTAACATCCAGAAAGTTCACTGCCAAAATTATCACAACTGAAGGCTGAGTTGAGCATTCAGGGTGCTGAGACCCAAATTAGGAAGTCTGGACATCCATAAATTTCCTTGCCCCCAACCCCAATTTTTTTCCTTACAGCCTACTATTTATATTATTTAATACAGTAAACATCTGATAACCAAGTCAACGTTAATTACAAAAGTGCTCCAATTGTTATAAACATGTCTGATTAAAACAGACTTTTTCCCTGAATGAAAATACGTTGTTGAGAAACAAAGTAAAAAATGGATCTTTCTCCTAATTTTTCTCATTCACCTCTATTTTGCAGGGGGAAAAGGACGGGAAATCAAACTGAAATGTTCATCAGTTCATTAGCGCCTTTCACCCCAAAATGAAAAATGAATGCTGAAAATATTTTTTTGTCCATCAATTGACGTTTATAACTTTTTTTTCTCCTCAAACATTAAAGTAGAATTCTAAATCACATGATTGAACATGTCAGATATAGACCTGAGGATACATTTCAGCATATTCCTTACTATTTCACACTGTGCTAACAGCCTACTTGTATAACATATATTTCTTTGACACTGTTTAGCTCTTCTAACATACCAATCTGTCACTCTTTAAAGAAGTTTTGCAAAGATTTCTATAAGATATGTGATCTTTCACTGAGTTAGCACCACAACGAATACTTCATAAGCTCTGTCAAACAGTGATTTGTGCGGGACTGCAGCAGGCTGTTAAACTTATCTTTTCCTAGAACGTTTTTCTTTTTCTTAATAAAAGCAGAGAATATTGAAAGTATTTAAAAGTAGAAGCTGAAGGCATGTTGTTGATGTACTTTCTTCATATAGAAATACCAGTAAGTTCAGAGACATGACTGGCATGGCTGTTTCAGTATTAACCTGTCATGTAGAGATAGCCAGAGAAACAGTGGCCTACACAGATATTTAATGAGAAGTTAATTCAAACCTTGAATTATTTTAATGATAAAACTTTCTCTCCCCTCAAATTATGACCATTTCTACTCATTCCAATAACAGATTAGTCAAGAGAGGAATGACCCACATCAGGTAACCTGAAGGGATGGGGATAAAAGTAGCTGTTACTCTGGCTGCTAACGTGATTTGAGGGAAGGCTGACTTCAAGCTTATACTGGTTAAAAAAGGAGACTTTGAGGGAAAAAAGTTAATACATCTATGTCACAGGAATTACTTTGCAGGTGCTTTCCATCACCATATCTATAAAATAAGATTAAATGCCTTTTACTGCTTATTTATCAAACACAATTGTTTTGATGCAGAAATTACAAAGGAAACACTTTGATCTCTGCTCCTGCAGGACTCAGACTAGAAATTACAAATAGCCCTTTCTGATTTTAAAACTTCTGAAAAAAAAAAAAGATACCCATAATAGTCCATAGTCCAGAGGCAATAGTGTACTGAATCATGTGCATTACTGTATTATTTACTTTTTCACTATTAGAAAGAAAAAAATTATAATTAAGCACTTTTCACCAAATCCCACAAAGGATAGCTTATATAAAGCAGTTCCCCCTATGCCAAGTGATACTTGCTTATAGAAGGATGTTGGTACATATTCAGCTTGAAAGCTTTTTCATTTTTCAGACATTTTAAATCATTCCTGCATAAAGAAATCATATGTTTAATCAGAAAATACACTACTTTCATTCTTCCATGCTTGAGAATTCTGAAAATGTTTTCCCAAATGTGCCAGGGAAATTGCCTCCAGCATATGGCAAAGCACACAAATTTTGAGGCTCGAGAGATGTTCTCTAAGAAACGCAGAAGCTCATGCAATGAAGGTGATAATAGTACGCTGAATACCAACACTAATGTTAATTCTTGCAAAAGGAAAATGATAGCATAATGCTGAAATAAAATAACAATTACAGATAACTGCTTCCCAAGTGAAGGACATCTGGGAATTCTTACTAAAACTGAAAAGGAAAGGTGGAGTAGATGGGAAAAGCAGATGTAATGTTTTTGTGTTTGGAGTGGAATATGCTTTTCCTCCCATGTGGAAAGCTGACTGCTTTGGAAGGTATGATATTGTGGGTGCACAGCTCAGCACTGAGTTATAAACCAAAGTTTTATGGAATATAAGTTATTGAAAGGTTTTGTGCTTGCTCTTGATGAATAGCATGTTGCAGATGTTTATTTATTCACATTACTATCCATTAATTTGATCACACTGTCTTTCCTGGTTAATGAATCATCATGTAAGTAATTTGGATGAGATCAGTAATGTTGTATTATTTCACCTTATGCAGTAGAGTCATTAGGCCATAATGCAATTCAGCACTGTGAAATTATCAGGGTAAGTACCATTAAAAGCAGAATCATGCATATATCCTTGACCCAGTATTTTTAAATGTTCTTGTGTCTGGACATTTTTAATGAAAAATTCATATTATGCCTGAGATGAGCATTAACCGAAGAGACCTTTTCTAATAAAAAGGACTTTGTTAGGTAGCCATCTGCTCCAGACCTTGAAAGTATGATTGTGTTCAGAAAAATGACTCTGAGAATACCATTTTATTATGCAAGATCTGCATTTTTTATGTATTTCTGTGTCATATCATAAACACTGAGAAAAATAAAACAGTTTTACTACTATTAGTTGTACACTTTTAATTATAAAATTTCTCTTGCTTAATCTATCAGCAGTGTTATTAGCTATATTCTGAATGCAGGATCCTTAAGTACAGTTTGTTGTAAAGGCAAGGGATTACTCTTCCATCCTGACATGGAGTGGAGATTTTATTTCAGCATTTTGATAAAAATATTTTGATTCACAATAAGACATGTCGTATTTGAGAATGCAATATATTTACTTTACCTCTATTTATACATTACCACAAATTTACACTCTTGAGGATATGAATACATATTAATGAAAGCTATGCAATATAATAAAGCATGGCTAACTGAATAAGCTGTATCATATCCATACATAGTCTGAAAGATGTGCTGGTACATCATGAAGCATTCATGAAAATACTTTAAAAGGAAGCTTGGATTAAGGATTTTAAATTTCACCTGATGTGCTGAGACTTTAAGACTCATAAAAGGGTAAAGAGTTTGTGTCTTCTAAAGAAGATGTTTTGTTGAATGGATATGACTAGAACATTCAGAAAAGTAATTACAGCAATCTAGTCTTGACTAAACAAAGGCACTGCCTAACCGCTACATATCCTACCTATTGAGCAGTAGTCTCAACCTGCCGGTTGAGATTCAGTATGAAATATAAAAAAGACCTCTGAAGAGTTTGGTAATGTCTTCCTGACATCCCAGAAGGCTGATTATGACCCTTTGCCATCAAATACAGTAAGGACATTATTTCTATAAAGAAATGGTGGTCCTGCAAAACCAATTGTGATACAGATTTTGGAGGGAATAATTATTCAAACTTCTAAAGGAAAATTCTAAACCATAACACTTTCTAAATGAAAACTAAATTAAAGAATTAAGGCCCACCTTTCTTTTGTCAAAATCGCTAAAACAAACATTTAGAAAATAGGTACAGGGATATAGCTCATACTTTGTAAACATGTTTTCTGTAAACAATGTTGTTAAGGAATCCTTCATACTAGCAATAATGGTGGAAACCAGGCTGAAATATCACTGTAAGAGACAGTGTGTCCTTTGAGAAAAAGAAGCAGGTAGTCAATGAAGTGATCCAATTGCATCAGACATTTGTACACCTAACAGGGCACTAGAGTGTCTCCCAATAGTAATTCTATATATAAACATATATATACCAACACATACATATACCAAGCATATGTAATATATATATAAAAATTGGAATTTTATGTTACCACTGATACACACAGAAGGAAATGTTTGTTACTCTGCCAGGTCATACAACAACTCTGAATGTTTCAGGTGCCACCTAGTGCCTAGTCCTCATGTGTCAAAGTCCCTTTCATGAGGAGAAAACTGATTTTTTTTGTGCCCTTTTATGTCACTATCTAATGATATGTCCATGACACATCCCATATCCACATCTTATACTTTAAATTCCAGTTTTAAACCCTGACTGATCTACTGTAGCACAAATAATTTATTTTTATTTTTTTTTAAAAAAACAATTTGAGAAGTTCAACACACCAGAGGTTCTCTGCCTTTAATGTTAAGACTCAATTTATGAAGAAGGCCTGTGGTGGGGAAACCTTGGCTAATAAGTCAGATGTGAGGCATGGTTGATTAGCCATGGACATGTGTATGTATCCTCAGACTATATACTGGTCAGTTCAGATGACCTTTGCCAACAGGAAGAGATGTTGCATACTTTCTTTTTAAGACTAGCCAGTCTCTAGTTTATAATAATTTAAACCATAAATCTTTCAGATTAGCCTCTATAACAGTTTAAGAGTCAATTCACTAATTAGCAATGCCTATCCGTGCTCAAGTGTCAACTCTTACATTTCTTTTTAAGTCTCCTTAAGAAGTCCCAGTACTTTTCCACAAAAGGTGTTTTATTTCATTCTGTTCTCTGCTTTCAGTATTCCTATCATTTTGATTATAAAAACTCTGCATCTTCCTAATATTTGTGTTACGTCTTGCAAAATGGAACCCTAATCTCAGTAGGAATCTAGATATGGCAGTACATCAAATATATAAAATTAATGAAATTTATTTGACTTATATATCTATTCTTGTCTGTGAAATTTGTGTGGAGACACTGTCTATATGATGCCACACAACTTGTTTGTGCTATGACATCCTCCTTCAGTGGGTAAACTGTCTTTTCCTAAATTCAGTTAGCTTTTTATATCTTTGGTTACTGTAAATTCTCCAGATAAGGACAGCCAGTGAGGAACAATGCAACATTTATAAAACACCTAGCATAAGGTAAAATAAGATGAGGCACTGAGGCAACAGTGGAATGAAAATAAATAATACTATAAGATATGTCTTACCATAACAATTAAGAAATTGAAGATGAAATTCTTTTGTATTACTTTAAAAGGCATAGTAAGAAATACATATTGCGGAAGGAATAGCTATATGGTGTAGGTTTTAGGACTATTTTTTATTTTAGATTGTCCTGGGCTCTGAAATAATCTTTGGTCTGTAATTACAACAGCCTCTTCCCAGCTGCCTACAGAACACAGCTATGCCAAAAAAGTGCTCAGAATCACTGCAGTCTAAATGGAACAATCCTGTTATGACTCATATATAGACATACCTATACAGCAATTGCATGGTAGGCAGGGTACATCTGTCTGGGCTTCATCCACCTGGGAAGCTGAACAACCACCACATGTGGCAGATACAGTACCTCAGGCTTTGGACTATACTGGTAGGGTTGAATACTTTCAGAACAGTATGGCTGGAGCAATCTCTGCAACACTAGCAACTCTACGCCCATTCCAAAACTTCATGTAGTCTCCAGTGGTCTTTCTCAATCTATGCACTATGTGAATTTACCTTCCAGCCACATGTGGGGTTTAACTGGTGTCCTCAGCAGCTGTACAGGAATTTACTGCAGATAAAACTTTAATCAAAGTCAAGTGGAATTTGGTAAAGGCAAATAAAGGTGGCTGGTGCTGTTAACTGTACAGCTTTCCTAGCTAACTATTTGGTCTTTACCTGTTTGTCATTCCCTTCAGGTAACACTTTAGAAGTGTGTCTGATGGGGAAATGTCAGATTTAACCATGTCTGTCGAAGCTTTCTGTTGATTTCACTTGGTGCTGGATTATACTGTCATATGGTAAAATCAGTGACTGCCATTGTCTTTTTGCATGGTCTTTCAGCTCTCTAGTGCTGTTCTGTGTCTTCTGCTGATTTAAACAGATATTCCAAAAAGTGTATTGCATGTGAAGGGAATGTATTGCAAACCCTGGACCATTTCTTGTATTACATTTGTCATGCTCACTGTATCAATGTTACTACAGTACTACAATTATCACTTGTTTCCTTCACTATCCTGGAGGGTTTTTTGCTGTACTTCTTGTTGCTGTTGGTGTCTTGCTTGTAGAATTATATTAATGCAGTTCTAATTCACTTAATGCTGAAATGGGTTTGTTCCTATAAAAATAACATATGACTTTAATGCTATAAATAGAAACATTCTTGTGAACTTGCAAAGAAGGCAAATGCAGTGATTGTTTCAATGTACTTAGAACCAAAATCAAGCTCAGTATAACAATCTACATTTAAAGTTCCCTCAGGACACAGTTTTAAAAGACTAATACTAATCAGTGGCTTTACTTCAGATAATCAAGTTCCTCTGTCATTTTTTTGGCATGAAAATAATTTCAAAGGGAAGAAAAAAGCAAAATTATGTAATTTATTAAAAAATAGGTAAGAAACTATGCAATGTAATTAGCTGTATTATCTTTAGTGAACGGTAGAGACCCTCAGTGAGGTTACTATTACAAAGATACTTCTCTATCAAAGAGCAATTAAGAACAGGAGAAGAAAAAAACCATGTTTTACCTTGTTTTCCTTTAGAGAAAAAAAATTAAATCTTTCTCACACTTCCTCTTGCCTACCTATTTATAGATAGATACCAGAATATGACAGTCTCTTTTGATTGACCCACATAAAATGCAGAAAGCAAAAGAAAAACTTCAGAGAAGTTTTGGTTGTTAGACAAACCATTACTGCTGTAAACAAATGTGAATTTCAGAATAGTGACTCTTCATTCTGCACTTGTATCTTGAGGTGAGAGGTCTGTTGGAATCACAGAATAACCACTTTTATTGTTAAATAACTACAAAGGAAAGACCTGGACTTTGGGGGAGGTGATTTTTTTCATTTAATCTCTGTTTTATTAAACCTGTATTACTCATGGTAGATCTTTCAAAGCATTCATTTATAATGTCTGTTTCATTGCTCTCTGAACCATACATATTTATGCAGTGAAATTGCCACTTAGGTATTAAGTTTTTCATTTTTTCCTTCACTGCACTGATACTGCCTCCTCCAAATTTTTCTTGTGGTTTCCCTGACTCTGTAAACTCAAGTGGGACAGGTATGTATATATATATATTTCAGAATGCATGTACGAAGACAATGGTATTTCTATATTCATCAGTTAATTCTTCTAGTCCCTTTTGGATCTAAACCTAGACCACGCTTACTCATATATTAAGAGCAATGTGAATGAGGACAGAACAGAAAAGAAAGTACGCAAAATATATGTTATGAGAAAAAAGGAAAATATTATGAGGTAGAAACTATGCATCTAAGCTACTTTTTTAGTTTATAAAACCTTTGGAAAACTATGTGCAACTAAAATAAACCATTACAAGATTCGATGTAGGTGAATTGTGGACAACTGAATGTCAGGGTACTTAATATTGTTAAAAATGTATCATCTTTCCTAATATTTGGGACCCTTGGAATGTATAGCACTTTATTATACCCACACACATACTACATGTAGCACTTCTGAAGTTAGTCTTGAGTCTTCAATACCAAAGCATTCTCGCTTGTCAGTAAGATAAACTACATATGTGTTGCTTTTCCAAGGGTTATCTGTGTACAGCCGTGTTCTAGTATTTCCAGTTACACTAAGTCCTGTCCCAAAAGACAACTGGAGTGGTCCCTAGAATGGTGTATTCCCTGGACCATACTCAGGTTTTTCTGGCAGAGGACTTATTTGTGTAGACACAAATGAACAAGCAGTCTAGGACCAGTGCCATGCAGTAACACAGGAAAATATCCAATCTGACACTGTAGGGATACCAGGAGTATTCAATTTCAAAAGTAATGAATGAAACAAATATTAGCCTCTTGGGATATTTCAAAGGTTTTCAGTGAGTGAGTACTCATGAAGATATACATTTTATATTGACTGTGTTTCTCACTTTAGGTTGTGAAAAATGGGATCATAGTGATCTGTAATAGCTGTGAACAAAAACTGTGACAAAGATATGGATCAGCCCTTTAAAAAAAGACAAAATTCTTTATGTTCTTAGATTTCTAATATAAGATTTAGTGTGTGAAGAACATTAATTTTCAGCAGAGAAAATACAAATAGTTTCCACTGAGCTGAATGCAACGTAATGATATCAAAAATGCATTTTTTACTGGAATATTTGCAAATACTTGTTCTGAGTATTTGGACATCAAATTATAAATTTCATGCTTAAACAGTTTAGGGAGGACAGGTGCTACTCTTGATTTTATAAATAACATAAAAGAAAAAACTCCTGACTTAAAATCTGCATAAAAAGAAAGTAAATTTGAAATTTCCATATCTGGTTAAGACTTGTTTCTCCTTGAGTGAATGCTGAGAAGGAGAGGCTCAACTTCTGCCAGCCTTGTTTTTGAAACTATTGTCACAAAGAAATTATATTTAACATGATTTAATTTGAATAGTTTATTAATTACTCTGTATAAGTAAGTGGCTAAATTTCTGCTAATTAAACTCTTTAACGAGGTGTGTCCATTCCTGCTAAGCAGAACTCTCTGAGGTATATTTTACCCACAGTCTTTCAACAGAATTTCCATTGACATTAATAGTAATTAATGAAATAAAAACTTAATGAAATGCATTGAAGGGTATTTTGATCTCAGTGTTTTATCAACATGTAAAAAAAAAATAGAGGACAAATAAGTTCATATGTACCTTGCTTACAGGTGCAATATTGATTTTAAAAAGCATTTTGGGTTTGCACAAGCAAACAATGCACATGATTTCAGAGATAACTGACAATTAAATCTAGGACAAAGAAAATTCTTACTTGGAGAGAGATTGAAACAATTGGGACAGCTTGCTTGAAAAAGGAGATGAGTAACAATACACAATAAAAATGTAAAAAAGTAGGATAGTGTAAAAAATTCAATTATTTCAAAGTACATGAACAAGGAGAAGTTCAACCAAATTACAATGTGGCAAATTTAAAATGAAATACTTTTCCATGCTTCATATCATTACTGAATATCAGAATGTCACTGAAGTCAAGAATCTGTGCAGAGCTGAACAAAAATTACAATCTAGTTTGGCAATTCCTGTGTTCCCTGATAGATGACAATCTCAAGGTAACAATCTGTAGCTTTAAATGGCAAGGAGTTGGTATTACAGTGTCACATTCAGTTTGAAAATAAATGCTACCTATCAAAGAAGACTAATGCAGTTACTTGGTGAATTACAAACACACACACCCCCCAAAATAATGCACTTGTATATGTTCAAAATGAAAATACTCACAGAAAAAAACCTAATGTATTTTAAATTGTACAATTTATTTTCTATTTTATTATCTGGAATCAGGAACAAAATGACTTGAAGGGTTAGAAGTAGCAACATGCTCACTAACTTCTTCCATAATATTAAAAAGTTAAAGGAAAATGGCAAGTATTCTTTTTAGACAAGTTATATAGTATTTTAACTGGAAAATCAGTTTTGTTTTAGAAGGAGGTTGATTTTTAATTAGTGCTTTAAAATATAATATAATTTCATAAGAATATATTGCCTTCTGTGGGTAATTCTTGATGAGACAGCAGTAAGAGTAAAGTAAGCAGTTTTAGGCAGTGACTGTTAAAGGCATCACTAATCTTTATATTCTTCATTTCAAGGGACAGAGAATCTTTTTGTGACCTTTTTACAAAGCACTAAGAAATACAGGCCTCTGAAAGATTTCATCTTCTTGGAGAAGCTGCAAATAAAAACACTGTGTACAGGCAGAGTTTTCAAGTTAATATAATATGATTTATTAAGATAACCAAAATCCACAGGATGATATTCTTACCTCTATTTTGACATGCTATGATGATAAATAATAACTGGAGTGGCCTTGAAAACCTTTAAAGGATTTAAGAGAAATCCCTTTGAACAAATATGCAGGAGTCAACTGCAGTGTTGCCTTCTTTGTAAAGCTTGCAAGCAGATTTGAGAACAGGGGAGTTTTGCTGGAGGACAGAACACGTAGCTTGATAAAGCAGTAGTAAGAATATCAACTGTTTAGGTGAGCTTTGAAGTGACCAAGATGAGACAGGCTATCTTTTTACTTCTATGTTGTGTCCTTGTGCAAGGCAATGAAAGTCAAATCCAGATTCACAGAGTTTATTATGTAAGAGAAAGAAAGAAATAGCAGCAACATCAGCAACTAATCTGCATATTTAACATATTCACATCAAAACATGATTGGTACAGCAATCTTGCAGATGAACACATTGTTAGCATATATTTCATATATAGCATATATATGTATAGAGGTGTATAGCATATATATGACTATACTGGATTCTTCCTTTTAATAACTGTTACATAGTTTTGTTTCATGGCTGGTATCAGAAATCTAATAATATATCCTAGTTCTTGGCATGGAAGTTTGACAATGTAGCCTATCTCATGAGCCATACTGCTTGCTGAGGCGATCAGCACTGGTGCAGGTGCGTTCTGCAGTGGAGCAGGGGTTCACGGCATACAGGAGGGGTTTCCTGAGGCAGAGAAAGCCCAGGAGAGCGCAGAGACCTGCCAGGAGCCAGCAGCTCTCACGAGGGTGAGCGGCTGATGAGGCGTGGGCAGGGCCAGGAGTAACGGCAGCCACACCCCACTCCCACCAAGGGCAGCGCTGTGGCCAGAGCGGGCAAACAGGGCGTGGCACATCAGCCAGGGTGTGGCGCCACGGTTTGCACGGCAGTTCGTGCCCGGGAGGGCACTGCTTCGAAGGAGGGGCATTCCACTGGCCAAGTGGAGAGGCTTGAAGCCCACAAAGACTTGTGGTCAACGGTTCAATGTCCAAGTGGAGAGCAGTGACAAGTTGCATTCCTCAGGGGTCAGTATTGGGACTGGTGCTGTTTAACATCTTTGTCAAGAGATATGGGCAGTGGGATTGTGTGCACCCTCAGCAAGTTTGCTGATGACACCATGCTGTGTGGTGTGGGCGACGCGCTGGAGGGAAAGGATGCCATCCAGAGGGACCTTGACAGGCTTGAGGGGTGGGGCCGTGTGAACCTCATGAAGTTCAACAAGGCCAAGTGCAAGGTCCTGCACATGTGTTGGGGCATTCCACGTACAAATACAGGCTGGGCAATGAGTGGGTTGAGAGCAGCCCTGTGGAGAAGGACTTGGGGGTATTAGTGGATGAAAAACTAAATATGATCCAGCAATGTGCACTTGTAGCCCAAAAAGCCAACCATATCCTGGGCTGCATCAAAAGAAGTGTAACCAGCAGGTCAAGGGAAATGATTCTCCCCCTCTAGTCCGCTCTCATGACACCCCACCTGGAGTACTGTGTTCAAGTCTGGGGCCTTCAACATAAGAGAGACATGGACTTGCTTGCATGGGTCCAGAGGAGGGCCACAAAGATGATCAGGGGGCTGGAGCACCTCCCCTGTCAGGGTAGGCTGGGAGAGTTGAGGTTTTTTGGCCTGGAGAAGAGAAGGCTCCAGGGAAACCTTATAGTGGCCTTTCAGTACTTAAAGTGGGCCTATAGGAAAGATTGGGAAGAACTCTTTAACTGGGATTGTAGTAATAGGACAAGGGGTAATGGTTTTCAACTGAAAGAGGGTAGACTGAGATTAGATGTAAGTAAGAAGTTCTTCACTGTGAGGGTGGTGAGGCACTGGAACAGGTTGCCCAGAGACATTGTGGATGACCCATCCCTGGAAGTGTTCAAGGCCAGGTTGGATGGGTCTTTGAGCAACCTGATCTAGTGGAAAGTGTCCCTGCCCATGGCAGGGGGGTTGGAACTAGGTGATCTTTAAGGTCCCTTCCAACCCAACCCATTCTATGATTCTAGTCTATGATATTTAAATATGTTAGTATATGTGTGTGTGTGCCTGTGTACACATACTCATGAGCACATCAGGGATGCAAAAGAATAATTTAGTTATATGGAACTCAGAAAAAGAAATTAAGACAATACATATATACCCTTCTGTTCTTCCATCTTGTTTCCTTACTTTGTAGATTAGGGAAATTTGCTATGAAACCAAGTACAGGTTTACCTGATTTGTCTGTTCCCTGTTACCACTAGGCTGGTAAGTATACTTGGTACAAGCTTTAAACACCTCAGGATGAGATTATGAAACCTCTTTTGCTCATATTTGTACAAAATCTATCTTTCTATGTCCATTAAGTAAAGGACTTCAGCAGTAAATGATGGGAAATGTTGTAATCGAGCTATTTATGATGCTGAAACATCAGTCAAAAGTTGAGTGTGAGTACCACCTAGTAAAAATGAACTCTAATTAATGTCCTCCGAGATCAAACTAACAGCAGAGCTGCGACTCATTTTGCATTCTTAGTGGTTTAAAGCTCTGCATTAGAGTAGAAGTCACCCAGATCTATGGTATTCCATATGTTTACATTAACCAATCTTTTGCTCAGAAATCTGTTACCCACAGTATCTCACCACTTTTGACTCATTATCTAAAATCTGTTAAATCATTCAACAGCTTCCTGATCATGCTTAAGCTTATGTTTGTTAAAACTTTCTCCTCGTGTTCTGTCTTGAGTAGTTTTATTTATTCTTCCAAATTTGACGGATTCGAATCTGATGTTCTTTCATGTCTGTATTAGTTTTGTTTATTGTTTTGCATTTGTATAACTTGAGTCAGAAATATATCAAGTTCCTTTGTTTCCTCTTCCTATGTAGTAAGTTCTTTGTTATCAATTAAGAAAAATATATGAATATATCTACAGCTGGAGCTTAAGGAAAACCTCTTGCTCATTTTCCTATAATATTCTACCTTTCGATATGTGGGTACATAAGCAGACACTTAATAGACTGTCAGTATTGTCTTTTCAGTGTTAAGAGTTGTATAACATCCATGAAAACACATTATCTGCCTAAAGTTGCCATAATTTATGTGTTCTATATTCTTCAGCAAAATGCAGTACTGATTTATAAAAACAGTATAAGTAATAAAAATATGTCTTCTCCAGAATTACAGAGTAGTTCCTGTGGCAATCCAGGAGTTCCACCAAAGGGTATCTTGTACGGTACAAGATTTGATGTTGGTGACAAAATCCGATACAGCTGTGTAACTGGATATATTTTGGATGGCCACCCTCAGCTTACTTGCATAGCAAACTCTGTGAATACAGCATCATGGGACTTCCCTGTTCCTATCTGTAGAGGTAAGAAAAATGCTACAGTAATGTTCTTGAATATATCCATTATATTTATTAGTATGAACAACTTTAAATCTCTATTTTAATTATTAACTTTTAGACTGTGATTAAAGAAAGAAAAGCCTTTTTGAGTATTTTGATCTCTTGCTCACATATGTGATGTATCTCAACATATGCACCTACTAATTTTTAAGTCAATACCCTATTAAAATGATATTTCTCATTTATTTAAAAATGTATGTAATGAAATAAGAACTAGAAACCTAGTAATAAGTAGGACATAAGTGTGTGTGTTCAACACGTTTACAACTATGGGAATGTAATTTTGGGATCCATTAATACTTCTGACTTTTTGTCATGTAGTATCTTGGATACTGAGCAAGCAGAAGTTTGAAACTACCAAAACAATTGAGTTAGAGGGACTTCCCCTCATTCTCAGTCAGATTTGATATCTTAAGATTTCTATATAGCATATCCCTTGTATTCTAACAAATACTGCAGGTCAAATCCTTTTCCCTTGCTCACATTAGAAATACAGCAGTAGTTGGGGATCCTGTTTTATGCGTAAATCTTATTTTCTAAGAGTATTAGAGAGAAATAATGTTTGCAGAGTAATGGAAGGAGCTAAGCTGGTAAAATGGAGAAATTATCACTGCTATACACAACCAAATGCAATAAAGATAGTATTTTGATGAAACACTTATATCAGGCAAGCTTGAAATCCTTTACTGGATTCACAGGTTAACTTTACAAAATGTAACATTTATATTTGTCTAAAAAATGTGATGCAGTCTTGCAGGGCCTATAAAAACATTCCAACTGAAATTAACATTCTGATAAATTTCTGATTAAAAAAAATAAAATCAAAATTCAGTTGGGTTAAAACCTAGTTAACCAGCACCAAAAAAAAGTAGTTATATATGGGAAATGTGTATCACTGAAAATAGCATTCTATTGTTTCCTATTCTTAGCTTAGAGTTATTTAATATGTTTATCCATGATCTTGAAGAAAATACAATTACTGATAATATTATTTCCTAGTAAAATTACTTACAACTCCTGAATCTTCCCCTCCTACTTCCCAGAAAAAATGCTAGCTAATAATGAAGAAGATACACAATCAAGGCACAAACCCAGATTTTGTTTGTGGAGATAATCATAAAAAAGATTTGATGAGAATATGTTAACTTGCACAAAACTTAACGTTTGTAACAAAGTAGAAGGCTAATGGACTACACTGTAGACCATTGTTCAAATTCTTGATCTGCCAATTTTGAAATGAATTGGCATAAAAAATTGTACTCTTAAATGAGGAAGATGAGAGACTTGAACCTGATGCTTCCACTTGCCAGTCAGTCATCACAGTCTGTGTTACACATGCTTTCTTTTGATACATTTTTCAGCAGAACTTCAGATAGATTTTGTTTTTATTCCAAGGGGATGTGAAAATACACAGTGTAAATTTGAACTAGAATGATAAGCTCCCAAAGTAGTCTTATGGTTAAACATAACTCTATTGTGTAAGTAGAAGACTGTCACATAAGAATATAAAAAACATATTTCTTTTTATTCATGATTAGAGACGTCATTATCTGAAGAGTGTGAGTCTCTAGGGCAATTAGTTGACAAATTGGAAAGGATTCAGAAAAAGAGGAAACAAGCTCTGTTAGATTTCAAAATTGTTATTTTGTCTAGAGACTGAAGGAACTCAAACTTTTCAGTGCATGTGAAAGAGGATGAAGAGGTGACTTGATTTACTGCAGAAACTCATGCAGAAGGAAAATATTTTTTGGAGAAGACAGTTCTCTAATCAATAGCAGTGAAGAATCTAAGGGGTAAAAGCTTGACAAATAAAAAATAAAAACCCCCAAGGTACACATTTTAATAGTGGTGATTACAAATTACTGAAACATAACCTAGGAATGTGACAGATTCTTGATTTAAGATTTAACATCAGGCATAATGCCATAATGCACCAAATTAGCGTTAAGGTATTTTTTGTCGATGTTCAATAAAAAATTTAACTAATTATTTTCAACAGTTCCTTCTATACGTCTATGTCTGATATCAGAAACATCTAACTTTACATTTAATACAGAGACCTTTGTGGTTCAATTCTAACGAATTTGTCCTAATTTTGTCTAATGCAATTATCCAACACAGAATTCTGCAGAAGGTTGCTAAAGGTGATTATCCACTAATGAGCTTCTTATCTCTTTCTCTATGTTTGCCATGGAGACTCTCTTTAATTGAACACTCATCTTTAAAGAGTTCCTCTGATAAATGTCTTATTGTTCCCTATCTATGGTCATTATATCTAAAACAGAGAATCCTGAGAAAACAAGTGAAGTGGTGTATAATTTTGAGAGTATATGTGTTGTGTAAGAATTAATTTTTCTCAACACTAAACAACTTGACTACTGTTTTTTGGTAGATGGCTAGGTCTCTTCCAGACATGCATATACAAGTTGTTCATTTTAATATAATTGGTTGGATTCCGGAAATATGTGTGATGACCTAGGAAATGTCATTGTCTGATTTGTTGGAAAAAACCCCCAAGAACAGCACAAAAGTATGCTTTATTCAATATTAATTTGGGGGTTTTTGTTTGTTTGTTTTTACCTATAGGAAACACATTGAACAAAGCTCTGAATTTACAGCATGTTTAGATGTCAGCAGAGTTAAGCTCATACATGTCTTTAGACCATCTGTGTGTAAATGTCATTGTCATCTGCCTCTTGTAACTCAGAACAAGTAAATTTGGGGAGTAATTTTTTTTTTTTTTTTGGAACATTCCTTTTACATTGCCTTCACTTTGAATGAAGAGATCAGGAGGATGTCATGCTTGTGTTTTAGCAATGTCATTCTTACAGATTGATGTCTCAATGAGGGGAATCTCACTGGAATCAACAGTGCTTTGTACTGCCACAAGCATCCATACGTGAGACCATATTGCATCTTTATGGTTTAAATTTGGTGCATAACACTAATATTTGTATTTTTTTAAGTTACACATTTTTGGGCCAAATTTTTTCCATGAAGAAAAGAGTTATTCCTCAAATGGCTTCCTTTTGCTTTACTAGTTTCCATAGGACTGAATTGCAAAATCAAGGCATATACCTAACAATTACTTTATTTCATATCCTGTTTGTCAGGGAACATAGTTTGAATAAACAAAGTTTTTCACCTGTCATTTACATGCTGTGACATTCATTAAAATACTGTAATTTTTATTAGATTTACTAGAAGTGCAAAAATACCTTAATTAAAAGAAAACTAAATTGGATTTATTGTGTTGTGGTCAATTATACTGTGCACAACCCATGAGTAATTTTTAAATAAAGTCTTCTTCCCTGACAAATTAATTTTGATAAGGTTGTTTTCAACAGTGAAACATGACAGCAGCTTTATCATATCACCTATTCCTGAGATAACATTGCAGCTTGCAGTTTCTCCATAATGCAGCAAGCTAGAATAATTTACTGAGGCTAATAAATAAGGTTACATTTATACATAATATTGTCATTCTATAAAGGTTATAATAATTAGACACTTTTGTAATCAAGGAAGTATTCTAACTTTTATATTTTTAAAGCTTTTCCTATTCCAGGGTAAAATAGATATTGTAAGATACTTCATTCTAAAACTGGGGATTTTTTTTTAGAATTCAGAAATTTCAAAACTATAATATAGTTTTATTTCTATTCTTAGAAGTTCTATAAATATATTTTCACCATTTCCTGTACATATAGCTACAAAATATTTGTCACTGTAAACCTTCTATTCTTATTTTTAACAAGAGGCTTTGTTTTTCCACTTGTTTGAATTGACATGCATTTTGGTCAAACAAGTGCACAACCCACTGACTGTAGGTACTTTTTTTACATGGACAAAACGCATTTCTGCTTTTTTGGCTATTTATCTGGGAGGATATTGAGTTATTTTTCCATATTTTGTCATGACAGGTAAAAGACTAAAGCAGTTGTTACTAAATTCCAAGTCTGGGAATTCTGTAATTCCCCTGCAACATATATTTATGTATATATAAAGAGATGCTTATTTCTACCTATCTGTATAGACGTATACTTAATTTCTTCTTCTTCAGTGGATTTATTCCAAGTAAACTGGATCAAGATATTTATAAGCTCATATTTTAAAAAGTGATCTATCTGGTGTCAAATTTGAATATTAGAATATTCAGCTCAGTGTTGAAGTATTTTGCTATTTCCTGTGTGCAGAACCCACCAGAGAGGAAAACTGGTTAATTGCAAGTCATTGGTATAATTCTGTGACTACATAGACACATGACTATACAGTATTTCAAATACATGCTGTAAATTTTGAAATAAAAGTATACCTAAGAGTCTTGTAGGCCCTCCAGTACACTTTCTTGAAGGGGTATATCTGTTTATATAAGGCCTACAATAGTATGGAATTTCAAAAAAAAAAAAAAAGAAAGAAAAAAAAAAAAGAAACTTCATGTAACTACCAAGAAGTATTCATATAACAATGTAAATATTTCACAGACAGATTTGGTTGCAGATAGGTAAATGATTTTATGACAGTGTGGCAAATAGAACCTAGCAATATGAGCAGTAAATAAGCTGACTCTGCCTTTGTGTCTTTGTTGTAAGCTGGGCTTTGTAGGCTGTGGAGAGAACAAAGCAGGAGATAAAGTCAAAGTACTGCACTTGATGCCATGCAGTGCATTAACTAGTGGATCTGACAATATACACAGAGGAAAGTGAAGTGCACTAACTTAAAAGCAGGAATAAATTACATTTCATGGGGAATGAGCATTTTTTTGTCTGAAGCCAGTTCTTAGATACAAGCAGTTGTTGCTGCTTATTCTTGGGAAAAGCCCCAGTATAGCTGTGTGAGACTGGAGTAAAAACATCTTGGATTATTTAAATAAAGTTAAAAAGAAAACCAACAAAAACATTTTGTAGAATGTTGTATTTGTATATAAGACAAGAAGATGACATGACGCTAATGAATGAACAATTTTTCAGATTGCTCCACAGGTCCTTTTTGGGACAATATAAATCAGTGGCTTAGAATGGCCAACACTCTTATGGTTGGTATATTAAAAAATGTAAATGGTCTACAAATAGCAATGATGCTCGCCTAAAATTAGAGAAGTTAATTAAAATTTGGGGAGGGTGGGGAGAAATTATGGAAAAGGTCTACCATTTTATTGAAATAGTAGTATAATATATATGTGTATTTTCAAGTAGAATGCTGTGTGCTTTCAACCAGGGTCCAGAAACTCTGCAAAATAATACCCTGAATGACTTTTTTTATGAAGAAAGTTACATTACCTTTTGTTGCCTTGAATTTTTGCAATAAAAGAACTTTGAGTGGTTTAGTTATCTTTAAAATGTGTAATTCTTAGAATCAAACTTTTGCCTCTATGAAAAGCATTGAAATTGCTCTCTAGTATACCCTACCATACTTGTATTTTCCCATTGTATTAGTGTTATTCTCAGGATAGTATCTGGTTCTCATTATCAGTCAGGGACATTTCACGTAAATACACAGTCTACTTATGTGAACAAATATATCTGAGCCTGAAGAATAGGAAATCCCCACATGAATTTTAACCTGTGATCAGATCCATGGATTTCTTATTATTCAAAGTAGTGGTGAAACTTACTGAATTATTTGAAGCTACTCTAAATCATTATTGATGTGTTGTGAACTAGGAAATTGGTACAGAAATGTAGATGTTTATTATATTAGAATTATCATATATTCCTAACACTAATGCTAAAATATATTAGTTTTACTGTGCTAATAATAACAATATTAACCTTACTAATATATATGGTGTCTGTTAAATTGAACTCACTGAAAATATACAAGCAATAATAATGATCTAACATAGTATGCATTCCTTAACCAAACAATATTATTTGTGAGAGTTCTGATTGGTTTAAATCCATAAGATTCATGTCCAAAAGCTGTGTTTGTTCATTTATGATAATGATGGCCACTTAACTAAGTTCTTATGATGGGTGGAGAACTGGAAGTACCTGTTGTGCTCACCTGTGAAAACTTAGTGTGTAATGATGTGCTACTATAGTAGTGATGATACTTAAAAAAAAAAAAAAATCATTACTAATTTTCAGAAAGCAAACCTCATATGGAAACTTCTTAATACAAAGAATTTAATTTTATTAGTTTTTTTTTAAATCAGGATTTAAATGTTCAAAAGGTGATTAAGAGATATACAGAAGATTGGGATATAGTTAATAGATTAGGAAGCAATCCAAAACATCTTAAAATGTTTTCCTTGTCCTTTCATTAGAAATGTATATATCTAGGTCAGAATATTCATCAGAATATCAGAATCACTCTTTCATTTGGTTTACATAGTTTGCCTTTGCACATCCTCATGGGGTTTCAGGAATTCCTATCAGTAGTGAGGAAAGCTGTCCTAAGACCCATTGGAAATTTACATTAGCAGTGTGCAAACCCTCAACTGGTGTGATATAGTCCAGAATAAAAAGGTATTTGGAACAAAGTAAGTAGCATTCACCAGTGCAGTAACCATCTTAATTTGAAAAAACAGGCCTCTTAAATTACATCTCCAAGCAGTATATAGAGGACTGGGGAAAGAAGCAGAATTGAACCGTTTCTAAATAAATTAAATTATGTTTAGAAAAAGAAAGAAAGTATATGTAATTATTCCAGAAATAGAATGTTTACAGGCAGTTGTAGTTCACACAAAAGTAAGGAAAAGATAGACATAACAATGCATTATCTTGCTACTTTTAATGGAAAAAGTACCAATAAGATCAAATTTAATAACAGAAGATTGTTATAACAACTGATACAGACAACGAAAATGAAAAAAGAAAGACCAGATTTTAAATTCAAGAAATCTAACCCAGTACTGAACAAAATAAAACTTCTTGAATACGAAAATGTTCGAGCCCACAGTTGTGTTCAAGGCTGGGAATTAGGACTTCTTACAACAAGTGGGGGTAGTTAATGAAAAGCTTGAAACACTGTTTTTATCTCCTGTTTTCTTAAGAGTTTTCTTTAGCAAGGACAAAGGACATAAAAGTAAATGATGCATTGACCATATTCACATATACTATTGAAATTATGTTGCAAAATTGTCACTGAGGACAACATAAAAGTGAGAATTATACCTGCAATTGAAAGGGGAAAAGATTACTCTGAAGGATCAAGATGAGTGAATGGGAAGGAGAAACTTGGAAAAGTAAAATACTGGTTTAGGATGGTAACTGACAATTTGAAAAGTTTGTTTTGGTATTATGTACAGTGCAGTCATCAAAACACAATACTAGAGGTGTTAATTCCAGCAAAGCCCCAGTCTTTCACATGTGATTTAAAACAAATATCTAATCAAGTTTATTTGTTAGAAACCCCTAAAGACAATTTTAAGAGGAGAGGTGTTAAATATATATAACTCTAGCTCAATTCCAGCTTGGGCTAGTAAATTCTCCTTATGCTAGGTAATTGTTTTCTTATAACATCTTACATTCCTCTTAGGTTCATTTTCTATGTGGCATTCCTGGATTAATCCTTTCTAGTGATAAGTTAGCATAAGTAATATTTGTAAAATAATCTGAGATACTTTGAAAGTAATTACTGGTAAATCCCAGGTTCATTAACTCACTTTACTAAAATGCTTAATCCAAAAAGCTTTTGCTGCCATAGGCTTTTAAATAGACTAGTATATTTTCCTCAGATTATTGAAATTATGGCTTGATAAAAATTTCTGTATCTCTCACTTTCTGCCTAAAATGAGAGTTTACCTGTGTGTAAATGGAAATTGTGAAAATATTATTCAGTATTTAAGTAACACTTTACAAACCCTGATTTACAACTCAGTCGTAATTAAATCTGGAAGGCAGAAGTCATAACAAATTATTTTCCTGAGAAGTCTTTAAAGCCCTTCAGATATTACTCCAAGAGAACAACTGATTGCCAGTCGTGTTTTTTGCAGGCAAAAGATTTCATTGCTAAAATTCTAGCATGACATTTTAGCATTCTTCAAGACTTCATCTTTATTAACCGAAAGAATGATTATTGATTTGCCTATGGAACATGAATCTTGCTCCTCAGCATTAATTAATCTTCTTGTTCTCAGCATTGGCAGGAATATTGCTGGTTTATTCAAATACTAAGACAGCATTGTCTCTGTCCTGTCAGATGGATTTCAGATTGGTAGCCTGTTTTTAAACAGAAAATATTTAAAATTGTCCACTGATGAAGGAGTCTGAAGATGGTTCAGTTGTGTTACAAAAATAAATATAGAATTTCACAAAATTTAGTCATCTTTTTATTCAGCTCTGCAAATTTAGTGTTAAAAACAATCTATAAATACAATGCTATAAATTGTGTTGACACTGGAAGGGCATTTAAATGTAATAGAAGCTGTAGCAGAGGTTTATTACATGTGTATGAAAGATTCCATTGTATTTAAGGTGGCCAAGAAAGGCCCGGCAGCATGGACTTAATCTCTTGTAGAATTGACTGTAATGAGCATATAGGTAAGAGGTCTGCCTTGTTAACTCATTTATGTTGTATGATGGCCTTCTGAGTTTTGTTCGGGATGCAACCTTTGATAGTAGATCTGTACAAATTTAGCACATAACATTTCTTTCACATTTCAGTCAATTAGTGGAACTGACCTTATTTCACCAGAACAGAGCAGTTTATGAGCCAAAGTTCTCTTTGCTGCTCTACATCGTTGTTGTGACCCAGGCTGGACAGATAAGGAAGTCATGTTGAATTTGGAATTCCCTCAGGCTAAATTACAGTGAAACGACACCAAAGGATCAGTTAAACATTTTATTCATGACAGAAGCAAAATGAACTTGGGAGGCATAACAGGAGGTGATGGGGTCTCTCACAACAGGAATTGGCATGAAACTACCTTAGTAAATGGTGTAACCCATGGTAACCATATACAACAATTCAGGGAATAAGGAGAGCCCTCCCGTTGAGTCACGAGGTTCAGAGCAGACCCCCTTGCTTTCTAGACTCCTTCTCAGAGAGGAGCCTAGGGGCGGCTGGATCCACTCCTAGTCCCAGACTTGGTCAATGGCTTTATGTCTTAAAGGAATGAGGTCTAGGGGTTATGGAAAAGGAAAAAGAAAGAAGAGAACAAGACAGAGAGAGAAAAGAGAAGAAAGATTTCACTGGTCCTGGGTCCAGCGTTGGTCCGGTCAGCCGAGGGGTCCAATTCTGATGGGCTTGCGCACCTGGGGCTTCAGTTTGTGCCCTTTTATCATCCTTGCCCATCCTTCAGGCAGGCACTCAACCTCATGAGGCTAATTAGGTGTAACCTTTGGGAAATGGGTCCCTGGGCTTAGGGGTCCTCTGGGGAGTAACTTCCCCTTCCTTGCAGATGTGACCATTGTTTGATCTTTGTACCAGAACAGCTTATCAGAACAGTGTATCAGAACAGGGAGTTGCACACCCTCTGGCACGCCCTCCCAACCCTGTTGCTGATGTCTGTGCTGATGGTTGCTCAGCGGCTGCTTTTCACCTTGGTTCCTTGCTGGGCAGGGTTCCTTGTTATACAGAGTTCATCTTTAAGCAGAACTTGCCTCACCACAATGTTTGAGACATCAACTCTTTCAGTCTCTCACAATCATAAAGTTGATTTTGGGTTCTCCTAAGACTGTCTGGGAGGGTGTAAAAAAACTTTAACTGTGAGAATTTAGGATCACTAGTTGCTTCATCAGTTTAATTTTCCTAATCCCAATACTTTTAACACTGGATGGTATTTTACACTTCAAAGAAACTTCCCACTGTACAGTTTTCGTTGATTCTTTCCATGTCAGAGTTCCATCTTGTCTTTCATTTTGAATGTTTGATGTTATGTCCCAACATTATATATTTTGCCTATTGTCTATTACTTTTTTTCCCATATCATTGTAAGTATGTATATTTGTGGTGGGTTGACCCTGGCTGGATGCCAGGTGCCCACCAAAGCCACTCTATCACTCCCTCCCTCAGCTGGACAGGGGTGAGAAAATATAACAAAGGACTTGTGGGTCAAGATAAGGACAGGAGAGATCACTCAACCAATTACCATCACAGGCAAAACAGACTTGACTTGGGAAAATTAACTTAATTTATTACCAATGAAATCAAAGTAGGGCAATAAGAAATAAAACCAAATCTCAAAACAACTTCCCTTCACCCCTCCCTTCTTCCCTGGCACAGCTTCACTCCCAGATTCTCTACTTAACCCCCTCAGCGGCCTAGGGGCATGGGGAATGGGGTTTACGGTCAGTTCATCACACGTTGTCTCTGCTGCTTCATCCTCTTCAGGGGCAGGAGTCATGACACTCTTCCCCTGCTCCAGTGTGGGGCCCCTCCCATGGGAGACAGTCCTCCACAAACTTCTCCAACGTGGGTCCCTTCCATGGGGTGCAGGTCTTCACAAACTGCTCCAGCATGGGTCCCCCACGGGATCACAAGTCCTGCCAGAAAACCTGCTCCAGCATGGGCTCCTCTCTCCATGAGTCCACAGGTCCTGCCAGGAGCCTGCTCCAGCGCGGACTTCCCACAGGGTCACAGCCTCCTTCGGGCACCCACCTGCTCCGGCGTGGGGTCATCCCCGGGCTGCAGGTGGATATCTGCTCCACCGTGCACCTCCATGGGCTGCAGGGGGACAGCCTGCCTCACCATGGTCTTCCCCATGGGCTGCAGGGGAATATCTGCTCCAGTGCCTGGAGCACCTCCTCCTCCTCCTTCTTCACTGACCTGGGTGTCTGCAGAGTTGTTTCTCTCACATGTTCTCACTCCTTTCTCCGGCTGCAGTTTCTGTGCTGCAGCAACTTTTTTTCCCCCTTCTTATGTATCTTATCCCAGAGGCACTACCACCATCGCTGATGGGCTTGGCCTTGGCCAGCAGCAAGTCTTGGAGCCAGCTGGCATTGGCTCTGTCGGACATCGGGGAAGCTTCTAGCAGCTTCTTATAGAAGCCACCCCTGTAAACCCCCACCACCACCAAAACCTTGCCACACAAACCCAGTACAATATTTTAAATTTTTGTATCTATGTCTTAGAACTTTTTGAAACTCCTTTAAGTATCATGAAAAAAAAAAAGTCTTTGTTTTTGAGACTTGTTAGTTCCCAGATTTCTCTTCTTGAGTAAACCATGAGGTAAAAAGAAACCTTGTTCAATATCAATGCTTCATACAAAGTAATCAAGTTGAAAAGAAAAGAACTTTAAACTAGGAGCCACAGGAAACAGACGTTTTGACCCACATTTAAGTCAGGTAGCAGTGGACGGGGGTCAAAAGCAAAGGGTGCAGAGTGATAGGAATATGGGAGACTTCAGAAATGGTAAAGCAGGATGAAGGGACATCTGCCTTAAGTGAGCTTGGGATACAAGCAGGAGGAACTGCAGCTCCACATGTAGTCACGGAACAGTGATGCTGTTGGAGTAACTGAGACATGGTAGGACAGCTCACATGGCTGGAGTGTGGTAAAGGATGGGTACAAATTCCTCAGGAGAGACAGGCAGAGAAGATGATATGGTGGCATCTGTGTGCAGGAGCAGCTGGGATGTATGGATCTGCTGTTGGGGATGCAGAATGGGCTGGTTGAGAGCTTACGGATCAGGATCAGAGAACAATAGAACAATTGGAGAACTCACATTGGGAGTCTGTTACACACCACTGGATAAGGGCGAGAAAATGTGTGAAGAGTTCTTTAAACAGCTGAAGGAAGTCTCTGTTTCACAGACTGTAGTTCTCACAGGACTTTATCCTTCCTGATATATGTTTAAAAGGCAATATGGTAGGATGCAAACAGTAAAGATTTCAGAAGATCTTAAAGAATCTATACCTACCTTTCACGGGAAGATTTATTCCCAGTAGGTATTTGTCCAGATAGTCCTTTAAAAACCTTCCCATTTTCCAAAGGCAGTGGTTTCCCATATTTTATTTTTAATATTATTAGAAATGGTTTTTATCTTTTATTCCACTTTTTTTTTTTGCTAAAATTTAAGCATGCTATCTTTTTCCTGTATATAGCTTTGTACCTGTGCACATCAGAAACCAATTATCTTCTTCTTTGCAACTTCATTTTACTTGTTTAGTTTTGGTCTTCCCTTCCATAACTACAATAATCCTAATGCACTCTTCCTTCACAAGTCATGCTTTTCAGACCACTAGTAATTTTTGTTCATTCCCTCTAGATTGTTTTTAATTTATCCATGCTTTCTTTTGAAATATTGGGCCCCAATTAGCAAAGAGTGGATAAGAATTTTTGTAATTCATTGATCACAGTTCATAGTTACAGAATGTTCTATTCTGCTCTCTGAGGTGCTGGTGTGTCCAGTTATTCACCTAATTAGTCTATGAGGGTTATTTTAATTCTTGTTCTACTTTTAAAATAATATTCTTGGTTTTAAATACCATTTTTAACAAAGAATGTTATCTTTTTGTATTGCCCATGGAATGAAGCACTTGTGGTAAGGCACAAATAAAAGGTCTCCAGGAGCTGTAGACAAATCTGGCTAAAGTCCCAGAATAATACTGTGTTTATTTACTGCAATCTACAAATCTCCAGGCTGGCCAAAAATACAGTGCCAGATTCCAGTTTTCTAACTACATGAAGTAAAAACCAAAGTGCATGGATTTTTGGGAATAATGTTGTGGTTTAACTCTTCATTTACTCCTATTTCATTTAATACAAATACTGAAAAAGAAATATTTGGAGATTCAGTCCTCCTGCGTCTTTGGGCATCAAGTGAAACCACTGAGGCACTGATTACTTCATGTCAAACTGAAAGTATAATGAAAATTACATTCTATGTTGTCCTGGTTTCAGCTGGGATGTAGTTAACTGTCTTCCTAGTAGCTGGTACAGTGCTATGTTTTGAGTTCAGTATGTGAAGAATGTTGATAACACTGATGTTTTCAGTTGTTGCTCAGTAGTGTTTAGACTAAAGTCAAGGATTTTTCAGCTTCTCATGCCCAGCCAGGGCACCTGACCCAAACTGGCCAACAGTGTATTCCATACCATGTGACGTCCCATCTAGTTTAGGAACTGGGAAGTGGGGGGCAGGGATTCGCCGCTCGGGGACTGGCTGGGTGTCAGTCGGCGGGTGGTGAGCAATTGCCCTGCGCATCATTTGTACATTTCGATCCTTTTATTACTACTGTTGTCATTTTATTAGTGTTATCATTATCATTATTAGTTTCTTCTTTTCTGTTCTATTAAATCGTTCTTATCTCAACCCAGGAGTTTTACTTCTTTTCCTGATTTTCTCCCCCATCCCACTGGATGGGGGGGAGTGAGTGAGCGGCTGCGTGGTGCTTAGTTGCTGGCTGGGGTTAAACCACGACATATGTACTTGTCCATCTGAGCAGGATTAGAAAAAGCAGAGACTCATGAATAATGATAATGATCATAACTTCACAAACAAGCTATTTTGGGAATTTTCCTCTCATTGGGGATGAAAGTTCAAAAGGCTTCTGTCACTTATTCAAGTCATGTGGACATCATCCATACACCAAGAATTTTATAAAGTGTTCATTTTCTATCATTACAGGGAACATGAAAGACTGAGGTAAAATTTTATAATCATTAACAAACACTAGCACCCCGGGAACCTGGGAAAATCAAATTAAGTTGTCTGATACTCACTAAGCTAAGGTTTATCACTCATAAATGGTATAGCAAATGGATTAAGAGTACTGCGATTAAGAGTACTGCTTCACTGAAGGGAGAATAATCACTAACTGGCTGCTCCAGATGCTCAAAACCAATAATGACAGGTCTTCTCTTTTCTCATCCCCTGATGATGCAACTGCTAGGATAGTCAGGTCTTTTCATGTAACATGCAGTTATGCGTCACTCATAGTACAGGATTAATAATTCCAGGGTGCCGTCATCTTCCTTGTTTAATTGCCTAGCTTCATTTAAGATGCAGCTAAGTCAGCAAAGTCACTTGTCAACTGTTTGCTCTTTCTAGCTGTTCCAAGCAGCCAGGCTTGCTGTAGTTATTCTGGTATCTCTAGATGCATGGTTACTCCATTATTCACTTTTGCTGGTCACTGTAGATCTTCAAGTAAGCTTGAATTGTGTAAGAAAATCAAGTATATATAACAGCTATATTTGTGTACTTAGAAAAATCCCGATTATTTAAAAAGACCTCTTAAAAGGGACTCTGATCTGTCACCTTGCAAATTTATGACTTGCTTTCTGAGTCTGTAACCTCTTGCCTTAAATTAAGGTCAGCCACTGCATGCCTCACACTCAGGCATAGTTTGGTGGCTGTTTTGGGTACTATTTTTCATGTTATTACTGATGTAACATTTTCTTTATTACAATCTTTTTTTGTTTTGTTTTGGTTTGTTTGTTTTTTGTTTTTTTTTAAATAGAAATATACTCAACTATAATAAAAAAACCAAAATATAAATTCAACATATGGTAGACCTGTTCATCATCCCTTTCACTTATCCATCCTTCTTTCTGTCAAACATATCAATAGAGCAAGATCCTCCCCTTTTGATCCTGTTTCATCTGGAGCTGCCTGGAAGAGTGGCTGAATATTTCAGTCATGTATAGTTCACATAATTTTTAAATTTTTTTTTACAGTAAGCTGTGTTTCATTTCACTTGCAAATGGCCTTATGATCATCAGATGAAAGATATTATAAGTTACATATTTGTGAAATATGTGGGACACTACCTCGTTACTATCATTGTGTTCTTTTTATTTCTGTAGGTATCAATTAAAAGGCATTTCCTTCTCTGTGCTAAGGATAATTCTCCTAAATTAAAACCAGAAAGAAGCCCCCCCCAAATGCCCTTACTGATGCAGCTCTTCATATGCAATATTGCACTTCCTTCACTAGCAAAAAAGGAAAAAAAAACAACCACCACAGTGATTTTTACAATATTTTTCTTTATTTCAGTCTCAATAGTGATACCTTTTTCTGGTTGTCCAAAAAGCCTTGATAAACCAGGTGTTCCTTTTCACATACATGTAATCATTTTCCACTGTTATTTAAAGAATTGTAGTTATCAAAGAGACCAGAGTGCACTCCATGCTTCTTGGGTTGAATTTCAGATATTCCAGGATGACAATTTAACTCATTCATTTTATGTAAGAGTACAAAACCGGCAGCTAACACTGAGCTTTTCTAGGATTTGGAAATTTCAGGATAGTTTTCGATGGCCTTTCTGTGGCGAGACCATCCATTCAAAAATTCATAGAAGTACAGGTGCTTAAGACCTTTGCAAACAATTTATTTCTGTTCTTCAGTACAAATTTTCCTTTACATCCCTAGTCACTTGTATTTGGAAATGATACTACAGTATTACGGTTAAGCAATGTAGTGTGTAAGTGTATGAGTTTAGACTCCTGCAAATTTAACTAAGTAATTTCCTTGGACAGACCTTGATTTTATTATTTATTTTTACAGTATTAAAGAGCTAAAAAGAAACTAAGGAAATAGATTTCAGATATCTCTAAAAGCTGTAGCTGGAATGTATTCTTTTTAACCAAGCCTTTTCTACATTTTTATCCTTTTTTTTTCTTTTTAAGAAAGATTATATTAAAAACCTTGAACACTGAATGAATTTTTTTCTCTGAGGTCCTAGAACATACACAAAAAAATTATTTGAACTCATTGGATTAGTGCTGTGTAATGGATTTGCATTGTCAAAATATATCCATGGCTTTTTAGAATATAATTTCTGTATTTTGGATCATCTATTGAAGCACATGACATTTGTTTTGGAGGTTTGGAGTTTTCAATAAGAGTCAGGCTATCCAATGGCTATGTTACTCAGCAGGTTATGTTTTACTGGTTCTTTCAGTGTTCTGTAATTGTTAAAAACAGTGATACCATATGCCTAACATGATATCTGATTTTTCCTCTGAACTGCGATTCTCCTTAAAGCATGCATAACTACATAAGGGAATATTCATGTTTGTGAACAAGCTTCCTGCTGACTGCTTTTAGTTGTGACCGTTAACACTTCTGGTATGATTTTTTTATCAAACTTATTTTAAATAGTACATAAGCTACTAGGACATTATCAAAATGTAAAAACATGCAGCATACATACCAGTTAAAAACAGCTTAAGGTGAAATGCCTGCATAACATAGATGTGTTGAGATGGAAAGGAGAGAGAACTGAGAACAACTTTGCCTCAGTACATTGACACGGTATTTGGAGCAGAGATTTAACCTTCTGATTTATCCTGCAAGAAACTTTTTCTGCTAGTACATAGGTACTGTAAAGCCTCGGTGTCTGTGCCCAATTGTGAGCTCAGATTCTCCTACAGATAAGTCAAATTCAGCTGTAGGTACTGGGTAGGTGGGTGAGGAGGAAGTCAACTTCTATTGAGCAAATGGGTTGATTTGAATTAGAATTTGTTGTGGATCCAATAGTGAGCCAGGTAATCTATATGGTAGCTTGCGTGGCACAGTAATGCCTTCTGAAAGGCTGTGCAGAAACCATACTCAAGAATAAGGACAGGGAATAGAGTGATGTGGATGAAACAATTTAATAGTGCTAGATCAAAAAGAAAAGAGATTAATTTTAAATGCAGATAACTGGTGGTAATACTTATAAAACCGCAAAGGCTATACAAAGTAAAAAAGACAGGGAAGTTGGATGTTGAAAAATAATATAATGCATTGCTAAATGGGAATTCTTCCAATTAACTTAATGGTGATGGTAACAAGCAAAAAAGAAAATAACAGGGGAAGCAGGCAAGACTAAGGATTTGAAGGATGATGCTGCAACAGAGACACTAGACTATAAAAAGGAAAATCTTTTATAAGAGTGTAAGCATTTTGGAAAGGGAAGACTTTAGCTAGGAAGCCCACTCTCTGACTTCCCTTTTAGTATATATCTGAATTAGTTTTGTATGTGGGATCCATAGTCCCTTTTTCCCGTCCTACTTTTTATAGAACTCCTAACATGACTCTGGTAAAGCATATGTAAATCCATGATGATCTGCATCTGCACAAAAATCTGTCTTTCAGAACTGTAGTTTTCAGGCATTTGTTCTATCAAATTTTCTGCCTCCCATAACTCTGGAGGCATCCACAAGAAATGCAAAAACATTGCTTTAGGTATCATAAGCTAATGTTGCTTTACAAACAGTATTTCTTCAACAGCACAAGCTAATTCTTAGATTCCAGATATGATTTCTGATTTTGGTCAGTGAGTGAAATTATTTTACAGCTTTTCCAAGCTCTGTTCACTGGAAAAACTACAGGTTAATCTGGTTTTGCAGTACCTTCTTCAGTCTGTGATAACACAGTGGTGTTTACATGGCTTGTTTCTCTGTTATGAATACTACCTTCTGCTCACCACCTAGAGTCTTAAATATATTGCTTGGCCTAAGGTTCATATGTGCATAGAAGAGCCAGACAAAAAGGGTCATGTATCCTGAAGTGCTGAGCATGGCACTGCACATTAATTCTGTTTGTTTTCTTCTACTGCATATAGACTTAGAACAATCCTAATTTCAGTTATTTTTGGATTAAATTTGTTTGTATCTCATGTCTACCCTGCTATTTGTGAGACTACCTGCCATTTTGAACAAGGATGCTATAATGATCTTGCTATTAGCCAAATTATTTTCTCTCAGACATAAATGCCAACACTGCATATTATCTGCTTTGTGCCAGCACTATGGAGATGGTTTACAGACATTAGTGATTCTGTAGCCCTCTAGTCCCAGAATAAATTAGTGTATAATCTGCACGTTGTCAGCTCAGGAGTTGGCAGGCTTGGTAGACTCTGCTACACTTCAGCTGTTTCCTGGCTAGGGTAGCACATAGAAAGTCCAATTGAAAGACTTTCTAAATGTGCACAAATAATTACACTAAAAGCTCCCTTTTCTGTCATCCCCAGTATTTCACTTCAATCTTTCTAAAGATCAGTCTTCCTTCTTAATTTTTGTACTATCATTTGCATAACAGTCTGAAAGATCTATGGTCCACATCAAGAAGCTGCTAGTAAAGAGCTTTGCCATCAATATATAGATACATTATGAATAATAGCTTGAAACTTATCAGAAGCTCCTGGAATGTTAACAGAACAAGTTTATTTCTGGACAGTGTTCAGATACCTCTGTTAGATTAGAGCTCAGTTAGTGGATCAATATTACACACATTTATAGAAAAATATTTAAAAACTGAAGGTATAAATATAAGTATTAAAAATAACAAACAAACAAACAAACTTCCTTAAGTTAATGATGCCTGTCATATAACTTGTAAAATGAGGAAAGAAAATGGAATTCTGGAACAAAAATACATTTTTCTTTTGAGTTGTATTCCCTGCCACGTCATGTATTTATTTAGGGAGTTCTGAAGACAAACTGTTCATGTCTAAGTATAACATTTGTCATAGCTACCTCCAAAGATTTCATGTTGTTAAACTACCACTTCAGTTTCATATGAAAATCTAAAGCAAACCAAAACAGCAAATGAAGATAAATGAACTGATTAAGTCACAGACACTTCTAGCAGGTAGGTAAACAGTCAACACATAATTTTCAAGGTCTCGTAACAGCCCCCCCAGAGGCTGCAAATCTTGGTGCAATTTATTTTGTAACACTATAGATTAAAAATTCAGAAAACAATCGACAGTATTTAATGTGAACAAATATTTGACAAGCAAAGTAGAACTGTGCAAACTGAAGCCTTTTGTAGAATCTGGAAGTGAGGAGTGCATAAGGACTGTTTTGCAGAGCTGGCTAATGAGGATGAGTATGAAGGTCCATCTAAGTATAAGACTGAAGTACAGCCTACCCAAAAGAAAGCAAGGAACTCAGGATAGCCCTGTCTTGAGGTCACAGGCATCAGGCAACAATTTGCAAGTGCCTGAAGAGCTGGTATGTGCTGTGTTTCAGGACAACTCCATTAATAGCAATTCTGTGTATGACGGGGTGTTTTTCATACATGAAGTAAGTCTAACACTTTGTACATGCATATGTGTATATGCAGTTTATTTCTTTTACTAAATATGCAGATAAATGCATAAAAATGAGAGTAGTCTCACTAAGCTTCTATACAAAAAGAAATGCTGCATTGTTTGCGCAGATTGTCTTGACACTAAATGTGTTAGATGGCTGCGTTCAATTCTGCTTGAGTAGATTTAGGAGGTGTTTTACAGGGTCATTTGGAATAGTGTACAATATTGCTTCTTAAAATTTGGATTGCTTTCTATTTATATTATTTAATTCATTATTTCTATATTTTATATATTTTTACATATATTTATATATTTAAACTTTGTGTAACTCTAGAATTGGTGTAAGCCAACCTAAAACATTACTTTCTCCTGTGTAGGGTAGTTGCATGTTACATTGTTTTCCTTTTCTTCATGAAATGTATCCTCTGTACTTCTCTGGCAATATAAGCCTGCTATTAAGTGAAGAGTTGTGCTTAAAAACATAGAACAAGTTGTTGCTAGACAATTAGGAAGCCTTGCATTATTTGATCACCCGTTCCCTAGAGGATTCTATCCAGCACACAGGCAGGGTTTCCATGGAAACAACAACCCTATTAAAACCTCCAAGAAGTCCTGTCTTTCTCCAGTTTCTCCCCCCTGCCTCTTTTTTAGCTAGTTTGTATTGTGCATAAGCGTTTCACTTCAAATGGTGCAATAAATGGAAGAATTTCATCCCCTCATTAAATGGAATATATTGCTTTCCATAATAAGCTCCAAAATTCTGTGGACCAAATGTGTTGCTCTCCTAATTTTAGGCAGTTTTACATTAGAGGGAATATGGCTTTTCCTTTACTGAGGGTGAAGGAGGAAAAGTGACCAAGATCGCTATTTTTCTGTCATACATACTTTTTCAGTGGTTTAAAAAAAAAAAAAAAAAAAAAGAAAAAAAAAGAAAAAAAATACAAGTGCACTTCCATGGCATATGACTTATGTCAGCTTACTAACTTGTTTACTCCATCTCTGAATTTCCATAGTTCTTAAAGAGTACTAAGACTAAGAGTGTGGGGTTTTTTTCTTGGACTGAAATGTTTGCATTTAAACATTTCTGCTGGGCTCTGAACTATGTGTATGCAATTGAGACATTTGATGGCAGCTGCAGAGAACTTATATTTGCAAAATATATTTTTTAGCTGAGAGAACATTTTAATGAAAGATTCATTCAACAGGATAGCAGTAAATGCATTGTTAAATCTATCTTTGTAATGCAAATGAAGCTGTGTTATCTTACTAATTGAAGCATCGTATTCTGTTATGGGATTTAGGAAAAATAAGCATTTAAGGAAGTCTGCTTTTTTCTTTTCATAGCTTCTTGCTTTTCTCAAATGTGCATTTCTTCTCATGATAATTCATTTTCATATTATGTGAGTAATTCACATAACCACCACTTAATATTTTTAATTCATTTTATGGTAGTTCTCAAAATGTTTAGAACTTAGAAAGGCTGTTTAATGACCAAAGAGTTAAAAAGCTTCCTGTAAGATCAACTTAAGTGAAAGTACAAATCAGAGTGGTTTTTAGCTGGATTTGGAATAGGCAGAATGTGAGGGATTCCTTCAGCCATCTTCAGTATAGAAGTCTACAGGTTGATTAGTTGTCTGAACTACATTTAAGGCCACAAGGGAGAATAAAACACTTCTGGTCTGTCTAATGTTCACTGCTAAAATAAATCATAGAATCATGACATCACGTAGGTTGGAAGGGGCCTCTAGAGGCCTCTAGTCCAACCTTCTGCTCAAAGCAAGGTCAACTACAAGAAGTTGCTTGGGGCCATGTCTAGCTGACTTTTGACTGCCTCTGTGCCTCTGTTCCAGAGTCTGACCTCACTCATAGAAAATTTATTTTTCCTTATATTGAATCAGAATTTCCCACATTCCAGCTTGTGTTCATTCTCTCTTATCCTTTCACTGTATATCTTTTAGAAGAAACCAGCTCCATTTTCTCTGTACTTTCCCATTAGGCAGTTGAAGACAACAGTGAGATCTCCCCCAAATCTTCTCTACTCCAACATGAACA
Source organism: Haliaeetus albicilla (assembly GCF_947461875.1). NCBI lineage: Eukaryota > Metazoa > Chordata > Aves > Accipitriformes > Accipitridae > Haliaeetus > Haliaeetus albicilla. The sequence continues at coordinate 60,128,987 of NC_091485.1, read as the reverse complement.
GACACAGTTCTTTCAGCTTCTCCTCGTGTCATATGCTCCAGACCTCAAATCACCTTGGCACCCCTCTACTTGACTTAGTCCAGTATGCCTACGTCTTTCCCATTGTGGTGGGTTGACCCTGGCTGGATGCCAGGTGCCCACCAAAGCCACTCTATCACTCCCCTCCTCAGCTGGACAGGGGAGAGAAAATAATGTAACAAAAGGCTCATGGGTCGAGATAAGGATAGGGAGGGATTACTGAGCAATTACAATCACGGGGAAAACAGACTCTACTTAGGGACTCAGGGAAATTAACTTAATTTATTACCGATCAAACCAGAGTAGGGCAATGAGAAATAAAACCAAATCTTAAAACACCTTCTCCCCACCCCTCCCTTTTCCCCAGGCTTAACTTTAGTCCTGATTTTTTTCTACCTCCTCCCTGCCAGTGGTGCAGGGGGATGGGGAATGAGGGTTGTGGTCAGTTCATCACACGTTGTCTTTGCCACTCCTTCCTCCTCAGAGGGAGCATTCCTCACTCTTCCCCAGCTCCAGTGTGGGGTCTCTCCCACAGGAGACAGTCTTCCGTGAGCTTCTCCAATGTAGGTCCTTCCCACGGGCTGCAGTTCTTCATGAAATGCTCCAGCGTGGGTTCCTTCCACGGGGTACAGTCCTTCAGGAATAGACTGCTCTAGTGTGGGTCCCCCGTGGGGTCACAAGTCCTGACAGCAAAACTGCTCCAGCATGGGCTCCTCTCTCCATGAGTCCACAAGTCCTGCCAGGAGCCTGCTCCAGTGCGGGCTTCCCATGGGGTCACAGCCTCCTTCGGGCATCCCCCTGCACCAGCATGGGGTCCTCCCCGGGCTGCAGGTGGATATCTGCTCCACCGTGCACCTCCCTGGGCTGCAGGGGGACAGCCTGCCTCACCATGGTCTTCCCCACGGGCTGCAGGGGAATCTCTGCTCCGGCACCTGGAGCACCTCCTCCCCCTCCTTCTTCACTGACCTGGGGGTCTGCAGGGTTGTTTCACATGTTCTCACTCCTCTCCCCAGCTGCAGTTGCAGTTGCACAGGTTTTTATTTCCCCTTCTTAAATATGTTATCCCAGAGGTGCTACCACCGTCGCTGATTGGTTTGGCCTTGGCCAGCGGCTCTATCGGCCATAGGGGAAGCTTCTAGCAGCTTCTCACAGAACCCACCCCTGTAGCCTCCCTGCTACCAAAACCTTGCCATGTAAACCCAATACACCCATACTGGACTATTAAATCCAATATGGTACACCTCAAAAGTGCCTATTTCTCATAAATTATTATGAAAAGACCCTAAGGTGACTAGCTCAAATATAGAAGCCTACTATGTATGTATATCAAAAGTTAGGTAAGTTGTCCAGTTGTGTAAGTTAAGTGGATTCTGCAAATGCAAAGAGAAGGGAACTGCTGGAAAAATCTATCTCTAAGTACCAGGCTATGAATAAGGAGAAACATGAAAGAAGATAAGAGATAGTAGGCAAGAAGATTCTGAGAAATGGAACAGACAATTTTGACGTTGTTAATGGACAAAAACCCACAACTCAAAGATGGGACAGAAGATAAAATAATGCATAAAAAATACAGGGATTCTAGGGTATTGATAAAAGGACCGAAAGAGGTCAAAGCCGAGGCACTGATGGGGGAATGGAGAAGGTATACAAAAGAATATAAATATATACATCTGGAAACAATCTTAAATTTTTCCAGAGCAACAGCTACTTGTATGTTTCCTTAGATGTATATGAATGTTTTGGAAAAAAAAACCCCAAACTTCTGAATATTAATGTATAAGTCTACATTTTCTTTTCTCATTTTTCCCTGTCAGACAGCATATGATCACATTGAGAGGCTGCTGCTTTTCATTTGCTATAACCATTGTAGTGTGTTCTGCCAAAAATGGTACATTCCCCCTTTCAGAATTCAGTTGAAGATTTTCAGTGTGGCAAGAAGAAAAACATGAAAATTATCTTGTCCACAAACTAACAGACTGAATGGCAAGCAATCTAATTGTATTATAGAGGCTTGTAAGGATTTTTTGATTACAGTATGATATGTTAATAAAAAGAAAGTAAAAAAATCCAGCAAGATAAACTTCATAAATCTGCTTCATTTTTAATGATCAAATATATAATATTTGCTAGAAAAGTCTAACAGTCGTCTTGTATATTTTTCATCTGTGCCCCCAAATAATATTAATAAAGATAAAAGTATGACTATATTATTTAATTATATATAGCTAATATTTATTTATAAAATACATAAATATATATATAAAAGCTATAGTGAAGTCATTTTCTATATGTATCTGTGATCTTGTGGTATTATTTTTGAAGTAAATTAGTTCACTCATATTTCTGAATTGGCATGCCACAGGCTGAGAATTGCATTTTTGAGTTTTCACAAAGTGTAACTTTTTAATCTTAATTTTTAGTATTTCTGTACAAGTATATGAAATTCCTGAATCAGAGAATGGGAAGAAAGTAGAACGTGGTTCCAAAGTAGTAGTCATCCTCATTTAGTTGAGGTTATTGTAGAATGAGAGAAATATAACCACTTATAGAAACAACTTGGGTTTAGAATATGCGAAAAAAGTAATTAATAGAGCTGTAAGTATCAAGGATTATTCAACATTTAAAATATAAAGTATGAAAATTACTTAGTTCTATTCAGCCACAGCTCTAGTCCTTCAAAAATAAGCAAACAAAAAAACAAGGTAAAAATCATTATTTTCTGTGGTGGTTGTTGGCTGTAGCACAGAAAAGTAATAAAAATATTGAGCAGTAGAACTTACAAAACTTGGTTCTCTGGTGCTTTCCCTTCTGTGGATTTTCAGTGCCTAACAGCATGATTGTATTCACACTCCAGTATTTTCTGCAATGGGAGCAGTAATTTATCTCTATCCAGCTGCCTATTTTCATGAAAATCTTAGCAATGCTTTTCAAAATGTGTCTTTACTGCAAAATTTGATTAAAGTTAGGCTATAGATTCAAAGCTGCTGGACTAAGAAGAAGCCAAGCTGAATTTCTTAGTGTTTGTATAATCAATCCAGCATCGAGTTTCAACAGTGCAGTCCTGGGCTTCTCTTGCATTTTGCTATACAAGTAATCATATGCACTATGTTCTCCTAAGTATAATGTTTAATTTATATGACACTAATTTATGCTGTTGTTGAATTACTTAACTTTCAGGTAGTCTGCGCTGTAACGTAAGGAATGTATTTTTCTTTGATTTTAACTGTTACACTGACATCATGATGAAAATAGCATGTTATGCATTTTATTACTGTATTACTACATTGTGTGCATTGAGAATTGTAACTTAATGTAAATATTCTGGCAGCCAATGAATTATATGAATTTTCTCAGCCGATTTGTTTTTTTCTTGCTGATTTTCTTTGCTGTTCCTGTACTGAGGATGCCCAGACACATAACTGGAATTTGCATTGTGTTAGCATTGATATTAATACCCAATTAATTTTAGAATTAATCTTTTAAAATTGTTTTTATAAGAAATTTAGCATGCTGACCTAGTTTGGTTTTTTTTTTTTTTCCCCATGTAACTCTAAACACCTTTACTGCATAAAAATCTTGCTTTACTAAATCCTGTGTAATGCCATTGGTCTAGATGGAATTGCAAAATCTGTCCATCAGTACACATACCATCCCATCATCTTCATAGGCAATATGATCTAGCAAGTATTGGATGAGAAGTGTTGCAACTGAATATATAAATATGCCCACATGTATATATCAGGGAGTTAGAGTCTGTTGTCATGGAGTATTTAGAAAACTGACAAATCAAACCAGATTTAAACTTTAAAACTGAATTTTACTAAATCCACATATTTACAGCACACTTTGTGCAAACAGTTAGTTGTCACATATTGTTAATTAGCATCATTATTTATACAAATTATTAAGTCTTGAAAACATATCCTTGCCAGTCATTCTTATATAATGGTCAGAACATTAGCTTGTAGTTACTTGTGCTTATCTTGCAACCTTTTTTTACTTGGATGCCTCTTGTGTGCAGCTACAAACATCTCTGCCCCTTTGGTGATCACATTGCTCACATACTTCTCAAAAATGTTTGTGTATTGTGTCTCTCTATGGCATCACAACATCACAAAAATGTTTATGTACTACTGGTTATACTGTTACAAAGGTTACACTGTTTCAGTGCACTTATATTGGGTTTCAAGGTAAGTGCATATTAATTATATCCTGATTAATGCACTTCTAATTTATATGTATCATAGATCTCTGCTCTAGCTACACCAGTTGGAGGGAAAAAAAAATGAAAAAGGAATTCTAGCTCTCTCACTGACTTCCCATCTGGTGTGAAGTTGGCAATACTAAGTTAAGACATCCGTATTCATTCTCTTTTGATATTTATTTCACCCAGACACTTCAATAGCATGATTCCATTATATTCTGATATTCCATTTTCAACATTCTACAAATAAATAATGACAGATTATTACCTATGATAGCAGGATGCCATAAATCCTGATTTTAAATACCTTTTTTGGGAGAGCACTTTGGCAGCAACAATATGTATTCAGCTTTTTGAATACCTTGAAAAGGTTTTGAACTTAATAAGAAAGAGGATACTTCACAAGAGTTTATAACACAGAATAGTTTAGTGTCTTGTATTTTGAAACACTGTAGCCCTTCAATAGGAGGACTACTTTATGTCTGCAATTCAAACTAAAACCAATGTGAGCTAGGATATGAAACTTCTTACCTGGTGTACTGTGTTCAGCTGGCAAGGAGTTAGTTTTCTTCATAGCAGCCCCTATGGCATCTGTTTAGATTTGTGACCAAATCAGCATGGGTAACACACCAATGTTTTAGCTATCGCTGAATAGTGCTCACACAGCATCAAGAACTCCTCCTCTGTTTCTCACTGCCCCTACCTCCCCCAGCAATTAGGCTAGGGGTGGACAAGAGGCTGGGAGAAGACACAGCTGAGACAGCTGACCAAAGAGCTATTCCACACCTTATAATGTCATGCTGAGCAATAAAACTGAGGGGAGAGGGCAGAGTTTTTTCAAAGTAGCCATTGCTTAAGGGCTGACTTGGCACTGGATGGTGAGTTGCATCACTTATTGTTTGTTTGTTGGTTGGTTGCTTTTATTTCCTTCCCTTTCCTCCTGCCACTTTCACTTACTAAAGTCTCTTTTGAAAGAAGAAGCTTTCTCACTTCTGTCCTTCTAATCCTCTCCCCTATCCCGCTGGAGGCAAGTGAGTGAGAGACCAGGTGAAGGCTGACCTGCCAGCTGGGGTCAACCCACCACACCTGGTTAGGTCATTGAAAGTTTGGAATCTGATGTTTTTATTGAAGTAATTTGTAAAGCTCATTTTTACTTAATAGGTGCAAAATAAAGACTGAGAGGCCATCAATTATATGGCCATCAACGACAAAAGAACATGCATCAGCAGCATATGTAGCACATACCCTGTTTGAGGATGAATAGAGGAATAAAGGATGAATATGGCAATAAAGAGAAGCTTTTTCAGAATTCCTTTCTGTGTTCTCTCAGGAAGGTGGTTTACTATAAGGTCTGTCTTCACAGACTTCAGAGCTTTAATTCTGAGATTGATATCTCTCTAGATACTTGCTCTTCAACTCAGCTCTATTTCAGTCTGGGAAGTGCCTGTAACAACTGTAGTCATACAGTTACATAGAGAGTGCTGTGACCCATAATATTAACAAAAGTATCGCAACATCCTTATTTGAAAACAGCACTGGAAAGATGTATGTCATTTTTTATTTATGATTAGCTCAGTTCTGCTATCATTGCTTTTTTCAAAAGATCATTATTCTATGCTTTGGCATATATTTAAGTCCTGGTAATTGAAATTTTTTAATTTTTAGTAACTGATAACAAGCTACTGAAAATAGAAGATAAACACTTGGACCATGATCCAATCACTTTCTATGTTTGAAGGGAAGTAGTAAAATGGACACCAAACTGGGATTTTAGGTTGACTAGTACACATTCAGTGTAATTTTCCAGGAAAAATTCTACAATGATTTTGGGCACATATCTTTAATGTTTTGGATTCCTGTCATAAACCAGAATGGCTCTGAAAATGCCATTACTACTTGTTGAGTAAATTATGTATGAAATAAGAAGGGTGTATATTGTAGGCCTTAATGGCTCTAAAGGCATGGCTCTTAAAAAGAACTGTTATGTATAACTTTTTGATTATGATGAAGGGACAAAACACATAGTTATAAAGAACATGTGTGTGTATTTACTGTGGAATTTGTCGGGGGGGGGGGGGGGGGGGGAGGAATACCAAAAAACATAACTTGCCAGAGCTCAATCTTTTAAGCAGAACAACAGAGGGATAGATGTGTCAGGGTAAAGCTTTTACCTTACTCATACTGACATACAGTGTGATCACCACTCCAGAGAGGATTTCAGTTAAGGCCAGGAAGGCAATGCTCGCTCCAGCCAGTCTCAGTGCTGGTGCGCATGCACAGTGGCTCGGCTTCAACACAGAATGGTTCCACAGCAGGCAAACGTTTCCATCAGATCTCTACAGACAAGGGTCTTTGTAGTGAATCAGATCAGTCCACAGTGACCCACACCATACACCTTTCCACCAGTTTCTGGTATCGTTCTCCTGACAGCTGTTGAACTGTGGCCAGTGCCAAGGCTTATTACACTCAATTCTTGTTTACACTATCCTGTTTGTCATGGTTTGCCACAGTCTCCACAGTACTCAGCTCTTGACCTAGGTGAGGGCATAATATTCCCATGTCACAGAATCACAGAAACAGACAGTGCCTGAGGCTGGAAGTCACCTCTGGATATAATCTAGTCCAACTTTCCTGCTCAAAGCAAGGCCACCTGGAATGGGGTGCTCAGGACCATGTCCAGTCAGGTTTTGAGTATCTGTAAGTATTGAGATCCCACAGCCTCCCTAGACAACCTGTTCGAGTGTTCAATCAACCTTACAGTGGAAAAAAAAAAAAAAAAATCTTCTGTTTAAAATGTATTTCTTCTATTTCAGCTTGTGCCAAATTTCCTCTTGTTCTTTCACTTGATACCACTGAAAAGAGCCTGGCTCCATCTTCTTTACTCCCCCATCAAGTATTTATGCACATTGATAAGATCCCTCTTGAACCTTCTCTATCCCAGGTTGAACAGTCCCAGCTCTCTCACATTCTCCCCATATGTTGGGCACTCCAGTCCCTTAATCATCTTTGTGGCTCTTTGCTGGACTCTCTTTAGTATGTCCATATCTGTCATACTGGGGATCCCAGCACTGGACACAGTACTCCAGATGCAAGGTAACTGGCCACTAGCTGGACTTTATGCTGCTTCATGCACTTCATCCCACTTTGAGCCCAGCTGTTCAGTCAGTTTTCAATACACTTCACTGACTTTTTATCTACCCCATATTTTATCAGTTTGTCTATGAGGCTGTTATGGGAGACATTGTTAAATGCTTTGCCAGAGTGAAGATAATACCCATGGCTCTCCCCTCATCTACAATGTCAGTAAAATCATTGTAGATGGCTATCTCATTGGCTCAGTATTTCTCCTTACCTTAACAAATCAAGGCTGACTACTTCCAGTCTCCTTTTTGTCCTTCATATATTTCAAAATGATTTCCAGAAGGGTTGGTTCTGTTACCTTCCCAGTGATTGAGGTGAGACTGAAGAGCTTGTAGCTCCCTGAATCCCCTCTCTTGCTCTTCTTGAAGATAGGAGTGTCTTATACTTTCTTCCAGTCCTCAGTCACCACAACCTTTCAGTGATAATTGACAGTGGTGTCACAGTGACATTGGCCAGCTCGTGGGTGCATCCCACTAGATCCTGTGGACTTATATATGATCAGTTTGTTTAAATGTTCCCTAGATTAATCCTCCATCACTGAGGTTAATTCTTTCTTGCTTCAGACTTTCCTACTGGTCTGGAATTCCTGAAAGCAAGTCTTACTGAGGCAAAAAAAGCATCGAGTACTTTGGCCTTTTCCATACCCTTTGTCACAAAGTTCCCCTGCCCCATTAGCAGAAGGCTCACATTTTCTGTAGTCCTTCTTTTGCTGCTGATATTCCTGTAGAAAGTATAAGACACCTGTGTTTGGAATTTGTCGTCAGTGCACTGTATCAAACTTGTGGATTGCTTGTGATCTCCGTGTTGTCCCTCCAGCAGATCTCAGGGTGGTGCAAGTCCCTAAGTGGACCAGGGCCTGCAAATGTGAGGCTTCTTCCAGTTGTTTGGAGGCCTCATCTACTTCTTCCCCCATCATCTCTCTGCTGTCATTCCTACTTTAAAGCTGTCCTCACCAGGTTGGCCAGCTGGCTGGCAGATACTTTTGCTTCACCTCTTGGATCCCACCTCTTCCAAGCAGTTCTCAATCCTCAGAGATGGTCCCATTGCCATAAAAGCTAAATTCCCATTGTCCACATCTGCTGTCTAACCACTTGTTGACCAACAGGATCTGTTCACTCCCCCCCTGCGCCCCCCACTTTCCCATTATTGGCAGGACTGAGGGAAAAAAACACCTGAGCCCACACTCAGACCTTGACTCTCACCCCAGAGTTGTGTAGCCATGCTTGATATTTTCCAGGTCTCCCCTTGCAGTATTAGTGTCTACATGGAAGAGCAGCAGTGGTCTGCAGGCCAGAGGAGCCTCAGCAGTGTCTAGGATCTGAGCCCCTGACAAGCACCAAACCTCCCTTGATGAGAGGTCAGCAGGTAGAGGCCTCCATCCCCCACAACAGGGAGTCTCCCACTACTGTCATTTGCCACTTCCTCCTGGTTCTGCTGCAGAGCTCAGGCTCAGCTTGCTTGAGTGCTTTGTTGGACACGGGTCCCAGCTCCTCATCTTCTACCAGGGCACTGACCTACTCTGTAGCTGTAGAGCTGCAGGAAGAGCAGGAGCTGTCCTCCTGGTGTCCAAAGTCACAAGCTTCCAGCCTTCATCATCATGGAGTCTCCATTTCCTGTGGTACTAAAAAGGTAATGGTAGCAGCAAAGTTAATGAGGTTTCTCTGCATTCATTAGGTGATTTGGTCTATTATCTACCATTAAATCACTACTCAATCAGATGAAAAAGAATTCATCTGCATATACATTGTGCGTTCCTTTTTGCCAACAAGAAGATTTTGAGTGTAACAGTAAAACCATCCAGTGGTAGGATGAGATATGAGTGGCAGAGGCATTTGGATACAGGAAGGAGGTATATTCAACTTCTACTTGAAAAACTTTGTACATCCCTCAAGCAGAACACTGAAACTCATTTCTAAATGCTTCTGTGGTGTAAAAATCTTTTCCTTCAAGTTCTGATTTTAGTTTTCCAAATTTGAACGTGTCTGTGAACTTTTCAAATGCAAGCAGACGTAATGTAAGTTTGATAAATTTTGGCAAACAAGGTAACAGAGCTGCCAAAGCAGTCATCATAAATTGGCTGAGAAAATATCTTCATAAGAGGTTAAGTCCTGTTTCTCTCTTCTGGCGAAGCAGTAGTCACAGATCACATTCAGGAGTGCTGAATTTTAAGGTCTCTGCATAATTAAGCAACTACAGAAATCTTGACTCTGAAATCTTGAAAACATTTTGTAATCCTTAGGCATTTTGTGCTGGGATAAAAAGGCAGATTCTTTTAGATATGTAACATTTCAGGAGTAAAGAGATCACAAATGTGCCACATAAATTGTGCTTCCTGCTTTGCATGGTACTCGGTAAAAATACACCCTGTTGTTTAGCTGCTTTATAAACCTAAGCATATGGAATTGTACATGTCAGAAAGATATTTTGATGAACATTTGCAAAATGCATTTTAAGATGCATGCGCCTTGTAATCCAGTTGTCATGAGGCCAGAAGGTTCAAAGGTCTAGACAATGAAAATTATGACAGACTCTTATCCCACTAAGGTCCTATACTGAATGTAATGTAGAAAATTAGTAAGAGTTTATTGCATGGTGGTTTACATAAAAAGAGATTCAAGTGGTCTTATTCAACAATTTGTATAGCAAAGATAAAAATGATTGAAGATGTATGCATTGCAATCCTTTCTCCATTGGATGGTGTAAAACTTAAAAGTTGACGCATTTGTTCTGAGGAAAAAATACAACTTTCAATATCAGACCAAGAGAGTTGAAAATAAAAGAAAGGGAAGTATTCTTTTTTTCCCTGACCTTGCTCTAGATATTCTACTAGATTATGTTTAGGGAAGTTTAAAAATTAGAAAGTTAATTCAGAGAATACATGTTCCTCTTTTTAATTTTTCAATTTGTTTGGTTGTTGTTATTCTTTCTGATCTCTAAGCTATCATACAAATGATAGGAGAACTTATTTTGGGGCCCAAGAAGGTTATCAAATCCAACACACCTCTCAAATCTGACTTTAAAGGCAGATATATTTGATTAAGGTCTTGTTCAGCTCACTTTTGAAAATCTCCAAAGATGGAAGTTCCACAGCCTCTCCAGGTAACCTGATATCACAATTAACCTCTCAAATAGCATTTTTTTTTTTTTATTCCTGATGTTAAATGGAATATCCTAATCTACAATTTGTGATCACTGTCTCTTGTCTCCTTGCTGTGCACCCTGGAAAAAAGTCTGACTCCATCTTTTCCATAGCTTCCTTTTAGGTAGTCAAAGATTGGATGTTCTACCCAAATAAGGCAAAATTATTGAAATCTTTTAAACCGTATATTCTTTAATGTATATTTAAACATATTTTTCCTTCTGAATCTGCTTCCCAAATAGCATAATTCTTATGAATGAGATTTAAAATAAAGAAGGTTTTTTGCAACTATAATAAACATCCTTTACAGCAGTATCTCATAGGTATAAACACTTCTTTAAAACACATTGTTACACTTGAAATCGTTATGGATGAAGAGGAAGCATATCTTGTATATAACTAAAGCCAAGAATTTGTTGCTAGTATAATGTAAATCTTAATAGTTTAATCATTATTAGTCTGGATGTAACTGAGAAAAGGAAAGAATAAAAATGCACTTAGAACTGTTATACAATGGCTTGAGTATGTCAGTGCCCATAATGAAATAAGCCTGCAAATAAACCTTCCAACTCACAAATTTCAGTGTCACAGAGTCAGCTAAGGATTTGGTCCCACCTTATGGGTATAGTTGCAGATTAGGTAAAGAAATCATACGGTACCTGTTATTCAGGTCTTGACACATCCAAATTTGTCCCATAACTCTTAAGTGTGTTAGAACAGGTAGGTTAGAGTGTTGAAAAAGAAGACACATTTTACTGTCTACTCACTCAGTATTAAGACTCTTTTCACCAAGATTTACACAGGTATGAACGAAGCTGCTTAAGGCAGGAGTATGGCTGTACTGGGTTTCCTCTATAGGTCACTACAGAAAAGAAGATTCTTCCTGTGGACAAGCCTCATATTGACTATAAGGAGATTTTATTCTTATCTCTAAACCCAAGGGAAGTATAAAGTGATTGTTCATAGCTGTACTGGTTTCAGCTGGGATAGAGTTAATTGTCTTCCTAGTAGCTGGTATAGTGCTATGTTTCTGAGTTAGGTATGAGAAGAATGTTGATAACACACTGATGTTTTCAGTTGTTGCTAAGTAATGTTTAGATTAAGTCAAGGATTTTCCAGCTTCTCATGCCCAGCCAGCAAGAAAGCTGGAGGGCCACAAGAGGTTGGCACAGGACACAGCCAGGGCAGCTGACCCAAACTGGCCAACGGGGCATTCCATACCATGTGACGCCACATCTAGTATATAAACTGGGGGAATTGGGTGTAGGGGGATCGCTGCTCGGGGACTAACTGGGCATCAGTCGGCGGATGGTGAGCAATTGCACTGTGCATCACTTGTATATTCCAATCCTTTTAGTATTACTGTTGTCATTTTATTAGTGTTATCACTATCATTAGTTTCTTCTTTTCTGTTCTATTAAACCGTTCTTATCTCAACCCATGAGTTTTACTTCTTTTCCCAATTCTCTCTCCCATCCCACTGGGTGGGAGAGAAGTGAGTGAGCAGCTGCGTGGTGCTTAGTTGCTGGCTGGGGTTAATCCATGACAATAGCTTAAGTGTCTCTCTTTGGTAAAGGCATGATCTGGACCCAAGATAGTAAGATTTTATGAAGGAATGTGTATTTCTTTGCCTAAGTCTTATTTTTTTGGTTTTTGCATATCTCAAATGTGTGAGTTGTTGATGCTCTGAGATGCTTTGATGCTTTTTTTGAGGTAAGTCACATAAGAACAACTCATAAGATTTAAGAGTTGTCAGCTGACAACTCTTACTTAAGGTTAAAATGTGTCCATCATACAGTTTTGTCAAATATTTCTGTCTTTTTTTATATTCAGGAATTTTTGAGAAATGATAAATTTTTCTAACAGGTACCTGTCAACTTAACTGTAAATTGATTTTTTAGGCAACAATATAAATTCTGCGAAATTCTAATCAGGTATTATCAATAAATGAATTTAAACCTGTAAAATTGGTAACATGTTGTACCTGATAATAAAACAGACATTAGTAATTTTTATGATACAAATCAAAAGAAACCTAAAAGTCTATTGTTTTATTAAAATTTCAACTTTGATTTCATGTTACTATTTCATTAAAACTCTAAAAAAAAATAAATCTGTGCTTTGTTGGGTTTCATCAGAAAAGTCTGATTTTTTTTCCCTAATCTAGGCAACTTGGTAATATTTGTCAAAATGGAATTCAGAAATTGAAATATTTAAATATTTATTGAAATATATGAGTTTTTTTCAGAAGCATAGCTTTTGAGATGGCAAGGAGGAACTTCAGCTGGGGATGAATCAATAACACATTTTGAAGCAGTCTTTAAAAGCAGAAGTGATTTGTAGTAAAGCAATTCAAGGATGGAGTTTGAGTGACATTTGAATCTCTGAAATTGTATGTCTACAGACCTCTCTAGGCGATCTGTTCCACTTCTTGATTGTTCTTATCATGAAAAAGTTTCCCTGTGAAACTCTCTTCAGGCCCATTGCCTCTTGTTCTCCATGCACCGCTGCAAATAACTTGCCTCTGTCATCTCAATAGCCTCCCCGTGGACTGTTGCAAGGCCCCCCTGAAGCTGCTTCATCTCTGGACTGAACCAGCCCTGTTCCCTCAGTCTCCTCAGCACTCCAGTCCCAACAATCCTGTTGATCCTTTGCTGAATTCACTCCAGTTTATCCATGTCTTTTCTGTCTTTTTTGGGGGGGGGAGGAGGGGTGGTGGTTGCACAAAATTGTATGCTGTATTCTAGAAGCTATCAAAACCAAAACAATGATAGGATTTTAGACAGGACTTAAAAATAGATCTCCCCCTTCCAATATGACTCTGAAACCCACACCTTTCTCTCCAGCCTCCTCCCACTTCAAAATTTTTTAGCAGTTTCTTGCACTGAAACAAACTCCTCAAACTCAGACCTAAGTTTTTATTTTCCAACCTCTGGTATGGCTGTATGCTGTGCATTCCTGTATTATCTTCACCTGTTTGGTGGGTCGATCTAGGCTGGCTGCCAGATGCCCACCAAGCCGCTCTCTCAGTCTCCCTCCTCAACAGGATAACAAGAGAATATAGATGGAAAAACTCATGGATTGAGATAAGGACAAGAAGATCACTTACCAATTACCATCACAGACAAAAAAGACTCAACTTTGGGAAGATTAATTTAATTTATTACCAATTAGAAATAGGGCATGGTAGTGAGAAACAAAGACAAAATTAAAACACCCCCCTCCTTCTTCCCAGGCTTAACTTCACTCCTTCATCCCTGACTCTTCTACCTTCTCCTCGTGGAGTGACACAGGGGGACAGGGAATGGGGGTTTTGGTCTGTCCATAACAATTCTCTGCCCCTCCCTCCTCTCACACTTTTTCTGTGCTCCAGCATGGTGTCCATCCCAGTCCTTCAAAAACTGCTCCAACATGGGTCCTTCTCACAGGCTGCAGTTCTTCAAGAACTGGTCCAGTGTGGGTTGTTTCCATAGGGTACAGTCCTTCAGGAACAAACTGCTCCTGTGTGGGCTGTTCTCCATGGGCCACAGTTCCTGTTAGGAGAACCTGCTCCAGCGTGGGCTTTCCACAGGTTGCAGCTTCCTTCAGTGCTTATCCACCTCCTGCAGCATGGGGTCCTCTACAGGCTGCAGTGTGGATTATCTGCTCTACCGTGATCCTCCATGGGCTTCAGGGCAACAACCTGCATTACCATGGTCTTCTTCACCAGCTGCAGGGGAACCTCTGCTCTGGTGCCTGTAGCACCTCCTCCCCCTCCTTCTTCACTGATCTTGGTGTCTGCAGGGTTGCTTCTCTCACATTTTCCTCACTCCTGTCTCTCAGCTGCTGCACAGTGTTTTTTACCCTTTCTTAAACATTTTATCACAGAGGTGCCACCAGCATTGCTGATTGCCTCAGTTTTGGTCAGTGGTGGGTCCGTCATGGAGCCGTCTGGAACTGGCTCCGTCCAACACGGGGGCAGCCCCTGATCTCTTCTCACAGAGGCCACTCCTGCAGCCCCCCTGCTACCAAAACCTTGCCACATAAACCCAATACAATCTTCCTTAGTGCAGGCTTCTTTCTTGGTAGCTCTTTCACATCCTATCTGCTGCACTCTTCATCTGAGAAAGTCCTTCCAGCTAAGAGCTATAAGCTGGTCCCAAAGGAAGTGCCAGCTCTTCCTCCCTGCAGGCAATGTCAGATGACACTGGGTGTTGTGGCTAGGATAAGCAACTCAGCCTTCCTCCTGACTGCCCCACCACATCATTTTCACAGAACAGAAACAAACTTGTTTTATACAGTAAATTGCCAACAGATAAATAAAACAAATCACTTTAAATACTTAGGTACTTGTCACATTCTTATTTTATACATTAGCATAATCCTCTTTTTGATAAGGCAATGTCTCAATTACAAGTGCGTGAATAATTTCTTTGTGGTTCAGAGGCAAAACTGCAAAACCAGGTGTAAAAAACAACCATCGCTAAACTCATACTTTAATGTAGTTTCTTTACTGAGAAATTAGAAAAAAAAATAGGAGATCCCTAATAATTTCTAAAATCTCAAATAACTGATTGATCATCTCTCATGTTTGACATGCTTGCTTTAAAGACAAAATTACATTTCAAAACCATAGTAAAAACCGTTGTTCTCTGCAGTTATTAAAAATAATTAGAAAGAAAATTTAATTTCAAATTGAGGAATTGAAATATTTACTTTTAGGTCTTTATTTCATTTTCTTTGCCTGAACAATTAACTAATTTCTGCTTTCCTCTGTATTCCATTTTTAAGGAATTTACTCTTAAGCCCTCTGCCCCTCAGCAACTCAAACAGTAAATATCAGGCTTGAGAACTATGAAATCTGAATTAATATCTTAATTTAACACTGCAGAACTGCTAAGCTTTACTGTTGCACTAACCAATTGGAAACAGTTTGA
This sequence comes from Haliaeetus albicilla, assembly GCF_947461875.1. NCBI lineage: Eukaryota > Metazoa > Chordata > Aves > Accipitriformes > Accipitridae > Haliaeetus > Haliaeetus albicilla. Next base: position 60,113,569 of record NC_091485.1, on the reverse strand, counting down.
TCGGCAAGAAATACTTTCTTTTTCATTTCTTCTGTTGTGCTCACATAAGGAAGGCCTGTCCAAATATTTTCATTTAAATTACCTTGTTTTGTTTGTAAGCAATAAAAGCACCAAAACCTCCCCAATGTTCATTTTTATGTGAAAAAAAGATGTATTTCATTCTCTTGCTGGAAAACAGCAGTAAAGGAACAGTTGGCTGGTGCGCAGATTAGTGGGTTATCTTACTTTGTTAAACATGCTTGTGAGTTAATCCATCAAATTTCAAGTCTTAGTCTAGAAAAACAGAAAATTTAGAAAAATGAACCACCTATGTACATTTTAACCAAACACCTTCTGATGTTTTCCAAATATATAGTTAAAAATTCAGCAGACTGCACACTTTCCGTGTTTTTTTGTAAAAACCCCCAAACTATTGGCTTCATGTGCCAAGATTTTTCCAACATTAACATTTTTCCTTCTTTATAGATAAAAAAGTAAATGAGATAACTGTGCAGCGTATAGTAGAAACAGTTACTTTTCCTACTGGTAACCCTTCAGAAGAACCCGACTCACCTAAATCACACCCACAACATGACGTTTCCTTGGTGGAAAACCAGCCAGCTCTGAGGATCTCACTGAACTTTAATTAATTGCCAGTTAACACGAACATTTCGTTACCGAGTCAAGATCTGCAAAACAAAAGAAGACAAAACCTTAAACACTTAGGGAAAAGACCGTTCCTCCCCCTTCACCTCCCTCAACTTCGCTGCAGTCCCCTCCTCCCCCTCCTGGTCTCTGCTCCCCTCGCTCCTGTCGCACCTCAGCCTCAGCCCCGCGACGTGTGTGAGGCGACAGGACCTACCGGTTTCCTTTTTTTCCCTCATCCTACTCTCCCACTCTCACCCTTTGTTTCGGTATGGTTCCTCCAGGGGCCGCACTCCCTTCAGGGACCTCCCCTCTGTGCAAGCCTTCGGTGTGTCCTCACATGCACCTACACGTTTCCTCCTGTGTTCCCCTTTGCGCCCCCTCCCATGCCGCCCCTTGCCCCCTCCGGCGGCTCCTCCGTGACGCCCATTTTGTCATGCGGTGGGTCAGCGCGGCTCGTTGCAGAGCCGGCTGGAACCGGCTGCGGCCAGCACGGGGCAGGCCACGGCCTCCTCCCACGCAGGTCGCCCCTGCCGCTCCCTGCCAGTTCCGCTCAGTACAGAGCTCCAGATAGGTACGAGCTGTGTGGGTGTTGGTAGTGTTTTCCCTGTGGCATAGCTCATTTTTGTGGTTCTCTCTCAAAAGAGGCAGGTTAGGAGGCAATTTATTCCATTTAACTTCTGCTAGCACCATTTAAGCTCCTGAGCTTCCTCACCTTTTTAGCTACAGATGCTATTATTTGATTTTTTTGCTGCCTGTCAAATCTGTATAAATTTTACAGCTATGCTGAGCATACAAGTACAAAGTGAAGGATTTGAGGATGCGAATCGTCAATTTATAGTCATCCTTGGGTTTATTTGGAATTTAAGATTGTGAGTTTTACAAGTCACAACACAAAGCCATAGAAAGTAAGACTTCCATATGTCCTCAAGAAATGTTTTATGTCCCTCTACTCAAAAGCTGGATGAATTTTATGTGAGTCATTAATGACAAATCTGCAAAGCTATCCTTAAAGATTTTCAATTGATGGATGTTTTGCAATCATTTCATTTAAATTTCTGAAAGCTGTAAGGTTATTCTGTGGATAAATTATGAGGGAAGGCTGACATTTTTTATTGTTGCAGGTTTGTAGAAAAAGCTAACATATAAATGTTGCTCAGAAATGATATCTAGAGATATATATCTTTCATTATATTTGGACTTTTTAGAACGTATCAGTATATTAAATGAAAATAAATTTTAATGTGCATTATACTACATATGCTGTTCTCTATAGTTTAAAGACCCATTCATTTATTCTCTGACTCCGAGCATAAGGTTATCGAGACTTAAGTTAAACTAGTTGGATAACTAGTTTTTATTTAGTGCGGCAAGAACACTATTGCCAAGAGGTTTGCTAACCTAGTGAGGAGTTCTTTATTGCTAGGTTTATCAAGGTTGGTGACCAAAGCCTTCAGGTTTATTGGGGAACAGGGGGATGGGGGGAAGCTTGCATGGGGCAGAGTGTTGGGGGATTTTCTTGCACTCTTTTTGAGGAAGTGGCATGACCACAGACACATCTCAAGGGCCTGTACACAAACACATGTAACATGGGAAGCATAGGAACTGTAAATTTATATGCAATTGTAGATCAGTGACATTATTAAAATCACAGAGCAGAACAGCTGGCACCACTGGAGTCCTGCAATAGATGTGTACAGACTCTCCAGGAAAGGTGAATAGGGAACAAAAGGAATAAGCGTTGTAGTTAGTGCAAAGGAGTGAGCAGAGGGAACTCTGCTGGAAAATGGCATTGCCTATGGAGCTTCTTAAAGATGTTTTTGTGACTATGTAACCTATTACTGTGTTCATTTGCACATTTCACAATTGGATTATTATACTACAGACTTTAAAACTGAGCTTAACTTTTTAAGGGGCTTTCCAGTTCAGTTTTTATGGTTTCCTTTCTGCTGCTTGTCTGTAGCACAGCCAATGAAGAAACTTAATAAGAAACACATTCTAAGTTGTTTTTTATGAAAGCAGTATAGGATGTGGAGAAAATTGCAAAGCTGGAGTGTATATGAGAGCATTAGATTAAACACTGGCCAAGTGTGACATTGGAAATTTGTGGAAGTTGCTGATGGATAAACCAGCAAATTCAGACTTGTGGAAAATTAAGTTCAAAATGTATTACGAAGCTGCTTCTCAATGCGGTGCTCTGTAAAAACAATGTGAGTGTATAGGCATACAGACCTATAAAGAGGAAAATACTAAGCATAAAATGCTTGTGTAGTAATAATGTTTAAGTCAAGATCAGTAAATAGTTCCATATAATTGTTATAAAGATATTTTAAAACATTCAAAATGAGCACCTACCGAAAACTTAAAAAACCCTCCCTAAACAGTGATCAGTGGGGCTGCTATCTAGGTGAGGTTTTTTGTTTATTTATTTTTTATTTAGAGCCAACCTCTGACAAACTTTCAGAGAGTAATAAAGAGACAAGATCCTTGGGAAAGAAACTACCTTCCCATTCAGAAATGGTTGTATAATTTAAGTTATAGCTAAGGTAGTGTGCTGCCTTTTTAATAGACAATGTTTGCTTTCACATGCCAAGTTACTGCCTGGAGAAGATAATCTAATTTTCTTTACCCTTTACTTTGGATATGAAGGTAATTGATTAAAAATCTTATTTAGAAAACACTGGTAGAATTTTATAACAATGCATTTTTTTCTTCTGTCAGAATCAAGATTACAGCTAAAGGGTTGTGGTTTTGGAAAAATATCAAAAAGTATTATCTGCATAATTAATTTCCATTTCCATTCTGCTTTATTGTATCAAATAGACATGAGCTGTTTCAGAAGGACGTAAAAAGCAATATCTTTCATTTAGAAACATCTGAAAATACTTAGAATTATGCTCCACTTTCCACATAATTATTTTATGCGTGTAAGTGGTTAATTTATTTTTAACGTATGATAAATATGGTGCGATAGAGAATGACATTTTTCAGGGTCCCTGTTTTCTTCAGTTGCCCATCAAAAATCTTAACAGTTAGATACCAATATTTAAGGCAGCAGTTAAGCCTCAAATAAAATTCTGTGGATGGTTAGAGTTTGTGTAGACACATGCATATGTGCATTTGTTTGCTACGCAGAAACAAGTAAAGTAGTTTTTCACCACACTAATGGAATCAGTAGTTAGTATTATGTGTTTGCCTATATTAAATTCTTTTGAAGAGCACTGGAGTTTCTCAAAGAATTGATTGCTTCCTAATGTAAAGATCCTTCGTGATCTTCAGATAAAAGGTAGTTATTAATGTGTATATTTAAGAGCAATAATTAATATGATGTAAAATGCTTAAAAGGGGGTGGTAGAGTGCTGATTCGTTTAGACTTCTCAGCTAATTTATCTGAAGTAAGACTGTCTAAAATTTGAAAGAGCAGACAACAGTATGCCTGGGGTTGTGCCTGAACTACATTGTGAAGAATATGCCATGAATTTCATAGAGTCTGTGTAGCTAAGATCAAGGTACAGAAGGATTACTGCAGGTCCTCTCAGCTTTTTTTGATGGGATTCTTCAAAAGTGGTTCAGCTTGTTCAGAACTTTTATTGGCTATTGTAAAGGTCATTGTTTAAACTTGGAAAGTTGCTATACTCTTTTTTTTTTCCTTGCATTATTTTCAAGAATTCATAACATGTCTATTACTCTGTGATGAGTTGAGTTATGCACTTAAGTTTAACTGTTTGGTACACTATAAATATCTAGATAGATAAGATGATGCAATACATTGTGTGGCAGATTAAAGCTTGATCTACCATGCAGTCTCATTGAATTCTCATTGAATTCTCATTGAAATCCATGAATTTGCATGGTGTATATATCACTGATAACATTGCCTGTCTTTGATCATCTATCTTCCTGAAAATTCCAGTTCAATATATATGGAACATTATTGTGAATATCACTGAAACTACAAGAATAAGCAGAAAATTACACTTAAATAGGACTAACCAGAGAAATATATTTTCAAAATTTATTATGAAAAAGGAACAGTGAACAGCAAGCCAGGAAGATGGTTACAAAATAAAATATAAAATTTTATTCAATTACTTTTCAGCAGAAATTATTTAAATGTGTAATCATTTCACATTATTTTTTTAACAGACATTTAGCCATAATTTAAAAAAAATAGGAAAAAAGCTGCATATATCTATCTATAGAAATAAAAACCAGTCGATTCCCACAAAAAGCCAACCCCCCCCAAACCAAACCCTCAAAATCTTTGTAGTCTCATAATCATCAGTCACATCATGATATCAGTTATAATCCCTCTGCATAAGAGCTCTTATGCATATTCAAATATAGATCTTCATTTGAATTCATGATACCTTGAAAAGCTTTTCTAAGCCAAGTCCCCACTCACATATCACTTTGAAAAATCTTCCCCTTTCAGCATATGGTTAAGATCAGAGAAATATGTTTGGAAAAATGACATCTTGGCAGTATGCGTATTTTTTGCATTTATGCCTTCATATCACATTTGCAAGTTTGTAGGTTAGATAAATTTTCCCAGTACATGACAAAATAAATTTAATTTGAAAATATGGTATTGGAATTTTAAAAGTAGATATAGTTTTTTTTTAAATGTCAACAATGTTAGCTATGCGTTTGTAATTGCAATTGCATAATGTCAGATTCTATCAAGTCTTAACCAAACTATTGTCTTCTCACCATTCCTGTGAATGTTTTTCTCCATATTTGGTAAATGGAAATTAAAAGAACAGGGGTGGATACACAGTTCTTTCGAGGTGCTTAACTGCTGTTTAGGTATTACATTTTGATTGTAGTGTTAGGCACTTAAGTATCTTTGAGGACTCCTACCTCAGTGGTTTGACAGAGGTGATTCAGAAAGCTGTGGAAAGGCAGTGAGAGAGAAAGATTCTCAGGGCTCTGTACAGAAGTCACTGCAAAGATTATCTTTCCTCTCTTTCTTCCTTGTTCACACATCATTACTGGACGACTTGTGCATTGATGAAGATGGGCCACTGTTAGTCTTCATAAGTGTTCTCTTACCAGCTATTCTTTCGTTTGTAGTGTTTCATAGCTGACATCTAAACAGTTACGCTGTTTCAATGTGATAGGAATACAGGTGCTAAAAAGCAGATTGCACAGAAACAATTATTACAGTTTCTTTTATTTGTCAGGGTCTTATGCACTATAAAGTCAGTGGTAGAACTGCTGTCAACTTCAGTGTTTGTCAATTTACTCGAAGATCAATTTTTTTTTCCAGTGGCTTCACAACTTAAGGCACTGAACATTTTCATGGGGATTAATGTTTGTTAGCCTTCTCCCACATGTGAGCTTTTACCTATGAGGATCTGACTGCAAGACTGGAACCAAATAAATCACAAGCGAGTGATATTACAGGTGGAGGAATATAGGAACATAGCACAGTAATTCTGTTATTTCTTGGGCTAATGCTTGCATTACAGAGGCTAAGATATCTGATGATCTATGATATCTGATGTGCTCTTGGTTATATTTACAGTACTTAAATGTAGTTAGTATTAATTTTATTTGTAGGAAATTTGCTACATGAGTCAGAACAAAATACATGATGATTTGTCTGGGCCATTTTGCTGATGGTAGCAAAATTACCTTTTGGCAAAAATCTCTAAACAGATGTGGCTCAGAAATAGCAGACGCTCATTGACACAGCTTGTGTTTTTAAACACAGTTACTCTGTTTATTCTTTTAAGTATTGGTAGAGTATAGCAACATTTTTAGTGAACAGTTTTTTATATTGCTAGGATCTAGGATAGATTTCTCTATAATTCATTCATGAAAAGCAAAAAAAAATGTGTTCTGTCATACAGTATTTTTCAAAAGCACTTCTGTTTTTGAGTCTGAGAGAAAGCTATTCCAAAGTTTTTAGTCTTGCATGATACTCCTGGTTTTCTGCTTTTAACTTGTTACATGAGCTGAAAAGCTATTTCATATGCTACTATTTGTCTTTACAGTTTGCATAAGCTTCAGTAATTTAGCTATGAAAATTTACCTATAAGAACTTTTTCAACTCGGTACTTGATAAAACATTGTCGTGGTTTAACCCCAGCCAGCAACTAAGCACCACGCAGCCGCTCACTCACTCCCCCCACACTCAGTGGGATGGGGGAGAAAATCGGGAAAAGAAGTAAAACTCATGGGTTGAGATAAGAACGGTTTAATAGAACAGAAAAGAAGAAACTAATAATGATAGTGATAACACTAATAAAATCACAACAGTAATAATAAAAGGATTGGAATGTGCAAATGATGCACAGTGCAATTGCTCGCCACCCGCTGACTGACGCCCAGTTAGTCCCCAAGCGGCGATCCCCCTACACCCACTTCCCCCAGTTTATATACTAGATGTGATGTCACATGGTATGGAATACCCCATTGGCCAGTTTGGGTCAGCTGCCCTGGCTGTGTCCTGTGCCAACCTCTTGTGCCCCTCCAGCTTTCTCACTGGCTGGGCATGAGAAGCTGGAAAATCCTTGACTTAATCTAAACATTACTTAGCAACAACTGAAAACATCAGTGTTATCAACATTCTTTGCATACTGAACTCAAAACATAGCACTGTACCAGCTACTAGGATGACAATTAACTCTATCCCAGCTGAAACCAGGACAAACATATTTCAATCAGTATTTAAAAATCAATATACAGATCCTTCAAAATCATTGAACCAGGATGTTACCCATTGTTTTAATGGACATTTTACTTCTGTGAACTAACAAATAAAATTTTTTCTCCTGATTGTCCTTAATGCATGAAACCAATACTTCATTATTACCTTTTTTATATTTTTTTATTCCTTTCACAGTAAAGGACCTGAACCTGTGATGTGGTGAGGTTCCTCAGTTTCGTTGTATTTAGTGGATGCTAAATGCACTGGCTAATTAGTAAGATTAAACCCAAGATATGCTTTTACTTTAGTTTTTCTATCTGGTCATATAACTTTGCAGCAGCATTCTAAGTCTAACATGTTAAAAAACCTTAAGCAATTGTTCACCTAAAAGGTAATAAACTTCCATTCTCAACAAGAAAGCATACATTTCTAAGGGCTGATTTTAATGACAGTTATAATTTTTTTTTTTAACAGCTGAGGATGCATGTGGAGGAACTATGAGAGGATCCAGTGGTATCATCTCGAGCCCCAACTTTCCTAATGAATACCATAATAATGCAGATTGCACATGGACAATTGTGGCAGAGCCTGGGGATACTATCTCACTCATATTTACAGATTTCCAAATGGAAGAAAAATATGATTATTTGGAAGTTGAAGGTTCTGAACCACCTACAATATGGTAAGTCAACTATTGCAATTTTAATGTAGTAAAAAAAAAAGATGATGAGATGTGGAAGGTTAAATTTTGTTACTTTTCCTTTTGTCAATAGGTAGTCTTGCTGAAAACAAAGAAACCCAGTAATGGTTGTTACTATGACATAAATACTGATATTCTAATTGCAGCTGTGAAATAATTTCCAAATATATTCCAAGGATGTAACATTGCGATGAAAGACACTGTAGGCTCATTCACTTCATTGTCTGTAGGTCTAACCATTCTAACCATTATTGTATTAAAAATGTATATATTTAGAAACAGAATGGAATGGACTGTTGTACAGGCAAGGATTGGTGGAGCCTTCAGGGAGTTTCATATGTCAGAAAGTGAATGGCATGGAGTCCTTTCAGCGCAGAGCTGGGGGAAGTAGCATTGGTCGCACCTGTTGGTCACAGATTCTCTCTGGAGGAGTTTCTGTACAGAGAACTGCATATATGGTCTCACTATATAATGTGCTGGGGGTATGGCTGGTGTTACACTTGTATAGAAGTTTCTGTTGTGATCCGAGAGATAAAATACCCTGAGCTGAGTAGCCACAGCACTTTTTAGTTTGGGTTTTATTCCAAATATACTACCTTTAGAGAGGATTTCTGTTTGTTTGTTTGTTGACTTAACAGCAGTAAAAATATTTTTGCTAGGCTGGCTTCTGCAGTTCTTGATCTCAGTGTAGATGCATTGTATAAAACAAGTAAAAGAAATAAAATAGTAAACAACCTCTTTCAAGATCTGGTTCAGTTAAGTAGAAAAAATAAATGATACATTCTGCGTTTTTCTGGCCTGGTAGTTTTATGGTAACATAGCATCACACTACTCAAGAAACATCTGAATATGACAAATACTTGTATTCGTTATATTGGTTTAAATATACTATTGGTTCACAAAAAAGAGGACATATATTAAAATTATATATTATATATAAAATAATATAATATATAAAATAAGATATATAATTATATATTATCAATACAAAAAACCCACCAAACACAGCATAGACAAAATAAATGATATTATTTTAAATTTTATAATGAGAAAATATCCCAAATTATATAATTATATTGTTTTGACATCAGTCTCAGTTTCTACAAGTGATGCTTATAAGTAATATTCCTTACTGCTGCAGAGTATAGTAGAAGCCTATACACTATGTCTCAGCTTTAGCAAACAGTATTTCATAATTTCATTCATACTGCCACCTACGTAGTTAATTACCTGTATTAGAATATTACTTAATTGCTATTGAGTTTTTCAAGCTGTTAAACTGAAATCTTTTGAACTAGCTGTCAGATAAAATAATTTTTAAACAATAATTTATAATAATTATTAGTGAGGTAACACCAATGACATACAGACAATATGAATCACTTGAATAGCTCAATGTGCGTTCTATTACTCTTGAATGTGTTTTATGTATTCAGTCATGAGCTTGAAACAATGATTTAATTTTTTTTTCTGCAGAGGGCTTTGGCTATATTTAAATGATATAATAAGATTACTTTATATATGGAAATTGTCATATTATCTGTTTACAAAACATAAAAAATTACAATGCTAATTTAATAATTGCTCATGTAGAGAAGCAGATTGAGAGCATATTCTTTTTTTAGCTTGTCATTTATATTCCCTAAATTAGACTGATGGGTTCAATTATGCAAAAGTATCCCCCCCATATGTTAGGAAAAATAGATTTGGAAAGCTTAATTAACAACAATTTGTTAATTAAATTTACAGTGGTAATACTTTATATCGCCTTAGACTATAGCTTGAGGTTTAGCTCAAGATATCTTAGTTTATAAAGTGTACATAGAAGTATACTTCTAAAATTAAAACCAGACTCTTGATCTTTCATTTTCAAAAACAAAAAGTACATAATTTGCAAAATTACTAAACACATATCAGTTGATCTAGATAATAAGTAGTACTATAAAATCTTTTCTTAGACATTTTGTTGCTTTATGTGACTGTTATACCTATTGATTTAAAAAGACCTCTAACTTTTCTTCTTCTGCATATCTGCTATGTAACATTCTAAGTTAAACAATGAGCTAGAATACACATCAAGTAGATAGTCTGGAGTTATCCACAAGACAAGACTTGGAATTCTTCTTGAAGTGCTAACTTTCTGTAGTCTTCCAGTCAGTCATTATAATATTTCAGTTATGCCAAGTCTTTTCTTTAAGAAAATCTTGATAGGCCATTTTCATTTAAGTAGTGGGAAAAAATTGCATAGATGCCATTCAGGATTTTTGTTGTCTGATGTCAAGGGCTAATTCTGATGTTTGGTAACTTGAATGAAGGTTTTTTTATTTTATTTTGCATGTGAAACTGAGAGAAAATGATTAGTTTGAGGAAACAGTTTTCCCCATTTTTTCTTAACAAAACAAAACACTGAAAATAAATGAGATCTAGTGAAATGTTCCTTTTTGCCTAAGTGACAAGTTAGGTTTTGAGACATTCATTGGTGAAAGAAGTAGCAATGTCATTATGGGATAATTTATGCAGCACATGGAAGTTCAGAATTAAATATTCTGAGAGTATCTGGACACGTAAGAGTTTTCTAATGCTTGCCTCTAGGATGCTTTGGTTGGAATGTTTCAGTCTCTTATTTTGCTGTTGGTCACTTTTAATGGAATATTTAATAATCACTGAGCAGAAAACTGGAATGATTCTCTAGGCTGCTTTGACATGGGTGTCCTGGATTCCAGCATGTACTCTAGTCTGAATTGTTAAGACAATTGTTAAGACTCTAGTTAAATTGTATAGACGGAGTAGTAGAATCTCCTTCCCAGAATATTCTATGAAAGGTGTGCTTAGAGCCATCTCCTGATGAGAGCAGATGAGGATGGGAAGTATATATTTCACACTGTCCTAGGCAAAGACATTAAATCTGTATCTTCTATTCCTGATTACCAGCTTAATTTAGCTGTTGTTGAAAAACAAGTTGACAATTTCTCCTCCTACGTGTTTGGAGAGCTTGGTTATTACAAAACCCAGAAAAAAATAAATCAGTAAAGCTATTAGACTAGCTGAACATGGAATGATGATTAGTTTTGAATTAACCAATACATTTTTGGTGGATAGACTGGGAAGTGATAGAAAATAATGGTTGTCATAAAGTATGTGCTTAGAGCTCTCAATTCAGAGAACTACTGCTGTAGTCTGAATAAGGATCACAATTTCTTTTCAGAGAAGAAATAATTATGTAATTTTTTTCTTATTTGTTAACATGAAGGTGTCCATTAAGGTGAAGGTGTTTGAGAGTGTAGCACTGTTGTAGGAATAGCCAAATGTTGTAGGGAAAATGTACTTCATTTTTACCATGACAAAAAAACCCCACCAAAGTTTTCAGCTCTCTTTTTTCTGGCTAAGAGTGCAGTTCTATGAAAATCTTTAGTGTTCTAACATTTGACCTACAACTGGCATGTTCGTAGAAAATAGTAGGACACCTAAGTACTCTGTTATTAAAGATAAATTTGAAATATGATGTAATTACTCTTTTTAAAACAAAATAACTCACCTCACTTCTGTCTTACCGATAGTGTATTCTTGGGTATTTCAAAACTTTTCCTACATAATTTTCCTAAAATGTGAAGGAGGCTTAGAATTTTCCATAGTAAATGGAAGTATTATTGTATTGTCTAGACCATTACTTTGTTTCTGATTTTAGCCAACTTGTAGTCTTTTCCTGTATAAATCTAGATACAATGTAAAATGATACATGCTGAATGAAATTTATGTTGGTGAAACTATAGGCAAATTATTTCTGTACTGAAATACATTTAAATATTTCATTGTTTGATATTGCATATTTTTGTGTGTCATATAAGTTGCATTAAAATAGAGCTGTTAAAGAACAATGGCTAACAAAATGAATTTATCCCTTGCAACAGTGATTTTGCACATTTTTTTCCCCAACAGAAGAACTCCCTTTGCATTCATTTTAAGTATTCTGTGGAGAATGAAATTACATTTTGTGAAAAAATCTTTCCCTTAACGTACATGCAACAAAACCCCATCCAGTTTTAAAAGATTTTGTCTGAGGTACTTAAAACTCTTTTGATCCTTATAATAAACTTCTTCAAGATAGCCTCTTAGTTTAAGACTCCCTTGCGGATTGTATGAATAAGAAAGAATAAGAACACAAAAATGTGGGTCTTTGTTTGGGTTGCCAAATCAGAATTTATTCCAAGTAACTACTTACTTGTTTCTCATCAATTTGGGTCTATCCTTGACCTGGGAACATTCCTGATGATGAACTTTTTAGTGGATTTGACATATTTCCATTTAATTTTTTTATATTGTGAACTTAATTTGTTTACTCTTCTGTGTAGCAGAGCCAAGGATAATTTAATAAGCTTTACAATTTATTCATTACAAATTTACAGCAATCGTAATTTCCCTGTAAAAGATTTGTGAAGCTATTTCTCATTTTACAAAAAAAGTTTATAATTTATGAAGGCTGGAAGCTCAACTAAAAATATGATAAAACACGTAGTCCTAAATAAATAATATCAGTGTACTGATTGGCCAGTAGCTTTAAACACAGTGTTCTTGAATTTCACAGTAGATTCTCTTTTACATCTTGTAGGATGATAATTACATTTTACCTTCAAGTGTTGTAGTAATATTGCACTTGCTGGCTTTTTTCTGAATCCAAGCTTACAAACTCTGTTATTGAAGTTTTAAAATATTAGTAGTATGTTTTAACAAGTGGTTAGGCAAATAATATACAGTGTTTTCTAGAGGAACAATATGCTTAAATAAATATTCATAGAGATTAAACTTTATGTTAAATAAACTAATAGTAATTTACCTCTAAGTTAAATAAATTTCACAGAGTGAAAATTAATTTTTTAAAGTTTTGGTGCTGATGTAGCATGGTATTGCATTAGCATCTGAACATCATTAAGAATAGCCATTCTAAATCAGTAAATGTTTATTTTTGTAGTTCAGTGTCTGATAGTGGCCACAGCAGTTGCTTAGGAAAAGACTAGAAGACACCAAGATGATACGATAGGAGGTGCTCTTCACCATTGTGTAGACTCACAGCCTCTGCAGTTAGTGATTTAGGAACTTCTTGAACCAACACTTGCCTTAAAATCACATGTTACGTAGCTGTGAATAGACCTTTCTTTTGTTAATTAGTCATTCTTCAAAGGTCATTCTTCAAGATCCTTTGGAAAGTATCAAATGAGTTTTGTTTTTTTAAATCTGTCATGGTTTAACCCCAGCCAGCAACTAAGCACCACACAGCCGCTTACTCACTTTCCCCCCACCCAGTGGGATGAGGGAGAGAATCAGAAAAAAAAGTAAAACTCATGGGTTGAGATAAAGACAGTTTAACAGGACAGAAAGGAAGAAAATAATAATGATAATAATAACAATAATAAAATGACAATAAAAATAATGAAAGAATTGGAATATACAAAACAAGTGATGCACAATACAATTGCTCACCACTCCCCAACCAATGCCGAGTTAGTTCCCGAGCAGCGATCCCCACCCCTCCCCTGGCCAACTCCCCCCAGTTTATATACTGGGCATGATGTCACATGGTATGGAATATTCCTTTGGCCAGTTTGGGCCAGCTGTCCTGGCTGTGTCTTGTCCCAACTTCTTGTGCCCCTCCAGCCTTCTTGCTGGCTGGGCATGAGAAGCTGGAAAATCCTTGACTTAATCTAAATACTACTTAGCAACAACTGAAAACATCAGTGTCTTATCAACATTCTTCTCATACTGAATCCAAAACATAACACTATACCAGCTACTAGAAACAAAATTAACTCTTTCCCAACTGAAACCTGGACAAAATCCAAGCAGGCTGTATCAATGAGTTCCCTGTTACGCGCACAGTCATGTATTCTTTAAAATAACCTTAATTGATGTGTCAGTCATAACTTTTGTCTACAGAAGCTGTATCATCCCTTCCCTTGCATTCACCCATATATATGCAAATTCCCTTCCTTTCTACCATTTTAATCAATTCTTTAAAGTAATGAAGCATATCGGCCTGTGGCTTTCTCTTAACTTTGAAATAACTTAGCTCCTCACTTTTCTCCCAAGTCCTGGATACCTGGTCATCAAAGTTCTGTGAAGATCTGCTTTCCTCAAGACTCCCCTCTCCCTGAGCCTGAATCAGATAAAGTTGTGGGATCAATATGTCCTAGATTCCACCACAATTGACAGTATGACCAACAATATGTTGGGCTTGTCTTCATTATTCATAATGTAGTCGTTGATCAATATTCCAGGATGGCATTATGCATTTTGATAGCATCAGACATTTTCACATGCTCTTAGCCTTTATACCATGTTGTAAAAACATCACCCTGGAGGCTTACAATACACATGACAACACCACATTACCTCAGACATTTTGAGCAGTAAGAACAGAAAAAAATATATCTTAGAACAATGGAGAAGGGCCCAGAGGAAATTTTGTCCAAGCGCTACCCAACCTGAACATTACCCATTCGCTCTAGAGGAGCCTTAGGTAGAGTCACTCTGCATTCATGGCCTGATGCCCTGCGATCATGCCCTGGGACAGTTGGTTTTAGCACTATAGGCCTCCTATGATATCTAGAATACAAAGTCTCTCACTCTCATATTCTTCAACAATACTTTTTCTAAAATATATGTGGCATCTTATGTGCCATTTTCCATGCCTTTGCTGTCATTTGCAAATGATGGTGAAAATTAGTATTTCCTGACTCTTAGTCCCATTTTACTAGTGCTATGAAAGAACCAAATGATAAACATTCAGTGCTTTGCAGAACTTGTAAGCGATATTAGTGAAGAATACATCAACTAGTGCTAATTAAAATCAAAGTGAGGATAAGCAGACAGATGATAGTTATTACGGAAAAGGGTTTATTTTGTTGTTTTTTGGGGGGGGGGAGGAAGATGCAGCTAATTTCGTGTTAGAAATCTACATTATAACTTTAAATTGCCAGTTCAGTTACAATAGAAATTAGCCTTCAGGAGGCATTTAAAAATTAAGTATACTGTTGTTGACAATTAACCTACAACAGATGCATGCATTAACACAACATGTTCTCAATCATATCATTATAACAAAGCAGTTATTTGATTTATGTAGCCATCCAGTGTCTGAATAGGTTAGATTTATTTTCAGTCAATGTACTTGATCTAATGATGCTTATATATAAGGCTACAGAAGAAAACCTCTGCCTGACATAAATGTGGCAACACAGGTATAGACAATCACACCTCATTAGTACAAGTACCAATGAAAATAATAATGTGTTGGAGAAAAAAAAACCCAACAGACAACACGAGAAGCCGAGGTGCTCATAAGTAGAGATTAAAATGTGGGGGAAAAAAACCACACTTCAGGCCCGGCAATTTTTTTCTTGAAAAATCACTTCAAATTAGCGACAAGTGTAATTGTTTCTTTTTTATTAATGAAGGGTTTCAACACTGCCTTAGATTATTATTACTGTTTTCTCACTAGTTATTATACAAAGTTTTTGAATCTGTGCTTAATGCTTGGAGGAAGGACTCATGAAAGTAATGCTTATGAGTAATATGATCCTAATAAGGATGTTAAGTGCCCAAGATGATACATGGTTTGTAATCTGATACAGCTGAGTTCAAATTTGAAGAATTTAAAGAATTGATACTGCTTAACACAGGAAAAATGCCTTCAGAAGAATGTTGTAGCCAAATAGATGGAAAAAATTATTCAATTAGTATGGCAAAGAAAATGCAGTCATAAAAACATGCTGAAAAGTGATTAGCAGAGTATTTGTTTACTGATAGTGGATAGAATTAATTTTTTATTGGATTTAACTGAAAAAGAAAAAAAATGTAACTGCAAAAAGCAGACAAGTTTTGGAGTGCCTAAGTCCTTCTCTCCTTCTAAAACAGGGAACAGAAGGTAACAGAGATAATGCTTAACTGTAGAACAGGGTAAGCAGAAAGTCAGGAATAGGAGGAATACTAATGATAAAAATATTGTCTGGTTTGAATCTTTTATAATCCATGCATTGTGCATTATAGTTTTCATCCTCTTTTTCTGAAGGACTGAGAACAGAAATGAAGTGGCTTGCTTTTTTGGAAACAAAAGCTTTCCATAGAAGCCAGGTATTTCTGTCCTTTAGTGTTTGCCTCTGTGTTTTCATTTTGTACATGGCTGTTCCAGCATTTCGCCTGTGGCATTTCCATTAGGTCATTCAGAGCAGTCCAAGAGACACAGTCCATTCTGTAATGTGTAGGGTCAGGCCCAACAGTAGTGTTAGGAGGGGAATTTGTTACAGTGATTGTGGAGGTTAGTGGCAAGTTTTTCGTTGTTCTGTTGTGTGATTCCATGTGGTAACCATCATTTGAAAAGGACTTTGAAACTGACTTTACACCTGGTACACTCAAAATGCTTACTGAAACATGAAAAAGATTTGAATCTAAGATAGGAAAAAGGTATCAAATCACATGTTTTACAGCAGAGATGGAGGCTTCTCTTATTTTGTCCTATTTGACCTTGCGTGTTTCTGAAGAAATAGAAGGCCCTTCCATGGTACCCTGTTCTAGTGATTTTTCCTGTGTTCATTTCTCAGGTTGTACTTCAAAGTGTAGTGCACAAACATGTCTCAAACTTTTCAGGCAGAATAGACACATATAGCCAGGAGTTACATGATGAAAATAATTTTGTCACTTAACAGTAAAGACCTTGAAGTCTATGCTTTTTTTTTTTTTTAAGACATAATTAGTTACTTTGTGACATTCACAGTGAATAGACTCAGGAAAGGGAGAATCTGACTTTAAGAAACTGTCATATCCATGGAAATACAAATCAACCAAAGATGTAAATCAGGAGTTTAGTCCTGGAATTCAATATTTTATATATGCATCTACATAACTAGGTTGTAAGGGAACACAAGACAGAATGGTAGAATCTTATAATCAGGATAATTCAGCATGGAAGGGAACTCAGGAGCTGTCTAGTCCAACCTACCGCTGAAAGCAGGCTCAGCTCTGAGGTGAGACAACGTCACTCAGGGCTTTATCCGGGCTGGTCTTGAAAACCTCCAAAATGGAGACTGCACAACCTGTGTGGGCAACCTTCTTCAATGCTTGACTGTCCCTGTGGGGGAAGAAGCTTTTCCTTTTTTTCCTTATTTGGAAATCATTGTTTACAGTCAGAATCAACACACAAGAATTTATTATCTCCAAAGATCTCTTTGAGGTCCAAACATCTCTTGTGGTCTCTTTCTTCTTCATGGATAGGCAGTGATATGACCTTTCCTCTGGGCAGGTTTGCTGATCTGGCTAGTCCTAGCTTATGAGTTGAAGGCATGTTAGAGTCCTTCCTTCCCCTGGTTCATGTTGTCCTACTCATAGGGGTATGTACATGACCAGAGTAGTGAATCATTCCGTCTTTCTCTAGACTACAAAAAGCTAAAGCTCATCTGGTACATGTGATTTATTACTATATAATAAAGTCAAGGCTAGGTGAGACAACTGTTTGTTAAATTATCGTGTGTACTTGGATCAGGCATGGAGTAATATAGTCACAGAATCACCTCAGCTCATTATGGTACAAATGAGCACTTTGCATGGCCACAAAGTGATACTGCTTTTGAAAAAAATATGTTTCCACTCTTATTTCCAGCTCATCCCCTACCTTGTGTTGGCTCAGGCCTTTACATAGTCACAAAGGAACTGCACCAGGAAGTGATACAGATAAAAACTAACTTATTTTCTTCCTGTGTTAGTCAGTAGGTAACACAAGAGTTGAAGAGAACAGTGAGGCACAAAAGGAATGGAAGACTGGTTACTGAAGGAGTAGGATCACTTTATTGTCAAAATAAAGTCTGAACTGTTTTCCTCTCAGGTACTACAGATTGAATGACAGCATCCATGCAGGGATTTACATCTTTTTTACCTTAAAGTACCTTACTTTACCTTAAAGTGCAGAGACTTCACAGAGTTCATTGATTTCCTTTATATTTTTCTACTGTATCCTTATTTTATTGTATCCCTGTCATAGTATAAAATATTTTATTCTGATTAAGGTACACAATGTTAGGAAGGCAGTATTTCATTGTTGTTGTTGCGCAAAAATAGTATATCCTGGTGTTTAAATGCACTTCTCTTGAAGAAACATTTCTGAAGCTGTTCCTAATTTCTTACCTTTCCTATGTTCATGAATAGTGCAAAAGTGAACATTTGTAAGCCTTATCTGAAGATACATGTTTTCATTATTCTGATGGTACTTTTTAACATTATGAAGTTATTCTCATCTGGAGTCAAACAGATATCCACCAGCAGTTTTCAAATGAGCAGTTATACATTGGATGGGCTTTTTACATACATTCTTCTCAACAGAGATAGGAATGTATTATATTATTTCCCAAAGTCTTACCAACATTCAGAAACAAATTGAAAAATAATTCTTATGAATCCTTATATGGTAGAAGAGTACTCAGGTTTTTCCACCATTCCTCTTGGGTCAAAGATTTACTGACTACTGTGTTTGTGCTTCTATGGCCCTATTTAGCCCTCTTTGGACAGAGCAGCCCAGAGTGCTTCTGGTATTGCTTATTTGTAACACTGTTTTGTAGAAACCGGACAAATAATAGTCTGGACCTAGAGCATTTTACTAATGAATACTTAAAAAGCATGATCAGTAATAAAAGCTAACAAATGCAAAAAAATCTGGAGTCTCTGACTCAACAGTTTCTGGAAAAAATACAGATAGGAAGGGCTTGATAATTTAGCAGGGAACACTTTCACTGTGCTTACTCCAGCAGAATACTGCACTTGTTTTGATGTGGTCATTTACTATTGTCTCAGGATGGCAATTGCTGGAGTAGTGAGGGAGACCGATTGTTCTTGTCTTGACTGAAACATCAGTCACTGAACTGGCAAGTCTCGCAAGTAAGGCTGAAACAGCCGTATTTTGTGCCGCATGAGTTGTATGGTGGGGAAAAGGGTATTAGACGTAAAGCAGAGGATAACATAAATCTCAGGACAAGGCAGGTAAAAAAATCCCACAACCAACCCACAAACCAAAAAACAACCTAAAACCAAAACATGTAATTGTTTGATTTGTCATTCCAGAGAATTAAAACTTCACACTTCCTTGTCCTGCCATGATCTCTGTTTACTTTATTCAGCAAAGTCATTGATGGGCTGTGGGAGAACAGTAATTCCTGCAGAGATAATCCAAAATCACTCTTGTTTCTACATTCTGGATTAAAATCATTAGTAAGTTTTATACATTGGGTAAACTATATGCATTTATAATTCCATCTTTTATGTCTAGGGCCATAACAGCCAAAAGTATAATATTTTGAATGCATCAATGAAACCCTTTCCATTCATGAAAAATCCTGACAACAAGGTAAAACATTGCTTATATGGGGCCTACAGACTGCTCAGAACTTCAGATGCTGCTTCTTTTTTTGTCATTGTCCATCTGTTTTGCCTGTGAAAATCACTTGAGGTGATTTAGGGTGCAAATTCACTTGAAAAATGAACCAGTAACTAAAACAAACCATTAAGCATCCTATGAACCTGCTAAAGCAATTTCTTTATATTAAGGAATGACACAATGTCAAACCAGTGTCAAAGCAATTTTTATTAATTACATGCCACCCAATATACAGGTGGCCGGTCACAACCCATAGCTTCTTGGTCATGACATAACAGTCAGTAAAAAAGAAAATAAGCCATTCACGTATGCTTACTGTATGTTTATTTCTTCTGCATACATTAGGTCATGCAAGTAAAAAAACCCACCAAAATGCAGCAATCTAGAGCTTTGAAAAAAAGCTTTGAGCAGATGACTTATTCTTATACACCCCTGAAATGAAAAAAGCCTATTCTAATAATTGAGTCAATTTCAATAAATATTTTTATCCCATAAACTTTTAAACTGATTTTAAGGTTAACAATTTTAGGTGTCTCCAAATGAAATAAAATAAATTCTCATTATTTTGAAACCCTGAAGGTAAATTCATCTAAGTAAATTTTAAAAATTTAAACATTTGAAAGTTAAACACAATTTCCCTGTGACCTAATTCCTGAACCATGTTAATATTCTGATACCCTATGTCAAGATAGGTATAATAACATGAGAAATGGTACAGAAAAGGGAAGAAGGATGGAAACAGATACAGAAAAGCATCTATAGGGAGAGTAATAAAATAGGCTAAAGCTTTTAAATCTTGAAAAGAAATGTGAGAAAGGGTATGAAGGATTCATAAAATAATGAGTATTATATGTCAGGTAAATAAGGAATATTGATTCTTCACTTCTCACACTAAAATAAATAGAGACGCTCAATGATTTATCAGGCAGAAGACTTAAAAGGTAGAACTTTTCTGTTAGTGTACATAATTAAGTTGTGGAAATCGTTGGCATGTGATGTTATAGACAGAAAAATTAGATTGAAAACCGATCAGAAATTCATAAAAGGAAAATTTCTCAAAGGGTAATAAACACAAAGGCCTGCATGAAGGGCTCCATTCAAGAAGCCTGCAGTCCATAAAATTGCTGGGGATTGTGATGATGTGTCCTGGTTTCAGTTGGGAAAGAGTTAATTTTGTTTCTAGTAGCTGGTATAGTGTTATGTTTTGGATTCAGTATGAGAAGAATGTTGATAAGACACTGATGTTTTCAGTTGTTGCTAAGTAGTATTTAGATTAAGTCAAGGATTTTCCAGCTTCTCATGCCCAGCCAGCAAGAAGGCTGGAGGGGCACAAGAAGTTGGGACAAGACACAGCCAGGACAGCTGGCCCAAACTGGCCAAAGGAATATTCCATACCATGTGACATCATGCCCAGTATATAAACTGGGGGGAGTTGGCCAGGGGAGGGGTGGGGATCGCTGCTCGGGAACTAACTCGGCATTGGTTGGGGAGTGGTGAGCAATTGTATTGTGCATCACTTGTTTTGTATATTCCAATTCTTTCATTATTTTTATTGTCATTTTATTATTGTTATTATTATCATTATTATTTTCTTCCTTTCTGTCCTGTTAAACTGTCTTTATCTCAACCCATGAGTTTTACTTTTTTTTCTGATTCTCTCCCTCATCCCACTGGGTGGGGGGAAAGTGAGTAAGCGGCTGTGTGGTGCTTAGTTGCTGGCTCGGGTTAAACCATGACAGATATAAGAAGGGATGAATCTCATTCTGTATGATCAATTTCTGACTCTCCTGGTGAATTATCTGTTGCTGCTCATTGTCAGAAATAAAATACTAGTCTTAGTGTATTTCTGATCTAACACATCAGTACATACTTTCTTAGATACCATCAAGGATATGATTGGTATTATACAGGGTCTTACAATTCGAGTCATGCCAGTGAGAGATTTTTGCATGATTTATATAAACCAAAGAAATAATCATAACCGAGATGTATCAGGAGTAATAGTTTTCCAACTGTAAAACATTTGGGGGGCCGAAGTTCATAACTTTTTGGTTTATTTTATAAAAATATTATGCCTTCATTTAAGGCTTATGGAAAAAAAGCCTAAAGCTGCCAAGTTATTATTTTAGGCTTCAGCAAATATGGAATCTAATATTTCACCTGGCATTATGTAATGATTAATCATAACCGGTGTTAAGATGTGAGCAATACTTTTAATGTAATTTTTGTCTGGTTTAATTTTCCAGCCAATTAGAAATTCTTATAGGACTTCTCTTCCCTCTACTAAAAAGCTTATTAATGAAGATATTTATATATCTTGATTGAGCGAGCTCCTAGTCTTCTTTCTTGGCTAAGTAGACTTTCTGGATCTTTCTATCTAAGATCAAGTAAGTAAGTTGCTGGAGCCTTCACATCTCTCTATCAGCCTTTTCTGTACCCAAACTTGCAGCATTGGACTGGTATATTTGAATCAGCAGAAAAACTACCTACCCCATAGTACATATTCTCTCATCCTTGAAGCATATAATACAGGTTCTGACATCTTTCACATGGATATATTGCACTGCTGCACAACTTCTTTTCCCCATTATTTTTTATGTCACAGGATAAACTTTTACCATCATTTCTGTTTGCTGGGCAAGAACGTACTGGCCTGCATGCCCTTAGTGAAGTTAAGGGTAAGGTGAAGGACTGTTGCAATGAGGCTTGATTTCTGTTCAGTAGCTGACAACATGTCTTTCAAAAAAAACCCCAACCAACCTTGAACTGAAGCTTCCAACTTTTTAACAAAACTTTCCAATTCTGTGTAACTTACAGAACTTGAGATTCAATCCCAAAATGCAGGCATCTTTGCTTGTTTGTGTTTTGTTTTCTGGGGGGCTGTGTGTTTTGATTTTTTTTTTCCAGAGAGTTAGTTATAAGAAAAGGGAATTTCCTTAAAAGGTATAATTAAGGAAGTGCTGCAGTCTTGAGTGCAATTAAAAGCAGAGTTCAGCTCCTGTGGGAGAGAAATGAGAGATGATTATGACAGCAGCAAAGTCTAACAGTCCTTAGAGTATTAGTTTTTCATTCAGTTTTGAGTTACAAATGAATCTGCTAGCAAGACCTTCCCCAAACCTGTTAATGGATTTAAACTAGCTAGCTGAAAGTTATGTTTATACTGAAAATTTTGCTAAACATGAAATTATAGCTTTGCTAAATGTTCTGGAAATTATTTTTATTACCATAGTCTGTGCATTAGGCATTTATAGCCATATATTGGAATACTGCCATTCCATTTGCTTTTGGTGACTTTGGACACAGAGGCCCCAAAACTGTGAAGCAGAGCAGCAGCACACTGTATTATTCTGTTCTAGAAAGATTCAACACACAGAAATAAAGTTAAATCCCCAAACTTGTGATTTTAATGATGTGTTGCTGTTTAAAAACTAGTGCAAATCAAATTAAATTAAAGGCTGATCTATTTAGCATGACTATTCCTCTTACCTTTTGCAAAGCTTGTTACTGATGCAGGAGAAAGGTAAAAATTAATCTAGTGGTTGCAATTGCCTAGTTCAGTTTACACAGTGGGGTCCACAGTACTTTGCAGCTTACCCTGTATTTCTGATCTCTAGTTTTCCTTTAGCTGCATCCTGAAACATGGGACATACATAGATTTAAATTTTAGTGGCTCATAATTCATGACAGGAGTATCTGGCATGGTGTTCAGACTGAAAACCAGTTGATGAAAACCACCTGGGTTATTCAAGAGAATATGTGTATGTATTTTCCATTTAAAAAGATCTAGGAACATACACTCTTAACTGAAGTCTGCGACTAACCCTAAAAGAAATCAGAGTTAGGAGTAGGATGCCATTGGTATCTGCCAATGGGAGAATAATACAGCAGCCAGCAAAAAAATTGGTATTTTTTAAAGTATTGCATCAAATACACAATAAAAGGAGGTAGAGTTACTGTATCAAATATCTAGTATATATATTTATTTACATTAAGTCAATCAAGAAATGAAAAGATGGATTTCTTACGATATATCCGTTGGTATTAGATTTTAATAGATATCTGGTATTTGAAAAAAAGAAAATAAAAGGGTAGTGCTGCCATTATTGAATGTTAAATTTGAAGAGCAAGGCATTCTTTCTATTATGAAAAATAATCAGAAACATGTAAAGGACTTTATTTGATGAAAAGCAGGATTTAATTTATCTGGAAATCAACTGAAAGAGCAGAAAGGTAGGATACGGGCCAACTAAGCTTTTAGAAACAAGCTAGGTCAGTTTTTCATTGCAAAAATTATTAGGGCAGTAGTTACTTTAGCTTGAGTTATGAGAAACAGAAAGAATCTGCCTCAGAATATGAAGGATTAAGGCAATTTGAGTGAAATATTATTATTATTGATGGGTAAAGAGACATCAGTACTAAGTACAAGGACAACAGACATTAAAAAAACCCACCAAAACAAACTTCAAAAAAGAAGGATTAAGATAATCTGCAGGAGATCTGGCAGTAAGTGGAAGTGAATATATTAAATATTTAATAACAGACTATCCTAATACAAAATAACAATATAAATCATAATAAGAGACCATTAAAGCTCCTGATACAGTCATAAGGATATACAGATCAGAAAGAAATTTTACAAAAGGTGAGAAAAGAACCACATGACTAATGAATAAAAGCATAAAATAATAGGAAGCTGTGAGAATACAATAAGAGAGGCCATCACAGTTGCTGGATTACAACCACCAAAGGATATAAAAGACAATGATGGAGGGACTTTATAAACACATAGAAGTAAAAAGAGAACAAGGAAACAGTGCAAAGCAAATAATACAGTGAAAATGGCAGGGACACCTGGGAAGTTGTAAGAAAGCCAGTTAGCTCTGAAACCTGGAAAGAAATTATGGAGTAAGTGATCAAAAATTGCTTAATGCAAAATCTAATTCTATTTACTAAGCATTTTTTAAATTACAAACTAGCAGAAAAAAGGCAGTGTTGTTTCTACATATGTAGGGTACTTAGTAGGGAAAATGCATACAAAGAATAGTTACTGGTTAGTCTCCGTGAGTCATTTTGTGTTGCATCTTAGATGGCTTAGTTCTAGGCCTGGTGATTTTAAATACTTTTGCTATATCTTGGATAGTGGAGTAAGAATTATGCATAAATACCATTAATGACTGAAATGTGGAGGGTTGCAGGCTCTTTAGAGGATAGAAGTATGCTTCAAAATGATGCTGATAAATTAAAGGGAATATGCATATATCATCAACATGAAATTTACTTCAGGCAAGTACAAAATGCTGTAGACTAGATGAAGAAGACAAAGGCATAAATATAAAATATGGAGTAAATACCCAGACAGAGGAATAATACCCAGTAAGTACATCAGAAAAACACAAGAATTAAATAGTCATAAGAAACATTAGTGAACAGTACGTCCTTGTGTTCACTGTTCACATAACTGTGTGTGTGCATGTGCATGTGCATGCTTTTGTGTGTGCAAAAGTAAATTCTTATTACAGAGTTTGGCCTGCATTTAAGCAAGCACACAACCTTCATAAGTTGCAGATAGGGTTAATGAGGATGCTGAAAAGTGTTGAATTCATAAGTAGCTGAAAAAAATTGTAAATTTAAGTTCATTTGCAAATGAAAATGGTATTTGATATTTATACAGCCTTTAAAACTACATTAGCAGTTCCACAAATCTTTTTGGATTTCTTAATCAGGTATGTCCCAGTATATCTTGCTTAAAAAAAAAAAAAAAAAAAAGGAAAAAATTTGAAACAATCTTACATCGTTAGCTGGTGTTGTAGCTCAGCAACCTAACATTTGTTCTCTGTGTCATGCTAGGATGGGTAGTAAAGGTTAGGACTAAAGTACACTGACACAGCTGTGGAGCCTAAGATTTCTTTCATCTGCCCATGCTTATATGTAGTCTGCTCTGGTTATCTTCCTAGTCATTACATTCTTATGAGTGCAATACATTCAAGGTCAGTCTTAATTTATAACAAGTGAATTAGTGATCTAATATCTTTTATCAGTTATTAGATCTGAATATTTGCAAACTTTCCAACTCGGCTATATCAGAATAGCAAAGGCTCTCTGCGTGCTCAGATAACATTATCATTATCACTAATATCAGTAAAAGGCATCATATAAGAAGTTAATAGATACTAAACTCTGATACAAGATATTTTAAAGCTAACGTATTTGGCTTTTTATTGTATAATTTACATTATATCACCTTCCAGCCAAATGTCATACACAAATGTAAAATTCTTTTGGTGAAATTAAACTGAAATTTTGACAGTAATAACTGATTTGTGTGGTAAAGTAAATCAAAATTATTATTCTAAGGAGTGTTCACTTACAATCTGCTCTAGTCTGGAAAATCAACACAATGAGCTGGCCTTTTAAATGAGGCACCAGCTTTTCCCAGAGTGTAAGATACCTCATTCTAACAACACAGAATATCGGTAAATCTTCTAAACTTTGTTTTTGCTCTCTAGCAAAGCTTTTACATGTATTAGTCAATATATTAAACACTTACATAAATTTTATTATGAGGAAATGTTTTAATAAACATTTTCCATTTTCTTTGTGTCCTATATAGAAGCCAGCATTTTTTAGCAGGCCTACTTTGCTCACAGTTTTGGGGGAGAAGGGGAGGCAAAGAGATGAGAATTAAGAACAAATGATATTTGCTTATATCACAGTGAAAATGTTAACATTTACATTTTAAGACACAAACATTCATTTTACATATGTATGTTTTTAACAGCTGTAAATTGAAGACTTCTCAATCCAGGGAATTTTATAAATAACACAGATTGATCTAGTAAAAATCAAATTGAAATATTCCCAATTACTAGTCACCTTTTGTTATTTTAAATAATATTAATTACCCACAATTAAAAATATACAATGAGATTTTATAGTACTCAGGAGAATCTTATACATTCTTCTTAGTTCATAATTTCTTGTTGTATTGGGTTTTTAGACATTTATTGCTCTTTAAATCTTCAGTATGGCCTCTGTTAACAGGGAATGTTATGTCTTCTGTTGGACAAATTACACTACAAATGTTCAACTCAGAGGCATGGTTCCAAAGCATGGAGAGTTTAAAATGCTGTGACATGGATCACTATTTCACAGTCTGATTTACTGGAAACAGCAGGTGGCTAGCAGTCAGACCCATGCAGTGTTTCAAAGAAAACAGTTATATAAATTGTGATTTTGCACACACCTGTGTATGAAGAATTAACATCAATAAAACAATTTTTACGTGTATACATACTTACACTTCAAATTAGGAAACAAAAATCCATCTTGTCACATTTCTCATAAGATTTGCCACAAATGTTGCATTTTTAAGTTGGTTTTATAATATTTATTTTTCTAAAAAAATATAGAACACACTGAAAAAACATATGTCTGTGTTATTCTGGATATATTAGCATATATAAACTCAATAATCAGTAGTGTATCAATAGTGTATCAATAGTATATTTTGGTGCATCCTTTCTAAAATGATATCTTGAAAGTCAGTAGAGTTTGGCCCAGACTCTTGCTTTACACACACATCACTTCATGTATATCTACAAGGTTCGGCTCAGTGCCATATCAACCTAGGTCTAGAACTAGAAGCAGTACAGCTGCATCACTGGGAATCCATGCTCAGGGCAATTATTCTTGCGTCTCTGTGCATAAATAATCTCTGTATGTTGTTTCACATTGAAACACAGGAGTGTGTTAGCTCCAGCCAGTTATGTGGCACAAAAGGGAAAGACTGTGGTACTCTGTGGTGCAAGCTTCTTTCATTCAGTACCTGATATCCAGATTGTGTGTTTTCCAGTGGTTCAGAGTGTACAAGCAGAGGTGTGATGTTCAGAACTCAGATATAATGAGGTGCTTGGCACTAACTTGAATATCTCAGAGGTATTGCTCTTGGTTGTCTAGATATGCCAGTTATCTACAGCATCTACACAGAACTGAAGAGGTCCTTGGTTCTCTGTAGAGAAAAGAATTTATAATCTCAGACACTTTTAAGAACTAGTCTCTGGGGTCAGTAATAAAAGGCAATGTTTTGGATGAGAAGAGCAACTCCTGTAATTTTTTGAGATTCAATATGCTTTTCATAGATACAGAATTTAGTGCCAGAAAGAACTAATGGATAATCTAATGTCCCCTCCTGTCAATGCCAGACTTCTGTATTTCATTTGTTTTTCTGTGCTAATTTCAAAAAATTAACCAGTCTTCTGCAGTCTTCACTTAAAAGCGCTAAGTGATAAAAAACACAACTAAATTTTCCTTTTATAATTTGTTCCAATAATTACTCACCATTGTTTGCAAAAATAGGGAAAAAAAATTACACTTTGAATGTGTTTGTCATTGACTTCAGCTGCTGGCTTTTTTTCATGTCTTTTCCAGATTAGAGAAGGAGATCTTCAGTGGTTTTTACATTCCTTTCTTTTAAATTTGATACATTAAGAAAAGTTGGTACATCAATTTTTGAGTGAGACATTTTTTGAAGACATAAAACATTCCTTTTAGTTTCTCAGTTATTTCTTATATTGTAAATAAAAAAGGTCAACAAAGGAAGGCTGGATGCAATATTCCAGTAATTACTTCATGCCTACCATAACTGGAACCAAACTTGTACCTGTATTTCTACATACTTCTTCATTGGTTAAGCGTCTAAGGTTTGTTTTAGCCTTTTATGCTGCAGCATTTAGCTATGTTAAAGGAAGAGGGAAAGTGCTTAGCTAAGAAACTCACTTAGTTAGGTCACCCAGTATGATGGCCATATTCTTTCTGTTACCTTATTGTCAATCCATGAGTGTGGTGGGTTGACCTTGGCTGGATG
Organism: Haliaeetus albicilla; assembly: GCF_947461875.1. Taxonomy (NCBI): domain Eukaryota; kingdom Metazoa; phylum Chordata; class Aves; order Accipitriformes; family Accipitridae; genus Haliaeetus; species Haliaeetus albicilla. Next base: position 60,085,314 of record NC_091485.1, on the reverse strand, counting down.
CCAGATGCCTACCAAGCTGTTCTACCACTCCCCTCCTCAGCTGGACAGGGAAGAGAAAATATAACAAAAAGCTCATGGGTTGAGGTAAGGACAGGGAGAGGTCACTCAACCAATTACCGTCATGGACAAAACAGACTTGATTTGGGGAAATTAATCTAATTTATTACCAATCAAATCAGAGTAGGGTAATGAGAAATAAAATCAAATCTTAAAATACCTTCCCCCCACCCCTCCCTTCTTCTTTGGCTCAACTTCACTCCCGATTTTCTCTACCTCCTCCCCGCCAAGTGGCACAGGGGGACAGGGAATGGGGGTTGTGGTCAGTTTATCACATATCTCTGCTGCTTCTTCCTCCTCACACTCTTCCCCAGCTCCAGTGTGGGGTCTCTCCCACGGGAGACAGTCTTCCGTGAGCTTCTCCAATGTAGGTCCTTCCCACGGGCTGCAGTTCTTCATGAAATGCTCCAGCGTGGGTCCCTTCCACGGGGTGCAGTCCTTCAGGAATAGACTGCTCTAGTGTGGGTCCCCCGTGGGGTCACAAGTCCTGACAGCAAAACTGCTCCAGCGTGGGCTTCTCCCTCCATGAGTCCACAAGTCCTGCCAGGAGCCTGCTCCAGTGCGGGCTTCCAATGGGGTCACAGCCTCCTTTGGGCATCCCCCTGCACCAGCATGGGGTCCTCCCCAGGCTGCAGGTGGATATCTGCTCCACCGTGCACCTCCCTGGGCTGCAGGGGGACAGCCTGCCTCACCATGGTCTTCCCCACGGGCTGCAGGGGAATCTCTGCTCCGGCGCCTGGAGCACCTCCTCCCCCTCCTTCTTCACTGACCTGGGGGTCTGCAGGGTTGTTTCACATGTTCTTACTCCTCTCCCCAGCTGCAGTTGCAGTTGCACAGGTTTTTATTTCCCCTTCTTAAATATGTTATCCCAGAGGTGCTACCACCGTCGCTGATTGGTTTGGCCTTGGCCAGCGGCTCTATCGGCCATAGGGGAAGCTTCTAGCAGCTTCTCACAGAACCCACCCCTGTAGCCTCCCTGCTACCAAAACCTTGCCATGTAAACCCAATACACCCATACTGGACTATTAAATCCAATATGGTACACCTCAAAAGTGCCTATTTCTCATAAATTATTATGAAAAGACCCTAAGGTGACTAGCTCAAATATAGAAGCCTACTATGTATGTATATCAAAAGTTAGGTAAGTTGTCCAGTTGTGTAAGTTAAGTGGATTCTGCAAATGCAAAGAGAAGGGAACTGCTGGAAAAATCTATCTCTAAGTACCAGGCTATGAATAAGGAGAAACATGAAAGAAGATAAGAGATAGTAGGCAAGAAGATTCTGAGAAATGGAACAGACAATTTTGACGTTGTTAATGGAAAAAAAACCACAACTCAAAGACGGGACAGAAGATAAAATAATGCATAAAAAATACAGGGATTCTAGGGTATTGATAAAAGGACCGAAAGAGGTCAAAGCCAAGGCACTGATGGGGGAATGGAGAAGGTGTACAAAAGAATATAAATATATACAACTGGAATATGTTATCACAGAGGCGCTACCACCATTGCTGGTGGGCTTGGCCTTGGCCAGCGGCAGGTCTGTCGTGGAGCCGGCTGGCATTGGCTCTGTTGGACATAGGGGAAGCTTCTAGAAGGTTCTCATAGAAGCCACCCTTGTAGCCTCCCCACTACCAAAACCTTGCTATGCAAACCCAATACAATGAGTCAACTGTACATCAAATCAACTGTGGGTTTATATTTACTTACAAAATGTAGAGAGTACCATGTTTTTTTCTGCTGGCAGAACTCCATCTGGAATCTGTTCTAACCAACATGGTGAACTCTGTCCTTACAGATATTCTTTCTTTTGCTAGGGCCTAATTGGCACAACGGTACTTGTATTTTGAAATTTCCATGATAGTCTGTCAGTACAGAAAATATGAGAGAAACAGAGGTTTTGTGAGCAAGCCCTTTTAGGACCTTCAATTCCAAATGATCTGTATCTGCTCATTTAAATGGTTATTCTGTGTAGAAGTTGTTAAACATGTTTCTTCAAGTAGAAAGTACTTCATCATATGCTTATGTCATAAATCATTCTGCTTCTTTCTAAATAAGAGAGATATATTTACTGAATTAATACATCATATTACATCATTAGTTATTTTCACTTTTGTATCTGGTATTCCTCTCTTTCATGTCTTATTTTGTTCCTAACGTAGATTTACATACTCCCCCCCCAAAAAAAAAAAAAAAAAAAGGAAAATTCTTACAGGAAGAGCATAGACTTGCTGTCACATCTTGCAGGGATAGTGTTGGGAGGGTGAAGGCCCACCTGGAGTTGAATCTGTCCAGAGACATGAAGGGCAGCAAGAAGGTATTCTACAAGTACCTAATCAGCAAAATTAAGACTAGGGAAAGCATGAGCCCATTGCTGAATGAGGCAGGGAACCTGGTGACAAATGACATGGAAAAGGATGGGGTACTTAATGCCTTCTTTGCCTCAGTTTTTGCCATTAAGATCAATATTCAGGAATCCCAGGCCCCTGAGATCAGTGAGAAAGTCTGCAGCAAGGAGGGCTTACCCTCAGTAGAGGAGGACCTAGTAAGGGAGCACTTAAACAAACTGGACCCACATAAATCCATGGGGCCCAATGGCTTGCACCCACAGGTGCTAAGGGAGCTGGCTGATATCATTGCAAGACCACTCTCTATTATCTTTGAAAGGTCGTGGTGACCTTTCTGGTACCCAAAGTCTAGAAGTTAGCAAATGTCACTCCTGTCTTCAGGAAGGGCAAGAAGAAAGATCCAGGGAACTACAGCCAGTTAGAGTCAACTGGAAATCATTTCCAGGCACATAAAGGACAAGAAGGTGAATGGGAATAGTCATCATGGATTTACAAAGTGGAAATCATTGCCTCCTACAATGGATTGACTGGGAGAGCAGTTCATATTTAGCTCAACTCTAGTAAAGCTTTTGACACCATGTCCCATAACATCCTCATAGAGAAGCTGACGATATATGGGTTAGATAAATGGAAAGTGAAGTGGATTAAACACTGGCTGAACAGCTGGGCCCAGAGGGTTGTAATCAATGGCACAAAGACCAGGTGGAAGCAAGTCACTAGTGCTGTACTGCAGGGGTCGATACTAGGGCCAGTACTGTTTTACACATTCATTAACGACCTGGATGCTGGGACAGAGTGCACCCTCAGCATGTTCACAGATGATACAAAACTAGAAGGAGTGTCTGATGCACCAGATGGTTGTGCTGACATTTTTAGGGGCCTCGACAGGCTGGAGAAATGGACTGAGAGGAATCTCATGAAATTAAACAAGGGAAAATGCAAAGTCCTGCATCTGGGAGGAATAACTCCAGACACAGTACATTCTAGGAAGCTGCTTTGCCAAGAAGGATCTGGGAGTTCTGGTGAACAGCAAGCTGGCCCCATGAGCCAGAAATGCACCCTTTCAGCAAATAAGGCCAACAGTCACTTGGGCTGCATTAGTCAGAGTGTTGCCAGCAGCTCCAGGGAGGTGATCATTCCCCTCTGTTCAGTACCGGTGAGGCTGCATCTGCAGTAATGTGTCCAGTTCTGGGCTTCCATGTACAAGAGAGATAAGGGCCTACTGAACTGAGTCCAGCACAGGTCTACAAAGATGATTTAAGGGACTGGAGCATCTTTCATGAGGAGAGGCTGAGACAGCTGGGACTGTTCAGTCTTGAGAGGAAAAGGCTCGGGGGAAGCCTATATCCGTGTGTATGAATTCCTGATGAAGGGGGAATGAAGATAAGCAAGCCAGACTCTTCAATGAACACAAATTGAAATACATTAAAGTCCATCTGCACAGAGAAAAACGCTTATTTTTTTACGGTGAAAGTGGTCAAAAACTGGAACAGGTTGCCTGGAGAGGTTGTGAAGTTTCTGTCTGTGGAGATGTTAAAACCCAACTGGACACATTCCTGGGCAACCTGCTTGGACAGGTGGCTTTGACAAGATGATCTCAGGATGGCCTTCTGTCCTGGTTTCAGCTGGGATAGAGTTAACTGTCTTCCTAGTAGCTGGTACAGTGCTATGTTTTGAGTTCAGTATGTGAAGAATGTTGATAACACTGATGTTTTCAGTTGTTGCTCAGTAGTGTTTAGACTAGAGTCAAGGATTTTTCAGCTTCTCATGCCCAGCCAGGGCACCTGACCCAAACTGGCCAACAGTGTATTCCATACCATGTGATGTCCCATCTAGTTTAGGAACTGGGAAGTGGGGGGCAGGGATTCGCCGCTCGGGGACTGGCTGGGTGTCGGTCGGCAGGTGGTGAGCAATTGCCCTGCGCATCATTTGTACATTTCGATCCTTTTATTACTACTGTTGTCATTTTATTAGTGTTATCATTATCATTATTAGTTTCTTCTTTTCTGTTCTATTAAATCGTTCTTATCTCAACCCAGGAGTTTTACTTCTTTTCCTGATTTTCTCCCCCATCCCACTGGATGGGGGGGGAGTGAGTGAGCGGCTGCGTGGTGCTTAGTTGCTGGCTGGGGTTAAACCACGACACCTTCTTACCCCAGTGATTCTGTAATTCTGTGTCATTCTTCATCTTGCTGTCCTTCTTTCTCCTATAGCTGTTTGTTTCTCTAATATTTTTATATCCTGTTGATATTCCGCATTTGAGAGTTTATTGTTTGTATCAATACCTCCTTTTTATTTGCGGGGTTTTTTTCAATGTTTTCTGCTCTCTCTTTGTCACTGAACTAGAATAGGCTTTTAGCTGCAGTTGCTTTCTTTTATGCAGCCAGGTACATTAGCTGGAGAACAGGGATTACTTACTGAATACTTTTCTGCAGTTTTCTTAGAACATGCGTAGTGATACGAGTTTCATAAGTAGATGTGGTGGGTTAACCTTGGCTGGCTATCAGATGCCAACCAAGCCGCTCTGTCACTCCCCCTCCTCAACAGGACAGAGGGAGAAAATAAGATTAAAAAGCTTGTGGGTCAAGATAAGGACTTGGAGATCACTTACCCATTACCTTCACAGTCAAACCAGACTCAACTCGGGGAAGATTTATAGCCAGTTAAAAATAGAATAGGATGGTGAGAAACAAAGAAAAAAATAAAGCATCTTCCCCTCCCCACCCTCTTCCCAGGTTCAACTTCTTTCCTTCATTCCCAACTCCTCTACCTCCCCCGCTGGCCCTGAACAGTGCAGATGGGGGATGTGGGGTTGTGGTCAGTCCCTAACAGTTCCTCTCTGCCCCTCCTTCCTCCTCACACTTTTCCCCTGCTCCAGAGTGGGTCCTTCCTACAGGCTACGGTCCTTCCAGAACTGCTCCAGTGTGGGTCCTGTCCACAGGCTGCAGGGTAAACATGCTCTAGTGTGAGTCCTCCATGGGCCACAGTTCCTGTTAGGAGAGACTGCTTCAGCATGGTCCTCCCCATGAGCTGCAGGGGATTAGCTAGAGCACCTCCTCCCCATCCTCCTTCTGTGACCTTGGTATTCACAAGATTGTGTCTCACTTTTTTTTTTTTTTCCTCACTGCCTGTGCAGCATTTTGCCCTTTCTTAAATATGTTTTCACAGAGGTGACACCAGCTTGGTGGATGGACTCAGCTGTATCCTGCGGTGAGTTCATTGTGGAGCTGGCTTGAGCCAACTGTGCCTGGCACAGGGCAGCCCCTCATCTCTTCTTGCAGAGGCCACTCCTGCAGCCCTCTGTGGCAAAGAAATAAAATTTTCTAAGATTTTTTTCTTAGGAACTGCCCATCTATGAATCAACAAAAAAACCACCCCTCACCCCCCCAAAAACAAAACACAATTTAGATGACTAAATCTCAACTAGTTATACAAACACAAACAGATGATGTGTTTTTAGCTTTTAGCTTTGAAGGTTTTTTATTATGAACCATCAAACTGGGAATTAGTCTAAAATCTTAGAATCATAGAATTGTTTAGGTTGGAAAAGACCTTTAAGATCATCAAGTCCAACTGTCAACCCAACACCACCATGCCCAGTAAACCATGTCCTGAAGTGCCATGTCTACACGTTTTTTGAACACCTCCAGGAATGGTGACTCAACCACTTCCCTGGGCAGCCTGTTCCAATGCTTGATAACCCTTTCAGTAAAGAATTTTTTCTAATATCCAATCTAATCCTCCCCTCGTGCAACTTGAGGCCATTTCCTCACATCCTATCACTAGTTGCGTGGTAGAAGAGACCAGCATCCACCTCACTACAACCCCCTTTCAGGTAGTTGTCGAGAGCAATAAGGTCTCCCCTTGGCCTCCTTTTCTCCAGACGTAAACAACCCCAGTTCCCTCAGCTGCTCCTCATAAGACTTATGCTCCAGGCCCCTCACCAGCTTGGTTGCCCTTCTCTGGACACGCTTCAGCAACTCAATGTCTTTCCTGCAGTGAGGGGCCCAAAACTGAACACAGTACTCGAGGTGCAGCCTCACCAGTGCCGAGTACAGGGGGACGATCACTTCCCTGCTCCTGCTGGCCACACTATTTCTGATACAGGCCAGGATGCCATTGGCCTTGTTGGCCATGTTCTTGTAAAGTGTCAGAATAATTCCTTTCAAAATGAGGCATTTTGCATAAGTGCTAGTACTACTCGTCCAATGCCCTTCTCCTTTTTAACTCTTACCTAATAGGGCTAAATGTGAGCTGTCCTATCCCTTATTTCTCATAGATAATTTCAAAGATTTGGTCCTTGGTTTTAAAAGCTTTCTATCGGTTATATCTCTATGGAATAACAGTGATGGAGGTGTATGATATCCACATCTTAATTTTATCATAACATATTAAAAATCCTCCATATGAAAGATACAAGAAACATTTGCCTAACTGCAGTTGGAGAACATTTGAATATGAATGTTACAAATAGGGTAAGAGGAGTATGATCAAGTACACAGAACAACAGCAAATTCATAGTGTTCCTTTAAATGAGATAATTTATCATAGAAAAATGGTGCAATTTTAATGATTAGAGCAGTTTAATTGGGAGATTTGAACTGTTTTTCTGTCTGGGAGTAGCAGGAGCAAGGAGGGGAGAAGTGGGAGCCAAGGGTGACCCTGCACATGCCATGTGCTCACCAGCAATGTGCAGTCCTGCAGGGGCTGAACACTGAGGTCAGAGCTGGGGACTTAGAGTCAATTGACAGCCCCCAGCATGGTAAGTCAAAAGGAGACAGCCAAGGATAGAGCTTTGGCTGGCTGAGGCTGAGCTGGAATGGGGTTCCTGAGCCCAAGGGCAGAAGGTCATCAGTGTCCCCAGGCAGGGCTAGTGAGGGCTAGGAGGGTGCCCTTAGGGCCCTTGTGGATTCCAGTTTTGTCTTAGATTTTTGTGTTGAAGAACAACATGTTGTCTCTTTATGCTTTGGATTTTTTTTTTTTTATGAAATAAAGGGTGGTACAGTTTCTTGATATTTGTCAAGCACTCTGAGATGGAAGTTCTATAGAATTATCAAGTAAGAAATTTATTAGCTTACAGTTATATTGCGGAAGAGGAGAAGGTCACTACAGATAAATATAAGCAATTTTAAAATGTAAATGTCTTATGTGATAAATTCAGTATAGGAGACCAGATGTTTGAGATATAGAAGAAAGTTGTTGCACAAAAGGTAACTGGGTAAAACATTCATTCACAAAAAAATAAGGTGGAAACTAAATAAGGTCAATAGTTCTGTGAGTAATCTGCATGGAATCCTTGACAGCAATTATATTTAAATTATGCAATAAGAGTAGCCTTTTCTGACAGATTTCAGTATCTACCTTGATACATTTTCAGAGGCAGAACGTAGGAAATAGGAAGGAGTGAACTCAGAAAAAGATCACCTGTAGTTTGAGTGGAGCTGCTTAATTTTTATCCTCTTACTTTGTATTGATGAGTTGTTCTTTAAAGGCATTTCAGGACTTGCACTGGCTTATTATCACCCTTAAAAAAGATGAAATAACATAACTGATTCAAGCCTAACATGACAGCATTTTTAATTTTTATTCTAATGTTAAGGGAAAGCTCTTTTAAGATACATTTGCATTTGGATTTAATATCTAACTATGAGTAACTAGAGTGGCAGATACTCAGGAAAACTTTCAGATTCTAAAAGTACTTTTTCTAATAAGACCCATGGGGTCTCTAATTTTGCTGCAGAGTGGGAGTAATTTGACTTACATTTTAAACTTTATCTGCAGCCAGAGTTGCATGCCAATTTCCCTTTATGCTGTACAGAAAATATAATTAGAGTCTTTTACTAGTTTGAATATTACATAGCTATATGTGCTTTTCATTTAACTACTGTAGTTACATGAAGTACTAAGGATTAGGGAGAGAAGTTAAACAAAAATTAGCTGCAGGGAGAAGTACTCTTTCCTTCCTATTTCCAATGCCTCCAAGCTTCTTCGGTGTGAATCTGGCAATACTGATACCAACTAGTAGCCCAGTAAATATAACTTTTGCTTTATTACTGGGAAGTGGCCACAGGCTTTGTATTGATCTGACAGCGGGATTGTCTTAGGACTCTTCTGAAGTGTCTTGACCTGAGCTGGTTTTAACCTGTTTGAGCTCTGACCGGTGCCTACTGGCCAAGTGACAGATGTGACTATCATGTATAGTAAAGGTCTGACAACTCTAGGCAGTTGCTGTGTAACACACATTGGCCCTCTGTGTCAGCTGGGCCTGGGGAAGGCTGGGAACCAAGGAGAAAAAAGCAAGCTCTGTTAAGAAAACATCAAATAGCCCAAAGATGATTCAAGATTGTGGAAGGGGAGTTTATTATTAACATCTTTCCAGGGATGAGCTCAGGATACTGATGACTCACAATAAACATTTTCCCCCTCTGTTTGGGAAAGAATGAAGTGCTGATCTCAGGACACAGAGGGATGCTGAAAGGGTGAGCATAAGACTGGAGAAAAGGGATAGCTACTAGGCAGATTTCTTTTATTAAAGAAGTTACTAGTATTATTAATGAGACTTTTTGATATTTAGACTGTTAGTCTGTTAAAGCATTAATTGGACTAACAGTAAATTTTGGCTCCATATACATGATGTTCTCTTCTGTCCCAACATGATTTTGTGTGTAACAAGCTACACAATACTTCTGCATATATGGTCGGCTGAACATCAATTGTAGTACCCAGCACCATGTTCTTTTGTTTGGTTAATTTATTAACACCAGAAAGGCTCAAGAACAAGCTTCCTTCCCCTATTCAGGCAGTAGACTTGTAAGTATAATAATTTGCTATATAGAATTAAAAAAAAGAAGGTGGAGAAAATAACTGGTTATGAAATAGTAAGATGTTGGCAACATTTTAAGAGAGGTAAACTATATAAGCCTTTCACAGATAATGGTCCCAGTCATTCAGTTTGACTGTTACCTAAAAAAGTAATTGGTCAGACACAAGTTGTATTCAATTCAGTTTTTTTAGAGTAGCTGTGAAAGTAGAGAGAAGAAATGTGTGGAATTCCAGGGAAAACACTCAGATATATCATGTTCATCCCTATACCTGTCCAGGGTCCTCAGCTCTTCAGCCAAGGCCCTCAGAGATTGGAGGTTCTTGAAAGAGACAGTATGCCACAGGTTTGCTTTAGCACATGCAGGAAGAAATGTCCCATGGCAGCTCCTGGTGTCCACCTTACCATAGCTTCTGGGCCACCAGGATGAGTCCGTTTGGGGGAGGCCTCACCTGCACAGCCTGATCAAGTTGGAGCTGTATCTTATTAGTGGTGCATTGAAACTCATCTGCCTCTGCTCCTTGCTGACTGCCCTGACCGTGGCTTGGTCTCATCAGTTATACCAAGGAGCTGTGCAACTTGCCACAGCTTGTGCGGTAGAAAGACCCATACATAAACCATCATGTGCAGCCCAGGTGAAGTTAATATGTATTTATATTGATTCTATGATCTGCTCAGGAAAATTGAGTTGTAAGCATGAAGTCACTTTGTATATGAGGTATTTGCATCACATTTATGAATAATGACTCCTTCCAAGTCCCTGATATCTGTATGAAAATCAGCAACTTATGATAGTAGTCCTTCAGGCAATTGGGACAGCAACACTGTCCATCAGTGTTATGTTTATTACTTGTGTCACAAACAACATATTACTCGTATCATAGGCTGACATTTCAGAGTATGTGTGTTTGGAAGTCTGCTTTTACTTTTCATCATATTTCATATTCTGCCAAGTCAACAGATTAACTGGAAAATCTTTGACATATGAACATCTGGCTTTATAAGCTGCAATCTACTTCTGAAGTTAAAAAGTATTTCTTAATCATGACACGTTTCAACATTTAGTATTCACAGTACTACAAAATTCCATCAATCATCAGTTGGACCTTTATTCAGTCCTTAATGATCATACAGTAGTTTCTCATAGACTTGCTTTATATGACAGTAACTTTACTTCAAAATTGAACTTTTTCCAACATTGTAAAGGCATGACAGGGCTTTCATATATTTCAAGACTGACATTTTTAAAACAGAGACTTTTTTTCATTCTTCCAGACATCATAATGAACTTGACAAAGAGTCATAGGGTGAATTATTTTTATCACTCTAGCTGAATAACTTTAAAATTCATCAATAGAATGTTAAAGTACTTTACAGAACAAGTGTTTTTTTCAAGGTAACGTAATGTAGAACTTTTTTTTCCCCCTTCTTTGCAAACATTGGCTTATTTAAGTTTTCATTTGTTTGTTTTATAAATCAGAAATAAGTGATTGCAGTGGAGTTTCTACCTAAAACCTTAGTTCTAAATAGCTCATTAGGTTAAATTTGAAGAATAGTAATTTACTGTTCTAAAAATAAAAAATAGCTTTTTGTCAGTCATTTGGCTGCAGTTCTGAGATATGGAAAAAACAATCAAGGCTATATCTAGCTTCAAACTTGTCAATGTCCTGATTCTCAGTTAAATAAATCACTTAGTCCTACTACAGACAATTTTACAGGAACTGACCTTAGGAACTAGGTTTTTCACTGACTTGTGCCTTTGTAACCACTTAAAACTTGGGTGATACATTACCCTCAAACTGCTAATAGAACGTTATATTTTAGACACTTTTCTTTTGGACGCTTTTCCTTTACTTTTCTGCTGCATATTTAACTTTGAGAAAGTGCTGGCTTTAGGGACAGAAGTCTTTGTCTTCTTTCCTCCTTCAAGACTGAATTAGTACTGTTTAGTTTCTCCTCTGAAAGATGTATTCTGTCATTCCTTATGACTGGACACTGAACTATGGCAATGCAGAAGATTAACTTAACTCCCTTCCCCTTTTGTTTTCTTTATTTATATGCTTGCTCTATTTCCAAGCTAATCTTTCTCTTACTCTGTTGTTTCTTGTTTTCATCATTTGAAGACTCAACTGGGAAACTTTGCATATTTTGATATTGTAATTACCTTTCAAATTAGTCTATTTTCTCAAGCCAGTCTGTTATCTCATGAGATGGTTAATTCCTGAATCACCCAGGGAATTAATGACTTGAATGTACTGGATGCACACACAAGATCAGCCCTGGTACCCAGCTACAGCTTGAGTTTCACACATACAATTACATGAAAAATTCCACTTACATAAAAATTCTATAGCTTCTGTCACAGAGATGTCTCATTAAGTCTTTTTCTGTAATACAGATACACCAATATTGTATATGTTAATGCTGCATAAATGTGAGCTGCAATTAAAATTCTAGGAAATCCACAGTTCTAAAAATACTTACTTTCATGTTACTTGAGTATTTATATTGAAAATACTTTCACAAAAGAACAATTTACAGGCAATTATCCATCTTGTTGACCTATCTTGTTATCCAAAGATAACTGAAAATATCTATTAGCATGTAGCATTTATTTGCTATCTTCAACAAAATTCAAATCTTGGGTTCTCATTTTAGACAGCAGTAGATTTTGTAAGAGATAGAAGAGGGGTTTTATGGCTGTTTGACAATATATGTCACAGTGTCCTTGCTCTGAAATGATTTAATACAATTTGGATAGAACACTTCCAGGAAAAAAAACAAAACAAAACAGTGAGGAAGAAAAAAGCTAGTACCCAAAGTTGTCATGCAATAGACATTCACATTTATAATGATTGCTATTAAGACCCATTAATCTCATCACTGGAATTGGAAACATAAAGAATATTGATAGGCCTAATCATACAAAAAAACTTACTTATTTAGTGCTTGACCAAAAGGTTAATGGTTAGGTTGGTGTCTGAACCTCAATGTAAACATCTTACTTAACTGGGTTGATGGAACAAGAGGGATATGTTAACTTAATCGTTAAATCCTTCAGGATCTTTCAAATCAAGCAATGTGTTAAATATTTAGTTAGTTTCAGCTTTGCTTCTTTAGTGTAAATCTGGTTCTTCCTAAACAGATCTGGATTTATTAAATTAGAGATCTGAGTTTTAGTCTTCTATCCACAAATGAGTGTCCTTACATCTACATTGTGGGGTGGATCTTTTTATGAAGCTTGTTAAAAGAGTTCTTCTTTCATGGGATCAAGGCAATCATGGAGAACAAAGGAAAGGATGCTAGGAGTCTTTGATTATGAGTGTATTTTGTATAGATGTATAGGAAACACAATAAGCTGTAAGTGGTTGATACTTCACATTTGTGTTTAATACACCTGCTCCCTAATTTAATCAAAATTTAACCAAACCAAATAAGTTACTGGTCAGGCGCTGTTCTGTTGGGTAGGTCTTTCCTTTCAGGGGGGTGGGAGGCTACCATCTTTTGTAGTTTTTGTATTATGCTATGTAAGTATTAAGCCCCGCTAGCATGTACGTGTACATGGACAATGCATGATAGGCCTTATCAAAGTATGTGATACTTTACCCTTTTTTAAATCAAAGCTTATTATAAAGCAGTTCTATTTCAACAAGCAAATAATACCAATGAGAAAGATTCCACACAGCTGCAGTTAGCACCAAAACAAGCACTTAAGATTTTGTAGTGCACATGTATGAGTGATGAGGTCTATGTATGCACCTAGTCATGCTAGGATGTAAGTCTGTGTTAGCTTAAGGCTTTGGTAGTATTAGAATGGGTTTCAGCAGTGTTATAGATGGGGTATAGACCTCAAATTCCTTTTTGATCAGTTCAATTTCTGTGAATCTCCTGGCTTGTGAGGAAATGTAGGAACTATATGCTTCATGAAAAAGTTTTATGTGAAAAACTTTGCTGTATATTTTCCCAACAAAAATACTTCTATTTGGAATATTTTTGGATATGTTTAATACCTAAACTAAGGTTTGTATTAGTGGGGCTTGTGTGCTTGTTACTTGATAATAATCTTTCTTCAAAATTAAAATGCACATGTTTTGCAAATAAATCAGTTTCACTAATATCAGAATACCTGATTCGGTGTCACTGATTTCTGCTCCAAACAAATAAGTAACACACAAAGCTTAAATTCTGCTACCATTCCATACAGATTCAAACATAATAAAATAGAATTGGGCACTTAGAGTGAGGACTGCCTATTTGACTCTCTTTTATCTCCTACCCCTTATATTCATATTTTGTAGTGTCTATATCCTTCCTTGAAATTTTTACATATTTGTTCACTGATCTGATTTTGAGCTTTGACTGGACCTTTGCAATCTGGGCACTTTTTGTCTCTCTTCATACCTGTAGCCTAAATTACTGCTTTTGTTTGTATATTATACACTGTATTTTATCTGACTAAACCAGAATAAACTTCTGAGCCAGTTCTTAACAAGATGGCAAAGACAATCATTGCACATAAGCAATGTATGAAAAAGAAAACAGCAGTATGAATGAAAGTAGTTGTAAAATAGTTTGGCCATCATTTCTGGAAGAATGAGGAATACCATATCTGTGAAATTTGTACAAAATCAAGCATTTTTTTCTTATCATTTGTGTCTTCTACTAATCCTCTCTTTGTCACTGGGCTTTAAAGAAAGAGATAGTTCTTTCTGTTTTAATTTCTGTTTGGAAGATCTATAATTTTAGAAGATTTTTAGTAATTAAGGAGAATTTGGTTACATGAACAAGACAGGGATTTTTAAACTACTTGTCAAGATTATAGCTAGCTGGCAATGTGCATTTCAAATGTTAAAGTAAGCGTATAGTATTTTATGATATGTCATTATGTCTCTGGAAGAAATGGAGGATGTGCATGTTAGGGATGCACGACTAACCAAATCCAACAGGTGTTAAAACTCAAGATTTATTCTTCAGCAAAAGTTAGTTAGAAGTCCGGTAATATTTTATAAAACCACAGGCTCAATGATGTAAAGAGAATTAATACTACACGGCTGACTCAAGAATCCCCAAGATTTAAAGTGATGGCTCAAAATGTGCATATCGCTCACCTAAAAGCTGAGGGCTCTCTCCCTCGAGGAGTTACCTCAGGTGGTGCCCCGACCCGAGGGGGAGTCCCGGACTGCAGACCCGCTGCTCCGAGGAGGACTGCCAACGAGGTCTGGTGGGACCCCGTTTATACCCCTGTCGAATCTGACCTGTGGTCATTTAATTCTATTGGCTAGGAGGGTCACCTCGGTGTACCTGGTGCATCTCGACTGGCCAGTTCAAATTTCAACCTGCAGCCTCCAGGGTTTCCTTCCCCTTCTCCCTTCCTGGAGAAGTTTTGTTTCCTGCTGGCAGGATTGGGGGGGGCGGGCGGGGGGGAATGTACTGCCACAGTGCACTATGCTATTAAAAAAACCAAACAAGCCAACCCTGAATTCCACTTTGCAACATAAGGTGGGAATTATGTGTTAGATTTTTGAAGGAGAATAAAATACTAATTGACTTCACTGGATCAGAGTTAGCCTAAAGCAGAGTGATTTTTGAAAATTGCCTCCTAAATAGTACAGAAAAGAAGGGGATGGAGGCACAATGTTGTAATGAAGTGCAAGAAGAATAAAATTTTGATTCTCAAAAATATTAGTGCCTTATTTCTTCTGTAAACTGTGATTTAGCCACAGTCTCAAACCAAATAAGATGCAAAGATGGGAACTTCACTGACAGATCTGCATGCATAGCCTTACACTTGTACTAATCCCTTGACTAGCCACAAAGGTGCATTATTTCAGTAAGCACCTCTTTTTTTTTTAAAATACATTTTACATTAGATAACAGACTATCTAATGTAAATGTTGTTAACTACACATAGTGGTGAGATACTTCAAATCTCTGGTTCACAACCAATGATCTGAAGATTCTCCATGAACATTTCTAATAGTTTATGGAAGACAACTGCAGAAGGGAAGCCTACTGTCTGTTGACTTAAATTTGCTATGCAGGATTCTGTGCAGTTTGAGGGGGAGCTACATCTTTTGAACTATAAAAAAAGATGAGACAGCTGCATTTCCATTATGGTAGATATGGTGTTTTTCTTTGAATTTTAGGAAAATATTGTAGATGATGCAGTGTAGCTATGCTTGTAATAGTAGCTGGCACCGAAGTAGGTTGGACTGCCAATGCATTATGGTAATTTGCTGAGAAGATAAATTGACGTGGGAAAAGGCGCAGTTATATGAGCAGAATAAGCAATCATTTTCTGCCAGTTGCCATTATAAATTCTGTCAGCTTGCAAATCTACTTTCTGGGAACAATCCCATAGAAATCATGAACTGTAAAGATCAGAGTTTAGGAACTGTGAATTTAGTTAGAACTCAGATGATATCAGCATGTGCTTAGTTAGAATCATCTTAAGTATAACCTATTGCTGTCAGGGATAGATGTGTTAATAAATAATTGATTTGATAGGTAAACTTAACTAGATATTAGCTATTTTAAAAATAAAACTAGTCTTTTACCATAAGCATATTTAAATGGGTAGGGTGATGTTTTCTCATGCCTTGGACTATAAACTTGCAGTGTATTTTTCACATGTTTTTGTGATTATCAAAGAGAAACCTTACTATAGGCAGAATATATACTAGTCAAAATAGGTGCTAAGAAATGTGTTTTACAGCCTTTTTTTTTTTGGTTCAATTGTTCAGTAAGACCTCTTCCAGTAATAGGTTTATTCTCAAATATGTAAGCAGTGAAAGGTTGTTGCCTCTATATTGCTTAACAATTAGTTGCAGGGTGAGAATTTAAATAAAAGACCTATTTTGTCTTGCAACATTAGGTAATAGTATTATGCAGAGAAACAGCTGTACCAAAAAGGACAGCTAATTAAACCTCTACCTTCCAAAAACCAAGCATCAGACTAAAGTATACTTCTTATGTTTGTAACAAGATATTTGTAACAACTCAAGTCACTTTATGGCTGTTAGAAAATGTGTTTCATGCTGAAATTCACAGTGACAATGCAGAAAGATTTCATGTTTACTAATCAAAAGGTGTAGGCTTCTGCTTTTTATGCTTGTTACAGTGCAGTTCTCACTTTAATCAGTACAGAGCAATGTGCAAATGCAATTTAATAGCTAGCTAGAACAATGTACCGTATAGTAAAGCTAAACAGAAAAGGAAATTAATCTGTTTTGGGGAGGTTTTTTTCATGAAATTCTGGATATCAGTATTGTATATAACTTTATGAAATTTCCACTGGTTTGGAAGAAAACATTTTGATACTGCCTGGGTGGCAAATCAGAAAAAGAGAGCTAAAAGGCCCACAGAGCCCAACAGCTGAATAACCAGGCAGTTAGGGGACCCATTACTAGCCTGGCAGCCATGCAGCAAAGAAGCACCAGGCTAACCAGCTGGCAAAACAGCTAAGCAGCTGACTGGCCAATAAGTGATACAAGCAGGCTGCTTCTTTGGCTTTAATTAAAGGTTTCACCGGAATGAAAATTTCTATAGATCTTACTGACTGTCACAATTTTATATCACAAATACCAATTTGATATTAAAATTATTTGGTAATAAATGAGAACAATTCGTTGATATAAAAATGAGTGTTTCCCCTATTAACACAAACTAAGAAGGATGCTCTGCTTAGAAAAATGATTAGGGCGGATCTTCAGAACTGGAATCTCTCTCTGCCAGAGGCTGTGTGTACCACTAAAATCCAGATTCATGGGGGAATTTGGGTGTCGAAAAAGCACAAATAATCTTGGAAGAGAGTTGGAGAGCTGAGGTTTCCTTTTTGGCTCTTCTGCCTACACTCTAACCTTTGCAGACTAGAACACTTTTCATTTTCCTTCTGGCTCGATGAATACTTTGATCCTTTCGCAGAATGGCACATCAGTAATATGAATGGTAGAAAGTGCACATAAATTAATACACGTATTTGTATTGAAAGTGCCTCTCTCTATACATGTCATCTTGTGTCGAGGATGATGAACTTAAGTGACATTTTTGGATTCCTAAACCTTTGTCTGAAACAAGGATTAAACTGGTATGTTCAGTTTCCTGGATGCGTGCTGTAACTTCTTAATTGGCAATATATATTTAAAAAAAAAAAAAAAAGGAAAAAAAATCAGAAGACACCATAAGTAGGGTTTCTGATTATGTTTTGCATACTTTGTATTAGGGATAGTATTACTGATAGACTTGAGCCTGTCAGAGGACTACATGGAATACCTAGATTTTACATACCAGCTGGTATGAAATCATTGTTCCTTGGAGTGGTGTATTTACAGGCTCATACAGAAATGACTGGCAATTCTGTGGGGCAGAGGTGAGGGGGGACACCAAAAAAGAGGTGCTAATACAAGAACTAATGCTAATACTAACTAATACAATACTAACCAGTACTAGTACAAGTACTTCCTTATCCATTTCCACATCCTTTTGCAATCTCATAGCAGTATTTTTTTTTTAACATCACCATCCAAATTCCTTGGATCTAGAATTTTGAGTAAATTTCTTAAGCTTGAAAAAGTTAGATTTTATATGTTCTCCAAGTGAAATGAATGAGATCAGCTAGTGTGTTTCCACAGTACAAAAACATTCTAAAGCAAGTATTTGAAGGAGCTTTAATAGCCTGTGGTGCCAGTCAAGCATTTTGTCATTTATATTAGTGCCTGAGGGAAAGAGGGTGCTAACACAGTTTCAGAAATTTGGAAAGTGGTCTTAAACATATTCTGTTTTCAGATAGCATGGTTGGGAAAAGATGGAGAGAATGTTACCTTTAAACTGTTATACTTGTCTTCCTCAAAAAATAATACCTACACAAGCTTATTAGTCATTTATTTAAGAAGTGGTTTTTTTTTTCCACTTAAAAGATCACTTGTAGATTACTTGCTTTATTATGACTATGGTTGACTCTAAATACACCTTGATCATTGTCTCTAAGAACACTAAACCAACTGAAAATCTGGAAATGATTAATGGTAGAGCTAGGCACATTCCTTAGGGCTGACACCCAAAAGAAATTTGGTTTACCCTGAGAATGGAAGCAATTTTTTTCGGTGTTATGAAGGTCTCTTGCCCATCCACCTCTGGCACAATTTTGAGGTAAGGCCATAATTATGTGGGGAAATCAGAACTACTTCCTGATCTAGGAACCGTGTACACACTAATGAAATACTGAGAAAAATGAGTGTTGAGTACAGGTTGAAAAGGAAAAAAAATGCCTTCCAGGCCTTTAGGTAAGCAAGAGAACCCCTGACATTTAGCATTAATTAATATTTTCCATGTTGAGTTTTTATGCTTTAGGTTTCCATCTCATCTGTAATCTAAAGGACAGGCAGAAAAAGCTACTCTTCCATAGTATTTTGAGAATGATTGTTGAGCACAACAGAAATACTACTATGATATTTCAGTTTGTCCTGCATAAGAGTTAAAAAAGTCTGAATAAGATGTCCTGAGTTTTGTCTTTGAAGGAGTAAATGAATTGGTTTTAGAATAAGCTCATCAATACCTTTCAGCATCTGCAAATGCACTTGTACTACTCACCCACTGAACAATTTTGAAGGGATAAAACCATTGAAAACTGGACTTCTGGTCATTGTAAAAGGAGGATCATAACTCAAGGTTAAAAATACAGTCTCCAAGTCAACCAAAAATCTCTAGCTAAATTTTTAATTGAATTTTTTGAAATCCATAGAATAGATAACAGGAGTTTTCTTGCTTGGTGTTATCAAAGGTATCACACATCTTATCCAATGTATCATTTTTAATAAAACAGACCACTAAGGGAAAGAATGAATGAAAGCTGTAATATTAGTTTTAAACAAGACAAGATTGTTCTGTATAAACTATTTATTGATACTTGCCAGCTTGTTTTATTGGCTCTTAGCCACCTCCCTCCCCAACCCTACCTCCCCAGCTCTCAAACCCAAGTGTTACAGAAACTGGGGAAGGGGAGATTTGTACAGAAGCTTACTCCTCGCTTAACCTGAAGTCATAAAATGAAACAGAAATCTTTCCATTGAGGGACCTAAGAACACATTTAGAGAGTAAGGGGCTATTGCACATTAAAAAGAAGTATGCTTTAAATTAAAATAACTTGATCATGTGTTAGAGGAGGGACTGCTATCAAATGAAACATGCAGTTTCCCTGGGTTGGTTGTCATAAGCAGAAATTAAATCTAGGCTTCTGCATCTAAAAAAACATCAAATTCATGTCTAGGCACTGTATGAGGACAAAGAAGCAAAGAACAAAAATTTGGTCTCTAGATACTTGCCATTACTTTCTTGAATTTACTGTTAATTTGCATTACTATTTTAGCTAGCTGTGCTCTTGCATACTGCTATCACAATATGATTCCAAACCTTGAAACAAACATTAAGCCACAAAATAACCCTTGGGAAGGGAAGTGGTTTGAACTTCAGATGGGCAAATACTGTTGTGGACAAGCGTATACACTGACAGTGTGCAAAGAATAGGCGTTTAGAGGATGCCACTGTTCTGGTTGAAGCTTTGCTCTATTACTGGTGATAGTCCAAACACTTAACGTAAAAAGTTTATTTTCAGAAATCCTTTTTAAAGAAAATGAGATATCTAATGAGACTATGTTGACAGAACTTGAAGTGGAATAGAGTAAAATTATTTTATTTACATGGCAAAATATTTTGTTTTGATTTAATTTTCTTATTTTTGAGTGTATCACTTGTATTTGTTAAGATTATCATATTCATCTAACTTTCCTACAAAGATTTTCATAGGACAGCTGCAAAAAAACCCACTTAACACTAAAATAAAGATGAAATATTTCAGCACAGAGCACTGCATAAAAGTCTTCAGACTTTGATAAGGAATTTTAAAATGTCAAATTTGTTTCTACTTGAAACAAAAAACCATGCCTTTTTAAAGAAAACTCAAAACAAAAGTTTCTAATTTGATAAAGGGGGGTAGGGGAGGACTCTGCATTCCGAAAGACTATGTTGCAGCCATTCACCAGGCAATGCTGATTAGATTTTAGTTGTAAAAGCCAGAGCTCTGAACTTGCAGGTTTTTTCTTACAATTTTCTTTTAGTTGCTGGTCTGATACGTGATTGAAGTTGCTTTCGCTCTCTGTGCATGAGTTTGTCTGTAAAATGGAGATAACAATATTGATAATGACATTATTGCATTTTGCAAAGCCATCTCAAAGGTTAGATGAAAAGTCCTTTGTAAAAGCAAGGAATCTGCTCATTCTCGCACTTGTGCATTGCTTGAAGAGCTTTATGACCTGTTTCATTACAGACTTTCATCTTATTTTCTTTTTTTTTTCTTCTTTTTTAAAAAATAGAATAGGAATCCACAATGTCTGAACATAAAATGGTATTCTTGTTGGCTAGTATTTTATTCTAACTACAGGAAGAGCTCTGTTTAGAAATGAATGGAAGGACAGAGATAAGTATGTTGACATCCTGAAGATGTGACTTACCTTTCTGGTCTTGGTGACAAACATAATAATAAAAAAATATTACCTCTAATTCAGACCTTCCAAATGAGCAAGTCAAGATGGAAGAGTACAGTAACTGGAGTAACATCCTGATGTTAAAAAACAAACAGATAAACAACAAAAAATATCCAGATAATTTTGTATTCTGGGTCTAGTGGCTTGGAGTTAATTTTCTTCATAGAAGCCCATACAGTGCTGTGGTTTGGATTTGTGACTAAACCAGAGTTGATAACACACCAGTGTTTTGGGTCTTGCTGAGCAGTGCTTGCACAGCATCAAGGCTTTCTCCCGCTCCCCGTCCCACCCCGTCCGCACAGTGAGTAGTCCAGGGATAGACAAGATGCTGGGAAAGGACAAAACATAAAGAGCTGACCCAAATTGACCAAAAGGATATTCCATACCATATAACTTCATGGTCAGCAATAAAAAAGGAGGAGAGGGGCTGGGGAGGGGCAGGTAGTCATTGTTCGGAGACTGGCTTGATTGGTCTACTTGTTGGATGTGTGAATGATTGCCCTTGTATCACTTGTTTTTGTTGTGCTTTTTTCTCCCCTCTCCACTTATTAAATTGACTTCTGAAAAGTCTTTATTTTGATCCAGGAATTTTCTTGCTTTTGCTCTTCCTATTCTCTCCCCTGTCCCTCTGTCAGGGTCAGGGAGCGGAGTGAGTGAGCAGCTGTGTGGTACTTAGCTGCTACCTGGGGTCAGTTCACCACAATTCCCTACTTTTCTTGTACTTTCAATAGCTAATTTTCAGATTCACTGAAGTGATGGAGTATTTCTTATTTCTTTGTACCCTGAATTTAGAAAAGTACTTACTCTTGAAAAATAGATATCTTTTTTATAGTTTTAGATGTTGGTCTGCATAACCTAAGCTCTCTTGTTCCATATCTTTAACATGGAAGTCACAGGGTACAACCCTTTTCCTGGTGCCCAGAGCACTGTTCTCCCTGACCTGATAACTGCCCTGGATAGATGTAAACTCTTTCTAGCTTGAGTGTCATGTACTTGCATCATGATAGTGCTGTGCCTGACCAATAATGTTACTGTGTGATTTCTGGATTAGCACTGATTTGTATCCCATCACTTGGTCATGCATAGCGGACAATCTTGTCTGTTCATGCTTGTCATAACATACTATTAATTGATAAAGTCCCACAGAGGGCATGTCAACGAGTGTGTGTTTGAAAAAAAAAGTTTTCCGCACAAGACTTTTATTGAAGGTTTATGAAAATCTACTGATCTTCAGCCCTGATCATTTTTTAATCTTTTAATAATAATTTTTATTTGTTTGTTTTAATTCAGGCTCTCTGGAATGAATATACCTCCTCCAGTTATCAGCAACAAAAACTGGCTCAGACTACATTTTGTAACAGACAGCAATCACCGATACCGTGGATTTAGTGCTCACTACCAAGGTACATTTAAAAAAATACCTTTTTTATTGTGGTTGTTTTGTTAAATAAAAAAGTGCCTCAAATTGTAGAGGAAATGGTAAGGGCCATTTTAAAAAATCTTCATAAAAGTGTAGTTTGTATTTGCATAAATGATAAACTCAGCTGTGCAACCTGTTATATCAAATTACAGTATGTCAGAATATGGGTAGTGTATTATCTAGTGTATCTAAATACAGTTATAAAAAATTACAGCAGATATCTACTTCACTTTATCCTGTGCAAGTACTTAGCTTTTAAAATGGTCCTAATATTGTGAAAGATGTTGTGTAACAGATACAGAAATAATATTTTTATCATTAAAATATGTATTTGCCTTTATGGTTGTTTAAGTCATGTTTGTAAAACAGTGAGTAAGTTTCTATTTACTAATATACCATTTAATCGCTACTATCTCTTACTATCCATTTCTGAATGCATTGTGCTACTAAGGGTTTAATTAACCTGTAAGATTCTTATCCACTGTTTTTATGAACAAGCATTATTTTGAGTAAGAGTGAAAGCATCTGAAGCATTAACTTGGGAATATCACCATTTGGAACAAGGTCATTCTAATGATGAAGTGCTAATGAAAACTGAGCTTCATTAGTGTGTAGTAATACTGTTTGCTTTTTTACAAGTATTACTGTAAATAATATTTTTCAGTATCTACAGTGTATTAATGGATCTTCAGGGAACAGTTACCCTTTACGTGCTTTTGTGCTTTTCCATTTATCTGATGAAAAAAAAATCATGGCATTCCAAATGAGATTAGTTCAGGAATTTCTTTTACAGTTCTCTACAGGAGATTTATCATAGGAAGAGATTAGCTACATAAATTTTTGCAGAATCTGATAAAATTAATCAACTAATGTAAAAATAGCAACTAACAAAAGACTAGGACTATTTTTTTAATGTAATTGATCTTTTATAATAGTAAACTTTTTACAACTCTGTGTGATTGCCTCAGATAACATATTCCATACAACAACAGAACAAATTTGATTACTATTTCAGCAAATATTGTGTATCTGTATTTGAACTTCCCGAGTTCATAGATGTTCTGGAATGCGTATCCTGAGTGAATTTAGGTAAAAGGAGCCTTCCTACTGTAGCTCCAGGGCTGCTATAACTGTTTATGAAAAGCACTGGCTCATTTTTTGCATGGTATCCTTCATACCAAGTACAATAAATCACACTCTTTACTGGGAAATCACTACCTTACAGGACTGTTAAAAGCTATAAAGTAGGAACTTTCTCTATTAGATCCTACCCTACAATTGAGAAACCATGTGATAACTATTTTGGTGGTTTATGTGAAGTAATTTGTATTGTTGAGATGTTCACTTTGAACTACTGAGAAAAGGAGAACAAACTATGTCTCAGATGACACACATACTTGCATTCCTGCCAAAAGTGTGAGATAATAGGTAATGAAAGAGAATAGAGTTTTATTTAGTTTAAAAATATGTTTTCTGCAAGTCATATAAAGCATGTGAGTTGGTAGGTGTGAGACCTTCGAATATGCTTCATATCTTCTATTTCTCTTTACCACCTAAGTTTGTAGTGATTACATTATGTATTTTTTACTATTATTTTGGTTTGCTCCTTTGATTTTTAATGGTATATTGCTGAATGTATGTTAAAGTCTACTCTACACTAAGTTGTGAAATACTGCCGTAGTCCACCATGCCTAAAATGAAGAAAATATCTTTTACAATTCTTTGTAAAAAAACATGTAGGAAGTTAATAATTTCAGCATGTAAAAGCATTAAATGTGCATACTCAAGCAAATATGATCATTAAAAATTAACCTTAATAGTAGAAAATGGAAAAATGCATTGTCAACTAATAGGAAGAAGTGGTTTCTGGGTCGATGGCAAGCTAAAGGAGAGAGTGTGAGGAAATTAAATATACATATTAAAAATCTTTCATACATTTAGAAAACAAATAAAAATGTATAGCACAAAATTTTTCAGTTTGTTAAGAACTGAAACCTTCATTTTTTTCAGGCAGACACAACTTTAAGCCTTTTTGTAAAGACCATTTTCAAAAACCAATTTCACTGGTGCGCTGACATGAGTTGTCATAAAAGCAGATAAGTGATAAAAAATCAAAAAAAGCATTCCAAAGAGCCATGTAGTACAGATACAGGTGCCTGTTTTTCTTTTCAGGAGTTTATTTCTGCATCATTTTTGAGAGGGTATCTGTTAATCCTTTCAATAGTCTGTATAATCGCTGTACTACTGTTGTAAAAACTTTCTCTTTCCCCTGCTTAACTAACACAGATATGACTGTAATTTCTTTCTGACTTCCCTCCTGGAAACTTAATCTTCCCTGCATAGTACCACTATAACCAGAATTACTAATTTCTTACCACTTCATCTGCTTTAACTTTCTTTATTCTATTGTTGCATCTTTCAAAGGAGCTGGACTCAAAATTCTGAACTTCAGAACACTGCATAATTCTTACTCCATCACTGCTTGGCACTTCAG
Source organism: Haliaeetus albicilla (assembly GCF_947461875.1). Lineage (NCBI taxonomy): Eukaryota > Metazoa > Chordata > Aves > Accipitriformes > Accipitridae > Haliaeetus > Haliaeetus albicilla. The sequence goes on along the minus strand of NC_091485.1, from coordinate 60,060,639 downwards.
TACTCTTTTCACCTGATCACTCCCTTGGCTTGCTCTTTTGTTTGCACAACTGCACGTTTTGTCCTAGTATATTTGGGTGCTGGTTTGACCCTGAGTAGCAGCAAAGCACCCCCACAGCCACTTGCTCACTCCAACCCCACAGTGGAATAGGGCAGAAAATAGGAAGAACAAGAATGAGAAAACTTGTGAGTTGAAATGAAGACAGGGAATATCACTCATCAACTACTGTCCTGGACAAAACAGTCTTAATATAAAACATTTAATTACTAGTGTTGGTAAACAAAGACAAAGAGTTAAAAATTAGGGAAGATAACCCTTTCTCTCCCCTTTTGCAGGCTTAACTTCATTCCAGACACCTTTCCTTCCCCTTCCTCTATCTGCTTCACCACAGATTACACTTTGTCTCTTCAGTGATGTGATGGGCAATGCAGGAGGTTCAGGTCAAGGTGTAGGAGTTTCTTTCTGCTACTCCTCATTTCTCACTCTTCTGCCATTCCTTCCTTCTTACTCATTTCCTCTGCTCTGATGTGCGTTGGCCATGGGCCACAGTCTCTTAAGGGAAGAACCTGCTCCAGTGTGGGTTATCCACGGGCTCCAGTCCCTTTGAGGGTGTTACTAGTTCTGGAATTGAGCACTTCTGCTCTGGCCTTGTTCCTTTCTCTCAGTGTTTACTGCCTTATCTTAAATAGATTTTCACAGAGATGCCACAAATTCTGCTGATGGGCTCAGTTGTGTCCTGTGGTGGGTCCATTGCAGAGCCAGCTGGATCCATCTGTGACCAGCATGGGGCAACCCCTGACCTCCCATCACAGAGATCACAAATGCAAGCAACACCACCACCCCCCGCCCCCCCCACTACCAAACCCCTGCCATTTATACCAATTACAATCTGATAAAAAACCCTTGTTGTTTTTTTTATTCAAACAAAAGAAAACAAACAAGTCTTATGGCCACTTTTTAGGCAGGATATGAAGTAACCAAATCTTATTCCCTTCTGTTCTCTTAAATCTATGAAAATTGCTTTTTTAAGATTCTTTTTCACAAGGCAGCCTCACATGGCCTACTCAGCTTCATATAAGTACATCGTCATGCAGGTTATGTGTATTAATTTCTTGTAGTAGGCATTTCAATTCATGAAAGATACTGAATTATACAATATTTAAAAGATGTTGGTAATGGATAATCAATGTGATACATGTCAATTAGAAGAGAATCAAAATGTTTCACTACACAGGTTGTGGTGTCATAACCAAGACACTCTTGTTCTTGCTTGTCTGATCGCCCGTGTTTCAGCACGTCTTTCTATTCACTGAGGCTTCTTTGTCTTGATGTTTTCTGTCCTTACTGCTTTCTTAAAACTCCTTTTGAGTTAGAAACTGTTGGCTGAAGTAGAACCAAAGCTTCTTTGGATCTTCCTGAAGCTGCTGCTCCAAGGTTTCTTGGCACTGGTAATCCTCTTTTGCTGTTTCTAAAATTAGTTGTGCATTTTTACTCCATCCGTTTGCAGTTTCTGTAAAAGTTCCTTTTGCTTGCTGCTTTCTGTTGGCTACTCTTTGCCATAATATTATCTAAGTGGACAGAAGGGATTAAGTTAGTTTCACAGTTTACAGTCTTGCAGGCTGGCATACACAAACTTCAGTATTCTTTATGTCAAGCACACCCAGACTCTGAAAGGGTGTTTCGAAAAGAATTCTCCATTTTCTGATAGTTAAACATTACTTTAAGAGTCTATAACTTTGCTATCTTTTATGATCCAGCATCCTTTCTCTCTCCCTCTCTCCCTCCCTCCTCTTTAAAAGCTGTGGAAGGTTTCAGTAGTAGCCCTATACTTGCTATTTATTTCACTTGTGAAATCCATTTCTTAACTGCTTTTGCTTCCTTCCACCTTTCCTTTACCTCTGTTTAAGCCATGTACAAACTAATGCTTCTACTATGAACAAAATAGTATCAAATATGTCGACTGAATGCACAGTCACATCTGCCTTCCTTTAAGAAACTTTGCTTATAGGAAAATATGGATGAAGAGATTAAATATATCCTTGAGCTTTTCAGAATAGAACAAAATTTAGCTGTCATGCTCATGTTGAAAACATGCAAATGGTTACTCTGCTTAATACTTGGCAGCCAAGTATGTAGAGCTGAAGTTGGATAAATGCCAGCACTTTCAATGTGTGATGCAATGTGGAAAAAACAGATGTTGAAAAGTTTTCTTTTTCTCTGTTTGATTTTTCCATTGTTCTTTTCTTTCTGTCATTTGGTATATGAATAGAAATGTATCTTCATTCAGAAATGATTTATGGAGTTAGACTTTTCTTAGATTTTTTTTGTTGGTTTTACTTTGAGAGAGAATTTGAAGCAATTGGCCATCAGGTAAAGAACAAAAGTAAGTAGTACTAAGCTGCCTGAGAACATCACAGCTAGAGTTGCCAGAAGAGAAAAACTGTCTTTATCACTTTTTTTCAGAACATCTAACAATTTAAACATAATTTGTCATTCATTCCTCACCTCAAAAGCTGTTGCAACAAACAGTACACAGTACTACTGTCAGGAAGACTCAGCAGTCATAATGAAGTCTTAGGTGAGAATCAGCTCCAGGACACCAAAATGTAGATGGCTCTGTATTGTAACCTATAGGTGTAGACACCTATAGGTATCTAAATACCCATTAAAGTTGGAGAGCTGTGGGGCACAGTTCAGTTGCACATGAATATATGTGCACTGATGTATGAAATCACCTAGGGTATCCAGATATTTTTATGGCAGTGGCAGAAGTCCAGAGGCTCTTCTGGCAGACAAACCAAGGTGTTGCAAAGCAGTATGTTATGAAGTAACAAAATTGCACCAACCCAAACTATGTATGGGCAACGGAATCTTCCCCATACCTAGGTAATCCTGTCAGACCAGGTTGCAGAGTGATTCAGCTGAACACATGGTAGGGGTGGGGTAGAGGTGCTCTAGAGTAAATGAAACATCTTCATGGTATTGGCAAATTAGAATTTAAGGGAGACCATGACATTCTGGCACAGAAACTACAAGACAGGGAAGAACACCTAAAATGACAACAAACAGCTTATAGGCAACTGTTATGTCCGGTCCAAGGTATGTACTTTAAAATGAATGAAAACATTACATTCCACTGACTACACTGACTAGATTTCCATTTATTATAAAAGTTTATATACCTAGCACAACTATAGACATGCAGATGTAGATATCTTAATCTCAGGTTGAATCTCACATAATGTGACTTACTTACTGAAATGACTTTTTACTACCAGCATGCTCATGGGCTTGAGATTCCCTGGGGGAAATGAAGGTGGTGCATCACTTGTATCACATCTGTAGAAGTCCACTACTTAAATAAGGGCTGTGCCTGCTTCTGCTTAGGGCAGTGTAAATAAGTTACTGGTTGCATTGGTAATTTCCTGGAGAGATGACAGATTTTTATATTCTTTTAGGCAGATATTTAGTTCTCAGAATTCTAAATCTGTGACTTTTCATCCCCTGAACTTCTATTGTCAAAACAACCCAGATGGCTACCTGATTTTGCAATGGATGGAGGAAAAAGGAACCCTCTTTTCATGGAATGAAAGGAAATTACCAGAGCTTCTCAGCAGATAGCTTTTTTTTTTTCCTGCTTCCAGGCATAACAAGAACTTAAATGGCATACATTGTCACCCAAGTAAATGTTTTTTGTGGATTTTCATACTTGTGGGTCTCTTAGCTCTTCTTCATCTTATACTGAGCTATACTTTCTGAACAGATGATTTTTCACCTTTACAGTCTTGAGATGTCTTTTATTCACAGCTATACACCCACACAATGACAGTGCACAGAATGACATGATTTTGCTGTAGTCAGGTCAGAGAGGAGAAAAATTGCTGTGTTTTGTTGACCCTCCCATTTTAAAGTACTTATTCTTAGAATTCTCCCAATTACAGGTTTTAATAACACCACTGTTAGTGGTTAGTTAAGTTAGTTCTGATACTGTATACAGATCCAGAAAGACCTGTTTCTAAAATTTTAACTCACTTTTTTCTATTTCAAATAAGATCAGCATTCATTAAAAAACTCAATAGAACTAATGTTAAATATGAAAACCTAGTAGTCTGTGCTAATGTTTAAATTGATGGATTGTAATTTACTTCTGAAATAAATGTTAAGTGATGCAGTAAAGACTCTTTCCCATTTTTTAATGATTTAACAGATGTGTCTTCTTGATTGCATACTTGTCCTAAAGAAAAACCTCTAATGTTTTAGGTGCATTCAAACATTTTAATATATTTCTACTTCATTTACTATTCTACACACTTCTCTTCATTGTTTACAAAAGAGCAAATGACACTGTTTTATGTACTACTGACCATAAGTAATTCCATCTCCTCTGTAGAAGAGAAAAAATATACTGAATTACTCTTTATTTCAATTTAGGTAATACTTAGAAAGAAAGTATTTTCCTTACTTAATTCAGTTTTGTTGGAAGCTCAGGTATTTATAAATTGAAATGAAAAACAACATTTCAAACAACAATAAAAACCCCAGGAAACCGGGATATTCAAACTATAAAATCCATAGGTTATCTGAACAGCCCTGGTTTATGGAAAAGGAAAAAAAAATTATTGTGGTTTTAGTGATCCTATTCATATATATATGTAAATATAAAAATGTTTTAAATATATATAAATATATATAGATAAGGAATCTTCTAAGGAAACCAACTACAATTCAAGAAAAAATAACTATTAAAATAAATATTCTCTGGCAGTGTAACTCTTCTAATAATAGTACATAAACTGTGGAGTTTATAGGACCTTCAAAACACTTCCCTTTGATAAGGTCAAAACATTTTACCTGTATATCTGTATGCTTCATGGCCACCAAGCAGCAGAATACATTGCACTGGTGATCTGTTCATGTCAAGATGATAAAACAACTGAGGGAAAAACCTGGGATAAAACACTTGTTTACATTCAGAATATTTAGTGGTATTGAGATAAACTGTTGGAACATTTTGTTTCCCCTTTGAAAAATGTTGACGTTCAAATGCTCTCACAATATGCTTGGGCTTTTTCATTAAGTGACTTATTTTCTCTGCAGTGAAAACTATCTCACTGTAATTCAAAGTGATAAGCCATTCCAGTTAGTTTTTGAATAGCTTTGACCATTATGAAGTTTACTGGACACCGAAGGAAACCAACATGAAGTGGTCTAACTTTGGAAACCAGATTTTAAATGCTAAAATTAATACTGTCGGTGACATCAGATGTATTAGAATTATTTCTGCTGGATGATTTACTCCCATTTCCTTCCCTCCCTCCTCCCCCACCCAGCATTTTCAACTTTTTTAATTGTAGGAGGTAATTTTTCATTTTGGAGAGGTTTTTTTGTACCTTTAGAGGACACCCACACTGTGAAAGAGATCATTTGATAAGAAAACAACAGCCATATGTAGAGAACTAGATAATGAAGTAACTGAATGTGGGATTTTTTGTCTTGCCTCACACTCAAGTTTCCCATGTCCTTTCTAATCAGACTGCATAAATTACTATGCAGAATTATCTGTTCTCTCTGTATTTGTTTCTTCTCTTTAGCCTAAAGACAGAGTTGTTTGTTGCTTAGTTGCTTGAGAACACTTGCACTTTTGATAGAGATCATATTCTCAGGTCCTTGAGGATAAAGCTAGAGTAGTTGTTATTTAGTTTTAAATTCAATTGTATGAACTGGATAGCTATGTGTTGAGGCATAAAGTATGTGAAATATAGTCGTTGTGCTCTTTTAAATGTTTCTCCCTCCTTTATTATTTGTGAAGACTCTAATCACACCATATGTGTGAAGACTGAGTAATGTGCTGAATAGTCTTCTGCTTAAAGATAGGAAAGTTATTGTCCTGGTTTCAGCTGGGATAAAGTTAACTGTCTTCCCAGTAGCTGGTACAGTAGTTTCTGGACTGTCGTGGTTTAACCCCAGCCAGCAACTAAGCACCACGCAGCCGCTCACTCACTCCCCCCCCATCCAGTGGGATGGGGGAGAAAATCGGGAAAAAGAAGTAAAACTTGTGGGTTGAGATAAGGATGGTTTAATAGAACAGAAAAGAAGAAACTAATAATGATAATGGTAACACTAATAAAATGACAACAGTAGTAATAAAAGGATTGGAATGTACAAATGATGCGTAGGGCAATTGCTCACCACCCGCCAACCGACACCCAGCTAGTCCCCGAGCGGAGATTCCCTGCCCCCACTTCCCAGTTCCTAAACTAGATGGGACGTCCCATGGTATGGAATACACCGTTGACCAGTTTGGGTCAGGTGACCTGGCTGTGTCCTGTGCCAACTTCTTGTGCCCTGGCTGGGCATGAGAAGCTGAAAAATCCTTGACTTTAGTCTAAACACTACTAAGCAACAACTGAAAACATCAGTGTTATCAACATTCTTTGCATACTGAACTCAAAACATAGCACTGTACCAGCTACTGGGAAGACAGTTAACTCTATCCTAGCTGAAACCAGGACAGTTATTATTTTTCTAATAGAAAAATTAGGTCCAAAATTCTGCTCTGGAATATGAATATGAATATGGAATATGCAATATGTTATGTCAGAAGTTATTTCTTAGTGTTAAATGAGATACTACAGTTTTTACTCATTCCCGGTATAGCTAAGGTTGAGTACATTTGGCTTTACTCTTTAGAACTAAGTCTAAGATTATCTAATTCCAGAAGTAAAAGTACCTTTTTGCAAAGTATCCCCCAAATTCCTTAGTAAATAAGGAGTCAAATCTATTTAATGAAAAGTTAATGTCTTAATGACTTCTACTCCAAGTAAGGAATGAAAGAATTTTCTGAATTACCTTTTCAGTTTCCAGCTACACTTTCTCCACCTCAGTTCTTTTATACTTTGAAATATGGGCTTCTTTATCTGTGTACTGTTATCAGTAGAAGTACCAGAAAGCTGAAGGAATTTAACTTTTTTCCCCCATTCACAAGCACCTGGAAATTAATTAAACATATACCTCCATTTAACAAAGTGTTTTCACTTAAGTGCAGCTGAGACAATAAACTTTGCATACTAGTGAACATTATTATATGGTATTTGTTAATCTGTAAAATCACTAAGTAGTACCAAAGAGATTCTCAGTTATATAATTTCTTTAGATCTTAATTATGTCAAATTTCAGTGCCATTCATATTTGAAAGAAAAGTTGGTAAAAGCCCTCCGAGAACCATGTTGTTCATACCTTCTCTGTTTCTGTTTGACAATTGCCAGAACAACAGTAGAATAGTAGTGTGAATACTGAAGTGTTTGTAGCATCTCCTAAGAGTGTTTTTTGGTTTTGGTTTTTTTTTAATTTATTTACTTGCTTGGCTTTCAAGATATCAGTATGTTTTGGTTTTGTTTTTGTTTGGGTTTTTTTTCATCTGAATCCTGGGCATTGAGATAAAGCCAGGTTGCTCAGGGATTTATCCAGTCCTATCTTCATAAGTTCAAGGATGGAGACTGCGTAGTGACTTCAGGCAATCTGTTCACAGCTTGACTGTCCTCACAGGGTAAAAGTTTCTCCTTGTATCTGCTCAGAACTTCTGTTGTTTCAACTTACCAACCTTTCCTCTTGTCCTCCCACCTCATATGTACTGGAAGGTTCCTTTTAGGCCCCCCTAAAGCTCTCTGCTCTGGGCTGAGCAAGTCCAGCTTTCTCAGCCTCTCCTCTCAGGGCAAGTGCTCCAGTCCCTACCATCTTGGCAATCATCTGCCAAACTCATTCCAGTTTATCACATTCTTTCCAGGGCCACTTCCTTTTGGTGAGCCTCAAACTGGAGACGGAACCAAGTGCTCAACAGAGGTGTGGATAATCCCTTCCATCAGTGTATCAGCCATGCTACCGTTAATACAGTTCAGGGTGCTGTTCATCAGGGCACACTGCTGGCTCACATTCATCTTGCTGTCCACCAGGACCCACAGGGCCTTTTCAGTAGAGCTGCTCCCCAACCAGTCAGACCCCAGCCTTTCCTGTTGCCAAGGGTTGAATTTGCCCTTGTTTAGTTTCATAAGATTCCTGTTGGCCCGTTCCTCCAGCCTGTGTTAGGTCCCTCTGGATGGTAAGCCTACTTTCAAACATTGTCTACTCCCCCCAGTTTGGTGTTACCTGCAAACGTAAGGAGAGTCCACTCCATAGCCTCCTTCTGGTTGTTGATGAAGGTATTAAACAAGACAGGTCACAGGATAAAGTCCTGCAGTGCTCCACTTGTTACTATCCTCCAAGAAGAGTATGACCCACTAACCACAAACCTGTGACCCTTACCATCTAACCAGTATTAGTGCTGTGCTACTTGCCTTCCTCACTCCCCTCAGGGTCTTGAATTCATTTCATGGTAACTGTGGCCATACCTACCATGTCTTCAACCAGCTCTTCCTCATTAATGAGTGTGGAGCTCCAGTTCCTCCTGCTTCTGTCCCAGGCTGACTGCGTGTGTGTATGTAAACTTGAAACAGGGGTCTCTTCACCCTATTTTATCATTCCTGAAGTCTCTCACATTCCTGTAAATCTTTCATTTCCTTTCTACTTTTTTCCACCACTGTGTCCCTTAAATGTGGCTCATATCTCCCTCTCCTTCATTCTTAGTATAAACCTGTAATCGGCAGGTTGGCCAGAGTGTTGGCAAAGATGCTCTTGCTACACTTTGTCAGGGGCACCTTTACTACTTTGAGTGACAGAAGACTGTAGTCACTCTGTTTAGAGAGAGGTTTATTTTAACAGCACATGAGATTTGTACCACTGCTTCCTAAACCATCGCTGCATCAATCAATTTATCTTTAAGTGACTGGGGTTTCAGAGTTACACTCATGTAGTCTTGCTGCTGCACTTGCGGGGAAATTCAAAGACCTTAGCTTGTGTTGCTTCTTGGTAACTCTCTTTGCGTAGTGAATACTGCAAAATTATCTTAATTTGCAAATAAAATTATGAGATCTGTTGATCATTACTATTGTCAGTAATGTCAGCAAGGTCATGTGGTCTAAAGTAGTCAGTATACTAAGAGCACTACCTGGTCTTCAGGTCCATACTTAGACTGCTTAAAAAAGCACTCCTTAGTGCTTTTAAAACTAAATATTGGGAAAAGAGTAGAGGACAGAACAGAAAACATGCTGCTATATAAATCGACCTGCACCTGACTCCCGTTGTTGCTCTGACCTCTGCGTTTCAGAAGAGTACAGAAAAGTTAAAGAAAGTTCAGAGAAAGATAGCAAAGATCATCAAACACATGGATTAGTTTCCAGTTGAAAAGTGATTGACTAGTGTAGGACCCTGCAGCTTGGAAAATAAATAGAGCTGTGGGAGGAGGGGAGATACACAGATTGGAAAGTCGTGAATTGCAGGGATAGTACTGGAAATAGTTATTATGTCTGTTTTGGATGCCAAAACTGAGGTGCATACCAATGAATTGACTTGCCCAAAGTCACCCAGAAAGTTACCAGTGGAGTAGGGCACTGGGTCTTTTAAGCCCCAATCCAGGGCAGCTGAAAACTAGGTAGCACTAACCCTTCCACTTTTCATAAAACTGGCAGAATTGCTTAGGTAATGCTGTTTTAGTATATAGTACTGTCTTGGTGCACTATAATATGTAAAAATATTTGTGAAGAGAATCCTTGATTTGAATAACATATATTCAAATTAAATAAAGCTGACACAAATACAAAAGGGAACAGACATTGACTTTCTGAAAGTAAAACAAAGTGCTGCTTTTTCTACTCTCCTTCACCTTTCACTCCTTTCCCTTCTTTTCTTACTTAATAGTGAACTTGGGATTAAAGGCAATACCTTTTAATTCCTAATTTATATGTTTAGTGTATAGGTATAACAAATAGGCAAATAGCATATGTAGGTTTATAACTGGAGATGTAAGAAGAAAGGATTTCTTCTCATTTGTATGCAGCCTGGTGCTGGGTACTTTGTCTTTTCATGAAAGAGATATAAAAGCCACTTGTTTAAATCATATTTTCCCCTGGAAAGTTCTAAAACATGTATGTGTTAAATAAATTATTGATTAAAAAAATTGTAATTATGTTTTTGAAGGAAATTTCAATTTTAAGAAATTGACCTTTTGCTGTTTTTTGAAGCCATTTGAGCACACTGTTTTGACACTTTGAACAAACCAGTCAGTAGTACTTAAGCTAAGTATCATTCATCTTCCCAATGATCCTAATGGGAATTTATAAGTATTAACCAACATGGAAGAAATTAATCCTTTTACGTCTTGTGGAGGCTATCACAATATCGTTTTTGAGGGCTTAATTGACATTTAAGTATCCCATGGTCTTTGTACAGAGGCAAAATGGTGGTTTTTGTACTCGTCTTTGTAGTCATCTTGTGTTAGAATTAATGTGGTGTGGTTTTGTTTTTTTAAAAAAATTATTTTTAAGTACTGTTTCCTGGGGGAATGAATTTACTTGATACTTGCTGAAAATTCTCAATCACTGCTATCCAGTAACTTTGTCTTACACATGAAAGAAGTTGCTTTGGAACTCTGTAGAATCTTTCAGAAGCTCTCGCCTCTGCAAAGATGATCATAATGCCATTTAAGTTATGTAAAACAAATATCTAGCAATGATGGTAAAACTGTTGACAGTTTTGACAGAAGCCAAATTCTAAGTGGAAATAACCAGAACCTAATGAGAGACACAGAGAACATGATATGCTGTAAGCATCAAATAGAACTTCAGTTTTAAGAATGAGCATTTCAGTGTTTTTTCAAGACCCTATCAGAAGGTTTTTGATGTCTTTCATAGTTATATTTCTGAAAAGAGAAAGATTTGTAATGGAATTTTTGTCCCCCAAAACAACCCGACAAAACTTCCTGCCAGTCAGAAATGCTCACGTAATTCCAGAAAAGACATGTTTAATACAAACTGGTGTCCATCAAGATAAGTTTACATAAATCATTCTCAAATCATAGCACTGTATGAGTTAGTTTGTACAGAAGATATGAAACTCATTTTAGAGATGCCTTTTACAATTTTTGCTGGTATTAATCCCAGTAATATTTAAGGGATAGTTATTTCAACTAAGGACCTTAAATTATAAGAAATTAGATATACTGCAAAGAATGTTACATTCCTGTGTAGAAAACCATAAAAACTTCTGCAGGTAGAAACACAGAGAAAATGTTCTTTTTTTATATTTAGGATATTATTTTTTCTCAGGGATATTAAGAATGGAACATTACTAATGTAAAGGTATAAAAATAAATTAATGGAAATAACTAAAAATATAAACAGAAAAAAATTAGCTTAGTGACAATCATAGCATCCCCAATAAAATTCTATACCCCAGAAACCCATGAATTATTGTATAACCCATTGATGTGAAATAAGGAATTGCTTCCTTTCATACAAGAGAAGGTTTATTGAATATTCATGTTCTAGTATTTATGAAGGCACAAAGAGCATCTAAATCCTGTATAGTGCCTCCTGCTTTCTTTTATTTCTTATAAAGTGGACCTTAGAATACTGTAAATGTAGTCTATTGACTTTGGTTTCAGGTATTTTCTTAGACTGTCTTTTTCCCATCTCAGTAATCTCAGTGGGTTTCAGAGAGGAAAGGACATGAAACTACCTCATGTTCTCTACAATACCTATTTGTCAAGTTTCTGATGCTGGCATTAATATCAGTATGCTGGAAATAAGGGAACATTCCATTTTTATTTTGAAGTATCTTAATTTGAAAAGTATCATGCCTCTGGTAAAATGAATTAAAAACCCTTTTATTCTTTATATGCAGTATTCTTACATAATCTTTCTCTTTAAAGAAAAAAAAAAATTCAGAAGCAGCCTACATTCAGTGCAGCTTCAGCCTTTAATTTGTAGTTTTCTAGAATAATGGAAATATATGAAAAATTCTGCACAATGTCTTTAGGTATTTTTCTACTCTCACTGTTTGAAGTATCTGTTATATGGAAAGCATCCCACAATATGTTATGACACATTAAGATCAATGTCTGAAGTAGAGAGCTTGCAATAGTTTCTGCATTTCAGCCCCCTCATTCTATGACCTGCTATTTGTGCTTTTTTCCTTTCTGCATTTCAGCCCCCTCATTCTATGACCTGCTATTTGTGCTTTTTTCCGAGTAACCTACCCTAATCCTAATTTCTGAGTTTTGTTCCTTTTGTTGTCTGAAACCTGAACTCTAGTTGTGCTTACCAAGACCTCTTTGGTCATCTTCATGGTCTAATAATATGAATGTGCCTTCTAATGTAGTTAGTTGAGATAAGAACAGTTTAAAAATTGAAATAAAAACTAAAACATAATAAAACATAAAACATAATAGTAATAATAACAACAACAATAATAATAATAATAGATAACAAAAAAAGTGTGAAATACAACCCCAAAACCCCAACTGATGCACAATGCAATTGCTCACCACCCACTGACTGATGGTCAGCCAGTCCCTGAGCACTAATCCGCCCTTCCCAGCCAACTCCCCTCAGTTTATATACTGGGCTTGACATCACATGGTATGGAATATTCCTTTGGCCAGTTTGGGTCAGCTATCCTGGCTGTGTCCCCTCCCAACTTCTTGTGCCTCTCCAGCCTTCTTGCTGAAGCTGAAAAATCCTTGACTTAGCAACAACTAAAACCATCAGTGTGTTATCAACATTATTCTCATACTAAATCCAAACCACATTATACCAGCTACTAGGAAGAAAATTAACTCTAACCCAGATGAAACCAGGATGTACTAAATTTCCATTTTTGCATGGAGGAATAGATTTTGTGATTGAGTCCAGGAATCTGTTTGTCCTTGATGTGGATAAAGGAGACATTTCAGATAACTTAAGGAAGCTGAACAGCTTGAAAGGATATTTCAATGTCTCAACAAACTTAACAAATATTGAAAACTTCATAAAAATTTAATTTTTATTTTTGAGAGTATTCTCTAGAGTGAAAAAGACACGTGATCCTAGGCTTTTTTTCAGTGTCAACTTTGAGTTTTTTGGGAAATAAAATGATTTGCTGACCTACAGAACTTATATCCAAGAATATGACGGTCACAGGAGACAGACTTGAGAGTAGGGTATTTTTATAAGAAAAGGAAAGAAAAAAAGTGGAAAGAATGTGTAGAACGTATATTATTCAAAATTTCTAGTTCAAATACGCACTTCCAAAAATATGTGATCCGATTTAAAGAGTATCAGTTTTTAAGACACTTCAGTAGATTAATATTTTTAAAAAGAAACACAGATGTTGGTGCATATGTGTACAAATATCTGATGAAAGGGAGTAATGAAGATGGAGCCAGACTATTCTCGGTGGCGTCCAGTGAAAAGGTAAATGGTGAATGGCACATATTGGAATATGGGAAATTCCATTTAAACAGAAGAAACCTTTTTACTGTTTCAATGTTTCAATTCAAATGTGATTGAAAAATGGAACAAGTTTCCTAGGAAGGTTGTGGGAGTCTCTGTCCCTGTAGAACTAGAGACTGGACAAGGACAACTTAATACATTGCTGAGGAAAGATATCTGCAGTAACTGAGGTAGCTATTTTGGATATTAGTAACCATTTTGGCTATTGAAGGAGAACTCTTTCATTACTATCATTGTATTGTGGTGCAAAATTGCCTGAAATGCTCATTATGGCAATACATATATAACTCTTTTAAGAATACTTTTGAAATTTATTTTCATGCGTAAGCATTTAGCTTAAGACATCATGAAATTGTTGGCTAATGGATCACTGGGGGCATTTCACAGAAAAGCTTTTCCTGAGGCAAAGCTCTTGTTTTGCACTGGATGCCCAATTCATAGCTTAAAAGTTCACTTACTGCCCACTTGATGCTGACAGCACATAATGTTCTGCAGGAATAGCTTTATCTCTGTAAAGTCCAAGTAGATTTTGAATCAGTTTCTGTACTGAAGGAACTTTCTTCCTTCCCAGGAATTGTTTTCATCTCACTTAGGACTTGATCTTTCTTAAAAAGTATTATTTTTTAGCCTGTCCTGACCTTTTAGATAAAACAAAAAAATAAAAGATGGTAGAGTTTCATTTATAAATCATTCAACTTTGCATTACTTTATAATTAACATTTATTCTGTTTAGAGATTAACTTCATTTATTTATTCTGAGTGAGAAGAGAAGAATACTTCTTGTTAAATGTAATACTTTGCTTTGTTCATAGGTGTTGTATTTTTCAGAGCGATTGTCAGGGTGCAGCAAGAGCTGATGGCTCCCTGAGGGCTGGAGAGCTGGGAACCACAAGGGATCTGTGAGGGGGCCAGCAGTGCAGGGCATTGCAGCCAGCGCTGATCCCACTGCCCGCACCCAGGGAGCAGGGCAGGCCAGGGAGGCAGACCCAGGCCTGGGAATTGGGCACCTCCATGGGAATGCAGACAGGCCGAGGCCAGGCAGGGACATTTTAGCCCCATGGCTGGGCAGGGCAGGGCTGTGGGGAGCTGCGAACCAGCACTGCTGCAGCATTGCTGGGGCAGGGTCTGCTGGCTTCGGGCTAGGGTTCCTGGACCCATGGGCCCGGGGGAGGCTGGGCAGTGCTGTTTAGGCCCATTAGAGCCTTCAGAGTCCTGACAGTCATTGAACAATACTTCAGTGGTATAAGATACATAGAAATATCATTTAAATTTGGTGTACAAAACTTCAGATCTAAAGTTAGTTGGTTTGTAATGCACTTGTATAGTATATTGTTACACAGAATCTTGTTATGGCTGAAGGGAACACAATTTAAATGGAGTTAACAATTTATTGTTACTCCATTTAAAGTTTTGATGGTCTGGTAGTCTAAATTATCTAATATAGAAAAGCCTCAATAATAATAGTACACTTACGAAAGTTAAGCACTGCCTTTCTACTCTCCACTATTTTTCTCTTGTCTTATTTTCACCCTTCACACTGTGCCCCTGGGGTGGGGATTACAATGAATTGATAGCATCCAAGGGTCTGTGCTGGGATGAGTTTGATATTCATGGTGGTGTTGGGGGGGGTGCTTCCTCTTCAGTCTCGGAGTTCAATTGTTTCTTTTTATATATTTTCTTAAGACAGGATGCTTCTTTCTCATTGTTCTTTACTAAAATCTGAAAGTTGCACATTAGCCTCCCTCAGCCTCAGTAAGTATAAAGGGCTGTTGCGTGTTACACAGTGACTACGTAGCTTATCAGAGCTTTACTGTATGTAGTATTCTCAGAGCACAACATTCCCAAAATGCAAACAGGTCAGGAAGTATTCACTTGACCACTACAAATTATCAAAACTAGTGAAAACAACCTCAGGCCAAGGCAAGCCTGCACGGCGTCAACACAAATCCTGTGGCCTTGTATTACTAATGGCAAAATTATACTTATTAGGCTACAGTATTCAGAATTTCTGTATCATTCTTTGTTAATTTTGCTAAATACAGGCAGAGTAAACAATGCAAAAGATGTGCTTAAGTATTAAGATTTGTATTCCTTCCTATGCAATCAACATATACAGACTGATATAAAGGTAAACTGGCAAGATACCTTTTCTGCAAGCTTGTCTTTGCCATTTGCCTAGTAAATGAACAGCCTTTCTAGGGAACTTCACATTATTTGTAACAAGTACTAATCCATTTAAAAACATAGAAAAAAATTATTAGCTCTTAAAATTATCTTCCCTGTAGTGAAGATTAATACATTGGATAAATTTCTGGAGTCTTAAATTATTTTAGTAATCTTTAGTAATAAGATTGTGTCAAATAGCTTCTTGAGGCGTAACACTGGATTTAGAATAGAAAATTTGGGCATTTAGCCTGCTTAGGGCAAAGATTAGATACCTGACCTAGATACTCGAGAGCAATGATGCAAAGATTTTTTGATATTAAGAGTAAATGAAAGACGATTATTACTGGTTTTATCATTCATTATTTTTCCACACCTCTGAACTTCATCGTAAAATAAAAAGTAGGAGTGTCAAAGTCATATCAACATGTAGTTCCAGCTTTAGCAAGTATTGTTCTATCTGGAACTGTATATTTGATTTATGCATGTTAGTTTACTTGCTTATAGCACTGAACAGATATTAGGCAACTAATATTAATATCCCTCTGGCAGTAAAAAGAAAGTGTAAATTTCATTTTGTCCAAGGTGACACAAGAAACAGAATTAGAAATCAGAATCTTTAAATTTTAAACTTATGGAAACCTCTGATTAAATGTCCATGATACATGTTCACATCAAAGTATTTTTTGAAAAGGTACATACAAGATTTTATGAAAGTTTTTAACTTTATTTAAACCCTTTTAAAAAAAAAAAACCCACAAGTTATAGCACACAGACCAGCAATAAATTAAAGTTCTGATATTTTCCCTGTTATTTCTTGATTCTTCTGCTTAAAATCTTGCAAGAGGATGCTTTCCAAAACTGTCCAAATTCCAGTCATTAAAATCCCATTCATGAAGGAGTGGAGCAGGAGGTTCTGTTCTAGTGTATCATCCAAGCTAAGCACAGTGGATTATATTTTGCACTGCAGAATGTATAAAATCCCTTCAGTTTCCTTTTGTCCTAAGTAGTTCCTGGACCAGAAACAGACTTACCTTTGTTACATGGTTGCTACATAAATTGCTATGTACATAGTCTGTATAGTAATTATGCTTGAAGATTTGCCTATTTGATGTTATCCTATGCTTAAAAAGGGTAAATAAATCTTTCTGTTGCACTATGATTCACAAGAGCAAGTTACAAAGAAAATAAATATATAAGACAATATTGGCAAGGCTTTTTAGTTGACAAATACATTAAAGGTACTCTTTTGTAAGATGACTACTAGTAAATAAGGCCCATAGATGTGAATACTTTCTATTCCCAGCATTTGATCATTCATTTAATAGATTCCTATAATATTGTTGAAAGAGAGTCTTGAAGAATTTGTAAAGTTTTTTGTATTAATTTATAAGAATTATGGTGGATTCCACAGTTTTATCTTGCACTGATGTGTACCTCTTCTGAGAATAAAGCAAAGCATGACTTTATCTATGCAACAAATGATCTTATGAAAATAATTGTTTTGTACTTCAAATCACTGCTTTCTTATTTACAAACAATCATTTGTGTTAAAGTTTGTTTTGTTTTTTTCTTAAAAGTAATAGGCCTTTCAAAAAGTATTTTCTCACTGAAGTTAAGCCAACTGAAAGAACAGTGTCCACGTGTGTGCCGATAGCCCTTTTCGTATTGTTTTTCTATTGAACAAACATACCTTACTGGAAAAAAATCTATCATTTGGACAGATACATGCAAAACAAAAAAAAAAAGTGGTAGTCCTCTGTCTATGTCCTGAGTCTAGTGGAGAGGAGATAAATCATGTTAAGGTGTTCGGCATTTCTGTATTATCAAAAACTAGAAGGTTGATTTTGTCTGGATAGAAATTCTGATTTTCAAATGTGATCAGTTTGATAAAATTAAGATACGTAAATTTACCATATTCTCAGTGTCTAGTTAAAAAAATTTCAGGTGATCATAACTTCACTGAGAGAAGCATCTGGAAAATCAGAGAGAAATGCATTTTTATGTAGGATGAAGGATGACAAATGTCTTTATCTCCTGCATCTCTGAAAACTTGTGGTCGATGCCTAATTGTTACTTTCAGACTGTTCTGGTATATGTCTTACTGCAGCATTTGATTTACATTTAAAATTAATATAAAAGATGGAAAGAAAGAGAAGAAAGAAGTAACAATAAAGAGGTTGAAAAAAGAGAGAGAGAGAAAATATGCAAGTAAAAAAATCATGAGAGAATGTAGTAATGCAAAGCAGTGCCTTCTATTACCAAAAAGAAATAAAAATTAAATTCTGAATTAATTAACACAAATTGTGGACAACATGAAAACAAAAGGAAGCAAAAAGTACATATATTAAACTTATGTCTAAGCAGCTTTTGGAGTCTTTGCTATTTGGATAAATCCAAGGATCATTGCCTGTTTGACCTGAAACTTGTTTTGAGCTGTATTTTTTCAGTCAAGTATTTCTTTAAATCCACAGTTTTACTTCCTTCCTGAATAGCTGGGAACTGAAAATCGATGTGGTCAAAAGAATGTTTTACATCAGCCATTTATGCTGATTTTAGAGTCTCAAATGTGTATTTGCATTTCGGATTCCTTTCCTTTCTATTACTTACTTGAAAATCAACAGAAGCAAAACTGTAATTGGAACTTAAGAGCAGGTAAAAATACTAGAAAGTCATGAAGAATGAAAAAAAAGAGATTTGTGAAAATAATAAGGCTGGAATGACATCTAAGAAAATATGTTAAGAGAGTCAAATAAGCTGTTATATCTACACTAACTTGAAAATTCCTTTAACAGATCCAGAATGCATTTTAATTAGGTTTGTAACTTTATTGGAAAGTCTTGCAGGCAGCAGATATTTAATGACTGAGAACATCAAAGAGAATAGTTAATTAAGATATTTTATTAGCAAAAAAACCCCCCTTCTTAATGGGATACACTGGTCACTGCCAAGTTAGTTAACTATGGGAAGGTTTTAAGTAAGGATAATAAATTAGTCTTGACTGAAAGTCCTTGAACGTATGAAAGAAGAATGAAAATGGAATATAGTGATTATTGTGGTGGGTTGACCCTGGCTGAACGCCAGGTGCCCACCAAAGCCATTCTGTCACTCCCCCCTCCTGAGCTGGACAGGGAAGAGAAAATATAACAAAGGGCTTGTGGGTCAAGATAAGGACAGGGAGAGATCACTCACTAATTACCATCATGGGCAAAACAAACTCAACTTGGAGAAAATGAACTCAATTTATTACAAATCAACCAGAGTAGGGTAATGAGAAATAAATCCAAATCTCAGAACACCTTCCCTCCATCCCTCCCTTCTTCCCAGGCACAACTTCACTCCCAGATTCTCTACCTACCCCTCCCAGCAGCGCAGGGGGATCGGGAATGGGGTTTACGGTCAGTTCATCACACGTTATTTGTGCTGCTTCATCCTCTTCAGGGGCAGGACTCATCACTCTTCCCCTGCTCCAGTGTGGGGTCCCTCCCACAGGAGACAGTCCTCCATGAACTTCTTCAACGTGAGTCCTTCCCACAGGTTGCAGTTCTTCACGAACTCTCCAGCATGGGTCCCTTGCATGAGCTGCAGTCCTTCAGGAGCACACTGCTCCAGCATGTGTCCCCCATGGGGTCACAAGTCCTGCCAGAAAATCTGCTCCATGGGCTCCTCTCTCCACGGGGCCACAGGTCCTGCCAGGAACCTGCTCCAGCGTGGGCTTCCCATGGGCATCCACCTGCTCCAGCATGTGGTCCTCCCCAGGCTGCAGGTGGATATCTGCTCCACTGTGGACATCCCTGGACTGCAGGGGGACAGCCTGCCTCACCATGGTCTTCCCCATGGGCTGCAGGGGA
This sequence comes from Haliaeetus albicilla, assembly GCF_947461875.1. Classification (NCBI taxonomy): domain Eukaryota; kingdom Metazoa; phylum Chordata; class Aves; order Accipitriformes; family Accipitridae; genus Haliaeetus; species Haliaeetus albicilla. The sequence goes on along the minus strand of NC_091485.1, from coordinate 60,041,264 downwards.
ATCTCTGCTCCAGCACTGGAGCACCTCCTCCCCCTCCTTCTTCACTGACCTGGGTGTCTGCAGAGTTGTTTCTCTTACATGTTGTCACTCCTCTCTCCGGCTGCCATTTCTGTCTGTCCCAGCAACTTTTTTTTCCTTCTCAAATATGTTATCCCAGAGGTGCTACCACTGTCGCTGATTGGCTCGGCCTTGGCTGGTGGCGGGTCTGTCTTAGAGCCAGCTGGCATTGACTGTGTCGGACACAGGGGAAGCTTCCAGCAGCTTCTTACAGAAGCCACTCCTGTAACCCCCTCCCCCACTGCCAAAACTTTGCCACACAAAGCCAATACAATTACTCTTTTCTGAAATTTTATATATGATTTTAACCACCTCTTTTTTTCTGTAATGAAATACACATTTTATTTTTGCTAAAGACTGTCAACACTTCTTTCTGAATTACTTATTGCAAAAGGGTAGAATAGCTTATTTCTTATTACTAAGGTACCCAGGAAAAATCCCAGGCTGACCTGTGTCCCATTTAAGGTCATATCCATTAAGGACCTTTAGCTTTGTTTGGGAAGTCTGTAGCTGGATCATATGTATCTCAGGGACTAATGAAGTCCTGCATCTTGAATTCATCCTGAATAAACAAGATGATAGTGAATATCCCTATTTGCTCTCACATTTTGAACTCACTCTGGTTCTCAGGAACTTATCAGCAAAACTAATTCTAATGAATTAGAATAGCTGCTGAACAGTAGCAGCCTTAGATCTGATTTATCTGATCTCATGAACAATTTTCAGTTTGCCAGTTTTCATCTGTTCTTCCACTGCTGAAGTTAAAAACGTGTAAATTTAGGCGATAGTCATAAGTGGGCCATACTCTACTAGAATCCAGTAACAAGTGGAGTACTGCAGGGGTCCATCCTGGTACAAGTTCTGTTCAACATGTTTGTCAATGAGCTTGAATCAGTGACAGAGTGCAATCTCACTGGATTTGCAGATGACACCAAAATGTCAGTCAACAGTCAATATAGTCAAGGACAGGCTTACCATCCATAGGGACATAGTCAAGCTGGAGGAATGGGCCGGCAGGAATCTTATGAAACTCAACAAGGGCAAATGTAAAGCCCTGCTCCTGGGTAAGAAGAACCCTTGGCAACAAGACTGGCTGATAGCGTGGAGCTCTGCTGAAAAGGCCCTGTAGGTTGTGGCTGACACAGCAGTGTGCCCTGGCAGCAAAGAGGGCCAACAGCATCTTGAGTTATATTAATAGGAATGTAGCCAATAGATCAGAGGGAAGGATTGTTGTTCTTTACTCAACACTCCTGTGACCATGGCTGGGATAGTGCATCAAGTTTTGGGCCCCATGAGAAGAAAGATAAATTCTTCAGTGGAGCAAGTTCAGTGGAGGGCCACCAAGACGGTTGGGGACTGGAACACTTGCCCTGTGAGGAGAGGCTGAGGGAGGTGGGCTTTTTCAGCCTGGAGGAGAGGGAAAAGCTAAGAGCAGCTTCCAAATGCCTGCAAGTGGATTATTTAAAAGACAGAGCCAAGCTTTAATGGTGAAGCATGGTGTGAGGACAAAAGACAACTGAAAAAATTTGAAACAAGATCTTCAGGACAGATATAAAGAGAATCTTTTCTTCTGTGAGGGAAGTCATGCACTTGAGCGAATTGCTCAAAGTGGTTATGGAGTCTCTATCCTAGGAGGTTTTCTCCAGACCAGAATGGATAAAGCCCTGAGCAACTGGTCTGACGTCATGACTGACCCTGCTTTAGGTTGTTGTGACAACAAGAGACCTCCTGAGGTCCATTTTGCTCTAAGGTATTCTATGATCCTGTGGATAAAGATTGTTTTAATCCCAGTGTTGTATGAACCAAACTCACACTACAGAATATTCACTCCTTTTTGATCAGTTTGACTCCTAATCAGCATGGTATTACTAACCAGTGGACAAATAAATAGTATTAGAACATTTGTTTGTTCATCAGTTGTCTCTGAAATAAAAGCAAATTTAGAAAATCTTTAAAACTTTTGCCAAATACTTCTTTATGAATCAACTTGTTTAGTTGCATTTCAGACATTTAATGGTGGTCTTTCAACTCAGTCAAGTTTTACTGGCTGTGCTTTCAGTCTGTGGAATTACAGTATTTGGCTTGTAGTAACAAGTTACAGTAACATACTTCATGTCAAATCTTTATTTAAAAATGGCGTTGCGTTGGAAATAGTTTCTTTCAGTCCAGTCAATGGTTAATAACTGAAAGCATGATAATTTTGTAATTTCACACTGTCACTTTAATTTAGTGAATTTTCCTTAAAATCCTATCTGTTTGAAACCCGCTAAAACATAATTCTCAGTCATATCTTGCAAGAAAGAATAGCAATTAAATATTGGTAGTTAATTATGTTAATTTTATGAAAAAAACGCAATCTTAAATCATGTGTTAATGCATGTTGACTAATCACTGATACTTTCCTTGTGAAAACGTGTGGAACTGGAAGAGAAAACCAATTCTGGTTTAATAGGAGACAACAGCCACAGCTGAAATCTACATCTTAATCTGGGATTGAACACAACATGTTAACAGAGCATAGAGCTCAAGTATCTAAAATGAGCATAAAACTCAAGTTGTGTTGTCTGAAATAAATTGATTTTGGTTAAGAAAACAACTTATTTCAAAAGTGTATAGAGATTCAAATCAAGATCTATAACAAGAATTGCATTTGTCTGATTCTGCTTTCCAACACGTGAACCACTGTGACTACTTTTTTTCAGGCCTACAGTTTCTAAAAGTTGTTAAATTTTAATTTAGTATTGGCACATTACTTACAACTTACATGAACACATTTTAAATATCTGTACTGATTGGAGAGGGAAGATATGTTGTTCTAGCATTCCCCATTTTAAAGGGAATCATTCCCAAGTCATAGTCTTCTAAAAGGAAAGAAAAAAAAAAATCAATAAACACATTTTCACTGTATTCGATACCATTTTCTGCCTTAATTTTTTTGCTGGTGAATGCTTCTGCAGAGTGGGGAAAGGTATTCATTATGTCCCTAGATTATTTTATTCCCTCAGGGATTACTTGTAGAAAGTTGGCCATTAGAATAATTTAAATGAGAACTTCTACGATGAGTTTGTCTGGGGTAAGCTTCCTTTGCTATCATGTTTACAACAGGAATCCTGTGTATGCTTGTAGCATATTGCATATGCAAAGTGTGTGCATGTAGCACAGATTCATAATCTATTTTTGGAGCTTTGTCTCAGGCACATGTCAAAGGCTCTTGCCTCTTGCCTTTACTAAAAATGATCCTGGAATCAGGAGCAACCTCCACTCCTATATAAAGAGAAAGGCTTATGGGTCTTCCATATGTTTGCATTATCCAAAGTTTTAGCAGTTACACCACTTTTGAGTAGTGGTTCATTCAGACTAGTTTTCTGAACTGAATTGCTCTGTAGATCATCAGCTTGATCTCCTTCCACTTCTACATAGTTGTGAATTTTTATGTGTAAATACCACTTCAAATCTTTCATCACCTAAGCAGTCTAACTTGACACATGAAAGGTCCACAGTTTTACTGATTTTAATCTGTTCTCCATCCACAGACACTCAGTTAGAGAAATGGTTGTCCAGTCTAGTAGGTCTCAGACTGCTTTAGTCTGAGCTCGTCAGGTTCCCTGTCTTTGTGAACCCATGCCCCAAGCAACAATTACTCTTTCTTGCCTCCATATCCTTATTGCTTTCTCCCATGGTGCATCCTGGCAGTTCCTCAAGCCTCAAATTTTCTCAGTTGCGGGTTGTGAATTCAAAGTGATGACCTACCTCTGAGTTGACTTCAGCTGACTGAAAGTTGTTGGTTTAAATGTTATCTGAAAAGCAGAAATCTTCCTTTCTTCCTTCTTGTACCATTTTTCATTGTGAGTTTCTCTTTATTATTTTATTTTTTTTCCAACCAGAATATTAAGGGAAAATAATATGTGCTGGGTTTTTTTTTTTTGTCATGTAGGAAATTACAACTTTAAAAATAGTCTATTTGACAAACTGAAATGTCAAATTTGACTGCAGATGGCTGAAGCGGAGAGTAAGTTACATTGCCCGTACAACATAGGCATTTCAATTGGTCTAAACATGTTTTTGTAGAATACTAAGACACAAGAGATCAAGTTTTAAAGATTACGAATTATATTTAGGCAAACATGAATGCATCTATTCTATGCAGTAGTTGATACTTACCAGATTGTTTATACATAACATTAATTTTTGTCTTAAAATCTCCCATGTAAATCACACCATGCTGTTTACCTTTTACTGATCTTTTGCATGAGTTATTTTTGCAGCATAAGTGGATGGGGAAGCCTAAGAAGTTAGGTGTTTTGCTTGAAAGTTGCCTCTGTATCAAAGTTGTACAGTACTTTTCAGTGTATAAGCTTTGAAGCTTTAAGTAAGCATAATTTGTCTTGCTTTTTTTCATTTGAGATGAACTTAAAGTGCTATGCCTTTTTAAAGCACTAGGACATAACATGCCATTCGACTGAGATTCTGAATATAATTTTGCTTTGAGCTTAATATTGGGAGCAGGTGACTGCCTGTTCTTGTACATTTGCTTGCATGATAAAGATACATTGACATAGATTTTGCTTTAATAGTAGTGGTTATGTAACATGCAATAAGTCTTCTTTGTTTTAATCAACGTTATCCTGTTCCAGAATCTCTCTTGACCGTGCACTTGTATTTTCTGTGTTTTAATCTTGATACCAGTCTGTCAAAATTTATTGTATCCTGAATCATAACTAGTCTAGTCTTTTGATATTATTCATTGTTGTGACAATTTTCTTCTTTTATTCTGAAATAAAGAATTAAACATGTCTAGGTCTATTTTAGCTACTTATACCACTGTCATCATAGGACCGTAAGTAGTTTTTGGTTCAGTCCCTGACACACAAACCTGGAGTCTTACCTGGTGCTTATCACTGTATGATTTAGAAGTGCTGTACTGCAGAACAGATATTAAGATGTTAAATGTAAGACAGCAAAAATAATATATACCCACAGCAGCCTTATTAGTTGTCTGTATAATGCTTAAGTATTCTGTTATGGTAGTAATTTTTTAATAGTATCGCAAAATAAAACATTTTCAGCCTAGAATTTCTATGGTAGACAAAAGAGACTTTATTAGCAAGACTGAGTATTTTTTACAGTAGGATCTGTTCCATTTATTTATACAGTACAGTATTTGATAAATTTGTCAAGAGATTTGATATACCTTGTGTATGAAAGGTGCTATATACTGCTCAGTTCCTCTAGGAGTCTTATTTTCATTTTCTAGTGTACAGGTTCTTCTAACAGTGCAAAAACTCTGATTTTTTTCCATCCTGTCATCACTCACTACACTTAAAGGACAAGTCTCAAAGCCTGTATGAGAGGACAGCTCATAAGTAAAAAGAGAAGTGTGGAATATTGTTTGAATGACTGTTCAAGAGCCCCTTAATCACTATTATGGAATAAAAAAGCTATGTTTTATAGATAATATATATACTATATAACATAGTACTGTTCATGTACATCAACTTTGTTTATGCTAATTTGTTATTATGAATTTTATTATGCATTGCCCAGTCATTTATTTGTTCCAGTCAAGACGGAATTGCTACTGTGTTAGATGTTCTAAATGCTCACAGCTGAGAGACTTGGCTTCCAAACATTTGCAGCCAAATCTGGGTAATGGGGGAGGATGAAAAGGTTAAGAAAGTATTAAAAAGTCCCACATGGGCTATATATTTTACGTACTAGACAAGTTAGAAATGTTAACTTAATATTTTCACAAGCAGTGCACGGACAATTTTTCAACTCATCAAACATTTTGTGGTTGGGTTTTTTGAGTAAAATAATCTGGCCTATTACAGGAATCAGAGAGCAAAAAGAGAATTACAGATGCAGCCTTTGTCCAATATCAAGTATAGATAATTATGCTTATATGTTTTGTTTAAATGTGTACCTTTTACTATCCATCTACCCTTGGCCTTGTATCAAGTCTAAATGAGCTTTTAGAGCCCTGTCAAGCTTTGATGAAAAGAATCAAATGTATGAATGTATTTGGCAGCCTTATTAGCAATTGGAGTACGAAAGCTTTGCCTACTACCTAGGTTACTATACAATGCTGCTGTTTCACTCCTCGATAGGGCGGTTATCACTTTTCTACACATGGGGTCCCTTTTAATGATACAGGTGTATATTTTGCTCTAGCCATGCAGATTTCAGGACTGAATTTGCAGGGGTGGAAATTATGTGCTGTCATTCTGATTGGTACAAAAGTTTATACTATAAGTTCTTGAGGACATTTAAAACTAAATGTGTAATACCATTATAATTACAAAATGTTCACTAGCATTAAAAAATGTTCTGATTACTTCAAATTTTTAAATAAAGCAAATCAACTTTCCTCTTTTCATGTCAGTTGTCTTTACTATGTTAAACAGAGGGAAATTTAATCTCTAAGGTTGATCAGGAAAACTCAATTCAAAAGAAAAAGTTAGCATCCAGTACTACTGTGTGTCCCACAGGTTCTTCCACTTTGATCAAAACTGCCTCCACTGGTGAGTTAGAGGAGCGTATTGCGGCCACTACTGGTGCTATTACTGTTGCTAGCACATCAGCTGATGTTGCTGTATCCAGTGCAGTGACCACCTATAGACAACCTTCTGAAGAGCAACAAGTGCAAGCTATGAATATAAGAAAATCAATTCTGGAGTCGGCCACTTCCAAGGAAGCACTCTCCCTTCATCAAGCAAATTTACAAAGCACAAGAAGACGACCAAGAAATGCTGAGCAGATAGAAAGAACTAAAGAACTTGCAGTTGTTACTCATAGAGGTATTGGATATTATTTTACTTGTGCCCATGTAGTTATGGAAAAATATTTTGTATAAATTAAAAGTGAAAGGTCAGGTATCCGTTCAGGAAGTGTAATTGAACCAAGTGGGAAAGGGATTAAATCTGCTTAAAATTGAGTTCAAGTGGGGCACCCAGATGGAAAAATGAAATTAATAATAATATTATCATAGTAATTTAAATTAATTTGATTTATAAAAAGAAAAAAGGGAAAGATAAGGAATTTTCTTTTGATGCCACTTTATAGCATATATCACATTATATTTCACTATCAAGCCTAGTGTGAGAACTGATGAGAGTTTAGATAATTGAGATTAAAATATTAATCTATTCTGCATATGTGTTTAGACATAATCAACTATAGCATGAAAAAATGTGCTTTATAAATAGCTGCTTTGTTCTAAACTAATCGGTGATGCAGTTGTAATCATCTCCCTTCTGCTTAAATCTTCGGCAAAATTTTGGCTTTTTAAAACATCTGTACATTTTTATTCTATCAAACAGGAAATCAATGAATGAAACAAAGTTTAAAACACTAGGGAATTCAGTTGCAGGTATTAAAGTAGTAAAGCTAAAGATTTTATATGTTCCTATATTCAGATGATTTAATACACATGCTGAAGTACTAATAATGAACAACATTTGGAGTATAATCAAAGCATTATTTATTGTGTTAAAAGGTAAATGACAATACCTGAAACATGAGAAACAGCAATGCTGGAATGTCTTAATTTAACCAGCATAGACATTCATAAAAAATTGCATGTGGTATGTTTTTAAACATAGACAAATTCAGGGAAGGAGCAGTTTAATTTTGCAGGCTAATGGTGTTGAATACTATTTATTATGTATTTTTTATTTTTATTTTGTGCTAATCCATTGTTACATGCTAATCCATTGTGCATGAAGAATTTATAAACACAAATATATGGAGGAGGAACATCTTTTATAGCACAGGCAATTTGTAGAAGTCTCATATGGTTGATATTTTGTAAAGACAACTTTATGTTGGAATCTGTTGTCCTGCTGGATCAGATACTCACCTAGTATAAGTTATTGTAGTTTCATTTACTAACACCTGTTGAAAAAACAGAGTTACAGTTCTACAAAATTTTAAAACATGTAATTTAAATAGGATAGCAGAAAAACTGTATTTGGTTTGCATATGAAACAGAAATGATTAAACATCTATTTGTATTTAATTTGTATTAATTTCAGTGCAGATCTGAAGTATTTTTGTGGTTGTCAACTGGTATAAATTAATTAATAGAGTTTGGTTTGTACTGGTTGTATGGCTATGCATTCACTTCAGAACATCTTTGGTCAAGTCAAAAAAAGCAGGCTTATTTTCAGTTATGAGGGAGTATCTGAGGGTCTGTAATAATCTCTTCTAATTTAAAGATGTGAAAGTGTGCTAATTTGGCAGTTAAATTTGGCAGTAACTGTGATATACATACGGTTTCTTCCATCTCCTCTATGTAATCATTACACTACAATGTCCTCTCCACTGTTTTCTCACTATCCTTTTCTTCTCTGACCTATCATTTAATGTAAGATAGGTAAGGCACATACTTCTGAATTACTTTGCCATATTAAAGTGCTAAACCTTACATTATGGGGAAAAAAAAAAAGAAGAAAAAGTTAGAGACCAAGACACTGCTAAAATAATGTTATGGTGCTTATTTGTCACATATGGAAGTATTATCATAGGTATTAAAAAGTACCATAGCCCACATACAGTTGAATTCAGTCTTGTATAGACCTTACTGGAGAAGAAAGCCCATACTTAGTTCTGTGTGCAGTTTTTTCCCTCATGCCACATTTAAAGACTTGATTTTGCTAGCATTCTTTATACAAAATCTTTTAAATATTTTTTTTACTGTATCATACCCACAGAACAGTATGTGTGTGTATTCTATTAAAGTAGCTATTCATATACTGAGTAAAAAATCACCATTTTTGTTTGGCAAACACCGGTATTTGATAGTATACTTATAACAGCCATGAAAACATATGAAATGACCCTCGTTAAATAACCTGTAATGGTCTTCCATATAATATTCCTCATTACAAAGACACAGAAATATTTTGAAGAAATATTTGTGAATGTGAGACTATTGTTAATTGACTTGAAGAAATTTCCATTATGGGGAGATACTCAGCAAGTGTTTCTATGGAGTTTCCTGTAGGTTTCTATTGAAGTATTTTAGCCTCTCTTTGACAATGAAGTATGCACAAAAGTATAAAAACTACTTGTCTTGCCCTACATATTAAATTACTATGGAACTATATATAAGAGCTACTGAAAAAGTTTATGTAAATTCCTTTTTTCAATTCTTTCTCTATTTAATAGACTTTAAAAATTAGTTCTTACTTTGGAAATATATTTTGTCCTGTGCTTTTGATAATAATTTAAGAATTATGCTCCCAAATCTACGCAAATTAATTCTTAAAAAGATAAAATTTAATATACTAAAAATAATTTACTAAAACTTACTATATCATATATGTGTATATTTAAAATGGTAAAAATGTACTGCACATGTAGTCTTCACTGCAGGCTTTTTTGATAATGTTGCTAGTGAGATCAGAATAGTGCTGGTTTATGATGCATTAGCACTGATGCAAATTATAACTACAGAATAAGATTCATACTGTTGGCTTCCACAGGATTGTTCTGTGAATAAGATTTTTCAGAATGAGTAAATAATAACAATATTGTTTTGTTTCCTAAACTGGTATTTTTTGAAGTGTATGTATGTCAGAGATGTAAAGAGAGAATTAGAGGTCTCTATCTAAAATTAAACTGCTAGATGTAAATTAGGCTACCACACTTGCTATCTGGACTTCAACAATAATTGTAGGTTGTGTCAAAGGCTGGCCGAAGAATTTCTTCCCTAAGGTTTTTAGTTGGAAATCACAGAAGAGGAGAAGACTTTGTGTTCTGACTATTTAAGAGAGGAAAAAGGAACCCTAGATGCATTTGGTGAAATACTTACATTAAAGGTAGGGAAGTACATGTATCATTTTATAAGGGAGTAGTGAGATCTCATGAGGAATACTGTACATTATTATAGTTCCTTCATCCAGAAGAATTTGGACTGAATCAGATTAATAAAAGAACTATAATGGTGTTACATTGTTCTGATTATCCCACCTTACAAAAGAAAATGTAAGACAGGATAAATGTTTCAGGAAGTGAATGCCAGTATGTGGAGAACTTAAATAAGGACAAATGAGTATATAATATAGAAATAGATACATTAGGGAGAGAAGTGAGGAGAGTTCTTGTTCTTGGAACGATTAAGCCTTTTGGTAGAAGGAAGGAGTAGCTGAAGAGTGAAAAGCTTACTTTTAAGATGCAGCTTGATAGGCTACTGAGAAATATATTTAGATATGATAGTTGGAAGAGAAACATAGTGTCTTTTGGTCCTGAGTTCGAATGAAACCAAGCACTCAAACTCAGGTAAGTGTATCTCTTCCTCTATTCAGAAATAGGGGGGAAAGAGGATGTCCGTAACCACTTTCATTCAGTTAAATGTAGAAACCTCAAATGCCAAGCATTCAGTAGCAATTAATGTGGATACTAAATCACAGTTTCTAGTATGATCTGTCATCTTCAGATGTGAAATCGGGAAGGAAATTAAATGTGATTTTTTTTTCCTTGTTTATCTTCTGTTTAAGTATTTAACTACTGTTAGCTCAATCATAACTACATTAGCAGAGGATAATCTGACATTTTTGGTATTTTCTATCTGTGTTTCATACACTAAGAATTCAGTTTAGTAATGCTGTTAGTGCTATTGAATTGTATTATAGTTCATTTCAACTGCATCTTTCTTAAGGCTGTAAAATTTTTATTTCAGTAAATGCAAACATTATGAGAGGTATTTTAGATCTTCTTGTGAGTGCTTTTATAGCATACTTTTACTGTCTAAAGATGTGCTAAGAGGTATATGTTGAAATGCTAAGAGGCATTTGGACAGTACCCTTAATAATATGCTTTAACTTTTGGTCAGCCCTGACTAGCCCTGCCCTATTCTATTCTATTCTATTCTTTTTTTTTTTAATATGGAAGTACACATGAATCCTAATTAAATACCCTTGAGAATAATGGGAATCTTACTTCTGGTTTCAGTGGCAATAGAGAACAAGGAATACAAGGATTTCTAAACAAATCTTAAGATAGAAGCAAAGAAAGAATAAAATAAACGTGAAAGTTGATGATATTGATACAGCAAAGGTTTCTATTGTCACATATAATTGAGAAGAATCCTTGATCTATTAGTGCCAAACATAATCAAGTCTGATTTTCACTTTTGCTGACATGATATTACAGTTCTGGGGGTCTTAAAAGGACCACAAAGTGAGTGTAAAAAAATTTTAAAGACTCCTTAATTCTACTGAAGGAGTACGAAGTGGATTGAAAATGAAATATCTCTAATCAAGTCACTGGAATTTTGTTTTTCATTGTAATGAACCTGGACTTCTACCCCAGAAATAAATAAGAACTAACTCCTATCACATAAGACAAACTCAGTATAAAAAAATTTATAGTAGCCATCCGTTTTTTCTTTTTCAGTGAAGAGCCATAATGTTTGGTTATATCTTTTTATTCAGCAATCATGATCAGTGGAGGCAAACTGAACAGTGGTTTAATTTCTTACAACAAAAAATGAAGAAATAAAGTGTTTTTTTTCCAATGAACTGAATATTTGCAAAGAATATTTAGAGTATTAGCAGGTATATAACTATATACACCAAGAAAGTCACAAAGAGGAAAAGACTGAAATTATTTTTAAGACTTAATTGATTTTAGTATACCATTGAGAAGTCCTGCATTCTAAGACAATATCCATCCCAAAGGAATTTCTAAAGTAAGACCTTTGTACTATAGACACAAATGAGTACAAGGTGCAAGCAGTGTAACAAGACTACAGGTACAGTTCATAATTCATAAATCAAATATAGAAAAAAATCAGTCTGAAACAGAGATATCAAGGTTGAAGAGAAAAAATTGCTTATCAAACTCAAACTCAAATAGTACCAGGAAATCTTAATGGAAGACACTAGTCATCATGTAGCAGTTCAAAAAGTTACTCAATGCTTTCCTTAGTATCTTAAATCCCATTTATTTTCAAGATAACTTTAGATTCCAACATATTTCACTACTCTGAGCTTCTATGCTCCTTCTAAAGAGCAGAAATGTCACAAAGCATTTGCAAATTTTTAACCATGATGATTTTACTTAGCTATTTGTTTTCAAAATCTTACTCATTCTACTGATATCTCTTTCTCTTTCTTTCTCTACGTTTTCAGCTTTATTTTTTCTGACTTTCTTATAAAGCCTTTATCTTTTCCCTATCCTTTCCCCTTTATTCTTTAAGAACACTTACCTATCACATCTTACCTTATGCTTTGTGATATCTGACTTTATGTAGTATCTTAGTAATAGCCAGGAAAAAATTAAACAGGGAGAAAAAAACTTGCTACTGGGTGTTCCCCATTAAACCAGCATTTCTTTTTGCTGTGTTACAGAAGAATTTATGATGGTAGGAGGCAAGAAAATATTTTTAAAGATTTTTAAATATTTTTAAGATTTGTTATGAGGAATTAAATCAGGTGCTAATGAAACTTTTGAAAACAAAAGGATTTAAGAGAGAGTTATTTAATTATCTTGATTTTTTTTGAAAGATTCAGTGAATGATAGAGCACTGCTTTAGGATTATTTGATGTAAACCTTTTAAGGATTTGTTAGAAAAATATATTCATATATCCTATTTTTTTGAGTTTTACTTAGAAGCAGGAAAAGGAAAGGAAGAGCAGGGAAGGAGAGGTTTTCTGAAGAGCTGTTAAAGATTTTTAAGAGTCAAGTAAGAAATCAATGTGCATACATCCTCAGTTTTTTTTTGTTGGGGCCTTTTTTTATTATGAGTGAAACCCAGAACTACAAAGATGGGAGACTGAAGAAAATCAATATATTTTGCAGTAAGATTCTTATGTTCTATACATATAAGAATATTTGTATATAAATTTGTGTATTTTGAAAAGTTATTTTTTAGAATAATTTGAAAAGTTCCAAGAACTGCTTATAAACGTAACACAGATATAATTTAGCACTCAAGCATTTAATCACTGAACTATATATTTTCAGTATTTCATAATACTTTTGGAAATACCTGTGCAACGAGTCACATAGATGTGTTTTGTTTGGTGGATGAACTCTATAACCCATGGTTTGTTAATTTAAAGATTTTTATTAGAGAAAAGCTGATAATAATGACTTAAGCTTCTTGACATCTTCCCACTTCAAAGAAGTCATAGGAAAGGAGGTAACTTTTTATCCAATAGTCAAGTCCAGTGGGATTAGAAGAAGGGAAAAAGAAAATCAGTCATATGGATTTCAAGAAATGAGTTGTGTTAATGTTTTAATTGAATTATTGCTCCTCATACTTGCCTGTCAATTTTTTTTTTCTAGCTTGTTCCTTCTGTTTATTTTTCTTGCAGTTCCTGCAGTTCTTACATGTTCTTCATTATATTATACATGCTTATTTCTATAATTGATATTTGTCTTCTGATGTGTTGTGTAATTATTTTCCCTCAGCACTTCATGTTTTCTTATTTTGACCATAATATGTTGGTATAACTCAAATACATTGTAGTTAGAATATAAAAAGCAAGTTATCATTAGTTCATTTACACATTACTTTAAAAATATACATATTAACCGCACTTGCTTTCTTTTAAATAATTCTTTTTCCAAATCAGAGAAATTTGAGATACATATAATGTAGAATACAGTAGAAAATCTGTAATTTTGGCCATTTTAAAGACTATCTGTGTAAACTAACTGTATTTCCTCATCCTTCTTAATTCAATACCATTATATGGAATAACCTCTATACATATACACCTGTAAGGTGTATGAAAATAATTTTGTTTTATCAATACATTTTCTGACTGATTTTACATAGTTTGGCTCATCATTGCATTACTTTATTGTACAAAGTTGTTCTTTATATTAATTGGAACTTACCTAAGAAAGTAAAATGCTTTTATAAATTTTAGTGAAACTGTTGTAAAGTGGGACGTTCCACATACAATTTTGTTGACAAATGACATAGCACAGTAACACTTAAGCTTCCAGTTCTGCTCCATGCTAATCATACTTTTCAGTCAAGAGAAGAGGAGGGTTTTTCCCATTATGTGTCTCATCAGTGTATTTTTAACTGAGATAAGAAACCAATGAGAAATTTTCAAATGCATATTAAATTATACATAGCTTATATCATACTGTTCTCTGAAAATTGTCATAGGTTTTCATCTATGGAGAAAAAATGAACCTGAGAAGTTGCACAATTAAAATGGAAATGCATCATATTAAAATAAAATCAAAACACATTAAATTTTAAAGTAAATGTGTAATGCACACATTAGGTTAGAATCATATGCCTATGGCATATTTCGTTGAAGTATACAATTATGTTCATTGAACTATCAGAGCATTTCATTTTATGGAGAGAATTTTACAGTCTTTCTCATTTGCATTTTCTTCCATTCTGAATGAAACTTTTTGACTGTTGCATAACACTAACAGAGAGCGTTTTTTCAGCAAAACTAAGATACCTGAAAGGAAATAAAAAGTCTAATTTTATCTATTTAATAGATCATAATGAGTAGTAACTTTGTTTAAACATCTCTACTTTTAACAAGGAGTCACAAAGTCATTTTCACTATTTTAGTCATTCTATTTATTGTCCACCACCACACTGTGTTTAAAATATTGTAGGATCAAGAAACAATTATTTATTACATGTTGGACTAATGCAATATGTTAGTGCAGTAATTAGTAATACAGTGCAGTAATTCAGTACAGTAATGCAGTAGCTGCAGTGCTTTGAAGTATAAATCTTCTATACAATCTGCTTTGACCAGGGCACTTTAGGGTTGAAAGGGGCAGGGGTGGGGGGAATAGTAAAAGAGAAACTAAGATCAGCTCATGTAAAAAGCAAAAAATGGAATAGTATGAAAACTGGATGGATCACCACTTTATAGTCTATTTGTTCATCTTCTGAATTGTTCTTCATATTTAAGAAATCATTAACCTATGCAGTTGATGCTGTATTACAAAAACTGATGAAAATTCATGTACTCTAATGTCAACTTTCAAGGTGCAGAAAGGCTCTAGAAGATATTGCTACATCAATTAGTGTGTTAGGTCACAGTGAAGTTTATTTGGGTAACTGCTAGGTTTAGAGAGTTTTAATGTAAATTTCTAGAGCCTAAAGTGCCATCATCTAAAAACTAAATAGGTTGTAATATCTCCCTCCTCCCCACGCCCATTTGTGCAATCCATTGAAGTGGTGATCCCTAAGATATCTGGATATCTAGCACTTGTGTTGTCAGAGTTTGGAAGTTGTGGGTAACTAGTTGCATCACATGTGTAGTGGACATGAAGTGTACGCAAAAAAAAATGGAACTGACCTGTACATGAGTAGTAGTTCAATGCATTCAGGCTGTGGATGTGATGTGCATGTAGATCTACTTGAGGGAGGAAAGACAATGAATTAGACATAGGCCCAAGATGAACTGGGAGTGTCATGCATGATTTATTTGGCATATCTGCACATGGGCACCAGATGTTGGAAGTCCAGAGTGTATCAGATTAGTGTTTCTGTCATCAGAAATAGCAGATGCTGCAAGTAAAATCTGCCATTGTCAGATATTGAGGTTCTTGAACAATCAGTGAATTACTGGTTCTGCACCAGTCAGAATCAGTTCTACACTGTATAACAAACAAATGTCTTAATGACTTAATTACTCATTTCTAGGATAATGTAAATCCAGCAAATATACTTATTGCAGAAGATCATGTAATTCTGAATCTACAGGTGTTTTTAATGTCAACTTGTATTCCCTAACATCTTGACCCAATGCAAAGAAAACAAATGGTATTGACTTCTCTTTTCTAAATGATATTAGTATGGTGGGAAGAATTTTGAGAATGCAAATTCAAAGGAAAAATTAACTTTTCTCTCTCAGTCTTGTGAGAAAAAGGAAAAAAAAATATCTTGAGAAAATATAGTCTCAAAGACTTTCACCCCAGAATTTCTTTTAACAGTTACTTTTCAGACATTATCAAAGAGAATCCTTTGCAGTTGACTTTAAATAAATGCCAAAGATGTGAAACAGAAGAATACAGAGATTGTGAGGGCACAAAACCTTCCCTTAATTTCCAGAGACATTAGATATTTTCTAAGACATGTTATATGAGCATTTATGTATAAGCAATACAAACATTTAGGTACAGTCAAATAAGCAATCTAATGCCTTTTTTTCATGTAACATTATACTTCTGCAGATGACATTTAAGGAGAACTGTGTGTGCAATCTTGAAATAATGGCTTTGATATTATGATATTGTTCTCCATCTCCGTTAGCTGAGTGGTAGTGAATATAATGTGAGAAAGGTTCAGGAGAGGGAAGGGACTGTTTCAGTGTTTGAACTACTCTGAGCTACACCCAAGGAAAGAAGTATATAAGGTCAGAAGAGGCCCAAGTTTCCATGGTTAAAACTCTGCATAGTAACTTGTAGTAATGCAGCCTGAATGCCTGTTTTGCGTAGAATGGTGGTGTTTTAGTCATCAGCATTTCAAATGTACTTTATACTTAGTTTAAAAGTTTACATGTAGTTTAAATGTAGACAAGACAAGCTGGGAAATTTATTTACATAAATGCTGTTGCATAACTAAAATAAAGACATGAATTTGTGGGTTGTCTGTGTTTTAAATAGATATCCTTCACATGGCTATATACTCTGATGCTTCTATATTATAGAAGCAAATTTTCCATCTTGAAATTTATGTCTCATTTAGCTCTCAGGATATACTGTTTCAATGAGGCCAGAATTGTGTCAACAGAACAATCTTTTCTTCATTCAAAATTAATTTGATTTCTAGTGTCTGAGAGCTTGTTGTATTCAAGGTTGCTAGGGAAATTATACATCTAAGTGTTTCTTTTATAATATAGCTGCTTAAAATATATGTACATATATTCTTTTTTACCTGAGGTCCTTTTTTAATGCAGTACCTAGCCTGAAGAGTAAAATGTGGTAATTGTCTAGTTTAGTCCTCTCTCACAAGTGTTTGTATGTAGCCTGTATGCATATTTGTATGCATAATTACACAACCTTTTTATAAAAAATAATTAAGACAACATTTCAATTTTTTCTATGTGTCTAAAACTGCCTGTAAGTGTTTGAATCTTCCTTATCTTACATGAGAGACCATTTTAGTCAAAAAGTTCAACAAAGTTGTTCTGAACATGTTTTGAGTTTACATATAAATTTACTACTTGAAAAGTGTACATCAGTCTGGTCTATTGGCTGAATATTAGCTCACCCATCTGTCATACAAAACTTATTACCTGAACTTCTTCCATTACCAGGACTGTTTATATCCTTCCCTCAATAAAGCATTCAGTTCCATCTTTCATATTTGCAGGAAAAATTGGGCCTTCTGACTTTAGAAAAAAGTTACACAAATTATAATCTCCTATTCTGTATTAAATCCATTTGAACTGGAAAAAAAGCATGAACAGTGTTGAACATAAGCTCCAAGGTGGATGCCTAAATAGTTTTCAGGTTTTCGGAGTTTTTTGACATCATCTGATTCTGTGTCACACAGTTCTGATGCTACTGTTTATGTTTCATCAGGTCACGTAATCAAAAATACATTCAGGATTGTCAGACACTTATTCAGATAGATGTGCACCAACATTCCTGGCCCCCAAAATAAAAAATCCAAACAAACAAACTTGCTGACTTTTAAATATATAAATGTAAAACAAACAAACCAACCAACCTACAAGTCATATGTATTTAAAGTAGTATTAAAGAAAATTTAAAGCCTTTCCTTGCATTATAGCACTGGACAGGTGGTTACTTCAGATAGGTTTTTTATAAATTTCGATTATCTTTAAAATAGATTTTTATAGTCTTTCCAAATACATAATTAATGATATGAAAGTGATACTGAGGATTTATTCTATTGTAGATAAAATTGATGAAATTTGGTCTCTGAACAGTTTGATTTCCTTGATCTAACTTCTCAGTTTTATTTTTGGATTGATTCTGAAATAGATTGAAAGACAGGGCATAAAGGAAGCTTTGGGTTCACATCTGTTTTAATTTATGCAATATTATTCTCCAAAGGAATGGAGGATCTTACTTCTACCTTCCATCTACACCAGTATGCCTTCTCAAGGTTATCCTACTTTTTTGGACTAATCTATTTCCCTGGCACTCAGCTGTTCAGAAATATGAGAACATACCAGTCTGACCATATTTAGGTGTTTGTAGCACTGTCACATCTGAACTATTTGTCTTGAGAGAAATGGGCATATCAAAGTTTAAACTCATCTCGTGAGAAGGTGGGTATCTAAGGCCAGATGAATTGAGCCCTTAAAGGGTCTATTTCTCTTTGTGGACTAGCTTAGATGTGTACAACTGCACTCTTTGCTGACATGAATCCGTCCTCAGACTTCTGAAAAGTGAAATCCACTTTCAGTACTGACTGTCATGTGTATGCTAAAACTGTTTTTGAACAGTTACCATTTTTCTCTCTGGTTTCCACATTGACATGTGCAAAATAATGCCTAGTTTACCAAGTATTAAAGAATATATTTATTGTGTTTTGGGAATGGGATTTTTTGGTGATGGTGGGGTTGTTTTCATGTATGTACATTCATATGCAGCCTGACACATAGTTTAGTAATGACATGTTTGGACCGAATACATTTCTATAACTACTCCTTCACAGTGTGTTCAGAAACTACTGTTCAATAAATCAAAATACAAAACCCAGTTAAAAGTAAAATTCTTCTCTTGTAGTGTAAACATGCTTCAGAGATCTTGAGTTGCTTGCTTTCCTAGTAGTATTTAATAGCCTTGGAAAAGTGATGCTAATAGTTATAAAAATCTCTGATTGTTTTAAATATGTTCATCAAGACACTTTTGTAACTATTTTCATTTCCACCTTAGATCTTGTGAACTCTGTTTCTTGTATACATAAACTATGGATATGCCATTCAGATGTTTGAGGATGAATAGAAACAAAGAAAAAATCCAAACCAATCTTCCTTCTTTAATGTGTTGTTACGATGATTTCTGAAAATAAAGGGCAAACATCTCCCTAAACCCATCCTAGCACCTGAGGTCATGAGATCACACCCACTCCCATTTTACTTGGGTGTTGGAAGAATAGCTAGGCCTATCTTCTGGTTCATGAGGGGTTGTTTTACACTGATGCTCAGAGAAGGCCAAAAGAAGCTTACAGCTGTACTCTTACATTTGTATGTATGTAGAAATAGCATCTTAGAAATCTCATACAATAATGAGAGAGCATTACTGTTATTCCAGTATGGCTCTACTGTGTGAAGGTGCAGTTCTTGGGTCCATGACTTCCACTGAGCATAGAATTGCTTATGGACTTCAATTAATTTGGGTGGGGAGAGCTTCTGGTATTAAGGGTTGAAAAAAGAAGTTAAAAAAAAATAGTATTTTGTGGCAACAGATACGTTGTGCTCCTGCAAATAATGTATTTCCCAGAACCATTATCAATATTTATAGGTTACATTATGATGATACACAAGGAAATTTACATTTTGCCTATTGAGATAAAAACCTCTATGTATTTAGAGGAAAGTATGGTCTCTTTCATCAAAAGTGTAAAAATATTTATCATCACATCCTATATCTATCCTATTAATTGTATTTCTTAGTAGGATGCTATTTTCTCCTGAACCTTGCTCTGCTCTTGTGCATGGTAATGATTACTTTTATATATAAAAAAACTTCAATAGTATTTTGCTACTTTAGTATTTATGTCTCATGTAAGCATTTCTTTGACTATTCATTGATTTTGTATAAGAAGTTAACGGGTGCTGAAAAATTCTTTGATGATGTACTGTCTATCTTCTTGCGATTGCTTCTCTTAGTTCCTTTAACCTCTGCTGTCTTCATCAGCAGTATTTGCTTGTAGCCAACATAAAACATCTTCTTCCATGTAGTTTTTAAATATATCTAATCTATAGAGTCAGTTGAATATAATGTATCTAAAATTAACCTATACTTAAAATACAGATTTTTTTAGAAGGTCCATTTTTATGTATGGTTCATTCCTCACTGGCAGAGTGCAGTGGAGAAAAGAGGCACTTAGTTTGATGACTGAAAGAAAAAGTTTCTTTTGCTGTTTTTGCTTTATTCTCTCTTACATTTTTATATCTGTTCTGGTTTTACTCTCTTTTTATTAGTTGTTTTGTTTCCAAAATATGTTGAGGCCACATGGTTTGCCTACACTAACTGCCTTTATCATAAAGCCAGCCCAAAATAAGGACTTTGACAGATGTAGTTCAGCTGTGGGCTTCAGGGTAAGGTGGGAGCCAACTACCTTCCATATCATCCTTTGCAAATAATAGTTTTTAAGCTAGAAAGACGACCAGCTGCAGAACCAACAGCAGAACAGTAGGCTGTATTTTTTTTTTTTGTATCCAAAACTCTGTAGTTAAACCAGAAAATTAGCCTGGTATGCTTAATTTAATAATGCAGTGTTTTTTCTATGGTCAAAATACTTCTGTTTTGTCTGTGTGATCTAAACACAGTTAAGAAAATCTCAGTACTTCCTGAATAAAAATTTTTCTTCTGTACTAAAGCTAGGAACATAGCTAAGGTAGATTTTGAAAACAACTAGTGGAGATAATTTGGGAATGGGGAGGTAATGTGGGTGCCTGTAGATCTTGAGAATGTATTCCAGTGTCTTACTTTTAGAAGGACATTTTGTCTATTGAAACATTGTAATTTTTTAGCTGTTGCCTCTGTTTTGTCTTTTTCCCAAATATAATACTTTTAATGTGAATTTTAAAATCTGAAGTAACAGGCAAAATATGTTGACAAAAAATATGTTGGCATTTCTACTGCTGATTAAAACTTTTCAGAATATATGTGGATCAATATATGTCCTGTATTGCTTGGATACTACTGGAGTTCAGATCTGAGCATATATATTGGATTTTAGTGTGCTTCAATAACATGTCGTGGATGACTCTTTTTTTTCCTTTTAAATTCTCTGTCACTGGAAAGAATAATTGAATTAAAATTTCACAAAAAATCAACTTTAAAAAATGTGACAGTACCTTTTTTTTAAAGGTTGCTGACTTTTCAGTTGGCAGATATGAAAGTATTCTGTAGTTTTTTTCTTTTTCTTTTTTTCTTTTTTTTAATGGAGTGGGGGATAAGCACTACTGTTTCGTAACACAGAAGCAACACCAGATAAGATTCAACTGTTCAACTGTTTTAGAGCAAACATATCTATTGTTCTTTTCATTTTCCAGGTTCCATAACTGTGTGACAATGTTTTACACAACTATATGGTGCATGGAAATAAACACTTTTGGCCATAATTTTTTTTCTTGGTTATGCATGAGAAAAATTAAGTTACAAATCTTACTTCTTTCCTTTGTCAGGTGTACAAATTGGTCTCAATACTTGTTTTTGTAAATTTTTTTCCACCAAAGATACACTATATGAGCTTGTTAGTAGCTGGTACTTTAATTTGTATATACTTCCATGATAAAATTTGTTCAAATGAAATGAAATATTGTAGACTGTATTGCCTGATACGTGTTTTTGTTTGTTTTTTTAACTAGTGAAAAAGGCCATAGATTTTAAATCTAGAGGATTTAAATTGTTTCCAGGGAAAGACAACAGCAACAAGTTTTCTATCTGTGAGTGTACTCCTTTTTTGTTACTTTTTTCTAGTGCAAGAGTGAAGTTTGTGCTGTCTGTGTTGTTTGTGTGTTTTCAAAATTGTTTATGTATTTCTGATAATATAACTGACTTAAGTCTGTTTCTCCAGTCTGCATGGTGAATTTTTAGATATGGTTCTACTCTAAAGGCAGGCTTTCTATAAATCTGGCATTGTAGAAAGACATGTTATTTTGTCAGTAATTTCACGCTAAATTTGCATTATTTGCAAAGAAGTAAATATTCAGCCTCCCAGGTGTCAGCTGAAATCTTAGCTGTGAACGAGAGGTGTTTTTTTAATTGAAAATTAGTACTAGCAGCAAAAGGCTATACAAACCAAAGCCTATCCTCATTTACAAATATGCAACCACATATTTTTTTCAAGTGACATACATGAGGTCACTTTCTGAAACTTTTTTTCTTCATTAATTTTGACATTTTGAACTGATTAACTAAGTGTAGTTTTTAAAACTCTGGAGATGCTTAGTGCCTTCAATTTTAATTACAGAAAATAGAAACTGAATGTGCTGGGCATCTTAGAGGACCGAGTCCACATGAGCTCATAAGGAGAAGTCAGGCAACTTTGTAATGTAAATTAAACAGGTGTGGCTCTAAATACATTAAAGAGGATATCTTTTGCAAAAGGACGTGCCATTTTTATAGAGTTCCTTTTTGGACTAGAACCGCATTTTAAATATTTACATGTAATTGGTTAAAATTAAGATGGACTAAATGCTTAGCCTATATCTGCTTATACTACATTTCATTATTCTTCACAGGAGTGAAAGGACTTGCTTTCGAAGCTCCTTAGGTTGGACACATTTGCACTAATTTTTTGTTTAAAGTGTCAGTGATGGATTCAGTTTCCAGAACTTAGCAGGGCACATTGGCATAACTTGTAATGCATTTTGCAGTTTTAGATTTTAAACTATCAATATACTAGATGTGTTTTTTTTATAAAAAGGTGTCTTCAAGCAGCCAGACCCTTTAACATTTACCAAGTCAGAAAAATAAAGCAAAACACACTGCTGTTCAGTTTTTATAATGTAGCATATTGCCATATTCAACTTTTCTGTAAACTGTAACACCTAAATAGTTCCATAAGGCATTTCTGGTTTATTTGAAAACTTTGTATCAAGATATTAAAAAACAAGTATTGTTTTTATGCATATTGCGTGACTGGAAAATATTATACAACAAGAAATAACAGTAAGATAATTACAGTAGTGTTTATAAGGTACATCACTGAGGTCTCTGTCTGATGGTCAATCTATGCTTTTATAGTTAAAAATGAGAATAGTATAGTGGCTGATAAAACAGATTGTTTCACTATAAATTTATTTTGCACAAATCATTAAATATTCCATTATATAAACATTAATAGGAATTGCATATTTATAGTGAAGTACCAGACACTTGTGATATCTAAAGGTGATTGTTATGAAATTAGTGATGAAATTTGTCAATATACTTTTGAAAGCCTTTATATAATTTCATATGTTATGATACTCTATGTGAAGCTGAAAACTTCCGTACCTTATTTTATTGATTATGCAGAGTAGATTACGTATATAAGTCAATAATAAGTGGAGGTGAAAACCTTGATGATTTGTACCTTTAGTGATCATAATTTTGTGATAAATAGATAACTAAGATTTTATATTGTAATCTATCATTTGGTTAGCTATTCACTTTGGTAGCTGAGGAAATTGAAGAGGCAGTATTTAATGAAAAGCCTATGTACTTAGCTGTTGACTTTAAATAAGATTCCCAGTGTGGCCTCAGCTGGACCTGTACTTGCAGTACAATGACAGATAGGGTCCTTTAAAAAAAAGAATGACTGTCATTCAACAGTTAGTGGAAATAAGATAAGTGAATACCGATTTTATGTTATGCCTTGTATTATCAATGTCATTAGAAATTATCATCTAACATTTCTCAGGTGTATGTCTTTTCCCTATTTTACTTTTTTTTAATGTATCAGGTATACAACATTCAATACTAATAGGTATTTTGCATAGGTAATTTGCACATAGTAAAGCCAGAATGGTAACACTTGATATGATGATACACTTTGAAACAAGTATGCATCAACGTCATTTTGCAAGTATTGAGATCAACAAAAAAAATCATTGGGGGACTTAATTAAATCTGGATTAGAACACTGGAATTTCTTGCTCTCAGTTTCATGACCAGACAATGAATGAATGCTTTGCCTAGGGGAGCCTTTAACTTACCACAGGAAACCCTTTCATTGGTTATTGTCCTATGACTATCTGGGGTGTAAAACAAACTAATGTAGATAGACAGGTATCTAGGGAACTACATAGAGCTGTATGTCAGTAGACTGAAAAATCAAGTGTTATGTCTGGAAAAGTAACACCAATACAAAAATAATAAAATGTGCATTTATTTTTTGCTAAGTATTTAACAGAAATCAGGATGGATTTAAGTTTGTGCTTAAATGCATTTCTGATTTAGGATCAAATAAGAAATCAGTTTAATGACTTTTACTTATAAATTTTTTCTTCTGAATTTTTACTGTGGTATAGGTCTTATTTTAATTTTGTCACTGTAATTATTTTATTAATTTTTTAACATAAGCCTTTATAATTTTATATATGAATATTAATAAATCCAATATTTATCATTTAAGAATCCATTTCATGGAGAATGGAACTTTCTACAGAAGATGTCAAAAAACAATAGGTTTTTCAAGCTTCCATTTTTGGTAGAAACTGAAGTACATAATAGTTCTTGTGCTTTGAAATCCAGTAGAGTATTATTTTTTAAATGAATATTCAAACTGTTACCTGTGTATGGGGAAATATAGTGTACAAAAATAAAATAGTTATTTGAAATATTAAAACATGAATTACAATAAATAGAAATAGTTCTGTTTAAATCATATTTTTACTTTTTTTTTTTTAATAGTAAAGTATTTCTTCTATGTGCATAGATGTATGACACATCTCCCAAATGGCGCTATTTTATTTTGATTTCTTTAATATTACTATCATGGCATCTTGAATAATTTCCTAACTATAGTTTTAACATATGTTTCATGTCAGAAAAGTTAACAGACTGTCAAAAAAATGAGGTGTCTTTTTCCCTACTTGTTCTGAAGCATACTTCCTTTCTCTTCCTGCATTGCTCACTGAATCCAAAGTTTTAAGGTCTTTCTTATATATACAGGCTGCTTATGATGATTCTGAATTTCTCACATCTTGATATAGGCTTTGGAACTATAGAAAAGCACCCAGATATTTCAAAGAGAGAGTTCATTTGAAATGCTTTGTCCAACAAGTTCCTGCTAGATGGCCTTGTGAAATGCAGTTTATGGAATTGTAATTGTCAGAGATATATATATTCCAATACTAGCAGGAACTTGGGTTTCTATAGCTAATATGCTTTCATCACACCTACAAGTACTGGGGGAGGAAAAGACTGAAACCTGGTAATATGGATGGGTTCTAAGAAAGAGCCCTCTTGGCCCAAAAGTCCCCTGAGCATAGCAATGCAGATGAACAGAGATTGCCTTGGTTTGCTATTAGAACAACCTTGGACATGGTACAGCCCTTTTGGGGCAGAGGAGAATAAATACTGTGGTTCAAGTTGACAAGGACTGAGCTTGGTAGTTTTTTTGAGCAGCATGCTAACTTGAGATGTTTTCCTTTTAACCCTCTGCAACATTTTCATTTGGTCTTCAACTTCCTCAGGGGTACCAAACCAATTCTTCCCTTTCTGTGTGCATAAGAAGACAAATTTCAAGGAAAGGAAAACCCCTAAGTATTCTGAATGTTATTGTCCTTCATTAAAAGATGAAATTTAATGAACACCCTTTAGAAGTATAGTTATAAGCTACATTTTTTTTATTCGGGTACATTCAATTTACAATGTAATGTGATTAGCCTAATTATATGTAAACTTTTTCTTTAAAGGAAAGTTAAAATGTAATGCTACAAATCCATTGGTCTAATTCCTCAGAAATAAAGATGAATAAAGGTGAAAATCTCTTTCTGTTTAGTATAAATCTCTTGGTTTCATGTCAACTTGTATTTTTGAAAAAAATATTCTTCTATCGGGCCATGAATTTACCAAGTAATAGCAGACCAACCTCCTTTGCTAATGTTTTTTTTGGGAACTGCTACCTCCTGCATCAATGAACTTCAAAAATGAAATACAAAATTAATAGAATTATTTTGGCCTAAAATTATTTTTGTAAGATATAATTTTGCAAGCTGTAAAATTATGAGAAAGTATATAATGCATAGAAAAAAAAGAGTGAAGAGGTAGCTGAATATGCTGAGGGCTAGATCACTGCATACAAATTTCTAGAAAAACATACTGAAAGGTTCACAGGAAGTTTCTCTCTGAAGATCCATTTTAGTTTATTGTACGATAAATGTATGCAAATCAAACTGGCATTTTGAGTTTACCCTCAGATCACCATATTTTGGGGATATCTGCATTTTCAATACTGATTAAGGATAATTCTCTCAGCCTGAGCCTATGCGTTCAAGTTTTATTGTAATTCAAGGAGAAAAAGGTCAGCTCTTAGTGGAGATGACATTTATTAGATTATGTTCAGAGTAAAATCTTACAGCCCTAAACTTGATGAACACTCCTTTAAATGTTAATGTTTGTAAAGGAATAGTAATAACATTTCCATATGGGTTCAATAATATTACAAGCAAACAAAATAGCTGATTAGTACAACTTTTAAAAAACTTGTGTTATTTTTAAAAAACAACAGAAAATACATGCTCTGCTTATTATAGGGAGGAGAAACTTGTGTATTGAACTAGAGATTATATGGGTGATCATATTATGTAGAAAATCTGTTTTAAAGGACCTAAAATGCAGATAATGTACTTTTTCTTATTTGTTAATTTGCTTAACTCTGTATTTCCTAAAAACTGTATTATTTTATCTTTTTTTGTTTATTTTGTTTTTGCAGTAAATGAGGGAGGTATTAAACAGGCATCCAATTTGTGTCCAGATCCTGGAGAACCAGAAAATGGAAAACGGATAGGCTCAGATTTTAGGTAAAATATCAACCCTACCATTGTATCACTTCTTCTCTAATACTGCACTTGAAAAATGTATATGTTAAAAATTTATTGGTGTTGTTGAGCTACTCTTTCAAAACTTAACTTCTCAGTAAAAAGTGAAATGGAATACTGTATAAAATTATTTAGTGCAATATAGCATGTACTTAGTATGCAAAGAAGATAAAATACCCACTTGGAAGAGAGCATATATCTCTGATAATCTGGCAAAAATTGGATTGAAGGTAAGTTAAAATAATTTTCTCATGTAAATACTGTATTAGATTTACAAATATTGAGCATACATGTGGTACTGGAGGTTTTTTGCAGGACAAAGCAAAATTGAATACAACACAAAAAGAACAATAAAACCTCACAGAAGAGGTTTCAGATAATTATTTTAGAAATAATCGTTGGAATCTAATAGAGAATATTGCATTTTCTACAGTATATTTTTCAGGAACCCAGAAGTTTGATACATGCACGTGTATTTCCCTAGTGGTCCCCAGAGTGGTTTAGCACTCTTAATGCAGACTATTTTTTTTCTTAATTTTGAAACATATCAAATTGGTGGTGTATAGTATTACCATATTAAAAAAAATAAAGTCAGAACTAAAAAGTTGTACTTAGTTTCCAGTAAATTCTTACGTTTCATTACTTACTGGCTTTTTTGAATGTTTCTAGGAAGACTCTAAAGTATCAAAGAATTATACACTGCCAGTGACCTATTCCACACTTTTTTTATTTGACCTAAACCCAAATTTTAGCTCACTTTCCTCCTCCATTCTCAGCTATCTTTCATATTCCATATCTTGTAAGGACAAAAACATTTGCAATACTTTTTCAAAATATTCTATGTCTTTTTCTCAGTGAACATACATAAGTCCTATTGTCAGTAACAGCAGTGGTTGATGTGTTGTGTGAGTAGACACACACATATATAATCACATCTTCAAAATGTTTTGAATTAATTTTAATGTTTTATCTGTCTGAGTTTCTGAATTGTTTCCTTTTCAATTGTTGAATATTCATTTCATCACATACTAAAAAGGATTAAACATACATATTATTATATATTTGCTATATAGACAAATTTTAGACTGTATTAAAAGAATAAATCTAAAGCTATGTTCTTGCTTTTTGTCATATGCTAATTTCACATTATCATCATGTTTACAAATCCCTTCAAAACAACTTAAGTGAGGAAGGAGAAAAGAAAGAAATAAGAAAGAAATAAGTAGGAGGGGGATTGATCATTTTTAAATTAATTGGTTTTATTGCATTCAGTTTTGGTTTTTACCTATTTTGTATTTTACATTTCACACAGAACAATTCCTAACATTTGAAGATAATAAATGTTAGAGTAATCTAGGAGGTGAGCAAAGATTTTACGAAATTATGTTACTTCATTCTTTTACATAACTTCTTGTACTTTGTTTTGTTTTGTTTTGCCTTTTCTCCCTGTAATAAAGCAGAACACAGAATTAACAATGACATCCCAAGTACATTTGCTAGCTGGCAGTCAGTTAGTTATTATAATATCTCAGTTAGTTATTATAGTCTCTATTTCTCTAGTTTTGAGAAACGAAAAAGTTCAATGTGCATCAGAGAAAGCTTTATAACTAATTTTATATAGAGTGTCATTTCTGACATTATCTGACAAAAATGGTTTCCTGACGTTTTCAGAGAAATAAAAATAAATGTAGTGTATTTCTTAACTGTCATGCTTTCTGGAATCATTACTTAGGACAGTCTTTCGTATTTTAAACTCAGAAATATGTCTTGGTAGCGACAGCCTTTGACAGAGAATCTGCAAGTCCTTTTCTAGAGTTGTCTCTGCAAGTGACCACTGAAAGACCTACCTGCAAGATCATTCTAGTTAAAATTATGTGAGGGGCAGTACCTCAAAGGAGATATGATGGTGATCAATGCCATCATCTTTCTTTTTAGGCCAAACTATTAGGATTTAATTTAACATTATTTTTCACTATACACTGTGATGATGTGACTATCAAGCTTTCCTATTTGAAATGAATTTATGAGAAAATAAAGGAGAAGGCATTCAAATTACTGAACAATAGGATACAAGATATACAACATATCAAAATCAATATATTTTCTTCTTAAGTGTTTCTTTCCCCCTAATATCTCACTAAACTCAGTGATTTTTTTTTTCTTTTTGAAAAAAATCCCCCAAAAATTTGTGAGGGAAGATCAGCTTTTCTGTCAACTTCCATGAATGTGCTATTTAACACTTATTTGTATAACATAATGATAAATCCAATCCCATGATAATGGAAAAGAATAAATAACTAGGACATTTCAAATGTATGTAGGTGAAAGAACATGGCTTATACATACAATATCCACTGGAAGTGAAGAAAGTGAAAGTGAAAAGATGTATTCAGTTTAATGACATTTTTGATGTACCGAAAAGGTAAATAAGCTTTTGTTCAAAACAAAACAAACAGAAGATGTAACAGATACATTATTATGCTCTTGGTCTTACAGGTTATAATTTGGGGAGCAAAGATGTTTATTTTGGTGAGGAAGTATTTTTCACCTTCCACCAAAGAATGTGTTTTCAGAACAATCTGAACTCTGGTTTTTTTTATTGATCCTTACTTTGATTACTTCTTGACATTAGTATGGAACCAAACTTTTTACAAAGTAAGAAAAAATGAAAGAACCACAAAAAACCCAACAAACTAATACTTCATTGCTCCTCTTTCTGTTGAGGGCAGATTCTAGGACAGTCTAAAATCCTGCTGGTTTTAAGGGCAGCCTACGTGCTTCCTGGTTTCTCTAACAGGTTAGACTGCAGATCAGTAATAGTTTCTGAAAGCATAGGCTGCTCAATGGCTTCGCTGCCACCTCAAATTTATGCTCGAAAGCTGTACTTGAACTCATTCCTTTCAACTAAATATTTGAATTTTCATGGTTCAGTTTCTTTCAAGATAAAAACAATCTGGTCTGGATAATCTTCGCTAAATAAATCCCATCTACTGCAACATCTCCTTAATAGGCAGGTCTGTTCTGACCATAGCTCTCAGAAACAACCCAGAAAGGACGTTCCTTTCAAAAGATTGAGTCTTTTCACTATTTTGTGGTAGCCTCTCTTTATAATGCAAAACCTCTGTATTTGGAAATAGTGGGAGGACATACATACACACACACACGTGCACAATTTCTAGCCACTTTATTGACAGGACTTGAAAAAGGGAACAATTACTCTTTTGGTTGTATTCATCTTTCTTACACATATTAGGGATAAATAAGGTGGTTTCCTATGTAAGGCTTGTTAAAGGTTTTATGAATGTGAATGGTGAGATTTGTACTTGTAAAGAACAGGACTGGTGAATGTTAGTAATACATATGTCATTTATGTCAAGTTGAACGCTTGATACATTGAAAAGAGGTCTTACAAGGGACAAAAGCAAACTAAAAATTTTGAGCAGACTGAATAAAATTCCCTTTTAAATTAACCTGCTTTCAATTTGTGCCATTATCGTAGCGGTTGCTCAATTGCTTCATAAGCTTCCAAAGTAAGAATGCTGCTACTTCTTTAAAATAAATAAATAAGACATTGAAAGAAAATGCTTACATTTAGTTTAAAAAAGTACAGTACTATGGAAAATCTTTTCCACGTTGTCTTATACCTGATAGAGAGAAAAATAGCACACTTTTCCCTCCCTCTATAGTGTAGAAAATAGCTTTACTTTGAGGTTGTCTTTTTTTCCCCTTCTGATAAGGAAGTGAAAATCCCAATTAGGATACCTTAATTTTAAAAAACAGTGTTTTGTAGAAGGGTTTAGACCTATCTGTATGAAGATCAATCAAAATCTAATTTCAGTACAATTTAATCTGTTTCAGAGAAGAGCATGTTCTTGTCACTTCTCTTCAGCTTTCTTCAAATGTGCAGATATAGGTTTGGAAGCATTTCACTGAAATTTCACTCCTGTTCTGATTGTCCACACTACCTGCTCTCTCTCAGCACATTCAAATGTTCTTACATGATTCTTACACAGAGTTAGAAAATCTGTAATGCAAGCTCTAAGACAAGCTGCATCATTTCATGACATTGTTTGGGACCTGACACTCCATGTTTACCCTTTTGGATATTTTTTCTAATGTGAAAATTCCCCATGGCTATATTTTGGAAGTTTTAAAAGCTTTGTTTCTGATGCTAGATGCCTGTTTGTCTAAAAACTTGTGGCAGTTTGGTGAAGTTCCCACTGACTGGAAAAGGGGAAACCTAATGTCCATTTTTAAAAAGAAAAAAAGAGGAAGACCTGGGGAACTACAGGCCAGTTAGTCTCACCTCTTTGCCTGGCAAGATCATGGAGCAGTTCCTCCTGGAAACTACGTTAGGGCACATGAAAAATAAGGAGGTGATTGGTGACAGCCAACATGGCTTCACTAAGGGCAAATCATGCCTGACAAATTTGGTGGCCTTCTACAACGGGGTTACAGCATTGGTGGATAAGGGAAGAGTAACAGATGACATCTACCTGGACCTGTGCAAAGCATTTGACACTGTCCTGCATGACATCCTTGTCTCTAAATTGGAGAGACATGGCTAAGATGGATGGACCGCTTGGTGGATAAGGAATTGGCTGGATGGTTGCACTCAGAGAATTGAGTTCAATGGCTCAATGTCCAAGTGGAGACCAGTGATAAGCTGCATTCTTCAGGGGTCAGTACTGGGACCAGTGCTGTTTAACATCTTTGTCAGGACAAGGGCAGTGGAATTGAGTGTACTCTCAGCAAGTTTGCCGATGACACCAAGCTGTGTGGTGCAGTTGACACACTGGAGGGAAGCGATGCCATCCAGAGGGACCTTGACAGGCTTGAAGAGGTAGGGCCGTGTGAACCTCATGAAGTTCAACAAGGCCAAGTGCAAGGTCCTGCACATGCGTTGGGGCATTCCCAAGCACAAATACAGGTGGGATTGAAAGCAGCCCTGTGGAGAAGGAATTGGGGGTGTTGGTTGATGAGAAGCTCAACAGGACCTGGTATGTGTATTTGCAGCCCAAAAAGCAAACCATATGCTGGACTGCATCAAAAGAAGCATGACCAGCAGGTTGAGGGAGGTGATTCTCCCCCTCTAGTCCGCTCTGGTGAGACACCCACCTGGAGTACTGTGTTCAGCTCTGGGGCCTCCAACATAAGAGAGACATGGACCTGTTGGATTGAGTCCAGAGGAGGGCCACAAAGATGATCAGAGGACTGGAGCACCTCTCCTATGAAGGCAGGCAGGGACAGTTGGGGTTGTTCAGCCTGGAGAAGAGAAGCCTCAGGGGAGACCTTATAGCAGCCTTCCAGTACCTAAAGGGGGCCTACAAGACAGCCAGAGAGGGACTTTTTACAAGGGTGTGTAGTGAAAGGACAAGGGGTGATGGCTTTAAACTGAAAGAGGGTAGATTTATATTAGATGTAAGGAAGAAGGTCTTCACTGTGAGTGTGGTGAGGCACTGGAACAGGTTGCCCAGAGAGGTTATGGATGCTCCCTCCCTGGAAGTGTTCGAGGCCAGGTTGGATGGGGCTTTGAGCAACCTGGTCTAGTGGAAGGTGTCCCTGCCCATGGCAGGTAGGTTGGAACTTTCCAACCCAAACCATTCTATGATTCTATGGTTCTATATGACTTTTCAGTTGATTCCACAGAAACAGAGTGGTACTGCAATGTACAAATTCAGATGTATTCCCTGCACATCAGTGCAAAAAATCCAAACTGCATTATCGCTGCCCTCTTCTAGTCTGTCCTACCTACCTGTCACAAAATTGACAAGAGAAATGTAAGTTCAAAATGCGGAATAATATAATTTATTGTTACAGCTTAGCTTGAGGTTTTGATTCCTTGCATAATTGATTCCTGTTCAATAATAATTTAAAGAATATATCAAATAATAGAGGAAAATAATCTAGAATTATTTCGTTTGCTACATGTATGCCAACTGTTAAAATAATTCTATTCAATATAAACTTCATATGAAGTTCAGAATTTTAAACCTGCTCTTTCACATCCTTTGGAGATTCTATAGCTTCATTTTAGACTCCTTACTGCTTTTAGTTTGTGTTCTTTAAAGTGAGATCCCAAATTTGGGTCAGATGATGGAGACTTCAAAAATAGATACGAGATTAAAGTGTCTTCTCAAATTTGTCTTATTTAATATTTACTCATACTTTTTTCTAATGAAAAGATATCTAAAGTTTGGAGTTTTTTTCCTGAAAATTAAAGCCTAATGGCAATCATCTTTTATCCTATTAGAAATAGAAATTGGCAGATAAAGTTACTGAGAGACACAGGTCAAGCACGCATTTTTTAAGCTTTGAACTTTTTTAGCACAGTATTCTGTAGATGCAAAAGCTCTATGAGTTCAAAATAAATTGAACAGCTTGAGTGAGTCATAGAAAAATTGATTGGAAAGGTCCTTGAGAGGGCATCAAACTCCAATATCCTGCCCAAAGCAGGACTAATGCCAACAGTAAATCAGGTCAGCTGTGGCTTTGTTTAGCCAATCCTGAAAACTCCCAAGAATGGAGATTTCACAACAGTCTGGGTATGCTGTTCCAGTTCTGCCCTGCCTTTCTTGGAAGTAGCTTGTTGTAAGGTAAAACCTGAACCAGCTAAACTGGCCCTTGTATATTGTCTGCCATATTAAGAAAAATTGGCTTCATTATATTTGTAACAGTTCTTGAAGTAGTTATGGTCTGCTATTAGATAGTACTTTAGCTTCCTCTTTGTCAGAATAATAAAGCCTAGCTGCCTCAACTATTTACTGTAGGTCATGTGCTCTAAGCCTTTGACTAACCTCCAAAACCTTTAGTTTTTATCAGTATCTCTCTTGAAGTGGGAGACCAAACACTGGGCTTAATATTGCACATACAGCCTCCCCAGCTTAAGAAGAATTTCACTTGATCTGCTGCCACCAGTTCTAATGTAATTGAGCATATAGTTTGTTTTATATAGGATGAGAACACATTGCTGATCAATAGTGCAGAACTTTGTACCTCTGCTTGTTGAGTTTCATGAGGTTTCTGTTGGCCCAGTGCTCAACTTTGTCAAGTGTCTAGATGCACACTGAAGCTCTGCTATTCAGTGTGTCAGCTACTTTTCCTAGTTAATATGATTTCTAAATTTGCTGGGAGTTCATTCTGTCTCACCGTCATGGTTGAGGATGAAAATACTAAACAGCATAAGACCCCATATTGACTTCCTGATGCTCAACTTATTACTGGCCACCAGCTGAATATGAAGCCATTGATTCCTACCCTTTGAGCACACCTACCAGGCCAATTTTGAATCTATCTATTCAGTGCATATTTTGCCAGCTCCCAAAAGACACTGCTGCAAGAGACAGTGTCAAAAACATTGCTGATGTTGAGCACTGTTACATTGAGCACTATTACATCTACCACTGGTCCATGTAGCCAGTCATTTTGTCATAGAAGATGATCAGGTTGATCATGTATTATTCACCTTTGGTAAATCTGTGTAACTGCTGATTTCCTGTTTGTGCTTTCCTAGAGGACATGTTCTTTCCAGGGATTGATGTGAGGTTCCTAGCTTCTCCTTGCTTTTTTAAAAAATTCTTGTAATGTTAGCCTTTCTACAGTCAGTAGGAACTTCTCCTCATCACCACAGTTTTTCATAGGTGATAGCAGCCTTGCATAGAATCAGCCAGGTTTTTCAGCACCCTTTGGTGAAAGCTATCTGGCGTCCTGCCTTTGAATACAGGTGTCTTCTTTTTTCCTGTTGCTCCCCAATATTGGCTGTCCTTCTTCTTCCCAAATCATGTTGGTACGTGTAGATATCTAGGAGCAGATGTGCTGTAGAAATTGACACAGAAAAGGCACTGAGTACTTTGCCTTTTACATATTGAATTCCAGCACCACAAGGTTGCATCACCTATTTATTAGTGGACCCACATTGTATGTGAACTTCCTTTTGTGACTAATATAACCACATGTCATGGTTTAAGCCCAGCCAGTAACAAAGCACCATGAAGCCGTTTGTTCACTCCTCACCCCTGGTGGGATGAGGAGGACAAAATATAAAGAAATGCTCGTGGGTTGAGACAAGGAGAGGGAGGGATCACTCACCAATTATGGTCACGGGCTAAAGACAGGCTCAACTTGGGGAAGAAACAAAATCAATTTAATTTACTACAAATCAAATCAAAACAAGGATAATGGGAAGTAAAACCAAACCTTAGAACACCTTCCCCCCACCCCTCCCTCCTTCCCGCCTCAACTCCACTCCTGGTTCTTTCTGCCTCCTCTCCTGCCAGCGGTGCAGGGGGATGGGGGATGGGGAATGGGGGTTGGGGTCAGCTCCCCACACCTTGTCTCTGCTGCTCCTTGCTCCTCAGGGGGAGGACTCCGCACTCTTCCCCTGCTCCAGTGTGGGGTCCCTCCCACAGGAGCTAGTCCTCCACGAACTTCTCAGGCATGGGTCCTTTTGGTGGGCTGCAGTCCTTCAGTCACAGACTGCTCCAGCGCAGGCTTTCCCATGGAGTCACGGCCATCTTGGGGGGCATCCCCCTGCTCCGGCGTGGGCTCCTCTCTCCCCGGGCTGCAGGTGGGCATCTGCTCCCCCGCTTCCCTCCATGGGCTGGGGGGGACAGCCTGCCGTCTCACCACGGGCTGCAGGGGCATCCCCTCCTCCCCCGCTCCTCCTCCCCTCCTTCTTTACTGACCGCAGAGGGGTTCCTCTCACATTCCAATCCCCCTCTCACATTCCGATCCCCCACTCACTGCAGGTTCCCCTTCTCAAATCTGTTCTCCCAGAGGTGCTACCACCGTCACTGACAGGCTTGGCCTGGGCCAGCAGCGGGTCCGACTTGGAGCCAGGGAAGCTTCCAGCAGCTTCTCACAGGAGCCGTCCCTGCAGCTCCTCCCCTGCTACCAAACCCCTGCCACACAAAACCCCAAACACCACAGAAGCTCTTTTTCTTTCTAGTGTGCCTTACCAGTCTTAGCTGTATCTGGGGGCTGGCCAAAGGAGTCTAATTTAGTCACCCAGGGACTACTAAATTAGTAGCTCCAGTTCAGAAAGTTCCTTAACCATAAATGATTGAAATATGGTAATGATCAGAAGATGGACTACAGATGTTTGCTGTATTCTAAAGTATTCTAAAGTTTTTCTCTAAGCATTCACTTTTCATCACTTTCAGTGTTATCATACTGGACTAAATGAACTCAGCCTGGCCTTTCGCTGCATCCACAGACAAATTCTTTGCCAAATCTATTCTGCTTTTGAAACTTGCTAGAGATTTTCCTGCTGTCCTTTAGATTTTTCTTTTTTTGGTGATGCATGTCTATATTGTATATAACAATGAATTTCATAGCTATATCATGCTTCAGTTCTCTTGAGATTTATAAAACAGGTGTAGTCTACACACACTTTTGAAGGGGCTTCATCTTGTAAGCAGTTTGGATCAAATGTAAGTCAGGGAATCAAACTGCCCTTAATTGTCCACACTATTTTTTGGTCATTTGTTCCCACACTCTGTTTTGAACTACTCTGTCAGCTGTCTCTAAAATAATACCTGTCCACAATTCAGAGGTAGACTACTCGAGGGACAAGTCTGCCCAAAGCAGCTTCCATGATCTGATTGTCTCTCTCCACAGTTTGTAGTTCTGTAACATACCAGCAGTCTTTGATCAGATTTCCCACATGTCCTCATGCAGTACCACTAGACATGCAATAGATATCAGCAATTTCCTCCTATAAGGGATCCCTCTTTGGCCTATAGCAGTCCTCAAATTATTTGGGATTCTGTCAACTAGGGAAAAAAAAAAAAAAAGAAAAAAAACCCCTCTGCTGAAATTGCTGCTATGTCACCACGCCAGACCCACATCAAACCTGTGGCCAAGTGTTTTAAAGAAAGCTAAGTCTAAGGAGTGTAGATATAAGCCTATCTTTTTTCCTTTTGTCTTAGAGCTAATAATTTCCTGGTAATCTGTGTGTCCTTTTTGAATCTTCATCATATTCCTCTCCAGTACTACGTCTGGGGAGGGAAGTGACACTTTATCCTCCTGTGCTCAGTTACCAAACTTTTTTTGGAGAAAGATGGATTTAGAACTGAATTCTTGCATGCCATAGATAAAAGGTATTGGAGAAAAAATATCATCATTAGAAACAACAAGAAGGATCTCTCCTACTAGACAATTGTGAAAGAATTAATGCTTTTCCATTTTTGAAAGAGTGTATAGATAGATAATGACAGGAAAACATTAAAAAATATTAATCTTGACTAGGCTTTTAAGTTCCTGAGAGACCCATTTTGTTAACATTTTCTTAACAAGCTTATGAGAGTCAATATGCTGGCCTTTATGGATACCATTCTTACACTGCAAGTCCAGAATGATTATACAGATTTTCTGCAGGTTTGGTTGTTGGGGTTTTTTTTGTCCTTTTTTTTTTGACCTTTCAGTCAGGAAGTGCTTGTTTGATTTTTGATATTATTGTCTTTTTGAGTTGATCTGCCATAGGAACTGATCTCTGTCTCTTCTATTTCCTTTCTTAGACTGGTGTTTTATCATCTGCTTATCTAACTGCCCTTATTAGATCTCACACACATGGCACACATGTTACATATTTTGTAAATTTTCCAATCTCACTGTGTTTATGAGTCCAGTATGCTTAGTCATATACTATCAAATATCAGTTTAATATCAAAACTGATTTGGCCAAATAAAGGGGACTAGGTAATGTGAGTGCTGTTTATACTTTAGAGGTGATAAAAATAATTATCAGAGTTGTAAAGTCTTCATAATCATTTCAACCCTCTGGAATTTTTGCCAGTTACAGTTTTGATACCAGCAGTTCAATTTTTTTAGTAAGAGGTGTACTACCGGCTTGGTGTTTCCTCTTTAAATCAGTCCATGGTTAGTTACAGGAAATATATTTCCATGTTACTTTTTTTTCAGGTGCTCCTTTTTTTTCAATAATCAAAGGGGTTCAGATTTTCTCAACATGACTTTCTATAGCAGATAGATTCTTGTGAAAATCTGATCTTGAGAAAGTTATTCTTGTCTTTCCACTTGCTACCTTTTGAACCTTCCTAACCATATAGTCCCTGGAGTAACTGAGTATAATTTTTAACATTAATGATAGATCATCTTTCTGTATCATAACTTTGCAGTTTCCTCCGAGACTGTGATCTGCCTTGTGGTTCTTTTTCCTCAGTCTCATATAAAAGCTTTTCAGCCTTACCTTGCAAGGGCCTTTACATTATGTTTACTTTTTTATTTTTCTCAGTTTTCCACTTTTATTTCTTCTGTTTTTCATGGACTCTGTAGCTTTTCTTTATCCCCT
Organism: Haliaeetus albicilla; assembly: GCF_947461875.1. NCBI lineage: Eukaryota > Metazoa > Chordata > Aves > Accipitriformes > Accipitridae > Haliaeetus > Haliaeetus albicilla. The sequence continues at coordinate 60,003,218 of NC_091485.1, read as the reverse complement.
TCTTTCACAAACATTCTTATTTCTGTTTCTGGAAGAGTTTATAGAGCTGTTATCCACTATCAAATCCTCATTTTCTGAGATGTCTGTTAAAGTGACTATGTCATCTTCCATGTCCACATTACTTATTATCTATGTCTCTGTAAAGCCCAGGTACTCCCCGAATTTAATCAGCTGTATTGTGATGACACCATTCCTTTTCAAACATCTAACATTTCTTACTCCCTTAAATTTATTCTTGTTCTGTTCAGTATCAATCTTCTTTAGTAGCTATTTTCATCATAGATGTATTTGAATTGAGTACCTAACAAAAGTTAATCTCTGGAATGTGTGCTTAGTCTTTTTAATTTTTTGGCTGCCTTTGTAAATTGAATTGAAACTGAAATTACTATTACAGCACTAACATCCCCATCTATAAGGAAAGAAAAACAGGGTTCATTCTTTACAAGCCAAACCCTGCAGGGAAAAATGCATTTTAGTACATGTTTCAGCAAAAAAGAATATTATACCTTGTGCGATCAAACCCAGATTCGAAGATCCCAGCCAAATCAACAGTGATATCCTATGGAGTGATATCCTCAGACCTCTTCCAACCTCGTGGAAAAAGTACCAGTTTTAGAGAGTTATAAAAAAGCCTTAAATCATTTATTTAGATAAATGAAGAACTATGCCAGTACAGAAGCTTTACTTACAGAGACTTACAAACCAAAATTTTTAAAAATAGGTAACATAGCAAAGGCTGGAAAATGGGATACATATCTATGGCATCCATCTGAGTAGGGTCAGATAATTCCATGACTTAGAAGGTCAGGCAGGAAAGCTGCAATAACACAGACTTTTGGGGAGTTACTCCATGTTTAATCTTAAAATACCCATAGAACTGCATGCACAGCAATTCTATTCTATTCTATACAAAAAATGTGTTATGAAACAAAAGTCACCTTGTATTTTGACTAGAATAGAATGGAAAAGCACTTACTGTGAGTATTATCCAAGAAAAAAGAGTTAATTCAGGTCCTGGTTGAATGCAACTGTAAATCTAGGCAGAATTCTTTGAAATCAATGAGTCTGTGATCTGGTATTTTGATATGTTTGAGTTAGAATGAAATGCCCTGCTACTGTTTAGTATTGATGGCATACTAATTTCCTGATGACCAAACTAGGAGGGAAGATTTTTCAAGGAACATTACCAAAGTAAAAAAAACCCAACTAATTCATTTTCTGCACAGGCAGTTAGTGAAAGAAGCTATCTTATTCTGTTCAGTTACAGAAGAATTAGTAGATAAAACCAAACCTTATATAGTTTTGAGGTAATCACATTTCTAAATTGAATTTTAAAAGCCTCGTATACAGCTATATATGTACACAAAATCATTGGGAAATGATAACAAAAGTACAATGACAAACACCATTAAAAAATAATTTACTTCACCATGCTGTTTGCTTTTATATCAGCACTTCCCTTATTCCCCCAGGAATAGGGATGGCTCTTCTGTTTTCACAGAATATCAGCACACCTATGTTTAGTTAGGTTATGAGAGAGTCTTTGTGCCCTAGTGCTTTACACTTGCTAACATCCATAGTATTATCTATGCCTAGACTAGGGAAGACCATCGGTCATGTAATTTGTGTTAGCTATTACATATAAAGGAAATACTTGTTAATATTAGGCCATCTAAAAATAAGGATAATGAAGGAAAAGGAATTTATGCTTTTACACTTTTATAACATTTTCCTTTTGGAAGCCTTTTCAAAATACTGTGTTTCGTTGTATTTCTTATTGTAAAATGCTAGTCTTGATCATGTGCACGGAAGTACCTTTACGCAGTCACTGGAGTTTGGTAAATAATGCTGTATGATTTTTTTTCCAAGGTTTCATCACATGTTTTTAATACCAAAACATAAAGCTTTATCAGTACCCACTATAAGGATGATAAAAGTGATGATACTCCTCCAAATTCCACTTACAAAATATCCTCCACTGCAAAATACAGTGTCACCATACATGAGATTTTAAAAATATTAATTTTTAGTTTACTTGACTCTTCTCAGAATTTCTTCAGTAACATCTTGGCTTTAGTCTGTTGGGTTTATTCCTTCTTTGTTAGAGGGGAAAAGAAGAGTGTTTCCCAGATGTCATTAATTTTTGGCACAAGCATGAGGTATCACATTAGATCACAGATCTATGAGTATTCCTCATCAGTCTTATATAAGGAATAGGATAAATAATACCACCACCTTTTAATTCAAAACCATAATGATGATCATTTAGCAACTGATAAGGTAAAAGGTGTAAAAAAGAGACCTTTGTGACACTATAGGTTGTCCACCATCACAGATTATAGAAATACTTTCAAACTGTGACAGACAAGCCTTTAAAAACAGCAAGCTGAAATTATGGAGTGTAAGATACTGATGTCAGACAAAGGCCTGATATATTGACTATTTTCATCTGTAATCAGGACTTGAAACTATAATGATATTAAAGGAGAAGAATAATTATCACAATAATACAGATTTATGTATTGAAGTTTTTAACTTTTCCAAACTGAAAAAAACCCCCAATCCTCCCCTCAGAAAAACCTAACATAAGAAAACAAAACAAACAAACCAACCAAGTTTTTCTGGGCTTATTTCCTGTTTTGTTCTGTGCCAAGTTTGCAACACCAAATGTCAGCTGCATATGGAAAAGTACAAAATCTTTTGAAGCCAGCATTATTGCTTCATAAATAATCACAGCTAGATACCTAGAAAGATGTTTTTAGATTTCTTTTATTACTTCGATTAATTTGAGAAACATATGCCAGTTAAAGGAGCAAGTGTTTATATTCACCTTATAACTTCCATTGTCTAGTAGTTGTTACATTTAGAATCTTGTTACTGGCAAGAGAAACCACACCACTTACATGCAGTGAAGACTTTACTGCCAGCCTCATTAAAATCTTAACCTAGTAAGCAAAATATAAAACACACCTATTACTACTTGTTTTGGGTTTGTGTGGCAGGGGTTTGGTAGCGGGGGAGGAGCTGCAGGGACGGATCCTGTGAGAAGCTGCTGGAAGGTTCCCCGGTTCCAAGTTGGACCCACCGCTGGCCCAGGCCGAGCCTGTCAGTGACAGTGGTAGCACCTCTGGGAGAACAGATTTAAGAAGGGGAAACCTGCAGTGAGTGGGGGATTGGAATGTGAGAGGAACTCCTCTGCAGATACCGAGGTCAGTGAGGAAGGGGGGGGGGGAGGAGCGGGGGAGGAGGGGATACCCCTGCAGCCCGTGGTGAGACGGCAGGCTGTCCCCTCCCAGCCCAAGGAGGGAAGCGGGGGAGCAGATGCCCGCCTGCAGCCTGGGGAGAGAGGAGCCCACGCTGGAGCAGGGGGATGTCCCCCAAGATGGCCGCCGCTCCATGGGAAAGCCTGCGCTGGAGCAGTCTGTGACTGAAGGACTGCAGGTCACTGACAGGACCCACGCTGGAGCAGTTCGTGACGAACTGCAGCCCGTGGGAAGGACTCGCGTTGGAGAAGTTCGTGAAGGACTGTCTCCCGTAGAAGGGACCCCGCACTGGAGCAGGGGAAGAGTGAGGAGTCCTCCCCCTGAGGAGGAAGGAGCGGCAGAGACGAGGTGTGATGAACTGACCCCATCCCCCTGCGCCGCTGGGCATGGAGGAGGTAGAGAAAACAGGGAGTGAAGTTGTGCCTGGGAAGGAGGGAGGGGTGGGGGGAAGGTGTGTTAAGATTTGGTTTTACTTCCCATTATCCTTGTTTTGATTTGATTTGTAGTAAATTAAATTGATTTTGTTTCTTCCCCAAGTTGAGCCTGTCTTTTGCCCATGACTATAATCGTGAGTGATCCCTCCCTGTCCCTGTCTCGACCCATGAGCGTTTCTTTATATTCTCTCCTCCTCATCCCACTGGGGCTGTGAGATGGGGGGGGGAGTGAGCGAGCGGATTCATGGTGCTTTGTTACAGGCTGGGCTTAAACCACGACACTACTTTATTTATAATAATGCATTCCTAGTCCAAACTAATACAGGAAAGTCTTATTAATCATATACTTTTTTTTTTTTTACAAGAAACATTATTACTATCTAATCCTTTTCTCTGGTATTGTGCTCCCCCTTCCAAAGCCCCTCTGCTTCTAAAGTCAAAAACACCAGAATTTCTCAAGAAGAGTCAGGGGTGGGGAATATTTACAGCAAGTCATCTGTATCCTGAGGTCTTCCCTAAGAGGAAGACAATGTTTATACTGGGGATTTCTTCTCAGTCTTGTGGTTGACTGTTTGGCTCTTCTAGGTGATTTCCTTATATCTCTTTCTCATTGTTTCCTAGCTTCAGTTAACATAAATAGCTAATGTTTGTTACACAGTGCCCAGGTTTGTCAAACCTTTACTATATGGAAGTCAGAAGTTAGGTCAGAAAATAGTCACTTGACCACCAAACGACTGTTAAAAAGAGGTAAACAAGCTCTGGGCAAAGGGAACCTGGAGAGGGCTGAACACTGTGCACTGTCAGGCTAGTACATAGTCTGCAGCCTTTTACTACCAAGAATAAAAATTACTGGATTGCGTGTTTGTATTGTTTGTCAGGACTGTCATACCTAAAAGAATGGAAAAATTCACTGGTACCTATTTGTAAAAAAATGATTCTTTTTGTCTTTGATTTTAGCCTGGGAGCAACAGTACAGTTCTCCTGTGATGAAGATTATGTGCTACAAGGTTCAAAAAGTATCACCTGTCAGAGGATAGCTGAAGTTTTTGCTGCATGGAGTGATCATAGACCTGTGTGTAAAGGTAAAGAAGAATTCCTACCCTTATAGTGATTTGTTAATTTTACATCTAGCTATTGTTTGATAGCCAATCCATTTAAACTAATATTTTGTAAGTACCTGAAGTTTTAATCCTAGTGTCCCCACTGTCTTAGTAAAAAAGGTCCCACCTTACTGTTTTGTTTAATATGAACTTTGTCTGTATTTCAGTATGCTTATTTTACCTAGGCACTTACATTATGAAGTTTGCTTCATAATGAGCTGCTGAAAATCTATCACATGCTAAATATTAAGACTCACCAAGATGGATTTCAAAATTGCAGTGATTCAATATACAATCTGTAGTTCATGAAGCATCTTCATTACATATTTGCTAAGCAGATGAGAAAGACTTGAATTTAGGATTGATAAGGACTGTAGAAGTAAGTCTATACCTGGTTCTGACCCCAACCAAATTGATCAAGGGCAAAAAGTACAGAAAAATGTAAGAGAAGAAAAGCACAAAGTCATTCTGCTGAATATATTTGATGTCCAAATACTATGGCAAATAGTATGATGAAAACCTGAATCAAGGAATGAAAGTATTAGTGTATACGTACGTTTTTATATATATATATATATATATTAGTTTATATAATAAAAAAATTAGTGCATACATATACATGTAAATTAGCATAACAGCAAAGTCTAATATTGAAGAGTACAGTTTGTTCACAAAGAATGCTTGGGTATGGGGAACAGAATGGACATGTATCTTGTAATTCAAGGCTATGGATACTTATACCAATGTCCAGAGGGAACTGAGATGTTTCTGAACAGTGGAAGAGGGCAAAAAAATCTGAGGGTGGTACATAGATGGTGTATAGTAGAAATCCACAAAAGCTGGAAAATTACATGGGTGACTTTTTTTTTGGGGGGGTAATAAAATACTAAGTCTAAATGGGACTTGCTATGGATGAGAATGAAGTACTAGATGTAGGTTGGAATAATCAGCTACCCAAATCTGAGCTGAAGAAAATAGATATTACAGCTGCAGATATAGGTTTACAATGGATCACAGCAGTATATGCTTCAATAACAGCATGTCACAGAAACGAGTAAAAAGTTTAGTTGTATACATATACATAATATTAAAATTTTATATCCTACTATGTACTATATGTATGTATAATTACTAGAAATTGCTAAATTACACACACACACACAGATACACGTGCATAGCAGAATTAATCATGTAATGCACATAAATGAAACCTTTATTTATAATAAAACTAGTAAGACTTTATCTACTGGAGTTTTTCAGCGTATTCACATATCCTAAATTAGATACCTATCTTAGGATGGTAGTCTCCTAATCTTCCAATGTAACCAGCTGGGTGTTGTATACTTGTATAAGGGTGTTCACATGCACTGTTAAACAGCGTAAAAGCATCTGTTAGTCTTGTCTGTGGATCACTCACTGGAGGAGGTTGTCAGACACAGCTGATAATTAAATCAAGGATCCTGTCTTCCACCTTAGGTGCCTAAAGCTATGCAGTGTGAGTACCCCTGATTTTCTCCACTATGGAAATTAACTTTCAAGAAAGGTGTGGACCAGTGAAAATAGGGCAGAAGAAAATATTAAAAAGGATCAAAATTATCTAAAATATAGCTTAATATAAACAAGTGGGAATGAACTGGACTGCTTTGATCTAGAGAAAGACGAATCCAGTGAAAGAAGAGGGAAAGCATAAAATATAATGGGCTACAATTGTGCAAAGGAACGTTTATAGTTGGACACAAACAAAACTTTCTGAAGTAAAGAATATTTAGGTATGTTAGTAGAAGTTTTCAAGATCATGTGAGAGATATATATATCCAGGAGAGTTTAAATACATGTAATCTCATCCTGAGCTGGGGTAACAGACTAAATATCTTTTCAAAGTTCTTCCAATCCTTATTTTCTGTGTTTTATAAATAAAAGAACACCCAGATTTCAAAACTGCTTAATGGGGAAAAAAAAATCATCATTATGATCACATGTAAGTGTGTCTCCATGACAGGATTTATGTATTTCTTGTATAATAACCATGATAAAATGACATTCTAAAGATTCTTGGCTTTCATATCCCACATAAATGGTAACATAAATGGTAACTGTAATGGTAACACCAATCTTGCTGTCCTCTGCATATTATGTATTTGATAATACAATTCAGTAATCTGTCATTGAAAAGACACTTTAAAAGGAAAGCATACCACAATTAGCATTTCATTTATCAATACCACACACACTGTCAGTTTTTTTTTTAAAAAGCATCTCTCCTAACAGACAATAAAGTGTTAGCAGCAGTACTGTGATAAGACTGAGATGTATGCATAGCTACTTGTAAGTTTAGAAAGGCAGCTCAGTAGCTTTTGGGGACTATGGCCTTCAAGCATAAATGGTTGTTAAATATGTTGTTTTTCACGTTTGTATTTTGAATTCTGAATAGCAGCAGGTATCAAAATACTTGAGTATAAAAGGGTAACAACATTATTTAGTCCATTTTTTATTTTTTCCCAGTATGACTATATTTAGAACTAACGTTGTATAATGATTTACAAATCACATTCATAAACGTATCTAATGATAAGGTAAGTATTAATACTGAACTAGGAAGAAAAAGAAAGCAATAAATTCATTGGAAGCTAGCAGTTCTGATAAAATTCTATCTAAATGTGAAACTGCAGAATGTGTACTAACTAAATAAGCAAACTCACCATTATTCATAGGTAGAACATGTGATTCACAACCAAAAGGACAGCGTTTCACTTCTTTACACTCACTAACTTCATAGAACTAGCTAATTCCACCTTTAAAAGCAGAGGACCAATATTAAGAAGGTTGTTAGGAATTGATACAATGCCATATGGTGAAAAGCCAGACAGATGGTATAGATATTATAGTTTGTCAAATAGGAAATGCTTTAGAATGTCATTACTTGCATTAAAATTACTGATTTAAGTACCTTCGGTGTGCTATAATTTTGGTTCTTTTGATTAACAAGATGTTTCAATTAGACTGTTAGCTATACTAAAGCTGGAGTATAAACATTTCTTCTAGACTAATAATTATGCCTTCTCTAGGTTTCATGCACAGAACATACAATAAACATTTTGAAAGAATTTTGCATAAATATCACATAGTAACATGAAGAAAGTATCTGCAAAAATATGTGTGCATCTGCTTGTTGAACTTGCATGTTTGTGTACAAACCATTTGGGCAAACAAACTAGGCAATCATGCAGAAATGTTATTTTATGCAAGAAATTAATATTTTCTTGTGAACTGATGCAGCTTTGCAGATAACGAGGACACTGGTGGTATGTTAGATACTTCACCTGTTACTCCTTAAAATGTCACTTAAAGTGCTGCTTTTTACCATGTGGTGTTTCCTATTTGAACAGTACAGCTTGCAATTGTTTTCATTCACTTATATAAATTATATTGTGCAGACACCAAAAATCCCGCAATGATACACTTTTCAAAAATGGCATGTGAATATCAATAATGAGTTATATTAATATACTGGAATTGGGCAGAATTCTAAACAGGAACTTTCCAATTCTGTTAGATACATTTGATTTGACATCATAAATCCTCACAACTTGTTCTCATAGGCCATGTGAGTGGCTGAGTACAACTGCCTGCCAAAAATGAAAGATTAACTCTCTTTAGGAGTTATCATGTAATACCAGCTGGAACTGGCATAAGATCAAGTTGATGAAAGTGAATCTGGAATAAGTCTGAAGCATTTCTACAGGAGAACTATAATAGGACTTTGAGAAGGAAAATTGATATATCACTTCCAAAATATAAGCAAATATTGTAGATTATCAACATCTGTAAGACTAGTTTCCAGGAAAATGCTACCCTGGAGGTTTGGCTGATTTCTGAACCTTTTGACTTCTAGAAGAGACTATGAGAAAATTGTAAAGTTGTATCAGATATCCTGACTAGATTTAATTGCAGTTGGATTATTTTGTAGTTTACCAACAATTATCCACTCTTTTTATATTTTTTTTTTAAAGTTTATTTTATAACTTATGTCTCCCATTAGCGTAGCAAAATAGCAGTTGCTTGGGTAGATGGACCTGGTGAGGAAATATGGCAGAAAAACAAGGCATTTGCCCCATTGTGATTTATGGGCAAGGTATATTGAAAAGAAGTTAGAATTTGGAGCTATGAGAATAGTATGGCTTTATGTTGTAGGCAAGCAGATAAATTAACATAAGCAGCAGCTGAAAATTAACTGGTCACTCTCATTTTATTGACGTTTTAAAGTGGATTCATCCTCTCAGACACTTGTTTTTTTAGCTGGACTTTTTCAAGATCAATGTATCATGCAAGCCTAAAATTCTGATGGGGATTTTTAAATTTCTTCTAATTTAATTGGCCTCATGCAAATCTTGTAGCATACCATTGTTACAAGACAGCACAACAAACAATGCCTTCCCCTCCTTCCTGAGAAAGGAAAAAAAAGTGTTCAAAAAAGGTGTGAGAATCTTTGCCCAGGCATTTATTGCACTTGAGTTACAGTTGAAGTCTGTTATTTGAAAGATGAAAATTTCTGCAGTTGTTAGTTATTTCATATCCCAAGAAATGCTTAATACATGTGGCTGTAATAACATTACTGCTTATATTGACTGCTCTGTGACTTCATTCAAGAGAGAAGGATTAAACACTTCAGGATTGAGGCCCTACTTATTTATTTGCCATGGGATTCAGTATTCCCCTACAGGGCAATGCCATTATTACAAAGCCAACTTAAGCAGAGACAATTATCTCCTTTATGAAACTATTTGCCAGTTGATAAATCTCTTCCTCTCATTTATGTTTCAGGAAATGAAACAGATAGATCTATTCACAGTTGGTCGATTAGCCTTTTTATTTTCATGCCTGCCGCTCCTGTTTTCTGCTTGCTTGTTTCTCAGACCCTGTGAAATATTTATGAATGCTGCCTTTTATAAGTCTGCTGGCAAGTCAGCAACAAGTTCTGCAACAAGTACAGTATTTCAGAGAAGATCTTCTAATCTGTAGAAAAAAAAGTATTTTTTTAAATTATTCTTTGTATCTGAGAAAAATAAAGGAGAGATGATATATAATTTAAATCATGATCATCCAATTAATAGGCAGGCTACAGAGTAATTCAGATTATTAGTAGAAAAAGGAACAAATGATACTGTGTATTTGAATTGGGTTCTGATGAATTTAGAACACAGGTTTTTTTCTTCATATTGCTATTTTTGTCAGTTCATTTCACTGACTAGAGTGATTTTTAAAACAACAATGAATTCATGGACTCAGTACCTTTCATTTTATAGATTGTAAACATCAGTTTGATTAACGTGGATATGCAAGCAGAATGTACATTATGAATTTTAGATCTTGCCTTTATAAATACCTTTCTTTACCTATAGTACATTGTTGAAAAATCCACCTTTGCCTCACTTGTGTCTGAAATGCAGACATGTTATCTGGACCTCTTAAATGTGTTGCTAACAATGTATGTGTATATGTATACAGACACCCATATATACAGGTAACGCACCATAGATAAATAGGGCTGAAAGTGGTCCTAACAGGTCAGCACTAGTTCCTTACTCCAGCTGTATTTATTCCCGGAAGATGTTTGTCTAACATTATTTATTTCCAACGAAAGTGCTCTTAGATCCTGCTCAAGCACTCCAGTTCTTCATTAGCCTTGCAAATAGAAGAATTTTTCTAATTCAAATGTGAACCCATGTTGCTGTACTTAACTTATTTCAGTAAGTGCTTCTATATAAAAAGCACGTTATTTAATTTATCTTTTCAATGGCTTATTGTATAATTCAAGAATACCTGCTCTTCTTTAAACTAACCAACAGCAGTTCAGTCAGTCCTTCCTCACGGGTCATATTTATAGACCTCCAGCCTTTTTTGTCATTTTCCCAACGGGTCTGTGTCTTTCTTAAAATATAGTTTCTAAAAATGGGCTTATTATTTTAGAAGGGGCTTTCCCAGTGCTCAGTGGAGAGGAGGAATTATTTATTTCATTTTCACACATTTTTTTACCTATAACTATGTGCATATCTTCCAGTTTGATTGTCTTTTCATAACAGTAGGATATTTTTTACTCAGGTTATATTTCCGAGCTATTGTAAGCCCTGAAGGGTTACAGAAGCTACCAAATGACTTGCTCCTTATACTATATTTGTGAATTGATTATTCCTGCTTTTGTGCTTTGTCCTATACTTGTCTCTACTGAATTGCATCCTATTTTAATGTAATTTCTTCAATTTCTCATTTTTAATACTAATTATGTTTGCTAATATATTCACGGTCTTTCCCAGCTCTTTGTTAAATGCAGATTTAATAAGTATGCACTTCATTCTGGTGTCCAAGGTGTTAATGAAAATACTGAATGACCCTGACCCAGGACAAACCTCTGTGAAACCTCATTCAGTTATTCTTTCCTTTTGACACTGAGGCAGTGATCAAATATCAGAAGTCTAGGCTGGAAAGGACATCAGGAAATCACCTGATTCGATGATTACCTAATCTAAGGCAAGGCCTTAGATTAGGTAATCCATGGCTGTCTCAAGCCAAGTCTTCACTTCCAGTGAGGGAGTTTCTACCACTTCTTTCAGCAACCTATTCCAATGTTTAATAGTTCTTATGAGGGAGAATTTTTTTCTTATATCCAGATGGAATTTCTCCTGAAGAAACTTGTGCCTGTTACCTTTTTTCCTGTCCTGGTTTTGGCTGGGATAGAGTTAATTGTCTTCCTAGTAGCTGGTATAGTGTTATGGTTTGGGTTCAGCATGAGAAGAATGTTGATAACACACTGATGTTTTCAGTTGTTGCTAAGTAGTGTTTAGACTAAGTCAAGGATTTTTCAGCTTCTCATGCCCAGCTAGCAAGAAGGCTGGAGTGGCACAAGAAGTTGGGAGGGGACACAGCCAGGGCAGTTGACCCAAAGTGGCCATGTGATGTCATGCCTAGTATATAAACTGGGGGGAGTTGGCCTGGGAGGGATTGCTTCTTGGGAACTAACTGGGCATCGGGCAGCAAGTAGTGAGCAAGTGCATTGTGCATCACTTGTTTTGTATATTCCAATCCTTTTAGTATTATTTTTGTCATATTATTATTTTTTTCATTATTATTTTCTTCCTTTCTGTTCTGTTAAACTGTTCTTATCTCAACCCATGAGTTTTACTTTTTTTCCCCAATTTTCTCCCCCATCCCACTGGGTGGGGGGGACTGAGTGAGCAGCTGCATGGTGCTTAGTTACCATCTGGGGTTAAACCATGACACCATGCATCCATGTGAAGAGTATCTCTATGTTTTCTATAACTACCTTTTATATAGCAAAAGGCTGTGATTAGATACCTCCTTGAGGGTTCTGATCTTTAGGTTGAACAAACCCAGTTCCTTCAATTTTCTTCATCTGTCAAGTTCTCCAGTCTTCTTAGTGGCCTTCCACTGGACACCTTCTGATTTCTCAGTGTCTCTCTTAAACTGGAAGAACCACAAATGGACAGTATTCCATATATGGCCTAACAAATACTGAGTAGGGCTGAATAATCACCCCCCTTTATCTTCTGGCTCTATTCTTGCTGACACAGCCCAGGACAGTTTCCTTTGCTACCAAGGCACATTGCTGGGTTTTGTTCAGCTTCCTGTCCACCAAGGCCCCAGGTGCCTTTCAGCAGAACTGCTCCCCAGACAGTCAGCCCTCATCTGCACTGCTTCTGGGGCTTATTTTATTCCATGTGTAGGACTTTACGTTTAACCTTGCTAAAACTCACGTAATTCTTTTTGGCCCAGTCTTCCAGCTCACTGAGGTCTCTCTCTATAGTGGCTCTTTCTTCTGGTGCAACTACCTCTCCTCCCTCTGCAGACGTGGTGAGTGTGCATTCAATCCCATCATTCAAATGAACTTTAAAGATATTGAATACTATCACACCCATTACTGATCCATGAGGAACTCCACTCATAACTGTCTGCCAGTTTGATGTCGAGCCTTTAATCACCATCCTTTGAACTCTGCAGTATAGCTAGTTTTCCAAACATCTCGTGGTCTGTCTGTCCCAAACATGCTTTATGAGTTTGTGAGGCAGGTGTTGAATTATACTGTTGGACATCTTCCTAAATTCAAGGTAAATTATGTCTGTAGTTCTCCTCTCATCCACTGGGTGTGTTTTTTCATCGTAGGAGGCAAACAGGTTGGTCCAGTTGGACTGGACTTCTGATAGCCAGTCTTTATTCTGCTACCTGTCTTTATCATGCCCTTTTTAGGGTCTTAAACTCTGTGAGGCTATGGTCATTGCAGCAAAGGCCAACAGTGAGGGTCATGACACCAAACAAACCTCTCTTATTTTTGAACAGTAGGTCTAAAAAGGCAGAACTCCTGTTTGGCACATTCTGCACCCATGTTAGGAAGTTTTCCAAAGTTCACTACAGAAATCTCCCAGATTGCTTTTGCAGCACAGTGTTGCTTTCCTAGCAAGTATCAGGGTAGTTGAAGTCCCCTAGGAGAACTAGGGCCTGCAGACCCAAGGCTTCTGTGATTTATCAGGGGAAGGCTTGGTCCTGATCAGGAGGTCTGTAGCAGACACCTACCATGAGATCTCCTCTGATGGAGATCTTGCCAATTTTGAAACAAAGGCTCTCTAGGAACTGTCTCTTGTCCTTGATACACTCAACCCTCTCTTTTGCATAGAGGCCAACCACTCCTTTTCTACCCTTTCTGCATTTCCTGGATATCTTGTAACTGTCCACTGCAGTACTCCAGTCATGTGAGCTATCACACTGTGTTTCTGTAATTCCAATGAGATCATAACTCTTACTTTGACTAAGCATGGAGTCCTGGTCTTGCTTGTTTCTCAGACTGCATGCATTGGCACACTGCAGAGTAGCTCAGGCAAGGACCATGTGTCTGAGCTGTCAAATGCAGCTCCTGAGTGGAGTGAGGACTAACAGGGCTTACCATAGCTCTTTGTCACACACACTTTGCAGCAGGCTGATCCCAGTTTACAGCTGCACAACATCAGAGCTGCCTTTAAGCAAAATCAGCTGAGCCTCTTAGGAGTGCGATAAGAAGTCATATGCAAGGTCCCAATAGTGGACAGCAAATTTTAGATTATATTAATGTTACAGACTATTGTGTTTTCAAAGCTGGAAGAAAAATGTAGTGAGGTTTTCTGTTAGTTGTGTAAAATGGAGGCAAAATCTATCATTGTAAAACTTTGATTATGGTGTGAAATCTAGCCACTTTCTTAGGGAGACTATTCCTCATATAGCTTGTTATTAGATATTCATCACATCATCTTACAATCATCAATTACATCATTATTCTTAGACAATTCAGTGGTGCTTATTGATGTGCAATATGCAGTTGTTATTGTTATTTTAACAAATTCAATATACTTCTAGTATTAATTCAGTATTTGTTCAGTATTAATTCACTTTTGCACATGTAGAATGACTACATCTTCCCAAGTACAGGTAATTATCAGTGAATCACATTAAGATGTTTAAGGAAATTCTTCTGAAGAAGAATTACAGATGTAGAATAATTTAATTTTTTGTGTGTGTTAGGTTATTTGCAAAGAACTTTTTTTCTAACTTTTTAAAATTTGACATGCGGTGAGAAGAAGAAAAACCTCTTTGAACTAACAAAGACTCATTAGATCTAGTGAAGAGATGTATTGCCTCATATTCTACAAGCAGTGACAGACTTTTGACTTCATAGGCACTCCATCTCATCCACTTATGTCATGATTCAGTCCCCAGTTCACAGGTACCACTTACTGGCATTTTTATCCTACTCATTTGCATTTATTAACTCTCTGAAGTAATGTGAGAAAAACTTATGACAAAGGATGAAAAGAGGCTGAAAGACAACATTTTTCCATTTTCTAAAGGGGAAGAAATTCCATTATGGGCCCATATATTGTTTTGATTACAGTACTGTAAGACTGGTTACCCAGCAGAAGAATTACAAAGGAACTGAACGATTGATAAATTTTCTATTAGCTGATTCTCTTACCATTCCCCAAAAGGTAGTTAACATAGAGAAAACTTCTGCTATAGCATCTTCCATCCTCAGGAAAGATCCGCAGAAAAAATGAGAGATTATATTTTTTCCCCCAGTTAGAATACCAAGGCTTTACCATTTCCCTCCAAGCCTGATCAAGTGCCAAGATAGTATTGATAGTACTGGTTATTTTCTATCTGTTGGAAATAGCTATAAATTAAATAATTTTATACTAAGTTTTCAACACAACTGGTTTTCATATTATTGGCCATGACAAGTTGCTTCGACAATTTTGGCCTCTTCACAAGTAAAATGTTGTCATCCTTTTAAGAATTTTTTCTTTTTTCTTTTTTTAATTTTTTCTTTATTGTTTCTTCTACTTCCACATTTAAGTCATAGGTATAGTTCACATGAAGTAAACATTAGGACATGCAGTCCTACATTCTCTTCCAGAAACAAAACCAAAATTAAATAAGCTGTACTGCAATACAGAAGTACAGAAGAGTTGTATTTTTCCTAAAAAAAGACTGAAGAATAAAGTGTATGCTTAAATCTTAAATGATAAAAGCCTGTACTTCCTGATTATTTATGATTTTAAGTTTGTTTAGAGTCCTGTCGATAATTGAAACTGCAGTGCATACTATGTGGTCAAAATTATTAATATAGAACTAATAACTGAAACACCATTAGCAAACTAAACATACTGCTGTTTATATTGGCAGAGAAATTGAACTCTTCAAGCATAAGAAGATAGTTTTATTTAAAACTAACTCACAAAAAAATTGCTGTCTTCAAGCTTTTAAACATGGATGTGACTGTTGCCCTTGAATATTTCCACTGTTACACATTGCAGATTGCTGAAGTTAAAGAAATCAACTTCATTATACTGCAAAAGAACTTAGAAGAAAGAATTATGTTCAAGTAGCTTAAATATCATCCAGTATCTTAACTAATGGGGTGCAACATGAAAAATATTCCCTTTCTTAATTGGAATGATAAGTAATTGTGAATAGATGTAATAGCTATTTACAGGGAAGATTTGGGAAGACTCCTCAAAACCTCTGTGTTTTGAATTTACTTTAAAGCAATGGTCACTAAAAGCTTGTTACTGTTAGTTTGTGGTTTGTATGTTGTAAGTGACTAACTTAAACAAGACTGGAGAAAACTATCTGTAAAAAATATGTATTTGCTGCTTCCTGCATATTGACATAAATGCCCTATCTCAGTGTAATGTTAGGCAAACATAGATTTAAGAAACACCTCAGAGAGATGAAACATATAAATGATGTCCTAAATTCAAAGACTGAATCAATCTGCTATAGTACCACCACTTGAAGAATATATTTTAAATGGGAATGTATAAAATATAACTTAAACAGTTTTGTAATACTTCTGTAAAGACATAGGTGTCAAAATAAAAACCCATGAGTCAGTGAGAATATATCTTCTAAACCTATGTGGTTGTAAAGCTTTAAAAATATGTCCAATTACATTTAATGACTTCTACAGCCAGGCTGGAAGAAGATTTTTACTAAACAATATGAACTGTTACAGTACTTATTATCTAGGAGGCCTGGTTTATATGCCTAACTCCCCTTTGCAGAGCTGGGCAATGAGAAAAAATGAGAATTGAGCTGTTAAAATTCTTTACAAATGCCTATAAGATCTGAGAAGTGCCATGTAAGAACTAGCTATTAACACAGAGCTAGATAGTTAATGTTACCACATGACAGGAAACCTCAAAATACTGTAAGTCAGAGGCTATGGCTATATATTGTATTACTACATGATGTCCACATAAATCTTTTACTATTCAGTAGTCAATACTGAGTGGAAAAATTAACATAGTTTTAGCCAAATATAATCTATTATTTAAATTGATTTTTCTTGTTTTATTTGGAGATGGGGTGTTAGTGCTTCTTAGGACTCAAGCATGGCTAACAAAGTCAAAAAATTTTTATACTCTTATCAAGAAACAAATTAACATCATCACCATTTAAGGGATAAGCAACTGTGGCAGAGTTAGAAAGTATGTCTGGTTCTGAGGTGGACATATGACTATTTTAAACAGGTTTGTTGTTCCACACATTGACACAAGTTCCATGGTGACACATGCAAGTGGTGCAATTGGTTTGTAACTGAAATTTTTTTTTTAGGAAATAGATTATAACTGAAGAAAAATAAGGCCATAGGAAATAACAAGCAGAATGGAATTTAGAAATTCAGAACTAGGAGTCTGGATTTCCCATTAAGAGAGATTAGTGTGTTCCACTGCTGGGAGATCTGTTTCACATAAGACTGTCTTGCCTCTGTAAAATCTAGTGAAAAAATTTAAAATAAAAATTTAATATTTGGCATGGTAAACATCAGTAATTTGTTCTCCCTGCTGGTCACTGATAGTTTGTTGATGTTCTTCAAAGTATTTTAACAAGTTACCCAAAGCCTAATTCTGTCCAGCCCTTAAGAAAGGAGAGAGAGACTGTAAAAATTTCCAGAGGAAGAGTTTTCTGAAATACATATTTTAGCAATTTATTTTCAGATAAGAGTTGTATACCGGCACTCTGATGTTTTCCAGTCTTATAAGAATGAACTACATTCTGTTCACTCTTCAATGACTCTTAGCTGAAATTCATAATTACTTGATACTAGTGAGAAGAAAAGGCATTATGTTGACATTAAGCTCTTGAATTCAATATATTAATAAAGAGAATTGCTTGCATACAGTTAGTATTTCTGTTCAGTTTGTTTAGTCTGTGCATAACTTGCACAGTATTGGATAAATTCTGCAGTTGAATGCCATTTAATCTATCATGGCCTACATCTCAAGATTTTATTTCTGGTAACTCAGTATCTCTTCCCAAATTGTAGGTTTTTCTTCTGAAGAGTAATAGTCAGTTGCGCCTTAGTAGCTAATCATCCCTTTCCTTTTCCAATTGGCAGAGCTCTGCTTGTATGGAGGGCACACTGCAAGAAGAGTTACAGTTTGGAGGCACTAAATGAATACGTCTTGCTGTGGTGTTCTTGTGTGTCCTATAGACCAAAACAAATGCCTAGAATTCTCAAGAGAAATATGGGAATTAGTGACAGAATTAATTCAGATTTGCTCCTAAAAGAAGCTACCCTAGAAAAATAATAGAGTATTCTACCAAAAGAATCCCCCTTTTCTATTATATTCTACTAATACAAAATTGATATTTTTCAGTTTTCTTTTTCTGTTAAGCACTACCTAACAGCAGAGTTTTTAGGGGTTAAATCTTTGTCATTTTTTTCTTACATGATAAACTTTTAAGATAGAGTGCTAGCAAAATTGGCTCTTTCTTTTCCAAGCCTTTAAACAAAAGTGCTTTTAGTGTGTTAAATGTGCTCTGAACCCAGCTACTGAATTGGTCCTCTCAGGGGATTTGCAGTTTGCAAATTCTAAAAAAAGTTTTGATATGAGATTTCTACAAAGATGTTCACCTCAGTCATGAGGAAAATATATAATAAAAATATATAATAAAAAAAAAGTTTCATTGTTTCTGGGAAATATATGGCTGCTAGTGAACTCACGGACACCTTAGCAGTGAATTTCTCTCAAAACTTGCACTTTTGGCATCTGAACACTTTATTGGTCTGATTGTAAGTTGCCATCTTCTTGATAGTGATTAGTCAGGCACTGAGCCAAGTTTATAGTAGCTTTGACTAATTGTATAGTAATCACAGGAGGTGCTGTTAGCTCTGCTTCTTACATAAAGCATTGCCAATAAAGAATTGCTAGTAAAATATTTAACGATATTTAAAAAATATTAACATTAACATTTCTACAATAGTTGTGTTAAAGAGTAACAAAGTATGGCAGAAAATAAACCCCCTTGCATTCCAGCTTGTCCTCAGATATCAGAGGGGCTGGCAGCAGCTAGGCTTAGATTCTGAGTGTCAAATTCAGCACTGTAAGTCTGGTTGCATTCAATATATTGAACTATCACGATTACGGATGCACTAATAGTGAACTGTACTTTTAGTTTAGTCATGTTCAACGAACTATCATGGCCAGACTTAAGGAGTGTGGTTGTGTTCTACAAACTATCATGGCTAGATTTTAATGAATAGTACAGCTTATTAAAGCAACAGTACAGGTTCTTTTCTATTGCCAGTGATAACTATACTGTCTGCAAAGCACGTGCAAGTAATAATACAGTTGACTACCAGCACATTAAATTATGGAAAAATTCTATAGAGATTTCTGAGTTTCCCAGGGAAGCACTTGGTATAACCGAGGGTTTGAATCTTACTCTATAGGTGTCCCTGTGGGGGAGGGGAAGAGAGGTTCAGCCTGTCGACCGATCCCAGAAGTCAGCGATGTCCTCCTGTCGTGGTTCAACCCCAGCCAGCAGCTAAGCACCACGCAGCCACTCACTCGCTTCCCCCCCACCCAGTGGGATGGGGGAGAAAATCGGGAAAAGAAGTAAAACTCCTGGGTTGAGATAAGAATGGTTTAATAGAACAGAAAAGAAGAAACTAATAATGATAATGAAAACACTAATAAAATGACAACAGTAATACTAAAAGGATTGGAATATACAAATGATGCACACTTCAATTGCTCACCACCTGCCAATCGACACCCCATTAGTCCCTGAGCAGCGATTCCCCCTGCCCCCACTCCCCCCCGTTTATATTCTAGATGTGACCTCACATGGTATGGAGTACCCTGTTGGCCAGTTTGGGTCAGCTGCCCTGGTTGTGTCCTGTGCCAACCTCTTGTGCCCCTCTAGCCTTCTTGCTGGCTGGGCATGAGAAGCTGAAAAATCCTTGACTTTAGACTAAACATTACTTAGCAACAACTGAGGACATCAGTGTGTTATCAACATTCTTCTCATACCTAACTCAAACACATAGCACTGTACCAGCTGCTAGGAAGACAATTAACTTCATCCCAGCTGAAACCAGGACAACCTCCCAACTTGTCTATGATGGGATCTTCCCTAACATTCCTCCTCTCTTAAGCCCTTTTATACTGTCTTGTTTCTAGGTGGAGCTTGAGTGACTCTAGTCATTCATACTTCTATTATGACTGGTGTAAAATCTCCTGGCTTTACTTTTAAAGGCACATGCTAGAGAAAATTCAGAGCGCGTGCTCAGTGAGGGGTGGTTGCACCTTGAAGGCAGGTAGTTTTTGGGATGGAGGTGTGTTTTAGTATTATTATGACATTATAATGAGCAGAGTTCACCCAGAGAACATGATTTAGCATGTCACTACTTCAGAACTGGGCACTTAATGATATAAATCAGAAGTAAGGCCATAGTGTTGACAGAACCCCTATTTTTTCACCTTGGTTCAGTGGATTCAGTGCAGGGACCTTCCATTCTTGTTCTGGTAGCTCCAGTTCCCCAACTCTGCAGTGATATCACAGAGCCTGACTGCAGTGTCTCCACTCCGCTCCACCCTCCATGTTGTTTCTCTTAGAGTCAGCATACCACGCTCTCCTGGTGTTGCTAACATCTAAGGTTGCAGGTTATGTTGCTTAGGGAATTATTATGGAACAGATTTCTTGTATATCCACTGCATTCCACCCTGGAGGTTTACCTTCCCTTAAGGGGGGTGTGTGTGTGTCATATTGATAAGTCACCTCCCACAATCATTCCACAGCAATTAGACTTCAGGCGTAACTTTTTATTAAAAATTTCCATGCCTTGTTAAATACTACATTCAAAGTGTCTATATTCATTACATATTTTTTATACATTCTTTAGAATGAGACAGAACTTCATTGTCATATGTTTAGTTCAGTGGTCTCCAAACTTTTTTGATCAAGTACCCATATCAGTAAAAGAATTTCTGAGCACATCTCACCAATATATGTTTATGTATTTATAGTTATATACACGTACTATGAAAGTTCTAATGTTTTCTTCCTGCACCGCAGTGGGTTATCTTGCACAGTCCCTGGGGTACACACACCCCACTTTGGAGACCGCTGGTTTAGTTTACATTTTGGAACTTTCCTTCAGATCCACAAAAATGTTGAAGAGAACTGTGCCTATCTTGAAATGTGTGTTCTGAATCTCTAGAAATTGTCCATCAAAAGTAATGCTATTCTGAGCCAGATCATCAGCCTTCTTTAGCTTCAGATTCCTGTACACTGGAGCATGGGGGGGGGGGGGGGGGAGACAAATAGCTTTGTTCATTATCCTGAATTGTATCATTAAAAGAAATCCTTTCCTCTTTAATTATCACTTTGAAAGGTGTTCTGGGCAGGCAGTGACACATACATGACTTTTGCTGAAACCTAGTGTGATACAATTGTTAGCTAAGAGATTTTCTCAGGATCCTGAGGGGCACCAACAGCCCTTCCTGGTGCTCCCCAGCTCCACCTAAGCAAATGTGAAAATAAAAGACCTTCTTGATCTGGAAAATTTCAGTTAGAATTTTTTTTTTTTGGCAATATTTGGATTTGTTTACTGCTCCATATGCTTTTAGTACACTACTTAGATCTAATTTTTTTAATTCTATACTGTATTCTTTTTATTATTCTAAAATATGTTATTGCTGTACAGTGTGAGCAATAGCAATGACAAAATTTACTGTGAGACATGCTGTCTGAATAAACTTGTGTAGTATCCAGAAATAATTTCTGAATAGCAGCAGCTGTCAGATATAAACAGTGGGGGTTTTTTAAGAACTTTTCTTTTTCTTTGGAACTCAGAATAGATAAGACTAAACTTCTAACATACCTCCTTTTACTCTTTTGAAGTAAGGTATAGCCAAAATATACTCATTACTTTGCTAACCGTGAGCTTCTAGTTCTCACAGCCTAGTTAAATCTACAAAAGGTGAAGCCTTACAATTATCTGCTAATTATTTTCATGATGAACACATATGCTTTGGTAGAATAAGTTTCTCTCTTTCAGAAAGTGTTTCGTAATTACAAGGGAAATAGAGAAATAGACACCTCAAGAAGTTGGACATTTTAAGTGTGTGAGGCAAGGATACATAATTTACAAAGGAAAAATCTTTACTGACACCAGAGACTTTTTAATTTATAAAGTTATCCTTGTTTTTAAAGTGCTACATCAGATTTTTGTCTCCTATGGTTTTGCAAAGCTTCATTAACTACCATGGTTCTCTACTTACTTAAAATGAGAGAGGTTAAATTTCAGTTATTCAAAATGTATTATATAGGTCAGAAAAGAAATCATATTCCATAAGGAATATTTCTTCTTTCCCACCTTTGATCATATTAGTTTTCCGATACTTGCCAGTTACGACTACAAAGTTGCTATCCTACATGTTTTTGTGCAAGCTTCATAACTGCATCTCTGTATGTGTCATCTTTGCTTAGCTAAATTACTTGCCATACTGATCATGTTTTTTTCTTTCTTCATACTAATCTCAAATATAAAATTCATGTGAATCTCTGAAGTTAATAGCAAAACTCATAATAATTTCTGAAGAGCAGATTGGAGTATTGGAATGGCAAAAGCTTTCCACCAATTAACTGATTTCTGTCTCCAATGAAGAGCTGATTCCATGCTTAGAGAACAGTGAGGTCTTATGAGTTGTTTTTGTCTGTTAAATGTAAAATGAATTAATGATCTTTTTTCTGTGTTCACAATGTGTCTGAAATCAGATCTGGTACTGTAAGAAAATAAAAATTTTCTCTTCAAATAAATGTAATGACTTAGAAATATAAAAACCTTATTAACTATAAATGGTAAATCAGGTGTGTTGTAATCTGCTTCTAGAGAGGTGTAGTAAAATCCCTATTTTATGCAAAATATTAAGGGTCAAATTTTGTAGGTCTCATGTCTGCATTTTACTGAACTGTTACTACTGTCATTGAGTAAGTAAAGTAATTGATTGGGTTCAATATGCATCTGTGACCATAAGTTTTTAGTATAAATTAGTTTGTTTTTGAAGATATTAGACACCCATGTCTCTATGCTTGTGTATTTCCAAATACTGTATAAAATATTCAGAAGCACAATCAGAACTAATCTTCAAACACATGAATTATCTGCATAGGAATAGTAATCTAATTCATGCCTTTAAATGAGTTCCAAAAAAAGAAAACAAATTCTTGATGAAAAATAATGAAGCAAAGCCAGGACAGAAACCTCCAAAGACACAAGAGTAAGCTGGAAAGGAACTGATCTGTTCTTTAACAATGATTAATTTCCTGATATTCACACTTATTTCAATTTCTTCAAAACACAGCAACTCAGATTTCAACTAATGGTTTGAAACTAGCTTATATTGATACAATCTTGACTTGAAGTAGTAACCAATTAATTTTGTCAGACTAAGGCATCAAATATGTCTATATTCAAAGAAGTTTCTTATGTCAGAAGGATCTATTCATGGTGAATGAATCCAAATGATCTGAATGCCTGTGGAACTTCTGTTCATCGTTGTATTTTGTAAACAGGTAGCCAGTCACCCATGCAGGTGATAACTAAGCAATATCAAGATTGTAGGGCAGAGTTCTTAAATCCTTAAAATTTGTAGGGACAGATTCAAGAAGTCCAGGAAAAGGTGTTATGTGATGTTAACTTACTGTTAGATATATTTTTTTACAATTTTGCAACTTTCAGCTTATCTGTAAACTCTTCTCATGTTAAATAGACTTACTCATCTGAATAGTTGTGTAAATTGTCTGAGGCAGTACTTCCAAAATCCAGTGGAAACAGTTTACTTTTTTCATCTACTTTACTTTTTGCAGTGTTGTAAGAATCAGCACAGAGCCATGAGAGGTAGTGCACAATTAGGTGAACAGTCTTGTGACCAACTACTTGAAATCAG
The DNA here is from genome assembly GCF_947461875.1 of Haliaeetus albicilla. Taxonomy (NCBI): domain Eukaryota; kingdom Metazoa; phylum Chordata; class Aves; order Accipitriformes; family Accipitridae; genus Haliaeetus; species Haliaeetus albicilla. The sequence continues at coordinate 59,979,639 of NC_091485.1, read as the reverse complement.
ATGGGTTGTCAAAGAATGTCTTAAACCAAAAGACATAGGAAGTATTTAAAATTTTCAATAAGTAAGCAACAAGTTTATGTAGACCACTTGTTATGTCTCTGAGAGATTTTTCTAATAATCAATAATAGCTAAACAGAAATTTATCTTATTTTTACAAGTATATGCTACACTGCCTGTACCCTGCAGCACTTAAAAGGTTGCAACGATTGACAACAAGTCTTCATGTGCTTCACACAAAATCAGAGACAGAGACAGGGAACCAATGATACTTGTTGAGATAAAGACCACAGGTAATGTGATAAAAGCAAAAATGTGGATATTGAAGGAGAAAATACAGTATTGAGGTTCAGAGGCAAATATAAATTACTGGGTAAAGAAATCACTTAAGAATTTTTTGATTGTCTTTTATTGGCAAACTATGGATTATAGGCTTGAACATAAAATATTAGTATATTAGAATATTATACTGTTATATTTTAGTAGAACATTGCTGTCACTACAGTTACTGCTGAACAGAAAGTACTCTGATATTCACCAAAACCCACAGATGTCTTTTGTTCATCTGTCACTTGACAAATGCAGTGACATCAGTCATATATAGCTATTAAAACCCTAAAGGTGTACATTTTTCTCCCTTTAACTCCAAAGAAATTCAATATTAACTCATAACATTTCATTATTTTATGTTGTAGTATCAGAAGCCTTCTTAAACTGTAAATAAGTATAGCTAATAGCTTCATCTTTGCGGCTTCTTATAGTTGTATTTTCCAATGAATGAAGATTCATATTTTAATCATTTCTTTTTTCCTCCTGAACCAGACTTTACAAAACCAAGTGATTGGTTTAATTTGTGAGATTTTTTTGTTGTTGGTTTTTGTTTTTTTTTTTTTTTCTTCTGGATTTCAGATTATGGTACTGAAAGCAAATGTCTGTTAGGAATATTTCAAATCAGTATGAATAATAGAAATTAGTAGTCAAAGACTTAGGTTCCACTGTAGAATGACATGGCTTTCTTTTGAGACATGGCTACTCTGAGAAAAGGCAGCAAACACAACTCCTAACTCTACCACAGCATACACACAAGGAGATGTGCTTTACGTCCCAGCTCTGCCCCAAAGGATGGACTGACATTCAGGTGGAACAGCAGATTGTCTAGAACACTTCCTGACTTTCTTCCCAGACAGAGATATGAGCTGCAAGTGTCATACAGTTTCTTATTAAAAACAAAGACGAAAAGCTGTGCTTGACCTTAGTCTCACTCATGACCTCAGAGGCTTCAGCTACTGATGATAAATGAGGAGCCTTCCTCTCATCAACCTCCTCTTTCCTTGTTTTCAGGCTTCTGGTGTGGCTTTGAACAGACTCTTCACCAAAGTATTGCTTCTCTGAGGGGTAAAAGTGGTGCAGGTTGGGTGGAAATAGTGACATTCTTTTGGGAGGCTAATGGGAGGGAAGGAGCAAGCCTTCATCCAGCAGCAGCTGAATCTTCCTGTATTCAGTATGGATCACATAAACACACTTTGTGAAAGTAGAGTACAACTGTATGGTAATTTCACATCTTAGTGTGAATTTTTTTATTCAGTTAAGCAAGATGGTCTGTCAGAATACAGAAGAAGCAATAATTCTTTAGCTTCTGCAGTTTATTTGTGGTGTCATAATAATCACTGGAGAAATAGAATAAGCTCATGTTTAGCTTAGGTTGCTTGTCAGTTCTACAGCTTCATACAGGAAAAGTTAACCAATACTGCATTCAGCAAAGATCTGAATATCAAAGAACCAACAATAAAACTTTTATTGACTCCAGCAGACTATGAATTTAGTGCCTTAAAAATGTCATTCACAAGCAGAAATGACATGGTTTATGTGCTTTGTGTTATTTGTGATGTGAGATGCAACCTACAGTAAATAGGGATATCAGTTTGTTTTTATTTAAGGTATGCTACTGTAAATAACCATACAGACTTTGATTTGTAAATAAATGCCTTTCATAGTCTTTAAAAATAGATAACACTATTTTGTGTAAGTCTAACTTTTACAAATTTCCTTTATAGTTTTCAGTGCTTCAGCTATTGATTCAGTGGGTTGGACAGTGGTTGCAGCAGAAAAAATGCTGGCGTACCATATGCCGATACACGTGCACAAAAAAGACACAGTTATAAAAGTGTTGTACTTTGTGTTCTACTATATAAACTCTTGTCTTTCTTGACATTAGTGGAGGTAATGACATAAGTTACTTACTGAAGTGTTTTGAAAATAAATAGAGCAGTTTCTCTTAATGTAGCAGTTTCTCTTTTTACTTCAAATACTTTTTTTTTTTTAAGATTATAAGCTTGGACACAAGAGAAAGTCTATTCTACTTTGTCAGAATAACTAAACATGAATATTCTATTATCTTGTATGAGGTGGTTCTATTTTTGGTCAATGGTATTTTAATCCTTCACATCTTGATTAATATAAGTTAGAGCTTGGTTTATGAATCTGCTACGTGTATTTTGTATGTGAATTAAAAGGTGAACTTTCTTTTTGTAGTCAAGACTTGTGGATCCAATCTTCAGGGACCTGGAGGCACTTTCACCTCACCCAATTTTCCATTCCAGTATGACAGCAATGCTCAATGTGTGTGGGTCATCACAGCTATCAATACTAATAAGGTAAGTTTAAAATTCTGGCTTTGCTTTAAAAAAACCCATCCATGTAGACCATGACATTTTTCACTAATATGATTTATCTCTACAGTCTAGCTGCTGTACTTGGTGCATTGCAGACATTTCTAAGAAATGACTGATATTAGATGTGTATGGACAGATGTTAAAACTTGTTTCCCCTAAGAGTGTTTTGCTTTTTGTATGCCAAGTAGATGCTATCATGTTTTTATGTGATTCTCTAAAATAATTCCTAGAAGCAACTACCCAATGGTATGAAGCAGTGTCGTGGGTCCACTAATACTGTGTTATAATCAATAGAGCTGTTTTGTGTATAAGACTGTTTATGTCATGTTTGGCCTTAGACTATGTGAGAAATCACTGAAGTTCAGGAATTCACCTTCCCTTCATGAAGGTCTGTTCTAAAGTTGTGTAATTTATTTCATTGTCTGAACCACTGTATTAAAATCCCATATACTTTATACCTACACTTTAAACCAAAAGTACTGGGAGTTCTGATAATGCCAGATGAGTCAAAGTACAGTAATAAAGCTAAGTTATGACACCAGTTGTCTTTAAATTCAAGAGCTAGGCACCTGGCAGCAATGGCTATATTGTATTTCCAGGTGTATAATTTTATCTGAACTGAGTGTAATGGACTTGTTTAGATGTAATAAAATAAAAAATTAGCTGTACAGCTCAGGAATGTTTTATAAAGGACTGTCAACATCTGTGTTTGCTGGTACAGGGGTATATTCTACCTCCTAATTTCTGTTTTATGTTGCCACCTGCATCACACTCCATTAATTTATCAGAGAGGCCTAGAAGCCCTACCCCTTTACACCTGAGTTTATCAGAGGACTCAGTGAAAACCTGATTACATTTCAGAAGCCATTTAGCTACACTGGTGCATTTCTCCCTCTAATCTTACAAAGTCCTGTGTGGAAGCCAACCTTATGTTCCACTTCGGAAGAAGAAAAAAAGTATATTTAATGAAGTGATTATAATATTCATATTGAAGATGGTAGATGTGTTTTCGAGGGGAGGGAGGGTTGGCTGTTTGTTTTATCCTTGTTCCAAGGACTGCTATTCCAATTTATCCAATTTATAGATCATCAAAAATGTGTCAAGAGTCCTTGAAAGATGATGCAGTCTGTGTCCCACAGATGGGCAAACAGTTCAAATAGTTAAGTAATAGTTAAGATCCATTTTTCTGGTCCAAAAAAGCTTCATATTTTTATTCCTTTAATCAAAAACTGTTAGTGAGCAAGATGAAATCTGTGCACATCCAGAATTTCTGAAGGAAAGTTCTGTCAAATGTGGCAGTAGATAGAATTTAATATCATATTGTTTGAGAAAATTAAACACAGCTCTTACACTTTGAACAAGTGCTATAAATGGCTTGAAAACCACCACTAAGCTGTTGTATAGAATAAATTTAAGACCTTTTTGGCCATATTTTGAATGAAATAGTTTCCTTTCTTAATGCAGAGAAGGCATGTCTACGTAACAAAAAAGCCAAATAAGATTTTATACATTCTACCAATGGTAGAAGCAAAACTTCAAGCTCACAGACTGGTATGCATCTACTGGTAAATCACAGGTAACTGCAGGTTTAAGATATTAATGACTTGAAGAGTGTTAAGGATTACACTCGGGCAGAGGTATTTGTGTCTTAATGCTGCCTTCCTCCTCCCTCCCCTCCAGTTCACAACATGGTGATACAGTGTTATCTTCAAAACCTCAGAACTTTGTTTCAACCAAAAGTATTTTTCACTGGAGTTTTCAAAACCTTTATTCCTCAGTATTATTTTCCTTCCAAATTTCTAGTTTCTGCTTTTAAGGAACTTTGAATTTAAAGCTGAGTGCAGAAAATTAAGAAGTGAACAAATGCTTTGTCTCTGGTTGTCAGTGTGGTTCACAGAGTTACAGAATGATTGAGGTTGGAACGGACCTCTGGACATCATCTAGTTGAAATCCCCTGCTCAAGCAGGGCCACCTAGAGGCAGTTGCCCAGATGGTCTTTGAATATCTTGAAAGACAGTGACTCCAGAACCTCTCTGGGCAACCTATGCCAGTGCTTGGTCACCCTCACAGTGAAAAACTGTTTCCTGATGTTCAGATGGAACTTCCTGTGTTTTGGTTTGTGCCCATTGCCTCTGGTCCTGTCACTGGGCACCACTGGAAAGCGTTTGGTTCCATCTTCTTCACATCATCCCTTCAGGTGTTTATACACATTAAAATCCACCTGAGCCTTCTCTTCTCTAGGCTAAGCAAGCCCAACTCTCTCAAGCTTTCCGTATATGAGAGATGCTCCAGTTCATTAATCATCTTAGTGTCCCTTTGCTGGACTCTTACCAGTAGCTGCATATCTCTCTTGTACTGGGGAGATGCAGTTGTTAGGCTTGTTTTCCTTTCTCTCAAAACGTTTAAGGGATCAAGTTATTCCATGTGTATAAATTCTAGTTCAAATGAAAATGAAATAAACCCCCTCTTTAGTCAGTGGTCATGCCTGCAATAGTTCAAATACAAGGTTTTTAAAAGTTATTTTATGTTGGGTTGTTTTTTTTTTTCTGAAACTGTAAATACTACAAAATAGCATATTAGCATAGCATGAAAACTGTCACAGATCCTGACTGGTAAAAATATGTAAGCATACACCCAGTTTTAATATTTGGGGATGAACCAGAATTCATAGGTTGAACCTATGCTGGTTCAGTAAAATATTTCAGTGCATGCATGGTTCAGTTTGATTTGATTAGTACTTATGTATTGCATTTACACGGTAAGGTTTTGGTAGTGGGGGGGCTGCAGGGGTGAATTCTGTGAGAAGAGATCAGGAGTTGCCCCCATGTTAGACAGAGCCAGTTCTAGCTGGCTCCAAAACAGACCCACTGCAGGACACAGCTGGGCAAATCGGGCAAGCTGGTGGCACCCCTGTGATGACGTGTAAGAAAGGGTAAAAAATGCTGTGCAGCAGCAGCTGAAGGAGGGGAGTGAGAATACGTGAGTGAAACAACCCTGCAGACACCCAGGTCAGAGAATAAGAAGGGAGAGGAGGTGCCCCATGTGCCGGAGCAGAGGTTCCCCTGCATCTTGTGGAGAAGACCATGGTGAGGCGGGCTGTCCCCCTGCAACCCATGGAGGTCCATGCTGGAGCAGATATCCACCCTGCAGCCCATGGAGGACCCCACACCAGAGCAGGTGGATGTGCCCTGAAGGAAGCTGTGACCCCGTGGAAAGCCCATGCAGGAGCAGGTTTCTGGCAGGAACTGTGGCCCATGGAGAGGAGCCCATGCTGGAGCAGGTTTGCTGGCAGAACTTGTGACACCATGGGGAGCCCATGCTGGAGCAGTCTGCTCCTGAAGGACTGCACTCTGTGGAAAGGTCCCGTGCTGGAGCAGTTCTTGAAGAACTGCAGCCTGTGGGAGGGACCCACGGGTCGTGGATAAGGTCGTGAAGGACTATCTTCCATGGGAGGGAACCAACGCTGGAGCAAGAAAAGAATGTGAGGAAGAAGGAACAGCAGAGAAAAAATGTTACAAACTGACGGCAAGACCCATTCCCTGTCCTCCTGCACCTCCTGGGGGAGAGGAGGAGGTAGAAGAGTTAGGAACCAAAAAGTGAAGTTGAGCCTGGGAAGGAGGGTAGGAGGAAGGTGGTTTTAGTTTTGTTTTTATTTCTTGCTTTCCTACACTATTTTTAATTGGCAATAAATTAAATTAATCTTCCCCAGATCGAGTCTGTTTTGCCCATGACGGTAACTAGTGAGTGGTTTCTCTGTCCTTATCTCGACCCACGAGCTTTCTCATCCTGTCCTGCTGAGGGGGAGTGATAGAGTGGCTTGGTGGGCACTTGGGAACCAGCCAAGGTTAGATGAGCCAACTTACATATTTATCTGTCTCCTCATGTGTTTACATACTGTGAAAGTGTGGAGGATATAGTAAAAGAGTGAAAACAATAGTTAAGAAAAGGTCATTTATTTAAAATTAAGTATGAACTTTTAGATAAGGCCATAATCAAGAATACCTGTTAGTGGATGGTACATCAGAGAGTTATGTCAGTAATAAGAATGCAAAGAAGTAATGTTAGATTAAACAAGATATTTTATTTCAAAACATCAATGTTGGAGACTGGTCCTGCACTTCTGTGATGTACCACTGAAATTACTAGACTCTGAGAAGTCTTAGGTTCATTATGGGCAGATCGTAGTACAAGGAGTTACCCTGTTTATTATAGATACGTTTATAATAGCTTCAGCATTACCCAGAAAATACTGTTCTTTGCATGTTGTTGGTTGGTCATAATTGTACCTCTTTGATACTGCAATGAAATGCAGACTCACATATAATTATGGGGTTTCTAAAATAGCAGGTAGATAAAAGGCTTACAATGTTATCTGAAACAACATTCAGATATGTTTATAGTTTTCAATATAAGTAGAAAAGGTGTCTAGCACTGATTAGAAGAACCTAAACTTGTTGAGGTTAAAAGAAAATGAGATCATTTTACGAGTTAGATCAACTTCTTTTTAGCATATATTGAGGAATTTGCATGTCTAAAGTTTTTGCTTATGTAACCAGTGATTTAATGTGTTCAGTTTTAATTCATGGTAACATTGCCTTATTGTTCTGAACACAAAAATGCTTGCCTTGCATGACTGCTTAAAGACTTAACTTTTGATGTTTGCCTTGAAGTCAAAAGTGACATTGATGTATAATGAAGATTAGCCATTAAGAGTTATTTATAATGACTACAACACATGATGTCATAGTGCTCATTATAACATGGCGATATTTACAATATTTTATACTGCAGCCGTGAGAACCATGAAGACTTACTGATCCTGGTATTTCAGGACTTATTGATCTGGTATTTCAGAGCTTCTTCTGTTGCATCATTTGCAACAAAATAGCTCAGAAATTGAGAATCTTCTAAGGGAGAAAGCACTAGATGAAAGACCCTGAAAGGAACTTTTAACTCTGGTGTGAATGGACATTCCTCCCATGTCTACATGCCTATTCCAGGATTGAATCTGACTAATTTTCTTCCCTCAGTGGTTTCAGAAATAAGTTTGGTATCAGTACAATATATATGAAAGAATACTGTCCTAGGCAATCATCTGCCTCCTTAGCTTTATACTGCATTATAGTTGGTCTCTTGCCTCATACAGTTAACCAGACATGCTGTTCATCCCCAAGCCTTGTTGACAGTGGAGTAGACACAACTAAATATATCAAACATGGCCTGAGAAGACAGTGAGTTTACTATGGAAAAGTAGAGAAATTAAATAAAAATCAATTATGAAAGGAAAGTCACGTGGTTGGGAGCCAATAATAAAACTCACTGATGAAGGTGCAGCAACACATCTGATATCAGTGAGTTCCACATATTTTTGTTGTTCTTGTGCATGTTATTTGCATGCTCATTCTTACCAGGATCCTGTTCTGTGGATTTGATCTGTCCAAGAGAAGATAATTAAGATTATTGCTAGAAATAAATCTATGATGTGCCAAAGCTCTGAATAGTGATCCGGTGGAAAAAGAAATATGGGCAATTTGTACATAAATTTCTAATAGTGAAATATTGTCACGACCCAGACTGGACAGACCAGGGAGTCGTGTTTAACTTGAAATTCCCTCGGGCTAAATTGAGGTGAAATGACACCGAATGATCAGTTAAAGATTTTATTCATGACAAAAGCAAACGAAACTGGGGAGTCATGGTAGTAGGTGGCAGGGTTTCTCACAACAGGAATTGGCATAAGGCTACTTCTGTAAACCGTGTAACCATATACAACAATTCAGGGAATAAGGAGATCCCTCCTGTTGAGTCACGAGGTTCAGAGCAGACCCCCTCGCTTTCCAGACTCCTCCTCAGAGAAGGGTCTAAGGGCGGCTGGATCCACTCTTAGTCTCAGACTTGGTCAACGGTTTATATCTTGAAATGGATGAGGTGTAGGGATTGTGGAAAAGGAAAAGGAAAGAGAGAAGAAGACAGAGAAAGAGAAAGGAAGAGAGAAAGATTTCAGCGGTCCTGGGTCCAGCGTTGGTTCAGTCAGCCGACGGGTCCAGTTCTGGTGGGCTTGTGCACCCGGGGCTTCAGTTTGTGTCCTTTTATCATCCTTGCCCCTCCTTCGGGAGCGCACCTGAACTCATCAGGTTAATGAGCAGTTTGTGAGCCTTTGGGCTTGGGGTAACTTCTCCTTCCTTGCAGACATGGCCATTGTTTGATCTTTGTATCAGAACAGCTTATCAGAACAGGGAGCTGCACACCTTCCAGCACTCCCTCCCCCTCCTGTTGCTGATGTCTGAGCTGATGGGCTTTTCACCTTGGTTCCTTGCTGTGCAGGGTTTGTCTTTAAGCAGAAATTGCCCCACCACAATGTTTGAGACATTAACTCTTTCAGTCTCTCACAAATATCTATGATTGCCTGTATGTTATCATACCCAGATAAAAATGCTTGTGTTGTTTTGTAAAAGAAAAGTCTTCTGAACTTTTTCAACTGCTGCTTATTGAAAGGTGTAGTCTTACATTCTGCTTAAATTTGAAATATTTCAGGACAGTTGAACAACTTCCATGTAGGAAATTTACAATCGATTTATAAAAAGTTGACTTTGTAAGAATGTTTTACCCAAATATTTACCGCCCCCCCCCCCCCCCCCCCAATACTGAAGTAATACTGACATATATTTTACTTTGGTTGTGGAAAATCAAAGAGCAAACTATGAATTAGCCTAACCTAAGCAGTACATTGCTGATTTATATTCAACTTGCTGGCCATGAGGAGCCCCACTGCCCTTTCTACAAAGCTCCTTTCCAGCCAGTTGCACCTGAGTGTGTACTGGTGCATGAGGTTGTTCCTCCCCAGAAGCAGAAATTTCCATTTCCCTTTGTAGAACTTTGTGAGGTGCCTGTCAGACCGTTTCTCCAGCCTATCAAGGTCCCTCTGAATGGCAGCACAACCCTCTGGTGTATCATCCACTCCTCACGGTTCTGTATCATCTTAAAACTTGCTGAGGATGCACTCAGTACCATCATCAAGGTCATTAATGAGAATGTGGAACAGGATTGGACCCTGTATTGACTGCTGGGGTACATCAAGAGTGACTGGCCTCTAGCTAGGTTTCTTACCTCACTGTACATTCATCTACCCATACTTCATCAGTTTGTCTCTAAGAATGTTATGGAAGACAGTGTTGAAAACCTTACTGAAGTTCAAGATCATCATCCACTACTCTCCACTCATCCACCAAGCCAGTCATCTTGTGGAAGGCTATCAGGTTGATGAGCATGATTTCCCCTTCATAAATCCATGCGTGCTACTGTCAGACATCCTTCTGTCCCTAATGCGATTGGAAATGGTGTCCAGGAGGATTTGCTCCATCACCTTCCCACAAATCAGGGTGATGCTGACTGCCTGTATGTAGTTCCCCAGATACTCTTTCTTGCCCTTCTTGAAGATAGGAATGGAATTTTCATTCTTCCAGTCCTCAGGAATCACTTCCTGATCACCATGACCTTTCAAAGATGATCAAGATTGGCCTCACAATGACATTGGCCAGCTCCCTCAGCACCCATGTGTACAGCCCTTCAGACACCATGGACTTATGTATATCCAATTTGTTTAAATGTTCCCTAACTTGATCCTCTTCCAGCAAGAATTAAGTCTCCCTTACTCCAGACTTGCCCTCTGATTTCAGGGGCCTGGGATTCTTGAAAGCAAGTGTTATCAGTGAAGACAGTATTGAAGAAGTTATTTAGTACATTGGTCTTTTCAGTGTCCTTTGTCACCACGCAACCTGCCCCATTCAGTGGACAGCCCATTTTCTGTCATCTACCGTTTGCTGCTGACATACCTGTAGAAGCCCTTCTTGTTCATGTCCCTTGCCAGACTTAACCCCAGATGGGCTTTGACTTTCCTAGAAATATCCCTGCATGCTCAGAGGAGTGTCTCTGTACTGCTGGCTGTCCTGATCCTGATTCCATCTCTCTTATGCTTCCATTTTATGTTTGAGTTTAGTCAGTTAATGAATTGAATTTAGTTAATTCATGCAGGCCTACTAGTACCTTTGCTTGTTTTTCTGTTCATTGGGATGAACCATTATTGAGCTTGGAGGTAGCGATCCTTGGAAATCAATCATCAGGTCTCTGGACTGTTCTTCTCTCCAGAAGAATCCCATCTGCATGGGATTCTTGAAGACAGAACCCTGAACAAAGTCTGTTCTCCTGTCAGGGTTGTGTTCCTGCCTTTTGCCTTGCCTCCCTCCTTTCAGGATCCTGAACTCCACCAACCCGTGGTCACTGCAGCTCAGGCTGCCCTAACCTTTACATTCCCAACCAGGTCTTCCTTGTTTGTAAGCATGAGGTCCAGCAGAACATGTCCCCTTGTTGGCTCTCGATCACCTCTGTTAGGAAGTTGTCATCAATACACTCCCTAAATGTCCTTGATGGCTTGTGCCCTGATTTGTTGCCCTCCTACGAGATATTGGGGTGGTTGAAATTCCCTGTGAGGATCAGTACCTGTACATGTGAGGCTTCTCCAACAGTATATGATGGAGGAAATTCATGGACCGTTTTCCCACTTCTAGATTCTCTTAACATGGTTTCCACCCATTTTGTAGTATACATCAAGCAAGTGATTTTTGCCAGTGTTTTATCCATGGCTACTCTGGAATCAGCTAAAACTTTGTTGATCCAAAATAGCAAAGCTATAGTTCCAGGGAACTGCCTGAAAGAACATTCAAGAAAATCGTGCCTCTCTGTGGTACTCTAAAGGTGCAACAGAATTTAAAGTTCTCTGCTTTGGCCTGAACTGTGATTCTCATGTTACTAACCCCTTGGGTCCATAGGAAACATTCTTGTAAATAACTGCACAGAAATGAGAATACAGATTTCTCAGTTTGAACTCCACTTCATTACATCACTCACATCTAGTAAGGGAAATGATACTTGAATATCTTGTGGGATGTTGTACAAACTCATCAGTTAGGTTTTGGACCATGCTATGAATAATTGGTAATTTATTCTGACATTAGGTAATGGAATCTTGTAATTTTATGTTTATATTTTGAATATACTAAAAAAATCTTTGTATTTTCATGGCTTAATTCCCTTGCCCAGAAGCAGTGCATTTTTGGTATTGCTTTCCTCCTAAAAATTTAAAACTTCTTTTCCTTTCCTTGTTTCAGTATCAGATCAGATGCTTGAGCAATATTTCTTACCAATAAACAGCTGGAAATATTGTTTATAACTTTATGGTATCACATTTGGTTTATTCTGTCTCAGATATGAGCCGTGTGCACAGAAAACAGGTTGCAGGCTGAATTTTACGGTTACTTGCATATTGCTCCAGACCAGTCTTTTTTTCAGGTTCTATTATGACATATTCTTTATGGGACTAGTAACATAGAGTTGGTTTATCCATAGACTAACAGCCCTTTGTAAAGGGAGATAGCAGTTTGCAACCTTTGAGGTGGAAAAGAGAAGTCCAGAGCAGAAGACTTATTTTATTTAGAGATTTATGTAGGAAAACCTTAGGGAGAGGAAGCTAATAATTTCTGTTGGGCTTAATGAAACCAGAGATTTTTATATATACATTTAAGCAACAGGAGAAAAAGTTTTTTTCACGCTAGAAGACTGATTCAGTTAATATCAACCAGATAAAAAACAGAGAAGAGGATTTTCTGTGAAAGCTGCTTCAACACAAGCCATGATAACTTTATCTACTTGTTTTTAAAAAAAGAACGTGTCTTTAAATTTCCCTGCACTAAATATCTACAATATCTTGTCTGACAAGAGTAAACATTGGGTGGATTGATTTAGCATTTTTGCTAAAGCTGGCAACCATCACAATTTGATGTTCTAAAACATTAAATGTCATTTCTTGAACTTAAACAATTATCATTGTGAAAGCACTTTCATATTGTTATAAAAATTGCAAGGTTTTCTGTATTGTGCTGTCTGAGTGACAAAACCTCATTTTGCATGTTTTATTGCTTCCATAACTCAAATATCTGCTGCTGCTTGTAGTGACACAAATTCTGCAGCTGTTCCTTGACCTTTTTCAGAAAATATTTGTTGTTAATTTTAAAAGACAGAATGAATGATTGTTGTGGTTTAAACCCAGCCAGCCGGTAACAGAGCAGCACAAAGCCGCTTGCTCACTCTCCGCCACCCTGGCCACGGTGGGATGAGGAGAAAATATAAAGAAATGCTCGTGGGTCGAGACAAGGAGAGGGAGGGATCACTCACCAGTTATGGTCACGGGCAAAAGACAGGCTCAACTTGGGGAAGAAACAAAATCAATTTAATTTACTACAAATCAAATCAAATCAAGGACAATGGGGAGTAAACCCAAACCTTAGAACACCTTCCCCCACCCCTCCCTCCTTCCCGCCTCAACCCCACTCCCGGTTCTCTCTCCCTCCTCCCCCCAGTGGCGCAGGGTAACAGAGGGTGGGGGTTGGGGTCAGCTCCCCACACCTTGTCTCTGCCGCTCCTTCCTCCTCAGGGGGAGGACTTCTCACTCGTCCCCTGCTCTACTGTGGGGTCCCTCCCACAGGAGGCAGTCATTCATGAACTTCTCCAACGTGAGTCCTTCCCACGGGCTACAGTTCTTCACGAACTGCTCCAGTGTGGGTCCCTTCCACAGTGTGCAGTCCTTCAGGCACAGACTGCTCCAGCGTGGGTCCTTTCTGCAGGCTGATCTTCAGTCACAGGCTGCTCTAGTGCAGTCTTTCCCGTGGAGTCACGGCCATCTTGGGGGACATCCCCCTGCTCCAGCATGCGCTTCTCTCTCCCCGGGCTGCAGGTGGGCATCTGCTCCCCCGCTCCCCTTCCTGGGCTGGGGGGGACAGCCTGGCGCCTCACCACGGCTGCAGGGGCATCCAGGGGCATACACCTCCTCCGGTGCCTGTCCTCCCTCTCCTTCCTCACTGACCTCGGTATCCGCAGAGGGGTTCCTCTCACATTCCAATCCCCTACTCACCGCAGGTTCCCCTTCTTAACTCTGTTCTCCCAGAGGCGCTACCACCGTCACTGATGGGCTCGGCCTGGGCCAGAGGTGGGTCTGACTTGGAGCTGTGGAAGCTTCCAGCAGCTTCTCACAGGAGCCACTCCTGTGGCCCCCTCCACCACTACCAAAAAACCCCGCCACACAAACCCAAAACAAATGATACAAATGATAAAATTCCAGACAGTGAGGGAAAGCTATCATCTGCTATTAATATGCATATCGTAGGGGAAAAACATAAATTGAAAAACATGTAGATTTGTAGATTATAAATCTGCAAATTACGTGTTTGACAGGTGGAGTGAAATCATATGACAATTGTTCATTATAGGCGTTCTTAAATTATGGTGCTTCAAATGCTTTAGTTATTTTGCCAATATAAAGGTGGTGAATTCTTTCATTCTTAGCTAATACCTAAAAAAATACAAATTTTCTATATTGTACACAATAATATTAGTTTGCTGTTTCCCTCTGCTTAAGCTTAACAAATACATTGGCGTAATTGCTAATTAAGTAAGAAGACTGTTTCTAGCACTGTACCAAGGCACAATTTTTTTTTTTTTTGTATCTTCACCTGTTTCCTTTTCATTTGTTACTAGGTAAAGTTTGAAAGTTGCACAATTTTCTCAGCTTCACTTAACATGAAGGGCTGTTGTTTGTTAGACAGTGAATACCCTGGTTTGTTAGGGTTTTTTTTTTCCATATATAGTATTCACAGAGCTAAATGAGACCCGTTAGGCAGTAATTGCTAGATAATTGTTATCATAGCGTAAGCATGCTAAAACCAGTTTAGGCCAAGAGAAAGCCAAATAATGTTGAGATGCTCCTTGTCAGGTCAGTACAAATCCTGTGGTTTTTTTACTAGTAATGGCAAAAATGCTATTTGCTGGGCTACATTAAAACCTAGTTCATCTTGTTTGCTTAAATAGCATGTGGCATATGTAAATTGCAATTGCAACTCTTGATTTTGCCCTTCAGAAGGACGAGCTACAAAATGATCTGTTTAAATTTAACAACAGGCTAAAACATCAGTGAAATCTGATTTAGGGCTGAAGTTAACCAGAGTTCAAGTCTTACGAATTATACTTGCTGATTTTTTTCTAATTCACAGTGACAGAAACACAGTGGAAAACGTCAGTGCTAGAATGACAGCCTCTCTAACAGATCTCAGCCATATTCACACCACAACTCTTTTACCACCATGCATTAAGGAGAAAAATAAGCAAAAGGGTTCCTTTAAAAAAAATAAATCAAGCTGTTTTCCAAAATTCTAAGGAGAAATTAAATATATAAGCTCATTGTTAAATTTATATGTATCAGAAAACTAGATCCTGGTTCTGTTATTTTTACATGGCAGGAATTTAAAAAAAAGAAATTTTACATGATTTATGTTATTTTTTGTCACCATCATATTAATTTTACATTCAGTGTGTTTCAAGCATAGAAGTATTCTTGGTACCTTCATAAATATATTCTTTAGACTGTATTCTTTAGAATATAGGATTCAAAAGTTTGCCATTGTTCACATTCTTATTATCTATTGCATTTTGAAATAATTTTGAGATCAATAAAGGTATATGCCTGAGAGTTGGGAGATTGTTGGGTTTTGGTTTTGGTTTTAGGTTTGTTGTTTTTTTTAAATTATTATTTTTGCTGGCTTTTTTTTTTTGTGGATGTCAAATATCTGTTAGGAAATGTATAATCTGAATTTCATCATAATGGCAGAGCCTACTGAAAATCTATGATGTCTGTTTCCAGCTGCTCTAGTCCTTTACTTTCTGAGAAACTGTTGAAATAGTTTGAAATATCTGGGAAACTCTTTATATGATATTTTCTCCAAGTCTGAAGAAGTTTACTGAGGGAATAACTTGCAACTGTTACTGAATTGACATTAAAGATGGTTCTCATTTAATCATTCTATATTAAGATTGTCCTGGTTTCAGCTGGGATAGAGTTAACTGTCTTCTAGTAGCTGGTACAATGCTATGTTTTGAGTTCAGTATGCAAATAATGTTGATAACACTGATGTTTTCAGTTGTTGCTAAGTAGTGTTTAGACTAAAGTCAAGGATTTTCCAGCTTCTCATGCCCAGCCAGCGAGAAAGCTGGAGGGGCACAAGAAGTTGGCACAGGACACAGCCAGGGCAGCTGACCCAAAGTGGCCAAAGGGGTATTCCATACCATGTGAAGTCACATCCAGTATAGTAACTGGGAAGTGGGGGCGGGGATCACTGCTCGGGGACTAGCTGGGTGTTGGTCAGCGGGTGGTGAGCAATTGCACTGTGCATCATTTGTATATTCCAATCCTTTTAGTATTACTGTTGTTATTTTATTAGTGTTATCACTATCATTATTAGTTTCTTCTTTTCTGTTCTATTAAATTGTTCTTATCTCAACCCACGAGTTTTACTTCTTTTCCTGATTTTCTCCCCCATCCCACTGGGTGTGTGGGGGAGTGAGTGAGTGGCTGCGTGGTGCTTAGTTGCTGGCTGGGGTTAAACCACCACAAAGATACTCTTAATTTTTTTGTTTATATTCTTACCTTCTGTTCTTTCCTTCCTCCTTCCTTATGTCCTGAAGTTGGTGTTTTCCTCCTGCAAAAATTTCATTTTTTCATTTCTGAGTTTTTCTGCTATTTAGGCCAAGCCAAAAATAAGCAAAACAAATTCAGCAAAAAGCTGAGGGTTTACATTTAATTTACCACAGCTTTATTATTTTGTTAGCCATGTCAAAACTGTCAGTGGAACATTTCCTAAGCTTGGTGTCAAGCCTAAATCCAGTTGCCATCCATATATTTTCACGTTAACGGTATAAATCTCAAGCAGGCTGGGTGCTTTAGCATGAACTCAAGGAGACATTTCATGAAGTCTGTTTTGGTCAGGCCTTTTGGAACAAACTACACTGCAGCTCTTTTTACGTGGAAATGTCTCAGACTTGGCTTTTCCTAAGCCTAGTGTGAAGATGTACTGTGGGTGTTACAGTCAGTGAAATGATTAGAAAATATGAGCATACTTGAGCTCACTCTTAACTATATATTTTAACCATAATCCTGTTTTTCATCCATGCAGATTGAAAAAGCTAGTACTGTATTTATCAATAGGAGATAATGTACTTTTATTCTACATGAAACTAGAAAGTGTAAAAATATTTCCATTCTGTTCAGAACTCATTCAGTTTCTTTGTAGTGTTAGCTACACTATTCTTCCATATTGTTCATGAACATTTTGATCCAGTACAAAAATCCAAGTGACGTATATACTGCAGTTTAAAAAAAATTCTTAGAAATGTATGTGGAGGGAGGGGAGATTGTCTCAACAGAGTAAGAGCATAGAAGGGCATCCAGCTATTTCTAAGACAGGAAGTTAGCAGGTTCGGCTGTGAGGAAATAGAATCATTTGTTGAATGAGAGAATTTGGAATCAGGAGGTGTGTGGTTGTGCTGTGGATTAAGTGTTGGAGAATAACAGTGTAATAAAAGAGATGTAGAAAGAAAAAAAAAGTAATGCAATTGCAGAGGAATAAATGACTCATCCTCCCATCCTACAATTTTACTATAACTCTGCTTTCATTATGAAAGGAGGACAGGTCCATTTTCTTAATCATTGTAGATTTTATCTCACTAAATATTTTCCAGCCATTTCTGTGACTATAGGAGCAATGTTTTACACTCTGAAAATGTGATCTACCCATAGGGAATGAGTGAGAGATTCCTATTGCAATAACTTCAACAGAAGTAATGATTTCTATTTCAGCCATCAGCAATTTTAGATTCCAGCCATAACCTGAATTTCAGATATTAACTCTACCTTTGATTAAAACTTTAAATAGAATTAAAGGCTGAACCTGAGTTTTAGTTCTGTTTAACTTCCTATAAGTTCCTAAAATTGGTCTAAGTTATGTCTCCCATACACTTTGAATGCAAACATATTTTCTTATTTGTACTTATGATGAATATGCACACCCAAGTTAGAACTTTTAAAAAGACATATGCATACGATCAAGAGATTGTGATAGGAAGTTTCCGGTGCTTGCACTGTGAGCAATTGATATGTTTCAGTCCTTTTTATTTGTGGCACAGACACTTGTCACTTTCCTCCGCAGCTGAGTTCACTTGGTTGCTCCTGTGAGTGATCTTTATAGTAAATTGTTCTGCTCAATATGTACCTTTTTCTGATATTTGACTGGGAAATGGAGCTGCTGGTAGTTTGTGTGTTGGTTTGTTTGTTTTCTATGAAGTGATTCCTTTAAAGGTTCATGGTACCATTCTGTGGTGGGTTAACCTTGGCTGGCTGCCAGGTGCCCACCAGCCTGCTCTATCACCACACCTCCTCAACAGGACAGAGGGAGAAAATATGATGAGAAGTCTCATGGGTTGAGATAAGGACAGGGAGACCTCTCACTAGTTACCATCACAGGCAAAACAGACTCAACTTGCGGAAATTAATTTAATTTATTGCCAATCAAATTAGAGTAGGATAATGAGAAATAAGAAAAAATCTAAACCAACACCTTCCCCCCACCCCTCCCTTCTTCCCAGGCTCGAGTCTGCTCCTGACTTCTCTAACTCCTCTGCCCAAGCAGTGCAGGGGGACGGGCCAGTCCATAACACTTTGTCTCTCCTGCTCCTTCCTCCTCACGCTCTTCCCCTGCTCCAGTGTTGGGTCCGTCCCACAGGATGCAGTTCTTCATGAACTGCTCCAGCATGAGTCCTTCCCATGGGGTGCAGTCCTTTAGGGGTAGACTGCTGCAGTGTGGGCCCCCACAGGGTCACAAGTCCTGCCAGGAGCCTCCTCCTGCATGGGCTCTCCACGGGGTCACAGCTTCCTTCAGGACACATCCACCTGGTCCGGCATGGGGTCCTCCCCGGGCTGCAGGGTGGATATCTGCTCCACCGTGGACCCCCCTGGGCTGCAGGGGGACAGCCTGCCATCTCACCATGGTCTTCCCCATGGGCTGCAGGGGAATCTCTGCTCCAGCGCCTGGAGCACCTCCTCCCCCTCCTTCTTCACTGACCTGGGTGTCTGCAGGGTTGTTTCACTCACATATTCTCACTCCTCTCCCTCAGCTGCTGTTATGCAACATTTTTCACCCTTTCTTAAATATGTTATCACAGAGACACTACCAAGGTCACTGATTTGCTCAGCTTTGGCCTGTGACAGGTCTGTCTTGGAGCCAGCTAGAACTGGCTCTGTCCGACATGGGGGCAGCTCCTGATCAGTTCTCACAGAAGCAACCCCTGTAGAACCCCTGCTACCAAAACCTTGCCATGTAAACCCAATACACATTCACAATGCAAACTGAAGGTGATGCTTGCAGGAGCATCCACTGAGACTTAAGTCACTAATATGACTCCTGTGTTTCTGTCCGCTTCAGGATGTGTAGCTGCTCATCAAATTAGGCTCACATCAGTTAGTGACCTCTCTGTTTTCTTTTGGAACAGACTGCTTACCCTCAGTGGGATGAAAAAGGGCAGACTTCTATACTACATAAAAGGATATCCTTTTTGACTAACTACTGAATGGAAGAACAGAAGCAGGGACAAGTTAATTAGAAATCCTCAGCCCCCTCCTATGATTGCAGTCATCTTGCTATTTAAGATTAATGATTTATTTTTTTTTCAACTCTGACAGTGAGCTTAGTTTTATGAGGGAAGGATGCTCATGATTTTTTTCATTGTTGTTTCATAGATTGATTATTTTTTTCCTGCTTATACCTATTACTATTTGTTTATACATGTCTTGGCAAGTCATACTTTTTTAGGCTATCTGGAGCATCATTGTCTCCCTATCTGTGGAAGTAAAAAAAAAAGTCTTTAGAGCAAAAAAGGCACAAAAAGTTTCAGGGTTTTCCTAACACATCTCCTTGGAAAGTACTAAAATGGACTGATGGTTTTACTACAGAAATAGCTTGTGAAAAAGTAGAAAATGGTACTCATGGAACATTATGTATTTAAAGATAATTTAAATACAATGGTTTAAGATTACTTTTGTTTTCTTTAGAAATATTCTTAGATTTGAGTTTTACTCTGATATGCTTTTGCTACTAACTGCTGTATGATCTTTTAGTGTCAGCTCTTTCTATTTATTATTTACTGGGATGGCGTTATTAATGAAATACATTTCACCTCCTTCATAACATCAGAAGCTTAACTAAATTGCTATAAAACCTTTCAACATTAAGATCTGTTTTATCAAAGAGACATAGCAGTAAGTGCTCAAATACGACTAAAAATCAGTGAGGAAATGAATTCCAAATATAACAAATCTTCTTGAAAAAAATCCCTCCTATTAATAGAAAGTACAAATCCCTCTATTAGGAGAAAGAAAAAGACTTATTGCTGTTCAAAATTATGCTTATCTGAGAGTGACATTCATCCATAATTTTCTCAAAGTAACATTAGAAAACGTTTTTCTAAGATATATGAAACGTATTCAAAAGACTAGATTAGAACAGGAGGCACCACAGTTGGGAGTCTGGAATATTAACAGTTGTCTGATCAGCTGAATGGGAAGGTACTGTGCATTGTTAGTATAAAAACTATGTTTCTGAGAAAAAGAATTCCAAATGTTCTCATATATTGCCTTGGTACATATATTGCCTTGGTACATCTGGTGAATATACACGTCAAAACCAGACCTATGTTGTGAGTTTAAATGCCTTAGGGGTTAAGTGTTATCTACCTATGATTTTGTGGATCACAGCTTCAAAGTTAGGGAATCCATTTATATTGTGTTTTGGAACTAGTCTTAAACATCATCAGTCATTTAAATGCTTTTATGAGGAAGCCCAGAGGTGTCAATGGACCTGTTAGAGTGGGTCCAGAGGAGTGCCACGAAAATGATCAGAGGGCTGGAACACCTCTCCTATGAAGGAAGGCTGAGAGAGATAGGGTTGTTCAGCCTGGAGAAGAGAAGTCTCTAGAGAGATCTTATTGCGACGTTTCATCATATAAAGGGGGATTATAAGAAAGATGGAGAACGACCTTTTACCAGGACCTGTAGTGAGAGGACAAAGGGTAACAGTTTTAAACTGGAAGAGGGTAGATTTAAATTGCATATAAGGAAGAAATTTTTTATGATGAGGGTGGGGGGACAGGTTGCCCAGAAAAGTTGGTGATGCCCCATCCCTGGAAGTGTTCAAGGTCTGGTTGGACAGGGCTTTGAAAAACCTGATCTAGTGAAAGATGTCCCTGCCCATGGCAGGGAGGGTTGGTCTAGGTCTTTAAGGTCCCTTCCAACACAAATCATTCTGTGATTCTATGATTTTATGATTAGTACTCATATGTACTTAACTATATACATTTTAAAGATTTTATATTTAATTCAATATTTATGCATGTCTTCAAAAAAACCCTCCCACAAACAAAACGTGCTTTATTGGCTTTCATAAACTTCAGTTTATTAGTATTTTGATCGCTGTTATGCAACTTTCTGTTGGATATTAATATTTAGAGATATTTCAAAACTGTTTTCTCCTTCTTGTCTACAGCTGGCCTTGTTGCCATTCTGAATTTTGGCTGCCTAAGAAAACAAATGTGATCTTGGGTTAGTTATCTCCAATTTCCTAATATGGATATACATTTCTTTTTAACCACATAGCCATGTGTTTCTATAGCCCATAAGTTGTAATCAATTGCATCTTCTCTCACCTTTCTCTAAAATCTTAGAATGACAGTATGGTTTGGGTTGGAAGCGACCTTAAAGATCATCTCGTTCCAACCCCCCCTGCCATGGGCAGGGACACCTTCCACTAGACCAGGTTGCTCAAAGCCCCATCCAACCTGGCCTCGAACACTTCCAGGGAGGGAGCATCCATAACCTCTCTGGGCAACCTGTTCCAGTGCCTCACCACACTCACAGTGAAGACCTTCTTCCTTACATCTAATATAAATCTACCCTCTTTCAGTTTAAAGCCATCACCCCTTGTCCTTTCACTACACACCCTTGTAAAAAGTCCCTCTCTGGCTTTCTTGTAGGCCCCCTTTAGGTACTGGAAGGCTGCTATAAGGTCTCCCCTGAGGCTTCTCTTCTCCAGGCTGAACAACCCCAACTCTCCCTGCCTGCCTTCATAGGAGAGGTGCTCCAGTCCTCTGATCACCATTGTGGCCCTCCCCTGCTTGAGCAGGTCCATCTCCTTCTTACGTTGGGGGACCCAGAGCTGAATGTAGTACTCCAGGTGGGGGGTCTCACAAGAGTGGAGTAAAGGGGGAGAATCGCCTCCCTCATTCCTCATGGTACTATATCAAATGATTTCCAGGCAGGGAGTTGTGTTCAGCTGGATGTAATAGGAAATAATTAGCATGTTATTGTCAATACAGTCATCCCCATCTTTTCCATGACTGCAGTAAAGAAGACACGTAGGGACAATTTTATGGAAGAGAGAAACTTTATGTAGATTAGTGTCATCTAACTTTAGTCAACAGAAAGTTAAATGCCATAGTTGGTAGACTTTTTATTTTAAACTCTGTCTCCAGTGAATGAAGAGATATTAGTTTCACCAGAGGTACAAATCCTAATGTACTGATGAATTATTTATCCTAAGAGGAGTGTCCAAAATAGGCAAGATTAATTTCTCTCCAAATTGCTTATCTATAGAAAAGCACTAGCTGTGAAGGTAGTAAGTGATCATTTTTGAACTAATTTTTAGTTTTTTCAGTTTTCATAGAATCACAGAATGGTTGAGGCTGGAAGGGACCTCTTGTCCCGCTCCCATGCTCAAGCAAGGCCACTTAGAGATGGTTGCCCAGGATCATGTCCAGATAGCTTTTTAATATCTCTAAGGAGGGAGACTCCACAATCATTCTGGGCAACCTGTGCCAGTGCTCAGTCACCCTGACAGTAAAAAACTGTTTCCTGATGTTCAGACGGAGCCTCTTGTGATTCAGTTTGTGCCCATTGCCTCCGGTCGTGTCCTGTCAGTGAAAAGAGCCTGGCTCTGTCCTTTTCTTCTCTAGGCTGAACAGTCCTAGCTCTCTCAGTCTTTCCTCATAGGAGAGATGCTTGACTCCCTTAATAATTTTCGCAGCCCTTCGTTGGACTCTCTCCGGTGTGTCCAGGTCTCTCTTGTACTGGGGAGTACTGGACACCACATCCAGATGTGTCTCACCACAGCTGAGCAGAGGGTAAGGATCACCTCCCTTGACCTGACGGCAATACTTTTTCTAATGCAGCTGAGGATACTACTCACCTTCTTTGCAGCAAGGGCACATTGCTGGCTCATGTTCAACCTGGTGTCTACCAGGACCCCCAGCTACACTTTTGCAAAGCTGCTTTCCAGCTGGGTGGCTCCCAGCATATACTGGTGTATGGGGTTGTCCCTCCCCAGGGGCTGGACTTTGCATTTCCTCTTGTTGAACTTCATGAGGTTCCTGTTCATCCATTCCTCCAGCCTGTTGAGGTCCCCCTGGGTGGCAGCATGACCCTCTTGGCATATTAGCCACTGCTCCCAGTTTGGTGTTGTGGCAAACTTGCTGAGGGTCCACTCTGCCCCATCATCCAGATCACCAATGATGATGCTAAACAGGACTTGTCCCAGTATTGACCCCTGCGATACACCACCAGTTACTGGCCTCCAAATAGACTTTGTGCTGCAGATCACCACGCTCTGGGCCCAGGCTTTCATTGAGTTTTCAATCCTGTTCAAACACTGTGTGTTCACCCAGCCCATACGTCAACAGCTTGTCTATGAATATCTTACAGGAGACAATGTCAAAGGCCTACATGAAGTCCACGTAGACAATATCCGCTGCTCTCCTCTCATTTACCAGGCTAGTCATTTCATCACAGAAGCTTATCAAAGTTGGTCAAGCATGACTTCCCCTTGGTAAAGGATGCTGACTACTCCTGATGATTTTCTTGTCCTTAATGTTCCTGGAAATGATTTCCAGGATTAGCTGCTCCATGGTAGTATTAATGTTAAATAACATTATACCTCAGTACAAATAATTTAAACAAAATTGTACCGCAGTCTTATAATAAATAATGGATTCGATATATTTTTCTACTGAAAGTATTATTCTATAATTGAATATATAATAACACAATTATTTTGATGAAAGTACCTGTGATTCTATGGAATATTATGGAGGTAAAGCCTATCAATCAGACAGCAGCATTTCCTTAGCTTGTATCATCAGATATAAATGCACATCATTTACTTACTGGGAAGTAGTCAGACATCCTCAGCACAAAAGCAATTAACCATCCTGAGGGCATATGAGGACACACAGATATAAACAGGATGTATTTTCTTCTCTTTGCCTAGTTTCACTTCTACCAGTGAAGAAAGCAACCAGAGAATCCCTTTTGATTGATGACCAAAGGGTGGGCATGACATTATTAGCAGTCTAAAGGTGTTTTTTTTCTAGAGCTAGCAGTGAAAACTGATGAAAGTAGGTATCTTGTGGATGTGTTTCAGTGAGGTGGATTTCTTGCTGTTGCTAGTACATTTGGATCATTCATACTGTGTTTTTTGCAACATAACGTTTGCAGAAATAGACTTCTTCGTAGATCAATAATAGATATTCTGGCACTAAAAAGGTGGCCAGAATTTCCAAATCCAACCTTTCCCTCTCTTGCTACCTTCTAGATACAAATGCCATTCCCACACCATGTTAAAGTTAGTTGCTAACCAGTCATTTCCTTCAGTGTCTAGATCAAAAATATTATTTTCTTTTCTAGTAGCTTAATAAAAAAGAGTGGAATCAACTTAATTTCACTTACAACCACTAGTAATTTTTAGAGGTATAATGAGATAGCATTTGCAAAGGTTAAGTTATTTGAAGTGAGAAAATATGGCAAAACCCAATTGGAAACAATTGGTTAGAGGTAAAAAAAGCCCCAAACCCACAATATAGTATTCTGTTTCACAGGTTAGAAGTTACATAATTGTATTGTCGAGAACATAATAAACACACTGACTTAAGTGAAAGCCAGTGTGTTTGCTTAATGATTTATTTGCACTCCTCTGTTTCCCTTTGTGGCTGCTATATTCATAGTTGAATTAAACTGTGTAATTATTATTTATTTTTGTTTCTTTGTAGAAGGCCTTATTTACAAGATTACTTCTTTTTTTGTGGAATACTTCTTTTTGTTGGGGATGTATTGATTGATAAAATGTTGATCCTGTATTCCTCTGATTAATCAATCTCAGAAACTCTTCATGTGAATGCAAGCCAACACAATCCACGTCGTGCTTGTATGCAAACAGAAAACTATAACATGAAAAAATAAAAATATAATCTCTTCATGCTATTATTTTAATGAGCTATCCTTCCATTTTAAGGCTTTCCAATAGTTTTTGTTCTCAGGATAGGGAACAACTGTACATTTGTTTTCAATTATTGTGGCTGCAAAGTAAATAATTTTAAATTACCTTTATAAATAACTGATTGCAGGATTAGCCTCTATGGAAAATTAAGTGACATTTAGCATTAGTATTGGAGTTAAAAAAACAAACCAGAACAAGACAAAAAACCCTTTTAAAGAACTGCATGAAAGAAATTACATGATGTGTTTACCAATGACTCTGCAAAGCAGAATTCATCTGCTATCTGTAGGATTGAGAATACTGACAACCATTGATTTATAATAGTCTGGGATAACCACATCTGGTCTTCAGCTGCCTTCCCAAAAGAGCACAGTTCTCCTGAAGATCCTGTATCTGCCAGGTTTGTGTGGATCTTTTGGCTGCTTTACAGCATCTCAGATGGTACTGCTTAAATATATTTATGTGAGTGAATTCCATTTTAGATGTCCACAGTGTAGACATCCATATATAAATACCTAGTCTCACTTTATAGTCAAGGAAGAGCAATAGGTACTTCTAAGCTGTGGTTCATCTAGTGTGTGTTATCTACGTTTTGATGAAATAGATTACACTCTAGACATGCTTTTTCACTGGTTATAAAGAAGCCTACATCAAATATAGATGTTTGCACTGTAGATGTCTACAGTAAAGTATGATGAATCCTATTGCCAACAAATGGACTCAACAATATAGAAGGAATTTTCCAATTCAGCTAGTGAGTATTTATCTCCTGGAACTGTCTTACAGCTTTGTGTGTCACCTGATTCTTTCTATAAATCTCCAAGTTTTCTTTCTCCTTTTCTTCCTCCTCTCCCCTTTTCTCATCTGCTCTGATACTCCAAGATTAAATTAAATTTGAAAGGACAGAAGTGCTTAATATTTCGGCTGTTTCATTTTGGGTTGTGTTTTGTTCATGTAATAGGTGACTACCAAAGAGCCAATTAAACTATTCTTATGCTACACAGCAGTTCTTGGCTATTTTAAATCATTGAATTATATGCAATGTGCACTAAAATAGTATGTAATAATGTGTTCTTGGCAGGATTATTAATATTATCTAAGATATAACTCATTTAAGCTATATCTTAGCTTAATTTTCAAGTACTTTTCCGAGGAGAAAAGATTCATAACATTTTTAGAAACTTCATCATTATTTTACTGGTAAAACATCAAATTTTAGGGAGTGAAAACATTACTATGTATCTGAAAATATTTTTAGAGTTACATTTGCATTGGAAGCTTTAGGATAACAGATGCACATATGGAAATACATACAACTTCAAATCTTTACACTTGCCCTTCAGAAGCAGTTCTGAAGCAATGTACTTGCTTCTGTTACACACCATTCTGCTTTGTATGTTTTGAAATGTTAAAAAGTTAAGTACTTCACCTGGAACGCTACTTTCCTTGGAAGAACCTTTGGGGAGCTAGTTCCATCAGGAACTAGACACACAGTCATACAGAGCAATTGTCTGGAAAGATTACTGGCTGGAACACATCCTCCTAAGCATGTTTTCTCTCTGAAGAGTTGTAGGAAGTTCTCAAGTTAGCAATTAACTATTCAATAGAGTCTTCTCCCGTGTTACTTCGGAGCTGGATAAGAGACTCAGTTTTGCCCAAGGAGTGAGTTCCAAAGGATATATTCCAAGGCACAGAAAGGAGGTACGTCTGTTGAAATCTGTTAGAAATTAGATCTGCTGTCATTTCTTCCTTTGGAAAAGTCCTTGCAAAATTATCAGAGACCAAAGTACACCATCATAATTTTCAGAAAGTTATTTTTCAAATACAACTTTTTTTTCTGTATAGCTTGGATAATAATCATTAGTATTACTATAATTTTTTGTTTATTTGCTTCTGGATTTATAAATCTAATTTAATTCAGTAATTATAAACTGTTTATTGCTTCTGGGTTTATAAACAGCAAAAGCAGACCAGGATGTAGAGACATGATTGCCTTCCTTTTAGCTACTTCCATATTTATTTTAGCGAATAAGGAGTGCACAACTCAACATATTTCATTTTAAATAAATTTGTTGGTCTTCTATATGTGTGTATACGGAGGAAGAGGAAAGAAAAGATTCCTTTTTACTGACAGTAGTGTCTAGGGACATGTTTAATAATATCCTCTGAAACAAAATTCAGAATATGATTAGTCTGTATCAGGATAATTATAGTAGTCTGCTACCTGCTGTATACATCACAAAAGCTACTATAAAGGTACAAAATTTCACGTACTACTGCATAGCTCTTTCTGAAAAAGAAGAGAATAGTAGTTATTATATTGCTTAATTTTAAGTAAAGATATTCTTCTCAGTTCTGAAGCCATACAGATACATAACTGATATCATTAGTTGACTTACAGTGTGTGAAATGATAGATCATGACTATGGTAGTGAACTGTCTCAGCTGGAATTCTGCATCTTTGAAGTTTCCCTCTTGTGCCTGTCTTCCAGAACCCACTTTTGATAGTATTATCTTCTTATCCAGAATCTTGTACTTCAGGCAAATCATTGGTGAAATATCTTTGTTCATAGTATTGTTCCCTGAAAGTGTACCTGACCATTTGAAATTATCTGCTTTTTTTTTTTTCAGTTTTAAATGAGGTTGTGGGGCGGGACATAAATACAATAAATACGTAAACACATTTTAAACATGATCACTGTTTATATGGATCAAGAAGAACAATGGATACCTCATTTATATTAATGATGCTTATATCTTGCTCTGGGAAACTGGAAAAAAGACTTTACTTGAATTTACAGGTCAAGAATACCTGTCCCTGTACTTCTGATTACTGTGCATCTACTAACCAGATCAATAGCACAATTTAGTAATGCTAATTGGGTTTAAAAATATGTAGAATATAGTAATAAATCAGTACAGTTTTCCCTGAAGTGTTTATTCTTACAAACAATAACAGACTAAAATGCAGAATTATCTTGAGGTTTTAGTCTAATGTTAAACTGTTTCAAGGATGCCACCTACCTTTGGTCTGGCGTTTACAGCTTTTTCAGAAAAACAAAAAAAGGCAAAACATTAGATGACATAAAAGCAGAATTTTTGGCAGGTTTATTACAAAGTTTTAAGTTATTTACTCATCTTACCTAAATCTTGGGTTTTATTTTGAGAGGTTCCAGCACGCTCAACTTTAAATGCTGGTATCATCAAGCCACCTTTTCAGTATTCTAAAAGGAATAATCAATATAATGAGCACTGCCAAATCTAGCTGTCTTTGGGTCTGATCAAACTAAACGTGACACCGTAAAACAAGGACTCTGAAGATATATCTTATCACTAGAAGTACCTATTTTCTTGCTATTCAGGCAGATTTGCAGAGATTTCAAGTACATTTTGTATTGTACATTGTGTACTTCGCATGTCAAAGATAAACAGCAGAGGATGAATTTCCAAAAAATATACACAGTTGTTTTTCAGAGTTACAACATATAAATGCTTGTGCACTACATATGTAGTAAATTAGTTTACTGCCTCTTGCATGTTGGATATTGACAGCTCTGCTGTTACTATATGTTACTCTTTTTCCATTTGTGCAAAATTCCCCTAAAATTAAGTGTCTTCAAGTGTCAATCGACAAGCATATTTGCCAAATAAATGGCAAGTTTAGTTTGCCAAATCCAAAGTTTCTACTGTAAATCAGCTCAGGTTTGGTATGTTAAACCTAAGTTGAAATGGGTTATTAGTAGGTTACATACAGTTGCTTGCTTACCCTCTAATGATCTGGAGTTATGAAATACTTCATTTGCACTGTAATGTGTCTGGAGTAGTTATTGGTAGCTGTTTCTAACCCTCTTCCAGCAGAGGTATGTATGGTACGCAAAATATTTACTGGCTCAAGCAGTAATATTTGACTTTTTCCTATGCATAAAATATGATCATATTTGGTGGTTACTGTTTCTGGTTTTGTTTTACTACTGGCAGTTTTGTACAAAGTTGCAGCATTTTCTAATTCTTAGCTGATCCAGAAACTTTGAAGAAGAAATCACGGTAATAACAACTGCAAGAATAAGATTATCACGTTACATTCCAAATTTTTATAGCCAGTTACTATAATTTTTTTAAAATATATTCTTAAATCGTGGAAGTTATTAATGACTTCATTGCTACTTCTTGTCTTAAAAATGTGACTGTTTCACAGAATATGATACAAGACAGATGTAGACTAATCTATGCATATTTGGCTTTAAACAAGTACACTTTTCAAGGTCATACCTATCCCATTATCACAGTTTAAGGTGAGTTACAAAAAAAGAGAGAGGGCCAAAATTGTTTTGATAAAACATGCTTCTCTGAAAAATGTTAGTGCAGCAAAACCAAATAATAAACTTTTTTTGCATGTACATCTATTATGATTAAAAATAAAAAGCTTGCTTTATCTCAGAAAAGAATTTCAGATTGCAGAAGAATGAGAGATTACATCAGAGCAGCCATTAACCTGCTAGATCACAACAGAATCATCAATAATTTGGGGATTCAGTAGAGGCTAGTGGAAAGATTCAAGCCAAAGCTTATAAGTTGAACAAAAAAATCAAATTTAGTTGGTTTTTTTCATGTTCCACAGTATTCCCTGATGAGTCAGGTATTTTTCATGGAGTTCTTTTACTTTTTTATTTGTGAGCATTGTTAAAAAGTAATGAAAAAGGTCTTACATTTCTTTGGTGAAATGAAGAAAACATTTTGAACCTTAATCATACGAGGAGAGATGTATTTCTTTTCTGGTCAGCCCTAATTAAAAAAAAAAAGTGTCTTGAAACCTTGTAGAGGAACTTCTATTTTCCTTAACCTCTATCCTCTCCTCTCCAATGAAATACATGTAGGATGGGATATTGTTGATTGTACTAAAAAAAAGCTATTTTAGCTTTCTGACACTGCTTATAAAGACAAGTACTTAACTACAAAAAGACAGATGCTTTGTATCAATTTGGTGGTAAACAAATAATATAAAATACCTGAAAGCATATTAATTTATAAGAAAGATTACTGTTGCACTAAGAAATATATGATAATGAGATTAGGTTTCTTCTTGTGTTTAATGGAAAACAGGATTAGGATTTAGGTGGATGAACTGATTATGCAATTTTTCTTAACATCTTGGATTTCTTGTTGTTATGAACATAAATTTAAGTTTTCTCTGCTGTAGCACTTAAGTATTGATATTATTGCAAAATGTATTTTACTCTTAGTAAGTGAAATATACTTTCAACTTGAATTCAATACTAATATTTGCCCAGAAACTCCCATGTTTTATTGTGGAGCCTTTGTCCTATTCTGATGTAACTGCACATCTAATTGCAGTTAATTGTGGACCAAAAATGAAGACTGTTTTCTGTTTTCTTTCTTTTTTTTTAATAGCCTTAAATCTAGTTATGGAGTTCTGTTTAAATTCTGTGTCTAGGCTTACAAATTTTGTGGCTAGAACAACACAAAATATCCAGAATATTTTTTCTACACTAAGAAGATCAAGAAGATTTATGTATGCTTTTGTCTGCTTTACTCAGACAATTAGAGCAAATCAGGTACTTGCCTATACAATTTTCCATGTCCTCTCCGTCTGGGCCCTCTTAACTCTCTGTACTTGACCGTATTCCCTGGAGTATAACACACACATACATGCACATACACACACACACACACACACGTTTGCATATGTGAATATGCCAAACTGGCTTTTCCTCAGTGTACTTATGTTCCCATTTATTCCTGTAACGAGAAGTGTTTCTCCTCCCTTCAAAACAAATTACGATCCTTGGAACGTACATCAGTTTCTCCAACTTGCCTGTACTGGCTTTTGTTCATGGAAACATGTCCTTCTTCAGACAATTACCAGAACCCCAGTGTAACAAAGTAATATGAGCTTTCAAGGATGTGATATTAATCCATCAGAATGGCATCCACAGCTCTAAACACAAACACTCGCAGTTCTCAATTATAACAATAATTAAATACTGTTTATTACAGACATAAGTATTAAAAATGCCTACACATAAGTATTTTGTCATTTATATCTATATGAAAATTTGAGGAACTTCTATAATTTTCATAAACACAGAGTTAACATGATTAATACATGGGTGGAAAAATATGCTTTATTTTCTTTTCTAATAATATGGTTGAATTTTGCTGTAAGTGAAAAATACATTGTATTCTTAAAATGGAGCTGAAATGTTTATGCTCCATCATTAAGTGTGCATACTACAGTTTAAATTACAGGATAGAAAAAATGCCTATGCTTCTGATAGTTGCATTTTACTCAGGTTCACGGAATAAGAAAATGACTTTTACCTTTGATCCAGCTTTATCTTACTTGAGCCAGATTATAGATGTCAGGAGTAAATTATGTTCTTCACCTTCCCTGCATTTTCTCAGTGAAGTACAATTATTCAGTTGTTATTTGAAGACAGTTGTATTGCATGAAGTCCAATTAGTTATGTTGCCCTTGAGTATATCTTAATCAAAATGTAATGCAATTATCCAGAACTGTATTAAACATGTAACAACTACATAAATAAGTCGAATGATGCTTTGAGGAGGTCAGCAGAGTGATGATACCTTAAAGTTACTGTAATTCATATTTCATGAACCAAACCTGTTGGGTTAATTGAAATAATTTATTGTAAAATTTGCTAAAGTTACATGTAATTATTAATTGGAAAATCTCTTTTACTTACACTGCTGAAAAGCTTATTTACAGACTAATCTCTCAGGTACATTTCTTTAGTTCTAAAACATATTTACTTATTTTATTTCCTAGGTTATTCAGATAAATTTTGAAGAATTTGATCTGGAGATTGGCTATGACACACTGACAATTGGTGATGGAGGAGAAGTGGGTGATCCTAAAACTGTGCTTCAAGTGTAAGTCTTTTGCATTTACATTTTGTATGCATTACAGAATATCATTAATGTGTTTTCTAATGACAGTAAATAGTGATTAGAAGCAGGTAAATCTCAACAAAAACTAATCTTACTGAACTTATAAAATTACTGAAGGTGACAGTTTTAAGTACATTGTTATATGTTTACTCTTCTGAAGTCAGAAAGAGATGTGCTAGACATCAGAAAAGAAAAAGATAAACTAAAATCAGAAATTTTAAAAGACATAGTCTGTACATTCATGTGTAGACATGTAAATTTTTAGGGGCTATTGTGCTCCCTTTATAAGTGTGTTCTCAAGTTAAAAGTGTGTAAGAACATAATTGAGAATAGATAAATGGATGACTTATACATAAACTTTTATGATCTCCTAGCAGGCTCAGTATGACAAAAGATGTACTATAGGATCTTGACCTTTGAGTGCTTATTGACTATTGTAGATAACTCAAACAATGAGCTACTACAGTGAAGAAAATTACTACACAGAAAATCTGAGTATTATAATATCTAAACCATGTATGATTACAAATCAGACAGCACTGAGTATTAAATAAGAATTTTATCATCCATTAGCATTCTTCTAGAATGTGTGAGCCCAGATACATAGATATCTATATATTTAACAGCCACTGATAAACTTCAGAATCTGTATTTCTCAAATGCTTTACTTGTGATAACTGGTCTAATAATAATCACAACAGTCTTAAGAAGACAAATTCAGAATCTTATTACTAAATTTGTAAAATTTTGAAGACAGCAGTATAATCCAGTGATTCTGTTTATTCCCCAGTCATTTGAAAATATGCAAACCACTGTAATTAGGTATTACTTGTAGTCTGTCATTTTATGTAGCTCCCATTCCATTCTGAGTAAATAATTCAGTGTTTTGTAGGAGAAATTAATGGCCCTTAAAATACATTGTATTTTTTTTCATATCTGATTCAATTTTGTGAAAAAAATAACAAAAATATTGTTTATTGCTTAGAAACCATATTTTACCCATAAGGGATTGTCTGCTATTTAGAAAAGATTTTTGGAAATGGCCAAATAATATTTAGCTGTTATTTTTAGATAAACTGGCCTCTCGGTAAGTACCTTATGTTGTCAGTAGTTCAAATGAGTTACAAATTTAAAACACAGATCAGAACAGAAGCAGATGTGATAAATGTTTAGTACAAAATGTATTTAATCAAGCCCCCCCCCCCCAAATAGCAAAATTAGGATTCCTTAGAATGAAATTCCCTGCAGTATATTTAATAGAAATATTTAATACTACTTTTCTATATTGTGACTCTCCATTATTTACCATGAGAATGATATCAAGAGTTTGTTTGGGTTAAGTACTCTAAACCCAGTCTTTACCTTGTTTTCTTTCCTAATTTCATCTCATTAATATTATTAATTGCAAAACTTTGAGCAGAAAATGCAGTTGTTTCAGGATTTGCAGATTTTAATCATGAATTTCCCCCTTAGATTTTTTTTTTCTTCAGAAGATAGACTATCTGACCTTTTATTTTAAATTATTTTTGTAATTGTTCTATCCCTTCTTATCAATGAGGAGACCAGGATTTGGCCAGGTATTGCAGGTGCAATTTCTTTAGGATAAAGCAAAGTTTCTTCAGTGGATAGTAGGTGTGCTAATTTTTACTAAGAATAGTTTTGAGAAGTGGGGAAGTACTGTAATTTCTATTTTATAAGCAGTACTAAGCCTTCAAAATATATTTCTGATAATGCTGGAATTTAATTTCAGGTATTTGTAGATTCCTAAACTATACTGAATATCCCCTCATGTGGAAAGAGCATTTATTAAGTACCAATTCACCAGGCTTTCTTAACATTTAACTAAAGTATTGTTTTTCATTGGTACCTGAATTACAGTAACACATTGAGGCACAGTACAATGATATTTAAAATTTTGAGTAATGTAGTAAAGTACTCTGTCCATGTTTTATTTCATTAAAGATGCTAGTGTTTTGTAAAAGTATGTCTGATGATGAGACTTTTGTTGGGAAGAAATGATGAAATTACATGATTAAATGTCATGAATATAAAGGAATTCCGAATAATTTTCATTAGTAAAAGGGTTAATTAGAACTGTCAAGTGTTAACACATGATAAGAGAATCTGTTCTGTAAATAACTAGGTAAATAATTTTAAAGAATTATTACCATGGAGATCCTGGAAAAGCAAAAAATCCCCCAATTAGTTTGCGGGGTTATACAAATAACATTGTATAATCATCCACACATATATTATTTTTGTTTACCAGTGGAATGATTGCTGATTATTCTGTGATCAGAAGTATCAGTGTCAAAGTTATTAGGATTAAAATGTATACAAAAATTACATGGAAGATGGAACATAATTGAGTACTGTAAAAAAATGTGTAAATCTTTTCTCCTGTGAGCCATGCAGACTTCATCTGAGATGATGCGTAGCAAATAAATCAACTATTGTATGATTTAATTTTTGGATTTAAAATTTTTGATAATTATCTTTCCTCCAGCAAATTGCTGAAGAACATTGGTTTGAATATGTCTGGTTTACGTGTAAATGATGTGAGAACATTTATCTTCCAATTTATCAAAGTTAATCAGGAAACCTATCCAAGTGTTTAATCTACTAGTTTTAGTGGGCACTGCTAGATAGGAAGGTTCAGAACCAAAACCTGAATTTAAGAGGCATTTAGGTAGAATTATGCTTCCTAAATTGAGAATTGCAGTCCTGATAATTCCTACTCTGCTGGTGCTAATCACAGCTAAACTCCAAAGCCATTTCAGTACTTGCCATTAAGTCTCTCTGGGTGCTGACAATTCTGTGCCTATATACATACACCCAGCAACATGACATGCTGTTCTAGCCTAGTGGCCCTAGTACCTAAGTGAGCTTAAATCTGAATGGAATAAATTTTTTGTGTGTTTGACAAGATGACTAATGTGAAGGCATTCTTAGCGCATTCCTATGGAACTAAGATCTTTGCAGGGTGGAACAGTGTTAAGTTTTAGTACCAAGAGATAGAGTGGAAGGAAGAAAAGAAATGGTGGGTCCTCCTTCATACATCAGTCACAGCACTTTTTCAGGATGTTTGGAAGTCTGCTTTCAGCAGCTTGGTCTGACAGTTGCTGCAGGTGACTCTTCATGTAATAAGCATCTGAGCACTGGTTCCTGTAACATGCATTTGGAAAATCGAGTGCACAAGGCATGAAACTCATTCTTAAGCTTTTAGTGTTCTTGCTGTGTTGGGTGTACATGTATCCAGTCTCCCACATTACAGATCGTCTTCAGCAGATGGAGAGTGTTGCAATCTTCTGAGTATCCTCTAACCTAGTCTTCAGTGTACTCTCTCAGGGGGAATGTATGTCACTAGTATGTGCGAGGGGTAGTTCTTCAGTCGTAGAGGAAGAGGTGGAAAACACCCTGCTGCGTGTCATACTGTTAAGCTGTTTAATAAAAAGGGAGGCATCATAATTGTATGTTTTCATTTCTACTGTTGACAGTGTTCACTGCTCAGCTTTTGAAAGGGAAGGTGTAAGAACCTACTTCCAGGAGGGGAATCTAGGTAATGAGTCCAGGGTAGAGGAAGTTGCATAAATCCCAGGAGGAAAGAAAGGATAATACATAACTACAGAATTTCATTATTATCTTAAACAGCTTCCTTCACATAATGTTGTTTTTTCTGGATCTTATTGCTCTGTGGCCCCAGAGTCTTCCCAAATATTGTACAGGGATCCCTAAGCACTTAAAAAAGAGCAACAAGTGATTTCTGTGTTCTGTTGATTGATTCTTAATTTCAAAAACGCATTTTCAAATGGTATTTTTTCCCCATAAACTATTTAATTGAAAAAATATTATTTCTGAAAACTGTATGCATTTAACAAATATATTTATACTTGACTTCAGAAAATAGAAACAATAAAAATTTTGATGGCTGTTTATCATAGGAATTATTCTCTCTGACACAACAAAGAGATTAATGTTCCCGATGGCCTTAATATTCCCAAAATATACTGTCAGTCACCAGCGACAGTTACAAAACTCTGTTAGCCATTACATCAGTGTTGTTTCTGAGGAACATCCTGTTAATGTATTAATTTGGCAAAGACTGAACTCACTGAAAACACTTTCCCTTAGTGCAGGAGTGAGCAGTTAGTACATTATTTTGGCCAGTCATTTACTTGTTCGATTCTGGCAAGAGTCTTTGTAGTAGCTCCATCTGTGAACACAGATGTGGGAAATAGGCATGAATTTCTCCCACAGCAGAGTATTCCATACAGAAACAAGCTAAAAAAGACCAGAGGGGAGAACTAAAATTAACTGCAAAATACATTTAAAATAGTCCATTTGAAGTTTCAGCTAGCTTTAAAGAATGGTTAGAACTGCAAAAAACAAACTAACAGTTTTCAGTCTTACACAGTCTTGTACTTGTGATCCGTTTTACAAGAATGGAAAATGTTTTGGTACTTTCCACCATTATGTTTTAGCTGACAAACTCTTAACCAAATTTGAGACAAAGTTTTGGGAAAAAAATGCAGTATAATATAAAACTGCAGCTTTCACAACATTTCCTTTTTGCTATCACACTACTTCATTCATCAAAAAGAATGAACTTTTAGGATTGCATTGACTTGCAAATTTTTGCAAACAATATGAAAAGTGAAAGAAAAGAAAAAAATAAATACCAAGATTAGTTCTCTCTAATTAATCAACATCCTGTCACATTAGGAGGTTTTAAAGTTGTGAGGTGGTATTTTTGTTAATGAAGGAA
Source organism: Haliaeetus albicilla (assembly GCF_947461875.1). NCBI lineage: Eukaryota > Metazoa > Chordata > Aves > Accipitriformes > Accipitridae > Haliaeetus > Haliaeetus albicilla. Next base: position 59,943,022 of record NC_091485.1, on the reverse strand, counting down.
TGAACATCACCTGAGTCTGTCAGGCATCTTCTTCCATTGTGGTAGAGGGGATGAGGGGAGGTGAGAGAGTGCAGGGAACATGTGGACCTTCATAATAGTATTGCTATTTAAGAATAACAACTTTCTGTTAAATATGCGATACATGTATTCCAAAGTGGGTAATTGTATACCAGAGAAATACTTATTTTGAAGAATAAGTGTAGTGCCTCATTATGGGCTCCTAGTGCCATTTCACAGGCCTGCATATATCTGAGTCATGCACACAGGAATGCCAGATAAGGTTCAGGATTGCAGGAGATGTATGTCTTTATGGACCAGCAACTGAAAGTGAGATGAAATATTTCAGTACAACACAAGCAGTAATTTTTTGTGTTTATAGAATGCTATCAAATCTGCAGGCATTGGAACCTTGAGAGCTGTATTGATTAACCAGCCAATAGATAACTAATTTGGTGTGAGCTGAATATAATTAATTTAAAAACAAAAAACATAAAAAAAAATGCTTAATAGTTATTTAGATCCCTTACAAAAAAGAAAAAAAAAATCTAGTTACTTAATGGATTTACAGATTTTTTTTGTATCTATAGGTTAACTGGGAGCTTTGTACCAGACTTAATTGTGAGCATGAGCAATCGGATGTGGTTGCACCTTCAAACGGATGAAAGCGTGGGCTCAATCGGTTTCAAGGTTAACTACAAAGGTAACAGTACATTACTGGAAATGAATTTAATGGTGTACGAAAAATTAAGCCAATATTATGAAATGTTTTTCTTTTATATTAGGGGATGCATTCTATTTCCAGTTCTGTCAGTTTTAAAAACAAGACAATGCAAGCCGAGTTGAAAAAAATACAAAAAATAAATTTGATCTCTTTAAAGGTCTTATGTCATATGAAACTGCATGCTTTTTATTTGGTGTGTTCCTACAGCAGTTGATTTTTGGGATATAGTTTTACATTTATCTTCTGTTATTTCATGTTGAGAAATATTGAAGTGAAATAATTCTGTGATTATTTAAAGCTGAATGCATAAAGGAAATGAATACTTCCTACATTCTTTTGAAAATTAATCATGCCTGCCACAACAGAAAAAAACCACTGCAAGCGAAGAATTTGAATTACTGATGAGTTTTGGGCCAAAGACAAAGAAAACCTTACCTAATAATGTTGTTCTTTATGGTCTTAAAATGTGAGGGATCTATAATGCATAACATGAAACAGCTGTTCCTGTTTGATGCTTCTGGGAGAACATAGAGTTTTCATGTAGCGTGAAGAACAGAATCAACCAAAAACTTAAGCATAACATATATATATATATATACACATGCACTTCTGTATTATTACAGAATTAGTTATATTTATTATTTTTGTATTATATTTAACACAGCTGCATGTATTTCTTGCAACAAATTTTTAAATTGCATGGTTCCTGCCTACCACCAAAACCAGATAATGGAAAGTATGATTATTCATTAAGAGAGGAGAAAGGAAAGGAAGGAGTTAAACCAACAACCATGTGTATTAGAAATGGAGCTGATGTTGTTAAGGATGGGCACATGGAGTGAATAAGCATATTGGGAGTACACCTGCATGGTGTGACTTGCTTTTTTTTTCTATCCATAACTTTCCTTTGTCTGTTCATTTATATTAAGTTCTATAGTGGTATGGCCTGAGTCTGCTTGTGCACTCTTGATATTCAAATCTAGTAGACTAAGATAGAAAGATCTTACTACTTTGTTTTATGGCAGTTATAAAGACCCAGGATTTTCACATTCCAGCTGTTGAAAGGGGCAACAGAAATGATTAGTATAAAGAAGTTTAAGAATTTGTTAATACATCAAAGCTTGAACCATAGCTGAATGGAAAAGGAAGCTTTTTAGATCTGGACTTGAAATAATTTGCACAGCTCAAGTAGTTGTTTGCTTTATTTACATGATTCTTTTCTAGTAAAATTAATTTTATTTGCAACAATTTCAGTTTGCAGAAGGCAGAGGATTATTGTCTAGTGTCTTACAATGTACCACTATGTCTTGTTTTATTCATGAGTTACATTTATTCTTAGAAGCTATAGTTCTGCAAGAATAAAATTAATTTAATATGAATAGGTAGAAGGGGACAGAAAGGGTGAACCTCCACAATCTCATCTCCATATAATCAACTTTGTGATTGCACACCTAGATATTGAGTCTGTATTTCTCTCTTGCCCTACACTGGTACTTTACACTAGCTCACTAAATAGCATTTGAATGCATCAAGCATTCAATGGATAGGCACTGTGTGGCGGGGTTTTTTGGTTTATTTTCGTTTATTCCCCCCAATCTGGAGTATGGCATAATTTTTTTATATCAGTTGCCTTTGCTTTGATCCATGAGATGTTGTATTCGTTAGAGATGCCAGAAACCAGGCAATGTTCTCTTAAATAAAATGGGAACGGCGGGGGGGAGGTCAGAGGCAGGTTTGGGGATTGGGGTTTTTTTTTGTTAGTTTTTCTTTGTGTTTAAGTCCTTTCTGTAGGCTCTGAAAAGAGACTTCTAAATGGGTAGTATTTTGGGTAAGCAGCTGTTTTCCAATTAAAGTTTGGGAACTTATGAATTGGAAGTTGAAAGTCCAATGAGGTAAACTGAGTAACTGAGTTAGAATAGTGCATTCAGGGCTATGACACATCACTGACTTCTTTACTAGAATCAAAAAATTGCAAAGACTTTTCTCTCAGAAATGTTCGGAATTACTTCAGAGAGTTGTGCTTTCTGGGATTCAGGGTCAAAGGACATTTTAGTTTAAGTGACTACATGAATTATTAAGAAAGTATGCCCAATTTGCCTGTATATCTCTTTAATGCACTAGATCAAATTCTGTTCCTATAACTTGTCCCTGTCCACCTCACTATTTCCACTATCCACTTATACACCTGACTAGGGCTGATACTGTATCTATTTATATGTATTATATATTTAGATCTTGTAAGTTTCTGCTTACATAAAAGGTACAACTACATTAGCATTTTAGATTAGATCCAGGAGTCTGATTTTTGAACTGAATCTTCTTCTGATCATTCCCACTCCCCTTGCTTTATTTTTCATTGTGGAGTAATCTTGAAAGGCACAGATTACATTCCTTTGAGGTAATTGATAATATGCACTTGAATAGCACCGGGAATAGCATTCCTTATGTGCTCCAGCTCCTAATAGGCATTTATCAGGCCCTGATAAAGCTTGTCCAAAGTAAAACCACTAAACCACAATGAAATTCTTACAGCTAGTATGGATACTGTATGTTGTATTGTTTCACTTTACAGACTTGCTTATGTTAGAGTTAATTACTTGATAATGTACTTGATAACAGTACTTGCTAATAGCTAAAATAATTTCCCACTACAGTGTTTTGATGCCTAAATATCAGCTTCTGTATATCCAGAGACTCAACTAACCACAGAGGTAGTGGAGATGTACGTGCCTCATCCCATCAAAATTCATAAAGACATTCTTCAATCTAGTTGACATTTAGGTCTGAGTCTGGCAGGCATTTTCAAGAATATAGATTGTTCCAAGCCCTACATGGAAGATGACAGGAGGAACAGAAGGTTGTGGGATGTCATTACCCAGTGCCCTTTACCCATTGTCCTCCAAAATGGTATGTTTGCTCAGGATGTGAGATAGAAGGTCATATCCTTTCTGACTGGGATAGAATTGAATATGCCATATCATTTGTAATGATAGAAATAGACAAATGAATTTTTAAATACCTCTGCATTAGTAGGCTTTCAGCTGAAGAATTCTTTTAACTTTATGTTTTTTACAGGAACTAACAGTTTGTTATCTTTTCTTTATCTGCCATTTGAGAGAATCTAGTAAGTCTTTGTGAAATAATATAAATCTTTGTCTTCTTCTAGATTAAGGTGTTGCATATGGAGTTATTTTATGGTTTTAATAGCTACATCCCATTATAATTATTTAAATATAAAATAGAGGTATAAACATCGGAGAGAGTCTTTTAAAGTAAATAAGTTTTTGTTGTTGTTTTGAAATTCCTTTTCCAGTATCCCATAAAATAAAACTACTTAGGAAGGTAGAATAGTAAATATCCAGAATGGGCAGGACAGAAATGCAAGTACTGCCTCATTAGAGATGTATTTTACCTGTTATCTCACTGTTGTGCAAGCTGTTTTCTTTTCATGCTTCAAACGTATGTGTAGATTTTTTTTCATGTGAAAACATGGAATATTTACCAATCTGAAATTTAAGTGCATTATTTCCAAGTCATAATTTTGGGGGATTATTTGAAAACCATAGCCCTTTTAGATATGAGATCAGACTGTGGTGCTCGTACAATTACCAAATAAAACAAATAAATAATGGATTCTTTTTAGGCTTCCCGCATCAGTGCTATGAAAGGAAACTACAAAATAATAGTTATTAATGATGACAAATTGCATGAATACTTTGCATCATATAGTATTTCAGGAAATGTTGCCATATTGTCACAGTAGCACTTCTATTCCCAAAGCCATGGTGAAGAGGAAGGAAGTGTCTATCTAACCAACAGTGGAGAAACAATCTCCAACATATTTAAACACTGGAACTGAATGGTTTTCATCTATAATTGAGGAAAAAAAAAAGCTGCACAAAATACAAGAGAAACTGATAAAACTGTGGCATAGCCTTCAAAGACGAGAAACCCATTTTTTAAGATCATAAGATTTTGCAGAATTGTGACTTTATTTCATTTTGCAAGAACTGATTGAGAATCTAGCAATGGAATATTATAGTTCTTGGAAAAATTATACATGAGAACTCTAACTGCAATAGCTTTCATATGCAATAGCTTCCTTTTGTGACTTTGGACATATGTGAAAGAATAAATTAAATAAAAAATACGCCTTTTCAAAAATACACTTTTTCAAAATAAACTTTTTATCACAGAATTTGTAGGATTAAAAATAAAGTAAATAATCATGTTGTAAAATCATAGGAAGAATTATTTTAAGGAATTAAGTCAGTAATGTAAACACATAGTACAAAACCATCCTCTATTAGCATGCTGAATTTCTGTTTAGGTCAGATTTGAGTCCTCTGAAACAGAGGAAATTATCCTCAGGGCAGTCTAGTTCTGTCAGGTCCCCATACTGCACCCTCTGTTTCAGAGCAGTGGCCAGGTCTGAGGCATTTTTTTCTCTTGGTGTGTCTCCTTTATTTCTCTCCAAAAAACCAGCTACACATTAATAGAACTTCTTAAATAAGGAGATTCTCCTGATAGCTCTGCCTCCTATCAGGACAAAATATGTGTGATTTTGTTGTTAACTATAATAATACATCAGACATACTCTAATTTTAATTGCGTAAGAAAATAAGGCTGAAGACGGTTACTTTGACTGGAGTGTAATGATAAGTTTCAGAAGAGGCTTGTCTAAGATGCCAAGCTAGATAGGAGTGTAGGTAAAAAGTGAATTTGAAGCAAAGTAGATTTGCTTATTCAATTTTCTACATTGATGATCTAATTTTAAGGTATGGGATTTATACTCTGACACCCAGTATTTCAAAAGATTTCTTTTTGCTTAAAGCATAACTTTCATCTTGCTTCAACCAGTGTGACTTGTGTTCCTGAGTGCTTGGGGTACTCTTGCAGCCTGGGGTAGCCTTCTGGAGTTTGTGATCCACATTTCATCCTATTTTCCTAGCAGTAAGCACTGAGTTGCAGACACAGCTGAATTTTTTGTCACAGATGCCACAGAGATGTTTTTCCATGACTAACTGCTCCACAGCACTTGCTTTTCTCTTGGTGACAGAACACTTAATGATCTGAATTAGGTAGATAGTTTAATCCAGTGTTAGTCCTCTCACTATGTCTGGAAACACATATTTCGGAAGTATGTGCAAATGAAGATACATTTGCCATAATACAGGCTTCAGGAAGGTCTCATCTCAACAAGTTGTGAGAGTAGCTTATTTATGAAGCATATATCTTCATGTCCATTCTCCATTCTACTAAGAAAATATAGCTTTAGTTCTTGTTGTTCATATTATAGACTAATTTTTAAAAAACTTAAATTACTGAACTGAGTGAGATCGTGGACAGTTTAATTGTATAAATTTGGGTTTCACAAGACAGGTGATTTTGTTTGTTTGTTTGTTTATTAAATACTACCTAATCCTTCTTTTGTGAGGAAGTGGGAAGTGAAGCTTTTGTACTTTCTGTGTGTCAAAATCTGGAATTAAATTATCACACTTCTCCTTTCTGAACTATTCAGCCCTATCCATTTCAGTTTATGGTCTTTTGTGGTATTTTCACTGTTTTGATGATTTCTGTTGCCTTTGTATCCACTCTCCTCTGTGTTTCTCATGTGTTTGTTTTGTTTGTATGTGTTTTGTGGCGCAGTAACTAGACAGGATCATGCCAATGATTTATTTAATTGGTTCCTAATACCCTCAATTCTATTCCTTGTGCATCCTAACTTCATTTTGCAGAAAGAATGACAAACAGAGATTCACATTAATGGCAAAAATCCCTGTGCTAAATCAATGCAAATGAACCTAAACCTTGTTAGTCTAATGATTAGTACAGATTCTCAAATACAAATACTGCTTTGTATTTATAAAAGAAAAAAAAAGAACACTTGTTGTGCAACCCCACTAATCAATAGATAGTTTACAAATACAGCACAACTTTCTCTGTACCTGATTCCATTTCTGCTGCAAGTGTGTTATTGACAAGTTTTGTAATTCAAGCTCATACCTATTTCAGATCTTGAACATATTAAGCAAAAGGGCATCCACTGCAGAAACCTGGGGCACCTTCCTTGTTAACTTACTGCCAAGATGAAAATTTGCACTATATTTTACGCTCTTTGTTCTTCCTGCTTTGTTGGCCACAACTCACTGCAAGCTTTTTCTGCCCCTACTCTGTCAGTATTATCCAAATGTTTCATTAACCTTTTTATCTAATTCTCAAACAATGGATTTGACACAAGGTATAAGAGTTCCTGATTGTAATTCCTAGATTGTAAGAATATGAGAACAGCTGTACAGAGTCATGATAAAGATCCATTTAACTAAATATCACATAAGGAAAAGAGAGAAAGCAATGATATAGTGACACTTCTTCAGAATGCTTTCCTACACTCTAACGGTTTGTGGCACAGAGACTTCCTAAATCCAGTCTATTTATAGTAAGTAACTCTTGACAGATTTTTTCGTCCATGATTTTGTCTATTTTTCCTCTTAAGCCCATATACACTTTTAGTATTCTGAATATTTCATGGCAAGAACATTCCAATGTAGAAGTATTTCCCTTGTTCACTGTAGTTTTACTAGCTTCGTCTGATGCCTTTTCATTCTTTTTGTAGAAAATAGTGTATTTAATCTACCATTTTACTGCTTACTCAGTTTTGCAGGACCTTTCTTTATTTATTCACAGGTGGTTGTCCTCATTGCTGCTCTGTGTAAGGTAGTATCATCAGCAAGTTTTGTCATCTCACTGCTTGCCTTGTTTTCCAGCATATCTACAAATATGTTGTCAAACAGGTTAGATACTAAAGAAGTCCATTAGTGACTTCTCTCCTCTGGAAGAACTGACCATTTACTTTTACCATCAATTAACTATATTTTAAGCAAACATCCATCAAAAGGCAGTCTTTTTATGTCAGAGATCCTAGTCTCTGTAAGAACCTTCCATTTGCACTTCCTCAAATGCCCTTTGGAAGTGCAAATAGTCTACTCAAACTGGATTTCTCTCATCTCTGTGCCTGCTAATCTCTCTGGAAAGCACTGGTAGGCTTGTAATGCAGGACTTTCCTTTAGAAAAGTCGTGCTGCTTTGTGGATTTTTATCCATGTGTCAGCTGAATCTATTCTTGATTATAATTTCTGGTCTTGTTACATCTCAGGTTTACATCTCTGTACTTTTCAGATGCCTCTTGGAACTCTTTCTGAAAGCAGACACTGTATTTGTCCCTCTGACCTACAGTGCTATGATCACCTTAAGGAGGAAATCGGACATTCCTTAAGCTTTTCTACCCGCACTTCGAGTTCTATGTCTAAGAAGGCCCCAACCCAAGCTTTTTTCCTGTGATCGCAGGTCCAAATAATTACCTAGGTTATCTGCCATTGCTTTACAGCACCCACAGAAACAGCTAGGCAAATAAGAAATCTCTGTTCTTCTTTCTGATGGAGTACCTATTTTTTTAGTCAGGTTTTTTGTTTGTTTGGGGGCGGTTCACAAATGATCATGTGTTGTTGCTAGAAACTAAGTTCTTTCAAAACTTTGATGCGTGGTGTCAGGATAGGTTTTATGTTTTGGGTGTGGTGGTGTTTTGTTTTTTTTTTTTTTCCTCTTTTAATTACTAATTTGTTCCAGTAGGTCTTTTGACATCTCAGTCTTTGATAGTTCATCTTTAATATTAGAAAAGTTTATGTTCATTGTACTGCTGAGATAAGAAATTTCCTATCTGTCTCAAGATATATGTTTTGCATTTGAGTTTCAATAAAAAGACTAATGCTGTTCCATCCACCAGTTGTCTACTCTTAATCTAGACTGCATGCAGAAATTTGACTAAGTACATGTGTATTTAAACACGCAAATATATACTTATAATCCAAGAAAAAGTCAAATATTAGTACATAGTTTTTAATTTATAAATGTTCAATACAATACACTTCATCTGTATTTCTCTATATAAAATATATGAATTAATGTTGCATAAGATTTGTTCTTTCATAGCTCCCTAAATGGTATTTCTGAGTACTTAAAAGGCTGTGCAGGATACATTATAATGAAGTTCTCAAAAATTTCATATAGTAGAAGGTTAAAAAATTATAAATTTGTATGCAACTACTGGAATTTAGCTTTTCTATAAATTATTACAGTGTTGTTTGTAACTCTGTAATCTTGCAATACAAATATACTCGTCTCAAGTCATATGAGAACTAATAATAAACTGTGCCTCAAAAAGCTGTTGCTTCATAATGCATTTGAGTGTGGGATTTTTTTGTTGTCTTTTAAAATAATTTCTGGAAGGAGTATATTTGTGGTAATGAGAAACTTTCATGTTCCTGTTAACTTTACCAAATTGGTGAAAACAGGTCTTCAGTCTAAAAGCATGTTCTTAGAAAATGAAATTGTGTGGTTTATCTCTATTTCATCTCTCTATTTACCCAAAATATTTATTTACTGGTGCTTGCTGCTTCTTTTTGTTTATTGATTTTAATTCTGATTTCTCTGCATGTTAGTATTGTTTAATATTATGTTCTCCAAGTTGATTTATAAAATGAGGTTATTTGTCTTCAACAAGACTTAATTTAATATTCATATTTCTACTTAATGGTTTTGTTTGGTTAAAAGAAAGGTAATTATTTCCATGACACACAATTTATGATCCTTTTTCTGCAACTCCCCTCATGTCAGTGGAGAGCTGGTCAGACAAATTGTTATTTGAAGGTGACTCCCATGACTTTTTAATTTTGTTCAATAAAACTGTATGCCATCCTTTCTGCTTTACAATATTTAATTAAAAGCATTTAGCAATCAAACCTTTTGTGATAGTATTATCTGTAAAGAAGAGTGGAAGGATTTTCTCTCCTCTGACATTAGTCTGCTGAGCAATATGAATACATTACATGTGGAAAGGTCATCTTTTGCTATGTCCTTAAGTATTAGCTACTGCTTGAACCAGGACACTGGGCTAAATGGCTGTTAGTGTGGCTCATCCTCAGCATTTCAGTGTGTATTTAACTGCATTTGGTTCTGTGATCTTATGTCTTAAGCACATATGTTACAAAAGACTAGCTATTTACCTCTGGTTTTAGGGAAAAAAATATACCCCAAACTGCTTATTTATTTGTGGGAGTTCAGTGAAAATTTTGTTACAAGTATTTCTGAACTTTATCTCCGTAACTGAAAGCAAGAACCCATAGACAGGTATTAAAGCAATTCATGCTTTTGGAAAGATCCTTCTGGGCAATGGGTAGAATTTGAAACCCCGAAGTGATAGAATAGCAGTTAGAATACCTTGAGCTGAAGAGGTCTAAAAAGTGCTATGAATATAGAGTTCTGTGTCCATATTTAATATCTTATTTCTCTCTGAATGAATTTACCTCAATATTTGCAATACATATTTTTTTGTGTTCTCCACCAACTAGCCATGATCTCTTAGTTCAAGCCTGCCTCTTTTCTCCACATATTTTACAACAAAGAGAATTTGGTATGCCTGATTAGTCTCCTTTTACCACACTTGAATTTGAGTTGATGGAGGTCCCCCTCGTGGCTGCGTTGCACCAATTTTCTTGAAGTGGTGAAGGACTGTGTGGTAGCCTCTGGCGATGTCTGCTTTCAAAATATTAAGATGCATTTCCTGCTACATCAGCTTGTGAAAGGGTGACAGAAGCAAGATTTCCACCTGTTTGTCTGCTGAAGTTACATCATGGCATAGTTGTTGCTAAATTTCTTTAGCTGGTGGCATTTCATGGAACAGAGGGCTAGAAATTTATTTTACTTTGTTGGATGAAGAGTGAAGTTACTTGTTTGGTTTTGTATACTTCAGTATGTAGGATAGCTACAAGCAGGTAGGCACTGTATTTAAAGTATAGTCAGAACTTATATTTATAATGTGTGTATGTATGGAGGTTTTTCAAAATGTTTTCAGCTAAAACACTCAGAAGAATCAGCATAACCAGTTGAGGTTTTGCACTTCTCTTACTTGGACTCCTGAGTTTTCCATATTTCCAAGCATTATGCCAGGAGAATGATTTTTTTTTTCTTCCTTTTTCCCTCAAGTCAATAATTAATTTCTGTAAGTGCTGCTATGCTAGAAAACAACTACATCAGCAATGCCTTTTCAGCATGTATTTTCATGTTCTGAGAAATCTCTATTAATTAATTGTATCATATTAGAATAGACTGTATCTTACATTTATTGATGGCTTTTTGTTTCAGTTTGCTGTTGGTTCGCATTTTCTGTAACATATTTCCAATATATGAGCTACAAAGCTTTAGATTTGCCCATCTGTTGTGTGTTTATTGCACCAGGCAACTAAGCCCCACACACCCCCACAGCAGGATGCGGGAGGGAATCAAAAGGGTAAAAGTGAGGAAACTCGTGGACTGAGATAAAGACAGTTTAATAGGTAAAGCAAAAGTGGCATGTGCAAGCAAGGCAAAATAAGGATTCATTCACCACTTCCCATCAGCAGGCAGGTGTTTAGCTATTTCCAGGAAAGCAGGGCTCCATTACACATAATGGTGACTTGAGAAGACAAACGCCATCACTCCAAATGTTCCCTCCTTCCTCCTTCTTCCCCCAGCTTTTATTGCTGAGCATGACATCATATGGTCTGGAATATCCCTTGGGTCAGTTGGGGTCAGCTGTCCCAGCTGTGTCCCCTCCCAACTTCTTGTGCACCCCCAGCCTACTCGCTGATGGGGTGATGTGAGAAGTACAAAAGGCTTTGACTCTGTGTAAGCACTGTTCAGCAGTAACCAAAACATCCCTGTGTTATCAACACTGCTTTCATCACAAATCCAAAACATAGCATGATATGAGCCTCTGTGAAGTAAATAAGCCTATCCCGGCCAAAACTACTACACCAGCTTACTGTATGATGATGCTTACTTCTAAAGATGGTGCACAGATAGTGCATTAAACGTTAAATTTGCTTGCATTAAACTAATTATTTTATGGACTGTTGAGTCCATACTTCCATTTTAATTGGTGTTATTGCCAACTTTTTGGTATGATTGAATCCTCATCGTATTTTGGTGTTGCTGAAGCAGCATTTCATTAAAAGCTAGTTTCTGTGGCACAGAGAACACTATGTGAATTTCTGCTTGGTGTGCCTTTTTTTTGCTTTTATAGAAAATCTTTAGTATAGAGAGTTTTAATTTTTAACTTAGAACATGTCTTTAGGCTTATATATGCTGATAATTCATGTTGGATATCTGAAATATATATTGAACATCCCTTTTCATGATTATATCTAAAATAAGAGTTTTTGTTTAACATGCTGTTATATTTTTATAAAAATTAAACGTATGAAATAAAGCACTGAGTACATGGGTTTTTATACACATATTAGGGATGCACATGGAATACAAATAAAAACTTGATTCCTTTGGTTAAAATCCATATTGATGTTATGTTTAATTAATGACTTATACTTTTGAATTAGCCATTGTACTCTCCCTCAGAAAGACTGCTGGAAAGTGGAAAGTTGTGGGTTTTTTGTTTTTTTCTTTCCCATCTCTTTCATTGCTGCTTGGTGTATTTCTGTGCATAAAATATTTCATGATATATGAAAAATGACAGAATGACAAATTAAAGATCCCCACGATGCCACAAATTTGTTATTAAAGCATTTGTGAGATGCGTAACATGAGTTTGAATTCCTTAAAACTGAGACAAAAATCCAGTCTCTAATATCATGAGAAAGGGCGCATTTGTCTCTGTGTTGTCACATCAAAAAAGAGACCATCATCTTCTCTCCTTGAATTATAAATCCAAGCTTTTTCTTTTTTTATATATTCTGGGAATTAAGAAGGGATTCCAAATTTATTAATTACAGCTGTTGAACTGTAAAGGCAGTTATTGTATGTATGTGTCATCTGGTCAGTTGATGCTGATGGAAAGGAATGTTTCCCCTGAGAGGTATATTATAGTTTCTTTTTTCTGTTGTGTATGGATGGGGGAGAGGGTGGCATCTGCCTTTGGCTTTAGCTTTCTTTTTTTTTTGTTTATTTAACCACTCGCAGTATGTGCAAAACGCTAAAAGATTTCATTTTATCAGAAAACAAAATACTACATCAACTGGCCAGTGCTCCAAGGTGTGTTAAGGTGTCCAGCCACTGAGTCTTTCCTTTATTTTTTCTAAGCAACAGCTCAAAATACCTGCCAAATTTGTTTTATTTCATTTTCTGTGTTTTAATATCTGGTCATATCTTTTCTTATTTGCAATTAATAGATTTTCCAGATGTTGTATAAAAGTCCTTTCATTTTACATGAAAAGATCTGTTAGCCAGGAGCTTTCTTCTCTGCTCTCTCTCCCCCACCCCTTCTCTCTCTCCTCCTTCCCCCTTCCCCCCTTCTCTTCCTCCTCCCTCCCACTGGGCTGAAATAATTTGCATATCAAAACTGTTGCACATCTTGTGAAGAGTGAACTTCTGGTCAGCTATGTAACACAAAATGAGAGTAGATGATCTAAAATTCATTTTAGCTTCAGGCTCACTTATGAAATCTGATTGAATAGCTTACTGTCCTGGTTTCAGCTGGGATGTAGTTAACTGTCTTCCTAGTAGCTGGTACAGTGCTATGTTTTGAGTTCAGTATGTGAAGAATGTTGATAACACTGATGTTTTCAGTTGTTGCTCAGTAGTGTTTAGACTACAGTCAAGGATTTTTCAGCTTCTCATGCCCAGCCAGGGCACCTGACCCAAACTGGCCAACAGTGTATTCCATACCATGGGACATCCCATCTAGTTTAGGAACTGGGAAGTGGGGGGCAGGGATTCGCCGCTCAGGGACTGGCTGGGTGTCGGTCGGCGGGTGGTGAGCAATTGCCCTGCGCATCATTTGTACATTTCAATCCTTTTATTACTACTGTTGTCATTTTATTAGTGTTATCATTATCATTATTAGTCTCTTCTTTTCTGTTCTATTAAATCGTTCTTATCTCAACCCAGGAGTTTTACTTCTTTTCCTGATTTTCTCCGCCATCCCACTGGATGGGGGGGAGTGAGTGAGCGGCTGCGTGGTGCTTAGTTGCTGGCTGGGGTTAAACCACGACAGTCCTTTTGGCGCCCAACGTGGGGCACGAAGGGTTGAGATAACGACAAACCTGACCAGAGCTTGTTAAAACAAATTTGTCCTAAGCATTCATTATGTTGATTTATGCATTCTTAGAGTTGTTGCTCTGGTTTTTAAGGCTCTGTTATGTATCACCTCGCTTGCTGTATGTAGTTCCTCTTCTACTGCTTATCATCCGTGGGAGGTGGATTAAGGTTTTCGCTTTGATGTATGGTATAACTCTGGTTTATGGTATGATAAAGTCATCAGCTGTGGGATTAATCCGGTATTTGCACTTAGCATTGTCACCTTTATACTGCGGGAGCCATCTGTGGGAAACTATTAATAATTATACCATTTACCTTTCCTCCATGGAAAACCAGTCTGTGGGTGGGGTACCTTTCTTCCCCTCTCCTTTCTCCTTCGGTCCAGTTACAATGGTGTTTGAGAATTTTGAAAAATTTGAATACTCCTGGAATGTTGGGACTAGCACAGTCCTAGCCCTACTGCTAGGAATTAGCATACTTCTGAATGTGGTTCAGCTCTCGTTTAAGGTTAAACAGCTATTTAAGAAGACCACCCAGAGATGTGCCCCAAGGCTGGATAATTATGAGTGGCAGGGTGTGTGGGGTAGTATGGGCAAGTACCTAGAAAAGTGGGCACATCTGACGTTTTGGAAATTCACCCCTGAACAAGTGCAGGATCCAGAAGAACTAGTAAAATATTTGGAAAAGGTATGCTGTCAAACCACGACACTGAAAAAGTGGGTGGCAAAGAAACCCTAGGAAGTTCCAAGTTGATATGACTAGGCAAACTTCATGATTTTCCAGAAAACATGCTGTGGAATTTAGTGCTTTTGTTGCAATCTTTGGTCCCGTTCATTCTAAAAAGACAATGAATATTCAGAATGTTTGGTTTTTGTTTTTTTTTTTTCCTTCAATCTCTGAAGTGCAAGCTTCTACACTTGTGGATTTAGAAACTTTAGACAATTAATTAGACAATTAATAGATTGAGACAAAGATAAAGTCAGAATTTGACATTACCTGACAGAATAATATAAAAAAGTATTTTTGTGTTAATTATGACACATCCTTTAAATAGGCCACTTGTGAGAATTAGAGAACCAATTAATGAATTATCATTTTTTCTAATAATAAAAATAAGCAAAAAAATCATTATCCTCTGATGAAAATAATTAATGAAGTATACCCATATGAATAATATTTTTCTCTTTACTTATGTATACAGAAGCAATTGAAGCTTTCTCTGCCCAACCAAATCTTGTGGAAGATTATATGGATTTTGAACTTTTATATCTGCCATAGGAAGGAATTCTGTAACTTCCTGTTACTTACATCTGGAGTACTGTGTCCAGCTCTAGGTTAGCCAGTACAAGAAATGTATGGACTTACTGGAGCAAGTCACAGGATCACAAAGATGATTAAAAGGCTGGAGCAGCTTTCATATGAGAAGAGGATGAGATGACTGGAGCTGTTTAGCCAGGAGAGGAGAAGGCATACGGGGGTCTTACCCATGTGTATAAATACCTGATGGGAATGAATGAAGAAGAGGGAGCAGAGTCTTCTCAGTAGTACCAAGAAGAAGCAATTACCACATATTAAAACATAAGAAATTCCATCTGGATATAAGAAAGCATTCTTTTACTGTGAGGATGCTCAAACACTGGAACAGGTGGCCCAGAGAGGTTGCAGAGTACCTGTCCTTGGAGACCATTCAAAACTTGACTGGACATGGTCCTGGGCAGTCTGCTGTATGTAGGTGACCCTGTCTGAGCAGGGGGGTTGGACTAGATGATCTCCAGAGGTCCCTTCCAACCTGAACCATTCTGTGAATCTATGATTCTAAGCTAAAAAAAAAAAAAAAAAAGGCAAGAGACATCTTTTTTTGATTTTAAAAATGTGGGGAAAAAATTAATGGGAGAGTAAATAACTCTTTCCCTATGCTTTCTATGAAAAATCCCTTTTATTTTTTCTGTAACTTTAAGTTTCACAAAACATCTAAAGTTTCTGTAGAATTATCAATATTTATAAATGATATAATTCTGAAAATAATCTGGGAAACAAATGTTTTGGTTTTGGTTTTTTTTTTTTAAAGCAGGAAAGAAATTAGGATTTTGAACTGGAAATTTGCACATTTATTCTTTTGTTTATGTCATTCTTCTCTAAATTATTTTAAATCTCTTCTGATTCTAACTTGCTTGTCATGTGACTGGCAATAAAAACATTTTATATCAATCCAGCATCCTTTGGAGACAATCTTCTGTGGCTGACACATTGAGAACTACCAGGAAAATACCTGTTCCTTTATGGTTTGTAAGAACCAGAGCACTATATTTTTCTTTTACCATGGAATAAGAAACCAGACTTCCTCAAGTTGGAACACCTTTAAAAAAAAAAAAAAGCACGTAGAGACTTATTTTTCAGCTGAATAGTCTAGAAGAATTACATGTATATACATTTTCAATTAAATGTCTCAGTTCACTTATTTGGCAGATTGAACAACGTGCCATTTTGCCTAGCTTGTAGCTAAAGTGAGCGCTTGGGAGCCAGTTCCTGGAACTGTACCTACATGAAGGTACAACTGCATCATGAAGGTACAACTGCATGAAGTTGCTGATTCTATGGTGAATGCTTTATTAATGCTGATAGTCAGGTGATGGAGTCGATTAATGAAAGAAGGCCACAGCTGACTTCTCAGCTAAGCTGAATCTGGAGAAACTGTTTTGAACTATTTATAACTGGGACTTAGGAGAGAAGCATTTGAGATTACTGTGTCTTGGAAATCTTAAATTTTTTCAAGAAACTTCAATGTTACAGAGAGGAAGTTAAGGTCATTTTTGTTTCTGTGGATTGTAGTTCTTTTTCTTTTTAAATGGAGCTGGAGAGACATTAGGTAGTAGGTTTTTGTTTTCTTTTTTAATGATTAACAAAAATGGAAAAATATCTTCTTATGAAATCACACAGTGGATTATCAATTTAGTCTGCATTTTAAATGACTTGGGAAAATATAGAGGTGTGAGCATGTGCCTGCAAACTAACTAATCTTGATTATTGCTTTTGTTAGTCACTTAAGAATTTTCACTTGAACTGTTTGGATTGTTACAGAGACAAATTTGAGAAGAAAATTAACTTTACTAAATAGGTACCATAACCAATAGCTTTATTAAATGATAATTAAAGAGAGATTATGACAACTTTCTCTGAGTAGTCATGTAAATTCCTCAGCAAATACAGAAGTTAACCTGATGGAATTAATTAGATGACATTAAGCAAATGAGTTCACAAAGCCAAACAGAATAAACCCTAGAAGGTGAACTTTAGCAGGCATTTAATAATAAATGGAAATTAGTAGAAGATCTGTTGGTGGCGTTATTTGAAACTGAACTGAATTCTTGGAAATAGTCAGGGATACAAACTGAGCTTATTCCAAATTTAAAGTAGGAACTTGGAAAATTTATACTTGGTGAAATTTTGAACACCTGATCCCTAAAATCCTCTTCAAATCCAAACAGTGGGGTTTGAAATTCTTCCTCCTTGAGGAGGCATTTCAGAGAGGTGATCTGAAGAAACTGGGATCATGAGTGCTGTGCCATCCTGACATAGCCGAAGGAAGTGATGTAAGAGTATCTCGCACTTCAGTGGAACTTATTGTTACATTCAGTCTAGTTAATAGCAAAAGGGAACACAATATAAAAAGAACTAAGAATTTCTTCTTTGTCCAATTCACATGTTAAGTCTAACACTCAGATTATCTAATTAACACAGAGAAGCCTTATTAACAATACAGATAAGGTGGTTCATAACCTTCCTGGTATCTGCTCCTTTTCCCTGGAGTTATGCTCACCTTTCCAGTGTCTCTTTGTGTCCTAACATTAACATCTGCCTTCCTCATGCAGAGGGGAGTAGGGAGGAATGTACTACAATTTATCAGCATCCCGAGGTCAGGGCTTGGAGAAGTATGAAGTTCGTAGTGGGGTTTCCTTCTCCTCTGGGTCTTAGGCAATTACTCTTACACACTTCTTCAAACAGCCAAGTTTGGGTTTTTTTTGTTGATTCCCGGTTACCATTTTGAGTTTGCAGAATAGCCTCCCCCATTCCCATGGACACCAAGGGCTGTTGAATGTTACACAGTGTCTACGTGGGTTAGTCAGAGCTTCACTACACATGATTGTCACAGAACTTAAGCTCCAACAGGGTAAGTAATAGTCACTCCATTACCAAACAATTGCTGTTTCGGCTCAAACCAGCTAAAAGCAGCTCTGGTCAGGGCAAATCCAGCCAAACACTGAGTCCTGCCATGGCAGGTCAATGCAATGCCTGTGGCCACTTAATGTTAGTGGGGTAGAAATCATATTTACTGGGCTACATAAGCTGCCTAAAACAAGACTTCAAATATTTTCATAGACCTGGGATCCAGAACCCAGAGTTGTCTCCAGGCTATTGCTTAGGTGATGCTAATAAATAGACCATATATATATATTTTTTTTTATATATATTTATATATATATATAAAATTGTGTAATATCTAAGTATCTGAATTAGTTATGTAGAAAACAAATGATGTTAAATCCATTCTCTCTTCAGTCTGAGGGGGATAAAAAAAATAACCAACATTTCACATGTCATGAGTTAGGGATAAAGGAAAGGCCAGACAGACAAATGGTAAAGGTCATTGTAATTAAATAAAGAAAATTACTAGTTTTATAGACTAGGTTTACAGTAAATGATACAGAAAATGGAAGCATTAACAATAAGGAATTTCAAAAGGAGGAAAATTGTGCTTGAAAAATAACATCTTACAGAAAAAGTTAAACTTTTTTGATAGTGTTGTTGGTAGTAATGAAGAAAAAATTTAAAAGGCAGCTTGGGAAATTCAGTTTAAAATTTTGGCTGAATTGAGGGAAAAAAAAAAAGTGATGGCCTTCACTGTCAGTGGCAGAAATGGAGTGCATAGTTCACACTGTTGAATGCAGTCCCTTTCTTTTTGGCAAGTCCTAGTGGCTATCACCAATCTATTATTTATTACCTACAGCCATGCATTATTTTTGGACAGTTATCTTGCAGTTACTGACAACAGATATAAATGTAATAGCTGTAGGTTATACATGTAGCTGCAATAATAAATCTTATAATAAGCTTAACTTTAAAAAGTATAAAAAAACCCTATAGCATAAGCGTTATGTTTGCTTTCCACATTACATTTGTAGATAATATTTAAGTTCTAAAATACCTTCATATACGATGATAAAAACCATTGAGCACTATGGCTATCTAAAGATACTGTGTTGCAACTTGTTTATTAAAACTTACTGTGCTAATATTATTTTTGCTTCAAATTACTTATTTTTTACCCACAGTCCAAATCCCCATATGCTTAACCATGTAAATGTACAGGAAGAAACAGAGAAACTAAATGGAAAATGTACATTGTGTTAGTATATCTGTAAGCTGGGAAAATGTCTTATACTTGGATGGTAGGAAGTTATTATGTATTCTGTTAACATGGCCATCTCTACTGTTAACTTTGTATATGAACTTAAAGGACTCCTGAAATCTGGCAATCCAGACATAGGCTTTCTAAAACGAAAGCATGGACACAATGTAATAAATAATAAATAGTACTTGGCCTAGTGCTATGGTACATTGTTTCCTACTTTAGCACTGCATTTAAAAAGACTAAAAGCTGCACATGGGAGAATTTAAGCCCTGGGCATAGTTTTTGTCAAAATAAAAAATGTGTCTAAAATACAACCACCAAGAAATACGAATAATCCAAAAGCTTCAAGGCACCTGTTCTACAACTTTGTAGAAACCAAATCACTTCATCTAGTGTGACATATGTACTGTAATACAAAGTGTGCCAAGTCAATTAAATTGCTAATTGTCTGTTTTTGAGAAAAACAGATGGTGGGTCAAATTTTATTCACTTTCAACAATTTTAGGCCCCACACCTATTAGTGATATGCTCATATTACCCAGTGGGGAGTTTAAAAAAGATTGCCAAGGTCTTTTTCAAACTGCTTACTTTTCTTACCCCCACTGCCCCACTCCTTGTTTAGGAGTATTTAAAACTGTGGGGTTTTGGTTTTGTTTTGTGGGATTTTTCCTACAAGGTTTTTTTTTTTTTTTCCTGTGTACTTAACCAAAAAGCTGTTGGAGGTTAGAAATACGCAGATAAAGATGTACAGTAGAGATTGGAAGTTTGCCAGTTTCAATCTCTTCAACAAGTTAAGGGTTATAAAATTAATTGGCTTTTACATGGCCTTATTACTCAGCTGACTGTGCCTGGAATTTTTTTTTTCCTATGATTTCTACAGGTTTTTTAGTTCTTTTAAGTGTCTTTTGCCATAATCTAACAATGGCTATGTTTACGACACCTGGCTGGACATGTGAACCATAGTTAAAATAAGTAAATTTGTGGCATGTTCTAAATTTTTGAGAGTTTTGTTCTCTGCTCTCCAAGTGGTGCCTAGTTATTACCTTCTATGCCAGGACAGCATTTTCTTACTACAGATAACCTCTTGCTCATTTTTCTGACTTTTTTTTTGATAGGTATGTCTGCTGAAGCAGAACACTCTGTTAGGTAAGTTCTGGAGTAAATATTTGCATTTAAAATATTATTCAATGAGACTAAAAAGCTGAAAAGGTGCAAAGAATTGAATTCTGTTAGTGTGAATATGAGTGCAGGTAGTCTGTAGAGACCCAACACAAAACTAGCTACTTCCTTTTGTCTTCATGGTTGGCAAGCCAGAGCTAACCTGAGCAAAAGAATCATCATTCCGTAGTCTTCCTCAGTGTCTGTAAGCCTCGTATTTCCAATGAGTCCAATACTACTGAAGAAACTTAACATCTTGCCATACTTTCTCACTTTGTATTTTCTTCAAAATCAGTAGAAATTAAGCAGAAGTTTCATGAAAGCATTTTGTGCTCTTTTTTTTTTTTTTTTTTTCCTTTTGCCCCTCATAAATATTTTCCATTCTTTTCCCCATAAGGGGATCAGAGGTGTTCTAAATATCCACGGATTTCTCAATTTAAACATGCTATGAAAAATGTTTTAAATTGACATCTGTATTTAAAAATACAGTGGTTTAGATAATTTTTGCATTCAACAAGTGGGGAAAAAAAGCCCAAACTTGGTCAGTATCTTAAAAAAAAATAAAATTGTTTGCACAAATTGGGCTATTTATTCCAAAGACCTTTGGAGAGATATGACTTAATCTTACCTAGGAAAATACTTTTGTATCAGTTTAATTCTGCTTGGATTTATGCCCATGGATGATTTGGCCATAAAGTCAGCATTGCTATCTCTGGTTTTCAGTCTTTAATGCAGCCAAGATAAATGCATTTAGATCTACTACCTCTGCGCTAAGGAATTTACACATTATCATCTTTGATGTGAATCAGATCATCTGTTTACAAAGAAG
Organism: Haliaeetus albicilla; assembly: GCF_947461875.1. Taxonomy (NCBI): domain Eukaryota; kingdom Metazoa; phylum Chordata; class Aves; order Accipitriformes; family Accipitridae; genus Haliaeetus; species Haliaeetus albicilla. The sequence continues at coordinate 59,921,816 of NC_091485.1, read as the reverse complement.
CGTTCATTTTTCCACTTTTTCACTAGTTGTGAAAAAACTAGTAGGCTCTGAAAAGCCTTGTTTATTGTAAATATGGAAGGTTTCTTACTGTTTGCTGGTGCATTTAGTAGTTCTGTTTTATTAATTTATTTTTCAGGAACATTTCAAGTAAGGATCATTGCCAGACTTAAATATTTCTTCTTTTTATAAAATTGTCATAATTCTAGCGTATGGTAGAGTTAAACCCTGGACTGATTCACGGGGGGCAGCTAAAGAAGGTTACAAGGATTTTGGTACTGCGTTGTGACCCAAGCTGAAAGTGAAGATGAATCATAGGAACATAGGGTGATCTGGACCCAGTGCAGCTGCAATTTCACATTACTTTAGTCCCTCTGCCACCATTACTGAACTACTACTAATATACTTGACGTACTTAAGAAATTAATGTGGTTCAGTAATGATAGGTTTTGTTGCCACAGAAACCTCTTTTAATGAGCAGATTGCTTAGAGTAATTCAACCAGAATTTTGCTTTGTATCCAAGTTTCTTTTGTTCAGTGAAATACATGTATCTGTACAGTTCCAGTAGGGGATAAGTTCTTAGAGCTTCAGGCATTTGACTAAAGGGGAAAATGAGGTAACTGGTTTGTTGGTTTTTATTAGCTTCTGTTCAGCTTTTTATGGCAATTTAGTTGTCTAAAGAATTTTTTTGTGAAAGGAAACATCTAGTGGCAGATATTAAGTTTTCTAGAAATTATAAACATTTGATTTAAGATGTAATTTCAAATTACTGTAATTTCATGTCCTGGTTTCAGCTGGGATAGAGTTAACTGTCTTCCTAGTAGCTGGTACAGTGCTATATTTTGAGTTCAGTATGTGAAGAACGTTGATAACACTGATGTTTTCAGTTGTTGCTCAGTAGTGTTTAGACTATAGTCAAGGATCTTTCAGCTTCTCATGCCCAGCCAGGGCACCTGACCCAAACTGGCCAACAATGTATTCCATACCATGGGACATCCCATCTAGTTTAGGAACTGGGAAGTGGGGGGCAGGGATTCGCCGCTCGGGGACTGGCTGGGTGTCGGTCGGCGGGTGGTGAGCAATTGCCCTGCGCATCATTTGTACATTTCAATCCTTTTATTACTACTGTTGTCATTTTATTAGTGTTATCATTATCATTATTAGTTTCTTCTTTTCTGTTCTATTAAACCGTTCTTATCTCAACCCAGGAGTTTTACTTCTTTTCTTGATTTTCTCCCCCATCCCACTGGATGGGGGGGGAGTGAGTGAGCGGCCGCGTGGTGCTTAGTTGCTGGCTGGGGTTAAACCACGACATTTCATTAAAATGATTGGTAGCAAGTGAGGCGCAGTGTAAAGGAAAGTCAAACTCCTCCTGAAATAATGGACTTGGTGTGAACATCCAAATTTAGATATTGACCAGTTTCATAGGACTTTCATCTTCAGAAGCACGGGTGGCACCCCGTGCTAAAGCACAGCCTCTCCAAATCATATTGTTGATGTGGAATGGATAATGTTAGAGACAAGGTGAATTATCAGTGAAAGGCAGATCACAAAGCATTATATACAGAGAAGTGCTTCATGTCCACCTATCTTGTAGAACTGAAATAATTTAGTGGGTGTTTTTAGTGAAATAATTTGTGTGGGTAACGTCCCATGAGATCTCATCCGAAATGTTCCAAGAATAAAAGTCACTCTTTACACTTCTCATTTTTCATGCCTTCTACTGTTATCTCATTTTTATTACTTTTCTACTTTTAAGCATCACTTACACCACTACTTTGAATAGCGGTAGTGAGCTGATTATTCATGAAGTGAATTTTTATTCTGAATATACTTTAGTCAGCAAGATTTGTTGAACATGCTTTTGAGTAACTGGCATCTGCTAGAATTTATCTGATTTTTACTTTATCTCTTAATACCTATCAATCTTCAAATAGGTGAAACAGTTTCCAGCTGTAGAACTCAGACTCCCAACTTTGATTCCTCTTTATCTACAGATGTTCCCTTGAACAAAGGACATTTCTTTTGCCAACTTTGTTAAAATACAAGTCTTGTTAGGCATGTTTCTTTCTTTTTGTCTTCAAAAGGGAGTGGAATTATGTCTTGGCAAAACTTGTAAGTGACATTGAGGACCAGCTTATGATAATATTATGTCTTTCCTTCCATCACTCTTTCATTTTATATTTTTTGGGTTCATTTTCAGGCTTCCTTTACATGACAGTGGACGTATGTTGCGTCCCAAAGTTGGAGCGACTCAGGTTCATGGATTTCCTTTGTCAGAATTAAGGTGAAACGACACCAGGGGAGTTCAAACAACAATCAACATTTATTCCACCTAGCTAACTTTGTCCAAGTACACATGAACTTATTAATATGAACCTTGCAACATGTCATTAAGCTGCTGTTTGAGGAGAGAAGTATAGAAAAATGAAATGGAAAAAGGAACATGAAACTGTGTCAGAAGGAGAGCGCTCCCGTTGAGTCGCGAGGTTCAGAGCAGACCCCCTTGCTTTCTGGACTCCTTCTCAAAGAGGAGTTCAGGGGCGGCTAGATCCACTCCTAGTCTCAGACTTGGTCAATGGTTTATGTTTAAAAGGATGAGGTGTAGGGACTGTGGAAAAGAGAAGGAAAAGAGGGAGAGAGAGAATGAGAGAAAGAAAGAAAGAAAGAGAGGAGGGTTTCACCAGTCCTGGGTCCAGTGTTGGTCGAGCCAGCGTAGAGATCCAGTTCCGGAGGGCACGCACTGAGGACTCGTTCTCTCTTCTTTTATAGTGTGTTGGTTGATGATCTCAACATGCGCAGTTCCCACACCTGGGGTTCACTGGAATCAGTCAGTGAGCTTTGGGGGGGGCGTTCATTGTGGAGTTGCCTCTCTTTTCCTGCTGGCATGACCGCTTAAGAGAGAAGCACAGTCCCAACTTCTGTGGGGCCTTCTTCCTCCAGGAAGGCATAAATTGTGTTCCTTCTCCTGGTCACTTAAGATAAGGAATTGGGGCTTTGGAGAAGTGCGTTCCCACCCTCCGTGGGGCCCTCTCCTCTGGCCACGTTGTCCTGTTCACAAAACTCCAGCATTTTTACAGAGGCCATTTTCTCCAGCAAAGCTCTTTAACGGATGTTTGAGACATTGAATTTGTCAGACCATTACATACATGGTATCTTCTCAGATTTTCAACCCATAGTGAGCACAATTTACACTCAGCCTCTTGAATCAGTGAATTTAATTCAATAAGACTTAGGAATCCCAGTTTAACTTGTATACCTAGAAACTGTAGGGAGCTGTCACTAAATAAAGCTCATTATAATAGGATGTTATGAAGCATAACTTAGGCACAATACTCCTATTTAGCACTTTCACATTTTCTGGCTGGTTTTAAATCTGTTATTTTGGTTTAGACTGTTGCTGTGCATGTGTTTGCATCCATTAGAAACTGTAAATGCATTTAAAAGCATTCCAAGGAATGCAAGGGAGTCTAACTTACCTGAATTTAAATATCTTTCTTGGTGGTCATGAGGGGAGTAGTTTTGTGAAGAGGAAGACATGCTGTTTGCTGGAATTCATGGTTTTATATTCTTTTCCCTACTTGGTCATTGAGGCAGTTCTCTGCTTTTATTTTCTTTGCTATGACTGTGGTAAATGTTAACAGTCTGACCTTGAAATTGCAGGAATAATGTAGAGCTAATTATGTCACCTTTTTTTTTTTTTTCTTTTACGATCCCTGCTATAGTTCCAAATGAATGTTCTGTTATATAGTGTCTCCTCTTTCAAAAATTAGGCACAAGATTTTGATTTGATTTTTGTTTTGAAACATGCGTGATCCATGATTATTCCATTCTTTTAGCAAATGAGGAAGGTTTGCAGGCTGCATAATTTCCAAAGTACCTCACATGTCCTTCTTGAAAAGTGATCAGTTAATCTATTTTTCTTCCATGGAATCAAGGAGAAATTAAAGAATGTGGTGGCTCTTTGATAGGTGTTAGGCATGGTAATAGTCTTGCCCGCCTACGTTTTTGGCAAAATCAGGGTGCATTCAAAAGGTACTCTAGGAAGGGAGATTCTGTTCTGTCATAGTAACTTTTTATACATGATTGAAGAAACTGCATATACCACATTATGCACATCAATAAATATCACATTCATTTAAAAAAATCTCAACAGCACAAGTTAAAGTTGCAGTAAATATTCTGGCAGTAGCTTGATATTTACTTTCTCCCCATAAACCATTAAAAAGAGTAATGTCTTAATTGCTAATAGCCTGCCATATAACAAAATTCTAACTATGAAATCTAAGTGGATCTTATCTGATAACTGCTTAGCTTTCTCTCAGGTCTTTATAATCTTCAATACTTCATTTTGATAAAAATATCAGATAAAGTCTGGACCATAAAAAGCATATAATAACCCCAAAGATTGCTTTTATCTGAATGTCATTCCTTTGTAGTTCTTATTAGATGGCTGTCCAATACCGGTTATGCTAACATAAGCATACACAAACCTAATTGAATAACAGTGTTTTGAAAGCAAGACAATTTCTTCATTAAATAAGTGTCATAAGGAAAACATCCACTTTTAAATGTAAGTGGGATTGGCTGTGTGCTCATTCTCTTAAGATTTAGATGTTTCTAAAATAAGAGTATCTCTCATGATTTTTTAAAAAATATTTCTATCTAGAAAATTTAGCTCAAATGTAATGAATATTTAAATTCTGACTGAGTCCATAATTACAGCTTTGAGGTATTTGAAGTCACCTCTTCATTTTAGTGAAGAGCTAACTCATATGCCCAGTAATATTTTAAAAGTCAGAGTTGTTTATGTAGAAAGGAAAGCATGAATCAGAAACCTGTTTAGTCTCTCAAGACTTGTATCTTATTTTGGCACCTGGATGGATGGTGTTTGAGAGAAGGACTAGCACAGGTCCCAGTGGTCCTTTTCCACTGTGCTGGAATTAGGATTTCTCCAGAAGCTGTTTAACATTAGATCTATGGTTCAGTCTGTGCTGCAACAGTTTATTTTCAAAAACTACTAATGAAACATAGTATGATGGAGGTGAAAAGTTTATCTAAATAATATGTTGTATTTTTGCCTTTTGCTTAAGCTAGGTATGGAATGGCTTGAATTCAAAAACTCTGGGGTGGTTTTTTTGGAGGGTAGTCTTTTTACAAAGTCAGTTGTTCAAAAATGAGGAAGTGTCAGAATGTAAGTTACCCATGAAAGCATAATTCAGCCTCTGTGCGCACGTTCATTATCATACAGCCTTTAATTACACAGTCACCCAGTATTTCCCTTAGGCTGTCTGCCTCATTCATTGCATTGGATGAATGGTGCCTGGGAAATGTAGCAGCTGTTTAATATTTTTAACCTCATCAATCAAGTGTTGGCCTTTGCCTTATTTACTGCACAATCTTTAAAGCCTGCAATAAATACACAATGATTCTATCTTGGTTTTGCATATACACAATCTTATTTTCTAATAACAAAGATCTTAATGCTTTCTTCTCCACTTCAAGATAAAAAAAAAAAATCATTATCATCCTAGTGTTGTATGTAGAGAAAATGGGATAAGGATAAATCAGAACCTACTCGTAAGTTAGTGGCAACTCTCATTTACTTTTGTGATCTTTCTGATTGCTTACACTTTTTACTTATCAGGTATCAGGATCTCAACCTAGACACTCGAGAAATGAAACTCACATGAGAAGTGGGCAGATGTTAAAATTCTGTTTTTTCATTCTTTCTGGGCATTTACATTAATTGTTATCATCTGTCTAATGAGGCTAGCATATATAACACATCACAGACTTCAACTTCGTAGATTCTCTTAACACATTTTTAACTGCAACAGCATGCTCTTCAGGTAGCTCAGCTGAGATTTACTCCTTACTTTCTCTTCTGTGTTGACAGCATCTCAAAAATTGACATCTCGAGCTGATCTATAAACATGGTCCAACTTTCTGAATTGAGTAACTGACATCAATAAAACTAAGTTCACCCATAAAATCAGTATTTGAGCAACTGCTGTTAATAAATTCACTACATCAAAATTTTTCCCTGAAATAATCTTATCCTTTTGTTTAACAGATTTAACACCTAATTGTCAATATACTGATCTCCCTGCCTAGCAATATCCCTTAGGTCCAAGGAAATTCTGCTTTCTGCGTTTATGTGTATTGCAGTTATCTGTTAGTTTACCTGTGTGCTTATTTCTCAAATTGAGCTTATAGCTACATAAGAAAGGAGTAATGCATCATCCTAACCTTATTTCCGTACACTTAACAGCATGTTGACTGGACACATCAGATTGGGGGGCAAATAGAATAGGGGGAAAATGCATTTAAAATTCAATCAATTTTATCAAGGAAACAAAAGGCCTCTATGAAGAAAAACTTATTCAGCCTGTTAGACTACATATTGTCATTAAAATCTGAGACTTCTCTAAGCTGTCTGTGGTTGAAGTTAGTAAGTTCACCTCTTCAGAGTAAGAAAGGCCCATACAAATTTCATTACTGCTCTTATATTGTCTCATGATTAATAAACCTTCTAGTTGGACCACAGCAAGCTGTTGAAGATTATTCTTTTTGTCTGTTTTCCCCCAAACTCTTTCAGTTGCTTTTCCAAACCCTGCCTTGCCTACAGCCTTAGACCATCAAAATACAGTGCCATTACAGTAAGGTTGATTAAGACCTTAAGTCTTCTGCTTTTTTTTTAATGGCCTTCTTATCTGTCAGGTTTAGCTGTAATTGTGAACAGCTGTATGTCAACTCCTTTATTTCTCACCTTATGCATCTAATGCTTTATTCCTCATAGGAAAAAGGAATTCTCTTACACTATCTCAGATTACTGACCACTGTAGACTTGGAGATTTATGATAGCTGCTCACTTTTTAAGAGCCATCTTTTAAGAGCACAGAAGCAGGCAATTTCAAATTGTCAGAAGTCAAGCAAGCAGGGCAGAAGACTGGCTTGGATGAGCAGGGATCTTCTTATAGATCTTAGGTGGACAAGGACAGTGTATGGACATTGGAAGCAAGGACTACAGAGATGCTGTTTGTCACTGCAGAGAGAAAATTCATGTGGCCAAAGCTTCATTAGAGTTCAAGCTGGCCAGCACTGTGAAGGGCAACAAAAAGGGCTTTTTAAAATATGTTAACAGCAAAAAGGAGGATCAGAGATAACATTAGTCCATTACTTCATGAGGTCAGTCACCTCACAAATAGAGACATAAACAAAGCAGACATTTAATGCCTTCTTTGCCTCTGTCTTTAACAGTGATGATGGGCCCTGGGACCCCCAGAGCCCTGTGTTGGAAGACCATGACTGGGGGGATGACAAAGTCCCAGCTGACTCTGAACTTCTTTGAGATTTGTTGCTCCAGCTGGATGCACATAAGTCTGTGGGGCCCAATGGGATTCATCCCAGAGTACTGAAATAGTAGGCCGATGTTATCGCAGGCCCTCTCTCCATTATTTTTCAACAGTCTTGGGAGTCTGGAGAGGTCTCAGTCAATTGGAAGCTGGCAAATATTGTCCCAATTTTCAGTAAGAGTAAGAAGGAAGACCCTGGTAATTACAGGCCTGTCAGTCCCCCTTCAGTGCCTGGTAAAATTATGGAGAAGGTTGTTCTGGGAGTTACTTAAGAACACTTGAGAGACAATGCAGTCATTGATCATAACCAGCATGGGTTCATGAGGGAAAGTCCTGCTTAACTAACTTAATTTCCTTTTATGACAAGGTCACCCATCTAGTTGACCAAGGGAAGCCCGTAGATGTAGTGGTTTTTTATTTTAGCAAAGCTTTTGATACTGTCTCTCACAGTATCCTTCTGGACAAGATGTCCAGCATACAGCTAGACAAGTCCATAATATGTTGGATGAAAAACTGGCTGATGGGTTGGGCTCAAAGAGTTATAGTAAATAGGGTTACATCAGGCTGGTGGCGAGTCACCAGTTAAGAATATGGATTTTACTATGTGGTGATATATTGCTGCAACATGCAGTCTTAAGGAAATCTCATTATTCAGTGTTACTTTTAATCTTTATTTGCTTCCCTATATTTCATGAGGTAGCATAATCATTTAGCATCTCTTTCTACTTACAAATTATTATTTATAAAGTAGTTATCCTGGGCTGTTAGCTGCCCTACCCCTGAAAATGATCATTTTTTATAGATTAAAAGCTCTTCCCTCCCAAATATTTAACATGGAAAATGTACGTTAAATCCTGTTCTCCTCAGTACACTGTAAACACACAGCATCACATGAGTTGCTTAAAATCCCTAAGCATGTTAATGAGATTTATATCCACAAAGTTTTGTCTTGCTGCTTATTTTACAGAACCGTACTCTTCTGCCAGGCTTTTTGTTGGAGGAAATTTTCAGCACAGTAATATCTATGATACAGTAATACAGATCTCTGAGCAATTTGCTAGATCTCAGATTTGTATACCGGGAGATTTCTGAATGGTAATTACATTTTTAGTTATTTTACCCCTGAGAAATAATAACAACTGGATTTTTTTTTTTCCTAAAGAAATTAGTGAGGTTTGATTATATTTCAGTGAATTTTTAGGTGTATGTTCTAAGGAAGTGTTGACCATTTATTTCCCTTAGTAACTGACAAAACTGTCTTTCACTGTCTTTTACTAGTTAAGTGGTGGCAGGAACTATTTCACTGATGACTTTTCATAGCTGATGAGTTTTCAATAGATGTGACAGAACTCAGACAGAATGATGGGAGAAATTGTACAAATCATATACAGTAATCAGGGACTGAACTTTATTTCACAGTAGTTCTTTGTGTTTCGGTGATTTTTTTATTTTTTTTTTAAACAGTGAAATATGACAACATATTTTTTGAACATTAATAGTAATTGCAGCAGAAACATGTAAAAAATAGTGTGTGTGGTAATTTGATTTTTTTGTTGTTGTTAAGTCATAATTAGAGCAATAGATATGATGCTCTAACATTATATGATAGTCTTTTGGAATACCATTGTCCCAATCCAATGTTGGGGAAGGTTTCAATATGATCCCAAGAGTGAGATTAAAACACGAACGAGGTCAAATGCCATATACCCAAACCAGCTTGTATTATCAAAAGTATCAGAAGTAGAAAATAGTAGCGATAGGATAGAATGGAAGAAAAGGCAGAAATCAAGCAAGTTGGGATAGAGTTGCAAGAATAGTCACCACCATGGATCCAGCAGCATCCCGTTGGTCCTCAGTCTTCAGTTCTTGCGTGATGGGTGCACACCAGGGCTTGTCTCCATAGGGCATAGTCCAATGATGCATGCACATAAGTACTGTTCATGCACTGTTCGCGCGCTGCAGGTTTCGTCTATCACATGACCTTTGCGTGATCAACACCACAAAACAGTACCTTATCTCAAAGACTACAGTTTCCATGCCAACGGTAGTCTCAACATTCCTGCATGCTTTGCCTGCTCCAGCCTGTCTCCTCACCTGGATGCCTCAGTGACCTGATAATTGTCCTTATGGAAAGAGGAGTGCCCTGCTTAAACAAGCCATCTCTGGGATAAGTGGCTCCTCACAGCAAACAATCTTTCAGACAAATAGCTCGAGATTACAATTCAGTCTCTCCCAACCATAAGCTTCCATGTGGCTATGGGAACATTTTTACATTGGTTATGAGGATGCATTGATAAGACATTTATGAGTTGGACTGTTCTATCACTTGGGGTTCTGATAAGATACTTGTAAGGCTACTGTGATTTTGAGAATACTGTTCAGGTAGATGTGATGTACGTGTAAAAAAAAATCATTGGAATATCATTTAATGAAAAAATTGTGAACAGTCTTATTTTAATATCATCAAAGGAAATAAACAGATGAAACAATATAAAAAGGTTGCATTTTAAAAATGGTGTTAATATTTTACAAGATGACACCTTTATCTTTTACTATGTTGTTTTATGAAGCCAACAAAGTTTTGAAAGCCAGAACAACTGCTTTAAAAAGTGCTCTTTTGATGCAGTTTTATGTTTAATTTTGCTTCCTCTTTCTGCTGTAGTAAAGCCACAACTGAAAAAAAAAAAGTCAGAATCATCAAACCAAGTGTTTCAGTGTGCTCTCAGTGTTTGGTTTTGGTTGGATGTTTAGGTTTGGAGTAATGACATGTTAATTTTCTTCTTAAATTCTTATATGTATGGGAATTCCTGCATTATTTTTACTTAAATAATAATAAGCCATACAATTTTCTTTTTTTTTTTTCCCCTCTCTTTTTTTTTTTTTTTTTTTTCCTCCCCTCCTTCTAAAACTGATGTACTTCTACAGTTTTGGGGGAAATGAGCTTTAGCTGCTTATTGAACCTCTAAGAAAAGGGAGAGAATGACAAGCTGTGACTAAATGGGGTTATTGAGGAGCTCAGGAGAGTTGTAAGTTGATGGGTTTTTAGATATTCAGTTCCAACTGAATCCATTATTTCTTTTGCACTGTCCTGAGACTAGCTGGAATAATCTTATAGTTCCTTTGCTCTCCATGGGATCAAAACCCACTTAATTGAGATTGTTCCAGATGAATAATGCAGAATTGTAGTACCACAGGACATGCTACAAATTCTTTCAGACATTGAAAGATTGCCAGTCTGTTTTTTTTAGGAGTCCTAAACTGTTTATTCTTCTCCATTAATTTTGCAGAGCTGAGAGATGGGCAGGTGACAGTCAGAGAAAGGGATAGCTAGCAAAAGAAAAGAAGTATGGTAAATCTTTTATCTGCCTATGAAGGGGTGAATGAGAGAGATAAAGACAAAGAAAAGAGCAAAAACAGACAGGTGAAAACAAAGTAATAATTTCTCCTGAGAGTGATATTTAGAAGTAGCAGATTTGAGAAGCAGTAATGGGGTCCATGTCCTTGTGGTGAGCAGGGACACTTGAAGGAAAGGTGTGGAAAGGATTACATGAATGTCTAGACATGTTTTTCTTCCAATTACATCCTTTTACATAAGAACAAAATATGCTCTTTCTCTACATCAAAGTATCAAGGAAGCAATCTGTTCAACACAGATATGGTGCTATATAAGGGAGAAATAACCTACAATATAACAGATGAAATAAAGAAGATGGGCTGATATATGAGATAGACAAAAAGGCAAATATCAAATATTTCTGTCTTGTTTCCACATATTCCTTTCACCAAGTACATATGTTACCAATTTGATTATCAGTTTACATTTGTATATTTAAACTGTTTGGCCTGTGGGATCTTGGAACCACTGACTCCTACTGTCTTTGGATACTATGTCCTCATGAACATTAAAAAGGACACTTTGATAAAGTGATTCATAAATGACTTTACAGTGTTTTTTTCCCCCATCAAATTGATACATAAGGACACAGTTTGGCAATGTTCATTGCAAAGACCTGCCCTCCCACCTCAGTGCAGTAACTGTAAATAAGAATTACAAATAACAAACAAAACCATGGCACAGTTGCATGAATGATGCTTATAGGTGTTTATTCTTTGGACCTGATCAGTTGCATGGTTTGCTTTTTTTTTTAGCTCCTGATTTTGAATCAGAGGCCCTGTGTTTAAATAAGATTGGGTTTTGTATTTTGAATTGAAAAAATAGGTTAATTTTTAAACACAATAATAGGAATGCTTGTTTCCTTAGTAATTTATAAAATCCAATGTCATCTAAGAGCACAAAATAGCTAATTTGTTTAACAAAACTCCTATTCCAATGATGGAATGCAGTTTAAAAACATCTTGTTGTATTTTTGAGTAACTTCTACAACTATGTTACCATTTAAATTATTTCTGTTGGGTTGGACTAGTTTACAATGTTCACATGTGATAAAGGGTGTATTCAAACTGAATATGGTCTACCGGGTCCTGTTTCTCTCCAGGCTTTTTTTTGAAACTTCTCAGTTAAAATTGGTGCTTCCTGCCCATAATACATGCTTGTACCTTAACTCAGATTAAAAAAAAACGATGAGAAGTATCTCGGTCATGAACCTTGCTGGAGTGAGGCTCTGGGATTGAGTCTAGGGTAAAAATACAGCTCTAACACGGAAAGGAGACATCCTTTTTTATTAATCGCTTAGTCTGGTCTCGTGCACACTTATTTCTTGCTGCTTTACCATTTTCTGCAGCATGTGCTTTTGTTCTACTCTGTATTCACAAAACATCATAATAAATTAACATATTAACAGTATATGCTTCATCATACATAAGCATGCTAACCAGGGTGAAATACTGAATAAGGTTGGGAACATGGCACTGAAATATGTTAATCATAGACAAATGTTTCACCTGCAGTTTTCAGATAAAGCCCTATAATCAGTGTCTAAAATTACATTGAAGCCTAAGAATATTTTCAATCCAAGAACCTTTATGTGAGAGTTTGATTACTTAAGGACTTTAAATAAACTTCTTTAAAATCAAATATCAGTTTATTGCAAAATTATAATTTGTATATCATACAGAATTGTTCAGAATGTTCGTAAGATGACAAGCTAAATATTTACCTAGCCTTGGAACTATTATATCATTTATGATTTATTACATCATTTATGACTGGCTATGCAGATAGTCAGTTATCAACATTACCAATGATGTTTCTCCTGTGTTACTGCATGAGGCAGCCACCTAGTTTGCCTACTGGACAAATAATAATTTTCACTCAATATTTTTCTTTCTTGTTTGTTTTACTCTTCTCTTTACTCACCAAGTATCTCTTTCTTCATTTTCCTTCATATGGTGGTTTAACCTTGGCTGCATGCCAGATGCCCACCAAGCCACTCTATCACTTCTGTTCCTCAGCTGGATAGGGAGAAAATATGATCAAAAACTTGTGGCTCGAGATAAAGGCAGTTTAATAAATAAAAGCAAAGGCCACACACTGAAGCAAAGGGAACAAACAAAAAAATAATTCTCTACTTCCCATCAGCACACAATGTCCAGCCACTTCCTGGGAAGCAGGGTCTCAGCACACATAGTGGTTGCTTCGAAAGAGAAATGCCTTAATAACGAATGCCCCCCCCCCTCCTCCTTTCTCTTAGCTCTTATTGCTGAGTGAACATCAGATGGTATGCAATAACCCTTTTGTCAGTTTAGGTCAGCTGTCCTGGCTATGTCCCTCCCAACTTCTAGCCCAACTTCTAGCCACCCTCAGCCTAGTAGCTTTTGGGGGGCAGGAGGGGTTGGAGAGACAGCCTTGATGCTGTGTGAGCACTGCTTAGCAGTAGCCAAAGCACTGGTGTGTTATCAACACGTTCTAGCTACCAATACAAAGCACAGCACTATGAGGACTGCTGTGGGGAAAGTTGACTCCATCCCAGCCAGACCCAATACACTTGACTACATCACTTACTGTTTGTGTAGAGTGTCTGTCTTGCACTGTTTTCTCCTGAGATATTTCCATGTCAAAACTGGGAGTAGTTTATTCTGCTGCACTAGAAAAGAGCAGTTGTCCCCAAGTTACATTCTTAAACAATTCTCTTTGGAGTATGTGCATCAAAGTGATAGCTAAGAGAGGACTTAATTTCTTCATAGAAGAGAGATGTACAGCCAAATTTTCATTGCTCTGAAAAGTGCAAACTCATGGGGGAAGCAGATAATTTTCTGATGCGTGTCTTACAGAAGAGAAAAATGAAGCATACTGCTGCTGGTTATTAATCACTGCAGGTGAAATCAAGGAACTAATTTTTTATTTTTTTTAAAGTAAGGAATTTTAAAATATCCTTTACAGCCTTGTAGCACTTAGTGAACATCACAGAAGCCCATCCTAAAACTTGCTTGACAGCCTTTGTATTACTTAAGGATAACATTTGACTATTTTTATTTTACATTGTGCTGCAGGTAACTGCATAAAAATTTTATCCTGACATGCATACCCTTAATTTTAGCTTAGTGTTAGCATTTTTCTACTGCTTTACCTAAGATAGATATGCTGGCCTTCAGCAGCCTAACTCCATTGTGACTAAATTTTAAGGTTGGAAAGAAATATTCTTCACCTTTATTGATAATTTAGTACATTTTAAAAATAATCCCTGCTAACTTAGAAATATTACTTGACTTACCAATTTTTCCTAGTGGTAGAAGAAATGCCTAGGTGTACTTTAACAAGAAGGCTCTGACAATGTAGAACACCAAAGAAAATTTGTAGTGAATGTCTTTCAAGCTCTTCCCTCTGAGTTTTGTTTTGTAAGCTTTCTTTCAATTTTCTTGTGAGGTTTTCAGTTTCTGCATTAGCTTGAGAGTAGCATAGTGACTTTCTGCTGGAATAACTCTCTTTTTCAGAAAACTTTCCAGTTCTGAGGAGGTGACCTTTGAATCATTGTTAGCTATCTAACAGTGGGGTCTTTTGAAAACAATGCTTGGAAGAGTGGAACTATACAGTAGCAGATGAGGTAGTGATAGAAATACTACCTCTTACCATTTATAACAAGGCAATAATCAAGTGTTGCATAATCAAATTGTCCTACGATGCCAGTTAAAAGCTTTCCCTAAATACAGGTAGGGTAAAGGAGCAGATTGTAAAGGCAATGCAGTCACTAGGTCTTGCATGAGACTGGAAAGTAAACAGCAATTTTTATCAGCTTCAGGTTGAACATCCAGCTCTGACAGTGAAGGTAATTGCTGCATAATTGCTGTTTTGTTCTAAGAGTTTGTTGATTTGTCATGGCCCAGGTGTATTATATTTGCTGGCATATCACTTGGAATAATAAATCTGTAATTATCTCCAGCTACTTTGTTGGGAAAACTCATGCTGTACTCTGTGTTCTAGCAAAAGTGGCGTAAGGTGTTTGAGATTGTTAGGCCATCTTGTCAGGAAGTCATGCTATTTCTCTTGAATCAGAAACAGTAAGCAGGCAGCTATAGTTGCTCTTTTGAACCTACTTGTAATCTTTATCACTACTTCGACATCATCTGAGCTTCTGAGAAAGATAACAGATTCCCAAATAGTATTCAGCTTCACTTTTTCACTTCATCATCTGTATTTCATGTAATAGGTAAATGAAAATGGTAATAGGCAGATTATAGTAATTTTTCTGGCTACCAGGCTATTCACACTGTCATTTGCTTTAATCCTTTTAACTGGGCTGTCGTGTGATGTATGCACAATTTGAATAAAAGTTATTGCATCTTCAAGTGCTTTGATGTAATTCCTCTAGATGCAAGGTCTTTTCAGTATTGTTCCTGTGGATTCATGAACGAATTGGCCCAGGCGCATAATCAGAGCTACTAGCATTAACATTGTAGTAATACAGGACCTGGCAATGTAAACATTTAACTGTTCATGATCAGTTCTTTATACTGGTTCAAAAATAACACGACCCATGTGATCAGGACAGGTTTGTGGTTCCATGATACAGGGCTTCTGCATGGTTAAACAATGACTCTACAACTAGAACACATCTGTGAATAACCTTTGCAGTCTCTTTATTTACGGAATAATCTTATACAGAGTCAGTGATTTACCTGATTCCACGCGAAGGTGAATATTCCTGTTCTTCAGCTTTGTCTGTAATATTCATGAGATCAACTCTAAGAAGATTCAGGGGGTTTAATAATGAATTCTCTAATGCTTTTTAAATGTACATGACAGCTGTAAAGTCAAATGGTGTAGCAACAATGTAAAAAGTAACCCAGTAGGTCGCATGTTGATTTTTGTGAACGTGTTTTTTGTTAGTGAATTTTATAAGAAAACTGAAGTCTCTTGTAACACTTTTTAGTAATTTTGGAATGATAGTCTTATTATCCATTTGCATGCTTGAAGCGAAAAACACTTCTGCTTAATATAAAGGTATCTAATATATGTAGCACAGAACTCATGAGGTATGGAATTACTGTCCCTGCATTGTTATTTTAATGTACCTTCTGCTTCAGAATACAATATATTCGGGTAGTCTGAGCTGTCTTTCTGATATAGCAGAACCATTAACAGGATGTATGCAGCTGTGGTTTTTGAGACTCATTCTGTCTACATACAAGCAATAAAAGCTAGCCATACTTATTTCGTAGATGGTAAGTTTTGTCATACTTTATCAAACTACATCTGCTTTTCTGCAGTACTTATACTGAACTTTTTTTATAAGAAATTTTAGTAATTTATACTGCATTGAGTAGATGGCAATGGCAGCACAATTTTCCCTTTTTACACAGTTATGTCTATGCTTCTCTAATCTAACATTGTAGTTTTGTGTTTTTCTTGCTGTAGCTTTTGAAACCCTATTTATAATGGTTTCCTGAGTTGAATCCAGTTCATTTTTTGTTATAAAACAGGATTATAAATTTTGCTTCTATTATCAGTTTATCCTTACCAGCAGTGCTTATAGTCCTTCATAAAATGATGTCTGTAGTGAACACTCTACAGAATAGAATAGAATAGACCAATACATTTGGAAGGGACCTACAATCATCTAGTCCAACTGCCTGACCAATTCAGGGCTGACCAAGTTAAAAAATGTTATTAAGGGCATTATCCAAATGCCTCTTAAACATTGACAGGCTTGGGGAACAGCACCTTTAGTCCAAGACATAATTGTGTGGGTGTTCAGCTTAATTATTCTGTGAGTTGACTCCTTGTCATTGTCGTGGTTTAACCCCAGCCAGCAACTAAGTACCACGCAGCTGCTCACTCACTACCCCTCCACCTAGTGGGATGGGGGAGAAAATCAGGAAAAGAAGTGAAACTCGTGGGTTGAGATAAGAACAGTTTAATACAACAGAAAAGAAGAAACTAATAATGATAATGATAACAGTAATAAAATGAGAGCAGTAATAATAAAAGGATTGGAATGTACAAATGTTGCGTAGTGCAATTGCTCACCACTGGCTGATCGACGCCCAGTTAGTCCCCAAGTGGTGATTCTCCCCGCCCCCACTCCCCCCAGTTTCTATACTAGATGTGATGTCACATGGTATGGAATACCCCGTTGGCCAGTTTGGGTCAGCTGCCCTGGCTGTGTCCTGTGCCAACTTCTTGTGCCCCTCCAGCTTCCTCACTGGCTGGTCTTGAGAAGCTGAAAAATCCTTGACTTTAGACTAAACATTACTTAGCAACAACTGAAAACATAAGTGTGTTATCAACATTCTTCACATACTGAACTCAAAACATAGCACTGTACCAGCTACTAGGAAGACAATTAACTCTATCCCAGCTGAAACCAGGACAATCTTAATATAGAGTGATTAAATGAGAACCATCTTTAATATCAATTCAGTAACAGTTGCAAGTTATTCCCTCAGTAAACTTCTTCAGACTTGGGGGGTCTGCAAGGTTGTTTCTCTTCCATGTTCTCACTTCTCTCTCCAGCTGCAGTTTCTGTGCCTGCTGCAACCTTTTTTTCCCTTCTTAAATCTGTTATCCCAGAGGCGCTACCACCGTTGCTGATGGGCTCGGCCTTGGCCAGCAGTGGGTCCGTCTTGGAGCCAGCTGGCATTGGCTCTGCTGGACATAGGGGAAGCTTCTAGCAACTTCTCAGAGAAGCCACCCCTGTAGCCCCCCCTCTACCAAAATCTTGCCACACAAAAACAACACACATTTATAACTCATGCATTAAGTGTGCAGTAGTTCTTTAATGCCAGGAGTGCAGTCTCATATTTATCAGCAGCAAGTGTAATAATATACAGAATGGTCATTTTTTCAAAGGCAGTATATTACAGAAAGTGTCGTCTTCTCTTGAGCAGCTCTTGGATACTAATTTCAAATCTGTTGTTTCCACTCTGGTTTTTTTTTTCCTCTATTATACAAGTTATAAAAGTATAAAGTTATACAAGTATAAAAATAAATTACTGGCTTAACTGGTCTTTGCAAGAACTGTAATGCTGGATTCAGCTTTAGCAAGATACCTGCATGGCATATTTAGAATACAATGAGTGTAGAAAATACATTGTTTCTCTAGATTTTATTTTGCATCCACAAAAAAGCAGTAGGTAAAATCTGGCCAAAACAATAGCTCAGGATCAGCATGCAAATTTCTGGTGAACTATCAAAAATAAAAAGTTTGAGTACCACTTGATAATAAGCACGCTGTGCATCACTAAGGCAGCTGAAAAGCTGTATCTGGTAAGCAAAATAAAGTAACATCAGCAGGGATTTTGACCAAAGGACAGTCCCTTCTAACGTATTCTTTGAGTCTGTGTTGTAACTTATACATCATGTTGTACTTTAATAAGCATTATATGTCTGAACAGTATTTCCTGAACTACATGAACTTTATTTTCTCTTTTCTTCTCATATTTAATGAAAATGACATTAATACAGATTATAAAAAATGAGGTCTATGTATTAAACCTCAGACAAAGGCATGGTATTGTGTATCAACGCAAATTGATAATCCTTGAGTACTGTGTTCAGTTTTGGGCCCCTCACTACAGGAGAGACATTGAGTTGCTGGAGCATGTCCAGAGAAGGATAACAAAGCTGGTGAAGGGCCTGGAGCACTGGGGGAACTGGGGTTGTTTAGCCTGGAGGAATGGAAGCTGAGGGGAGACCGTATCACGCTCTACAACGACCTGAAAGGAGGCTGTAGTGAGGTGGGTGTTGGTCTCTTCTGCCAGGTGACTGGTGATAGGACAAGAGGAAATGGCCTCATGTTACAGCAGGGGAGGTTTGGATTGGATATTAGGAAAAATTTCTTTACTGAAAAGGTTGTCAGGCATTGGAACAGGCTGCCCAGGGAAGTGGTGAAGTCACCATCCCTGGAGATGTTCAAAAAACATGTAGATGTGGCACTTCAGGATATGGTTTAGTGGACATGGTGGTGTTGGGTTGATGGTTGGACTCGATGATCTTAAAGGTCTTTTCCAACTTAAATGATTCTGTGATTCTATGAAATTAAAAGGCTAATGAATGGTTATAAACAGCTCTTGAATATGTTTTGAATCAGACTGAAATAGTGCTCTTGTTTTCTGTGATCTTAATTTCTCTTACATTTCTATTTTAATAAATAATATAATTATTTATATTAAAAATTGCATAAGCTGTCAGTAAGCTTCCATAGAGGGAGGGGGTGAAGCAGAACATGAGAGAGGGAAAACAACATGAAGAATAGCTGGTGTACTTCTATACTTTGTTAGATGGTTATGTTATGTTCAGCAGTCTGCATTTAATCTAGAACATACAGTTTAAAAAGGCATTCAATCATCAGTTAAATATCTTTATAATTTAGAAGCCATACTTTTTGTTCCAGTCATTTATTTTAATCTTTAAAACATTTTGTATTACATTAAATGTACATACAGTTTGGAATTTTATACTTTTGTTTCATGCTTTTTAGATATTTCTAAGTCTTTCTTATGTTCAACTATGCATTAAAAGCAGATCACTTACTTAGGCATTTTATAGACTGGGATTTACTTCAATACATGGATTGGAAAATTTACTCTCAGCATCACACTGACATCTCTCCAATATTTAAATACTCTTTCAAACAACTTGGACACACAGTCATAGTAGTGATCTTGCTGGTGTTTTACATAGTGGGGAAGTATCTTCCTTAATTTTACTTAATCTTCTCCCACCCATATGCAAATAATCTTTTCTCTCTAATTTGTCTATTTTAACCATAATGGAGAGTGAAACAATAAAAACATTATTGCTGAAGCTGATGCATTACTTTGAGGTTGAATCATCGTCTCCTAAGTAAGATAAGACCTAGTTTAATTATTCTTTATTTTACCGTTTGGAAACTGAGCTTTAGCTATTTTGGCTGAAATTTCTGTACTCAATGGCTGTCTCACTTAAAGTGCTTATGGGCAAATTCAAACAAAACACTTCAGCAGCATTGAAGAACCTGGCTTCAGGAAAATACATTCTTTTATAGCCATTAAAAATGATTTGGCAACCTTTTTGATAAGTTCTAGTGTTCTTGCACATTGGATTAGTGACCTGAAATTTGGCAAGGGGATGAATATCTAACTGGATATTCAGTTTCTAAAATTCCAATTTACATAGGCTTACTCACCTGTTTAAGAGGATTTAGGTTATCAAAACTAAAATCCCCTAGAGCTTAGTCCAAGCTGTAGTGTAAACGGACCTTCTAGCAATACTTCTCTCTATTCTTCTTTTCTTTTAGGGGGGTGGGGTTGGGGGGTGAGAGGACTCCATTTCTAACTTGAAAAATATCTATATTCAACAACCACCTTTAGATGAAATTTAGATGCAGCTCTGTGGTGGATTACCTTGGCTGGCTGCCACATGTCCACCAAGCTGCTCTCACTCCCCCTCCTCAGCAGGATGGGGGAAGAAAATAAGATGAAAAAACTCGTGGGTTGAGATAAGGACAGGGAGATCACTCACTAGTTACCATCACAGGCAAAATAGACTCAACTAGGGGAAGATTAATTCGATTTATTGACAATTTAAAAAAAAGTAGGATGGTGAGAAACAAAACCAAAACTGAAACCACCTCTCCAGCCCTTCTTTTTCCCAGGCTCAACTTCACCCCTTCGTTCCCAACTCTTCCCCAAGTGGCACAGGTGGGTGGGGAATGAGGATTGCGGTCAGTTCATAACACTTTGTCTCTGCCGCTCTTTCCTCCTCATGCTCTTCCCCTGCTGCAGTGTGGGGTCCTTCCCATGGTCTACAGTTCAAGAACTGCTCCAGCATGGGTCCTTTCCATGGGGTGCAGTCCTTCAGGAATAGACTGCCTCAGCGTGGGTCCCCCACGAGCCCCAGGTCCTGTCAGAAAACCTGCTCCAAGCAAGCCACATAAGACAGTCTAAAGCCATCTGAAGCCAAAGCTCTGTGTAGAAATACAGATGAGGCCTCTCTGAAACAGCAGCAGAATGGAAGAGTTTTACCACTTAGATAAGTGAGATACGTGAGTTAAACCCTGTATAAAGAGCATGTGATTAATAAAGAATTTTGACATGGGTAAGAATAGTAATACACCATATTATAATATCATTTGTCATAACCTAGTGTTATAGTGGCTAGAGTGAGTAACATAAGTCACAGACAGGAGTATTTTGCTGGTATAGACTCCCCAGTAGACAGATACTTTGCAGTAGTGTGCTTACGCTCTGTGAAAATGTCAACAGACAATAGACAGATGCAGCTAAAATGAAAGTTGATAATGAGGAACAAATATCACTGTAAAAGATAATTGTCAGTCTCTTGCTGTGTAATTCATGTTGTCTAATTCTGGTTGAGAAGTTCAGGGTGTTCCATTGTTTCCCGTAACTGCTGTTTTTTTCAGTGCTGTGTAGGTATTTATTTTTACCATGCATGTTATTACTCCTGTGTGAGTGGATCAGCACACAAGTCCAGCACGTTTTGTTTGGTTTTCTGTTTTTTTGTTTTGGGGGTTTTTTAAATAGGAATTGGTAACTGTTTCTCTACAGACTCTTTTTTTTGCTCTGTTTTGTGACCTTCAGCAAAGGCAAAAGTAAGCTGGAACTAATAGTCTTTCAACCTGACTAGATGTTTAGCTCAGCAGAATTGGAAAGTTTTAATGACAACAGTTAGTACCAAATTAAAACTTGGTGGTAGTGTATAGTCACATGTATATTCCGAATATGATACATATAACCATCATGGAATCATTCAAGGCATTGGAGGACAAGATTTATTGATTGCCATTGAAGAAGAGTTGCAGAGCTGGTGCAGGTTGAAAACATTATTGCCCTAGATATTGTCACTAAGAGCAACATCAACAGACTTGAAAGGTTCCACAGTTGATATACTAGCTGCAAATAAATTCACAGTTGTCAGCAGATAAACTCTGGATGTGTCAAGGATGAATTCTCGATGATAGCTTCAATAGTCTTGGGTTTGGACTTCTATCTGCACACATTTCCCATATAAGAAGGATAGCACTATTCAGAACAGAAGGGTCAACAGTGTATGTACAAGTCTGCTTGACTTGTGCCATAGTGGCAGAAAAAATCCCCTGAACAACTTAATTTTCATTTATATGATCTTCAAAAGCATAGTGACAGATGGAGATGAAGCTATTAAATCTATTAAAACATTCTATTTTCCTGAAGATTTTCTAAAGATAAGAGTGAAATGCATTAGTCAAATCAGCAATGACACAAATGAGTTTCCTGCTGCTGCTGCTCATACTAGTAAAATAGTATATTGCCTGTTTTTATCATAACTTAGAATATTTTGTAAACACTAAAGGACCACATTCTCTACAGCTTCAATCTCTTTGTGGTGATTAACAACATGCTTATATTTTTCTCACTGAAATCACATTACTTAGTCTGTGGAAGAAAACCATTCTTATAAAATGAGAAAAACCCCATCCACTTAAATAAAGAGGATTCAGACACAGAAATTACAGAATTTATCTAGCTTCTAATAAATGGATTTTAGGCTTCATGCTACCTTAAAAACTATTTCAGATGTTTCTTCACACGGTGACTACCCATTAACATTGTTATTTCATTTTGACAGTCCAAGCAGTAACTGGTGGTCTAAGGGATATTCTGTGTATTCTCATTGGAACTGTTCGTGTAAAGGATCGCATACTTAGAAAAGATTCCTTGGTATTATTTTTCCATTTATTCTTTCTTGCTAGTGCCTAGTTTCTGTAGTTCTATAAAGAAAGCTAATAGTGTAGTTGTCTGCCATTGAAAGTTATATTAAGGGAGAGCTGCTGAAATCGATAGATGTTTTCTCTCTTTAACAAAACTACTTTATTTTTTGAGGTGTCACTATGTGATACAGCACTCCAGAATGTGGAATTGTATTTCAACCTTTAAAATAAAAATGTTGATAGTTGCATGAATCTTTCGTCAAGTTATGCAGGGACCCCTCTTCAGTCCAGCTAAAGTCAAGTACATTCAGGAAAAGCTGCCAGGAATTGGTTGACTATGCCCAAATGCAGTTCATCCAGGCTGAAGTAGCTGTGTTAATGAGAGCAAATGTAACATACCTCCTTTCTGCCTGTTCTCTAGATTCTTGATAGAGGGAAATTAGCTGAACAGGAAAGGTGTGGATGATTCAAAGCTGTAGTGGCTGGGGAGCAAAGAGGATTCAACAGGCAAACAGGAATATAAAGATGTATATACACACTGTAGCTTCAGAAGAACATAGCAGGAGGATAAAACATGCCTCCCCTGACATGCATCTACTCTTCACATCAAAATTATACTGAAACAAAACAAGTATTACTGTGATAAGGCTGAAGGAGGAAGACCATATTGATAGGGTCTTGGGGAATAAAGTTGTGTAGAAAGCAGAAATCTCTCGAGCGCAACATAGATGGAAGACAAACATTGCTGCTGATTCTCAGAACTTTAAGTGAAATTTTATCAAATGATAAAATACCAGCTGTTTTTTGCAAGCAAATCTGGAATTAACAAGATACTAGTATTTAGCAGTATTTCCACAGAAATCTAGGAAATGGTAGAAGCAGAAGGAGTTTGGAAGAGGAAAAATGGGACTACCCGTTTCTCTTAATATCTTTGATATGCACCAATACTCTAGTATTGGTACATGGTTACTGGCTTCTAGCTACTTTGCTCTCCTTCAGTCATTGTAATGCTCCCAGAGCAGAAAAAAAACGTATTTATATTTAGATTTTTGATATGTTTATTTAAGTTTTTAGGGAAAAAAAACCCAAACAGATCACCCAAAAGCTAAAATGTTGGTGACTGAACACATACCAATAAAGGAATGGTTAATGTTTTATTTATTCAATGCTATTGCCTGAAATGAATCAAAATACTATCAGCATCAAACCCAGAACCCAGAAAATTAAGATTTAATGTTAAATTAATCTGAACTCAAAGTGAAGAATAAATATGAGGTTAAGTTTGACAGAAATTAAAGTACTGAAGTACTAAAGACTATAGTACTGAAGACTGCTGTCTGTAAATTTTAATATGTGTTTTAAAGGGTTATGGAAAAAATATCACCCTGAATTAAACTCTAAAGACAATTCCATAAAGAGAAGAAAGACACAACTTATAGTTGAAGGTATTAGAACATTTTCATTTATTTTTTGAACCAGTGCTATGTTATATCAGTTCATATGTATAACTATCTTCCTTTTTTTCCAAAAGATACGTACTTTAACCCCAGCTTTTGTGAATGTTCATATGAATGAGAAGTCCCATGGTGCGATTAGACTGTTTGTGTGGATAGAGTTCTACAGAACAGTTCATTTTCTAAACGTAAATTAAGAAAGTAACTTTTCTAAACGTAAATTAAGAAAGTAACTTATTTTATTGGAGATGCAGTTATTATTTAAAGCCCCACATGGCTCATTCATTAGGTGGGCCACTTTATTGCTGGCTGACTAGTAAATAACTCAACTCTAAAAGACAGAACATGGCACTGAATAGGAAAAGAAGAAAGTATGTATATCCATAAAGTCTGTAAGTACATACAATATATAATAGAACATAATTATGAAATATTTTATGCTTACAGTAAAAAACATTAGATAAATTTTACAATAAAAATCATGCAGATATAACTGCTGTCCCTCTGGAAATTCTGTTGTCATGGAGAATGGCTGTAACTAGTTTTTCCATATACTGGAAATGTTGAACGCTTGTGATACACATAGAATAACTACTTCCAATGATGGTGGCTGCCATTGTTTTCCCACTGCATTCTCAGAGGAACCTCATCTGATTTTCCCATAAGTCACCGTAGTCCCATTATCCTCCCTCAATTAATTATGCTTTTTTTTTTTTGTGAAATGCTCACATTCTGGCTTGTCACTTTGTGTTATCAGGAACTGAGAAGTACCCTGACAATTGGCACAGTTCGCCAAGGATGTGGAAATTATCAATGCCTACATAGCAGGGAAAGAACAGCTGCTTCTTTTATACCCCCCCCCTCGAATTTCACTGACTGACTCTATACCCTTGGACGGGTGTTCTGTGTAACACATTATACACTAAATATCTTGTGAATTCATACAAGGACAAGAGCTGATTGTATTCATAAATCATCCTCCTCCTCTCCTTTCCTGCTTTGTGTACCTGTTTCTTCTGTAAGACAACCGAGGAGCACAAAGAAGGTGCTGCAACACACTCTGATGACTCTGATGGGTCTCACCTGGGGCAGTCATGCACAGCTGCAGGTCCTTATGGAATGCACCTTCTCATGGTTTTGATGCATTGTTCCAGCCTGTTTGTATTTGAATTCAATGCAGTTCATTCCCTATTCTCACACTTGCTATTTGCTAGAAAAATAGCCAACCACACATAAGGGCAGGTCTATCTTTCCTATCTTATAGGAAAACAAGCAAACAAACAAAACCAAACCAAAAAACATAAAACCTGTTATGGTCAGAATTGAGGCTAAATAAATCAATCAGTTGTTCTGAGTGAGAATAGTGATTAAGGTGCAAATTCTTTAATATATCGGGAACTCCCAAGACATGGAATCTGTAGATAAAAATCTGATAGTTAGAATGAAGCAAGGGTATTGATAACCTCTAAAATATAACTGAAAATCACATGACACTGGGCTCTTTGTTCTTTTGGAAATGAACTTCCATCCTTTGTTTATAAAAATACTCATGCTTTAATAGTAACAGTTAATAGATAATATTATTTCCTTTATTTGAAGATATATACATAGTAATATTTAGGAGAAGGTATCTTCTGTTGGGTCATTCAGATTGCCTTCTGTTCTGTTTCCTGATCACAGCAATATCTAAACCCTATTACATAGAAATGTGACCAAACCTCCAATCTTTTCCCATGTAAGCTGGTAAGCATAGTCTAAGATCTTGCTGAAATTGGTCCATAACTGTTTGTCTGCTATGTATCTTTAAGATTCTTTTTCTTGAACATACATACTGTGAAGACATATGGCATAGTTTACCAGTTGCTTGTATATGTATCATCCTAATTGACACTAAGAAATATATGTTCTTGATTCATAAGTGTTGTGGCTTAACCCCAGCCAGCAACTAAGCACCATGAAGCTGCTTGCTTACTCCCCTTGGTGGGATGGGGGAGAGAATTGGAAGAGTAAAAGAAAAAAATGGTGGATTGAGATAAAGACAGTTTATTAATAGGTGAAGTAAAAGCCGCACATGCAAACAAAGCAAACCAAGGAATTCATTCACCCCTTCCCATCGGCAGGCAGGTGTTCAGCCATCTCCAGGAAAGCAGGGCTCCATCACGTGTAACGGTTACTTGGGAAGACAAACGCCATCACTCTGAACATCCCCCTCCTTCCTTCTTCCCCCAGCTGTATATGCTGAGCATGATGTCATATGGTCTGGAATATCCCTTTGGTCAGTTGGGGTCAGCTGTCCCAGCTGTGTCCCCTCCCAACTTCTAGTGCATCCCCAGCCTACTCGCTGGTGGGGTGGGGCAAGAAGCAGAAAAGGCCTTGGCTCTGGGTAAGCACTGCTCAGCAGAAACTAAAACATCCCTGTATTATCAATGTTATTTCCAGCACAAATCAAAAACATAGCCTCATAGTAGCTACTATGAAAAAAATTAACTCTATCCCAGCCAAAACCAGAACAATAAGTTATTGATTTTTGTTTTCCTGCTTGTTGCTTTTTGAGTGATTTTTCTCCTCATGGTTTAAGTTCTAATGTTCAAGATAAATGTTTATACTATCAATGGTTCCTTGTGCTTTGTGAGTAGAAGTTGTACAAATACATAATGCTGTCTTTTCCTAGCTCTTTGAATAAGCAAGTCCTGCAGTGGGAACACTAGCATGGTAATTTCACAACCAAATTAGATATGTATTATGTATTAAGCAATGTATATATAAATTGTACATACCCTTGTGTTTTGAAGTGGGATTATATGGATTTTTCCCCATTATCTTGTAAAATGTCAGTTTGTCAATATATGCTGGTGAATGTTTGTAGCTTTTGACATAGCAAATTCAAATATCAAACAGCCAGCTTCATTTTTTTTGAATTACATACTGAAACTCTGTTTCTTTTCACATACTAGTATTTGGTCAATCCAGTATGCTTAGTTGCAACAAATAGCATGTAATGAATTCAAATGCAATTCTACTAATGACAAAACAAATGTAGTTGTCTGTCGTATTTATATATTGATATGGTCAGTGGAACAAAAAATGGGCATTATTCTAAAATGCTGTTAAAGAGTGATTGGTCTTTGCCTGGTATTTCCCTGAAGTACTATAGATTTTGAATCTCTGCTGAAATGATGGCAAGTCTTCAGTATTGTACTTTTCCACTGTGCACCAGTGATCTCTTTTCTTTCAAAATCGTTTTCCCTTATAAGAATCACATGCTTATCTTTTATTTTCCCTTGAGTTACAGGAGAGAAGAGATAGACAAATTACCTCTTCAAGCCCTAACTCCAGTGCCACTCTGTCAAAATGAATTTGTGTAGTAAGTGACCATTTCTTTTCCCCAAGGGCCATTTAGTCACCTCCAGAATGTGCCTGTCCTTCACAAAGACAGAGGATAAGAGAAAAAGAACATTCCGATCTTGGTATCCCTATACTGGTAGCTACTGTAGCTTTGGGCTCTCCCTTCAGTGCATCACTGATTGGAAATCTACTTAACCCTTCAGTGAGATACACAAAAATAAAAAAAGGATAATTTAAAACAAAATTAGAGGCTTACCTTAATTTTCTTTCTATTTTTCTTTTATTTTTTGCTTAATTTGATATGTGTTCTAGATATTGCTTGTGAGAAAATATATAGGTAATTATAAGCTCCGTTCAGTGCACTGCGACCACAGACATCAATTTTGTATGACCAAGTTTCCAAAATAATGAATATCCTAAACAGTCTCAAAAGGAGTTAGTCTTTAAAAAAAGTTTTATCTCTAACATCACAAGAAATCATGCCTCCTTATACTGTTAATGTTCTTCTATGTGAAGTAATTTCTGAAAACAAAAATGGATATTTTTTTCCTCTCCAAAGCCTTAAACCTCAAAAGATCATGCCTGATCCATTATTAACACATTTAACAAACTGTATTTATGCTTAGAGGTGCTTCTCTTTTTTTATAATACTACAAAACAAAAAAGGTCTATCTAACAGAAATAATATTAGCATAAGTGCTTTTTTTTCTTAGGCACAAATAGCAATACTCATCTTTTGGATCACAGATTTATATGTCAATGGTAGTAACCACAGGAAAAGAAAAATCCATCCTAGCCATCTCTTATTGTAGCCAATATGAACTGCAAATCTCAAAAAGCAGAATAAATTATAAAAGAGAGCATAAATAAAAATGTAAAAATACAAAGTAACCAAAATGTAAAACAAAATACAAAAATGTACTTAAGAAATAAGACTACTTTTGACTTTTCAAAGGCAGTCATTATATATAATAAACTTCTTCCAAATGCTTATACTATGCAATAATCTGTAAAAATAGTGTTTCCACTAAAGTTTACGCTATAACAACTTCTGCTGTGCATTGCAACTTTGTTATACATGTGCATTATGTGAAGGAATGTGTTAAGTGATATTTTTCGTCAAACTAAAACAAAGCAATGGATTCTTACATGCAGCTTTGTTGGTAGGAATTCAAGCTATGTTCCAGGAGGGTAGCCCATAATACCTTTTATTTCTCTTCACTATTTGGTGACTCATACTAAAGTTTCCAATTTTATCTAATTTTTTTAAAGTTTTAATTATGGCATTACTAATTGAGCTGTTTGAAAACTTACTGTTTCTTCTGCTAATCTTAAACAACCATAGAATAATTTCTATTTATCATAAATGCATTATTTACAATGAGGGACTAGTGCGAGTTTATCAAGAAATGAGACTTTGTCAGGCCTGGAACCCAAGTTCTAAGGTGGTGTTGAAACAAATATGCAATGCAGGGAAACTGAAACAAGGATTGTAGAGCTAGCAGTAAAAAAAATGTGAATATGAATATCATTTGCCCCCTTAGTGATTTCAAACAAAGATGAAATAGTGATCTTTCCTAAAATTGTGTTATTTAAAATGTGATTATCTGACAAAAGCCTGGAAAGCAGTATTTTTTGTCTTATGTGTTTCAAAGGAAGTTTATTGACATTCTCTGAACAAATCTAAAAGCTATTTGCACTTCAATCAAAAAAAAATAAATTCTTCTCCTAAGGAGAACTAAATAACAACAAAAATATTCTGTTTCAAATTCAGAAATGAACTGATGCTAACATGAAATTTACAGAGAGTATAAAAGTGGTATAAGCAAGGCTTGCAGGAAAAATTAAAGTAATAAAGGAAAGATTTGCTATAAATGTAAATGCTTATGAATGGGGTTTAGGGATGGTTTATTTAATTTAAAACTGTCATTCAGATAACATCTTGTTCAACTTAATTCCATCTATGAAAGCAAAGGAAGTATAAGACTACGGATGTAATATCTCAAATACAGTAATCACATAGCATAAAGGAGAATAGTAATTTTTTTTTTCCAACTAACTCCTGTAAATAATTATACTCTGCCTAAGAACTTTTTGAATGCAGAATCAGTTTCTTTAAATCTTCCTAACAGGGATGTCTGATAAAAGACAAGATGAGCGAGCTCACTGTATCAACTTTGCTCAGCTATATATCTTTTTAAATTTGACAAAAAACAGGGAAACTCTTGCTATTTAGGGTAAAATAATAATTAGAGAAAACCATTGGCCCAACAGCTACATCAGAATAGTAGCCCCAAAAGAGAATAAGTAGGTATAAATACATTTACTGTCTAGTATATATTCTATGAGAAAACTACATTAAGTTACTTGATGTAATCACTTGCTGGAGAACTAGTTTATAGAATGTGTTTGTTTTCCCAAATGAAATGTGAAGTGACTTAGGCATTTAGAATATTATTAGTTTACCAGGACAGCCTAGGAAAACTTTGTATTTCTTCAGCAGTTAAAAACTTGAGTAGTTCTATAGGTTTGACATTAACAGTCTCATCAAGACTGAAGATAGAAGGAGTGAGTTTGTGTCTTTGGGACATCTTTGTTTCTTCAGGACAGCTTTAACTTTCATTGAAGGTCTGTGTTCTGGGGAGAGTTTTAACATGTTTTTTATCTTTCTTTAAATTATGAATTATATTCTTATTTTCCTAGAAATGTTTGAACAAATACAAATAAACCAATAAGAAATGTTGATGTTTGTTGTGATTTTTTGCTAGATGGTTTTGTTTTCTTGGTTTTGTTTTTTTCTTTAATAAAACAGAATAATAAAGCCTGTCAGATCTCTGCAAAGTCTTTTTTTTTTAAATAATCCTCAACTCTTTTTCATTTCCTTGTTGAAATGGAATGTTCTTTATTTGTTTTTTGTCACATTTCAATTGTTTTCAGAGCATTAATAGCTGAAAGCTTTGAGAAATGAGTTGTATGCTGCTGACAATATGACCCTACAAAAATTCTTTGAGTTAAAATCAAAACACTTGCTTTTTTTCTCATAGTCAAACTACCAAATGTGGAAACATAAAAAAGTGGCAGCAAGACCTTTAAAGAGAAATTTTCAAACTATGGTTCAATGATATTTGTTGCTATTATTATTACATGTGATGATTTTATTTTAAGATTTCTGTCCCTTTTTATAGTTGGGATCTCTCATGAAAGAATTTTGTGATAATTGGGATAGAGAAGGAAAAAAATCTTCTGTACTGAATTCCCATAACCTATAGACCATATTTCCTGCATTTGTAGATGATGAATGCATTCCTAAGTTTTGTATCTTGAGCAAAACATTTTCTTTACAAGTTTCTAAGACATAGCAGACTTCCAAGGGTACTGAGAGAGCTGGTGAATCTCCTTTCAAGGCCACTTTCTATCATCTTTGACAGTTTGTCGAGCTTAGGAGAGATCCCCAAAGACTGGAAAAAAGTTGCATGATCTTCAACAAAAGCTAAAAGCTTGACCTGTGCAACTTCAGGCTGACCTTTATTTCAGTTCTGGGGAAATCACGGATGACTTCCTCTTGGAAGCCGTTTCCTGACACATGAAGAAAGTGACTGGGAACAGCTAGCATGAATTTATCAAGGATAAATCACACCTGACCAAGCTGATTGCTCTTCTATAGCGAATCACTAGGTCACTGGACAAGGGGAGAGCAGTGGGTGTTGCCTACTTGAACCTTGTCAAGGATTTTCACTCTGTCCACTCATCCAGGGTTGGGTATATGAATATAATGTCCTCACTTAGATGCAAGAATACTGTAGGAGATAACCGAATGGGTGAAAAAAAGAAAAAAAGAAAACTACCAAAAACCCAAACCAACCAAGTGAAAAAAAGCACCCCGTAGGGGTGGATAGAATAGAGGGTAGTGGTTAATGGATCATACTGCACTGGAGGCCAGGAGCAAGAAGAGTACCGTGGGAGTCTGCTCTGGGATATTCCATTTTCTCATTGACTGTGAGGAGGCTATGAAGTGTACTCTCATCAGGTTTGCAGATGACATCAAATTGGGAGAAACAGTAGAATATGCTCAAGAACAGTGCTGCTATACAGAAGGACCTATACAGGCCAGACAAATGGGCCTATAGGAGCTGTATGAAATTCAACAAGGGCAATTTCTAAGTCCTGCACCTGGAAATTAATAACTCCCGCACATAGTAAAGGCTGGGGAGTGGCTCTCCAGAAAAGGCCATAGTGCCCTGGCAGACAGCAAGCTGAGTGTAAACCAGCAGCATGTCTTGGCAGCAGAGAAGGTCAAAAGCATTCTGGGCTGGATTAACAGGAGCACATATTGATGGAAGTGATTATTCTCCTTCACTTGGCCCTTCTTAGACTCCATCTAGAATAGTCTATCCAGTTATGAGAGACTGATTACCTCTAGTGAGTTCAGTGGAGGGCTGCCAAGGCTATCAGGGGCTGGAGCACTTGCCCTGTGAGGAGAGCCTGAGGGAGCTGGGCTTGTTCAGCCTGTAGAAGTAGGGTCTAATAATCAGCCTGCCAGTAGCTATGATGAGGTTCTTGAGAAGACAGAGGCAGGCTCTTTACACTGGTACATGATGGGACGATGGGGAAACAATGGGCATAAGAACAAGAGATGTTCAGACTGGATATAAGGAAAAACTTTTTCCTATGCAGATAGTCAAGTGGTGGAACAGGTTGCCCAGAACAGTCTCCATCCTGGGAGGTTTTCAGCAGGCAGCTGGATAAAGTCCTGAGCAACCTGGTCTGACCTCAGAGCTCAGCCTGCTTTGAGCAGGAGCCTGTCCTAGAGACCCCCTGAGGTCCCTTCCAGGGGACCTCAGGGAAGGGATCAGGAAAGCCTGCACAGCTAGAGCTGAACTTGACTAGGAATGTGAAAAATAACAAGAAGGGGTTTTTTCAGCTACGTAAGACAACAAAAGAAGATGAAAGAAATTGTATCCACCCTTATGAGCAAAATGGGAGATCTGGCTGCAACCAACATGGAGAAGGCTGAGGTATTCAACAGTGTTTTTGCCTCGATCCTCACCAGCCAGTGCTCTAGCCACACTGCCCAACTCACAGAATCCAAAGGCAAGTACTGGGAGAATAAAGTACTGCTCACTGTACAAGATCAGGCAGGTTCAAGACCCTCTAAGGAACCTGAATGTGCACAAGTCCATGGGACCTTATGAGGTGCATCCAGGGGTCCTGAGGGAACTGGCAGATGAATTTGCTAAGCCACTATCCATCATATTTGAAAACTTGTGGCAGACTGGTGAAGCTCCCCCTGACTGGAAGAGGGGAAACATAACCCCCATTTTTAAAAAACGAAAAAAGGAAGACATAGGGAACTACAGGCCAGTCTCACCTCTGTACCCAACAAGATGATGGAGTGGATCCTCCTGGAAACTATGCTAAGGCACACGGAATATATGGAGGTGATTGGTGACAGCCAACATGGCTTCACTAAGGGCAAATTGTGCCCGACAAATTTGGTGGCCTTCTACAACAGGGTTACAGCATTGGTGGATAAGGCAAGAGCAACAGACGTCGTCTACCTGGACTTGTGCAAAGCATTTGACACTGTTCCACACAACATCCTTGATGGAGAGACATGGATTTGACAGGTGGACCACTTGGTGGATAAGGAATTGGCTGGATGGTTGCACTCAAAAGAGTTGGGGCAATCCCAAGCACAAATACAGGCTGGGTGATGAGTGGATTGACAGCAGCCCTGTGGAGAAGGACTTGGGGGTATTGGTGGATGAAAAACTGAGTATGAGCTGGCAGTGTGCTCTCACAGCCCAGAAAGCAGCCTGGGCTGCATCAAATGAAGCATGGCCAGCAGGTTGAGGGAGGTAATTCTCCCCCTCTATTTGGCTTCTGTGAGACCCCAAATGGAGTACTGTGTTTGGCTCTGGGACACCCAGCATAAGAATGACATAGACCTGCTCGAGTGCATCCAGAGGAGGGCCATGAAGATGATCAGGGGGCTAGAACACCTCTCCTATGAGGACAGGCTGAGACAGTTGGGGTTGTTTAGCCTCAAGAAGAGAAGGCTCCAGGGAAACCTTATAGCAGCCTTCCAGTACCTAAAGGGGGCCTAGAGGAAAGGTGGGGAGGAACTCTTTAACATGGAGTATAGTGATAGAATGAGGGGTAATGGGTTTGAACTGACAGAATGTAGATGGAGATTAGATGTAAGGAAGAAGTTTTTCACTGTGAAGGTGGTGAGATGCTGGAACAGGTTGCCCATAGAGGTTGTGGATGCCCCATCCCTGGAAGTGTTCAAGGCAGGTTGGATGGGGCTTTGAGCAACCTGATCTAGTGGAAAGTGTCCCTGCCCATGGCAGGGGAGTTGGAACTAGATGATCTTTAAGGTCCCCTCCAACCCAAACCATTCTATGATTCCAGCTTGAATTGCCGTATGAGCTTGTGAAATGCATATGGGTGAGAAATGCTTTTTAGAAGATCCCTCCATGCTTGTAACTGCCAGTTCAGGACAGTATGTAATTTGAAAGAATATCATAGCTGTAACAATTATAGAAATGAGAGAATCATTCAGATGCCTTGCAGTTAAGTCTACTGAGCTAAAATGTTATTTGAGTATACAAAAGTTATTTTTGCATGTGTGTACATAATGTGCGTGTATACGAATGTGTATATGTATAGCCTCCTTTTGACTTTGGGCAATTCTTTTTGTGTCACTACTACCTTTTTTTGCCATGTCATTAGTTCATCAATTAAAGCTGTATTGGAAAATGGACAGTGTTTGCACAGTGGGATGCTGGTCTCTGTTGCTAGTTTTAAGCGCTCATGTACTACAAGTGATATTTTACTTACTACTATAATTGTCTAAAATTTTACAAAATAAAATAAAGTAGGAAAAATTTTCCGTGTATACTTTTAATGTCAAGTTTCTATTAAAACAAGAAGATCTGATTTTTCTAAGATTTTTACATAGAATTTTCTCCTTAAGCTGGAGTGTAGAACCAGACTCAGTGGTGTGTTTCAGCAACTGTTATGCAGATTATTTTCATTTGCTTATAATAATGTACAGTTATTTTCTAGATGTGAGCATATACCCACAGGGAGTTTGTTTTATTCTTCTAGAAATAAATTCTTTATTTATTTCAACAGAAATTGAAAAGGAAAGCTGTGGGGATCCTGGAACACCATTGTATGGTATCAGAGAAGGAGATGGATTTTCTAACCGTGATGTTTTAAGGTTTGAGTGTCAATTTGGATTTGAATTAATTGGAGAGAAATCTATCATTTGCCAAGAAAACAACCAGTGGTCTGCAAACATACCTATTTGTATTTGTATGTACCAAATCTTTTATTATTATTATTATTATTATTATTCATATATAACATTATGATACGTTTTTCCTTATATGTAATAGTTTGTGTGATTGATAGCAGAGTTAGCACAATGCAATTAATTCTGCTGATAGGATGAATTTACTTTTGTTCAGTGGTGTCTTTGCCTAATGATTATGCCCAAGACAGGTTCTAGAATGGCTAAAATATTTTTTTCTTTTACTAGCAAGTATTAAAGCAGTTGTCTTTATGTGATTTGACATAATGTTTTTTATTGGCTTTTT
This sequence comes from Haliaeetus albicilla, assembly GCF_947461875.1. NCBI lineage: Eukaryota > Metazoa > Chordata > Aves > Accipitriformes > Accipitridae > Haliaeetus > Haliaeetus albicilla. Next base: position 59,886,968 of record NC_091485.1, on the reverse strand, counting down.
TTGTAGGATTCTGTAGATTTTGTATGTGTGATACACTTTTTATAGCTACTCTTATAAGTTAATAAATTTCCTTAGATGAGAAGTTGTTGAATTGTAATCAAGGGTTTAAATTATTTACATTTTTTCCCCATGTATTATATATGAATGTCTTTTAGCACTTAAATGATCATAGACATTTATAGCTCTCTTGCAGTTACGTTATACAGCGTAAGTGAAAACCATGTTGTGATAAGTACTTGTGGCAACACCCTTCGTAACATTTCCACTAAAATAGCACAGATCAAATCTATTCAGAGTGCAATCAGTTGCTTTCATCCCTGCAACTCAATTTAATATGGCTTAACTGAAATGGTTGAATTTAAAATATTATCCTGATAACAACAAAACAACTCTGTTGTCTCTTTGAGGCTAGTTAATTTCTTGTGCTTCTGTGTGAACAACAAATGATAAGCGTGCTATTGACTTTCTGCCTCTTTAATGGGCTCAGTGAGAGGTCTGCTCATCTAAACAGTTCCCTAAAGGAGAAAATAAGTGGTGCCAAGTGATTAAGGATTGTTGAACATGGGTAAATTATAAGGACTGCTGTGGGCTTCCAGTGCAACAGGATGTTCTTTGTTACCTGGGGTCTCTGCTTGGAAGGTAGTTTTATTGAGGGGAAGGGAATAAGATAAAAAAAAAAAAGAACCTTCTTTCTGGCTTCACACATCGTAACAAATACTGAATTATTCAGTTGAGGTAATCAACAAGTTTAAGGACCCCTTATAAAAAATTAGTAATAAAATAAATCCTTATTGAAACATTTTATTCTATTATCTAATTTCTTTCTCTCTTTCTTTGGCAGTTCCTTGCCTTTCCAATTTCACTGCACCAATGGGAACAGTTCTTTCACCTGATTATCCAGAGGGATATGGGAATAATTTAAACTGTATCTGGACAATAATTTCAGACCCTGGGAGCCGAATCCATCTCTCTTTTAATGACTTTGATTTGGAATCTCAGTTTGACTTTCTTGCAGTTAAAGATGGTGACTCTCCAGATTCCCCCATAATAGGAACATTTACAGGTGCTGAAGTTCCTTCCCATCTTACCAGTAATGGTCATATTTTACGTCTGGAATTTCAAGCTGACCATTCAATGTCAGGACGTGGATTTAACATCACTTACAACAGTAAGTAATATTATTTTTTCATGTATGTGTGTGTTTTGTTTTCAACATACAGTTTAGGAGATATGTATAAGTATGTAAAAATGACATGGTAATACACCTTCAAACATATCCTATATACCTACAGATACCTAATCTAGGTGTTTAGATTGTCTTTCAAATACAGTGTTAGGGCTGAAAATATGTGCATATTTATCATTTACAACATTAGAAATCGTTGTGATGGGAGTGTTTAGAAGACCGACAAATCAGGCCAGTTTCAAACTGTAAAGCAGAACTTTACTAAATTTGTTAACAGCACACTTTGTGCTGCTGGTTAAATCCTACATAATGTTAATCACCAGCATTACGTATACAAAACTGTTGCTCTTGTACACTCATATTCTGGTGTAGCTGTGAATGCATATAATATCCTGGAGCTGCAGTCCACGCTAGCTCCTAGTCACCACAGTTAACGTGGGAAGCTGTAGGATCTCTTTGATAAGAGAAGTCAAACCGCATGTTGTTTAACCCCAGCCAGCAACGAAGCACCACACAGCCACTCACTCACTTCCCCTCCACCCAGTGGGATGGGGGAGAAAATCAGAAAAAGATGTAAAACTCCTGGGTTGAGATAAGAACAGTTTAATACAACAGAAAAGAAGAAACTAATAATGATAATGATAACACTAATAAAATGACAGCAGTAATAATAAAAGGATTGGAATGTACAAATGATGCACAGTGCAATTGCTCACCACTGGCTGATCGACGCCCAGTTAGTCCCCAAGTGGCGATTCTCCCCGCCCCCACTCCCCCCAGTTTCTATACTAGATGTGATGTCACATGGTATGGAATACCCCGTTGGCCAGTTTGGGTCAGCTGCCCTGGCTCTGTCCTGTGCCAACTTCTTGTGCCCCTCCAGCTTCCTCACTGGCTGGTCTTGAGAAGCTGAAAAATCCTTGACTTAATCTAAACACTACTTAGCAACAATTGAAAACATCAGTGTGTTATCAACATTCTTCTCATACTGAACTCAAAAACATAGCACTGTACCAGCTACTAGGAAGACAATTAACTCTATCCCAGCTGAAACCAAGACACTGCAATAGGCTTGTCTTCTTTTCCTCTGTTTTGCCTTCCTTGTGGCTTATGATTTTAAGCTATTTTTCCCATTCCCAGAAAAGGAGGAGTCCTGTTCTCCTGGTGCTACTTACCTTGTTCTTTTTCGTCTTGCCAGTCATCCTTGTGTATTCAGGAGGATGTCTGGCCTATTTACAGTCCCTTGTGCTTATCTTGTCTTTTGTTTAGCAATTTTTTTCTACTTGGATGCCTCCTATGTGCAACTACACCTGTCTATCTTTGCCCTTTTGGTGATCAAATTGCTCACATGCTTATGTAAAATGCTTGTGTGTTGTGCCGGGCTACACCATTACAATGTTAAAAAGAATACTATCATACTATCGTTAGTTACTCTGGTTTGGTATGCTTGTATAGAGGCTGGAGGTAGGTTCCTATTAATTATATCCTGATTAATGCATTTTTAACTTAGAGCTGTAACAGCCATGGGGAGAGAAATTTCTAGACTGCCATTCAGAGCAACTGCAGTAAATAGTAGTCGAGCTTCTGTCTTGAGCGCTCTGGATTGTACCTACCTATTTGTAGCTTTTGGAAGGCAAACCAACATCTTCTGTCACCTTTTGTATTGAGTTTATCTATTACACAGAAACAGAGAGTTTCTCATTAAAATGGAGTTCTGTGTATTTCACTTGCTTCTGTCCTGAGGGAGGTGAAAAGGTTGAAACTAACCAAAAACGTAAATAGCTCCACATTTACTACTTGGCACTACATTTAATGACAGCATAATAATTGAAGGTGACATTAAATGTCTTCTCCAGTACTAAATACCATTAGCACTTACTCACATTACTTTTTGCTGGCAAAATCATTACATTTCTTCTGAAGGACATATGAAGAATGGCCTACGTTGTACTGCTATCAAATAATTTGGCATTTATTCTACACCAAAGTCCACGCAGGATATATTCCCAGCTAGGGAAGACATGATGATGCAATATGTAAGCCCACAGCATGAATAACACTGCAAAACATAGTGTGAGGCTTTCCTGGGAGCATATGCAAAATTGAATTTTGCCACCCCAGCAGTGAAGAGAGAAGGACTGGGTTTAGCCAAGTTGTTCTTTTTGGGGACTTGGAAGGAAATCGGAAGGAGAGGAAATGCCTGAAGTATCAGGCTTGCTGCTATGTGTAGAAGATGGTAGAGATAACAGAGTGGCTGTTGGCGAGATCATCATACCCTCCACCCAGAGCTGCCTCACCTCACACATTTGGATTTCTTTTTCTTTTTTTTTTCTTTCTGATGGTAGAGATAGCAGAGTAGTTTTCCATGCCAACCGGTAGACAAAATAGGCAAAAGATGATGGATGTTTTGATATCCCAAAAGTCTGATGCAATGAGTAACTGGTCCCATTCCTGTCTTTCTCCCTAACACCTAAGAGTATGGTAATTCAGAGGCTTACCTGGAATGTAAGTGAATCTTCAACTGCATGAATTGAAGGAGAGCTGTATACCTACATCTCCCCTTCCCAGAAGTATGTATTACATGCTTGGCTTTATGAAAAATATAGTCTTTATTGTTGAAGCTGTTTTTCTCTGAGTAAAACAAAAAAGATCCACTAAACAAAAAAGGAAATGACATTAAGTGGGCTTGGTAACTGAGAGATTCCAGACTCCACGTTTTCCTCCAAGGAATGTTAATATTATTTTCACAGTATTGCAAGGACTAAATTCCCCTGTGGCTCTCTACTTTTCTTGCATCATAGTTCACCTCTCCATCTTTTTTTTATCTCTCTCTGGTTTTGTTTTGTTTTAGGTTGTCAGTCTTTCAGAGAAGTATTTCTTAGGACTTACCTTGAACATTGCTGTCTGGATAGGAAAGAGATAAGCTGACAGCAGATTACTGTGTAAACATCTTTTTCTTGATATTGTCTTATATTTCAGCTCCCAGCCCTCTATCTTAGCTGCTTCATCCCCAGGTCATTTCTCACAAATGTAGAATGTAAGCATGAAGAAAATATGATGTTTTCTTATTGGTTTCTATAGCTACCGGTGATCATTGCAACCTAAACTTTGAGCTGTAGCTAGGTATCTTAGTGCTGTAACTAAATATTGGCAGGTCTGGGGTTATTCAGTACTATTGAAATATAAAATCAGTTATACTGAAAATGAGATATTGAATCAATTTTTCTTAAAATAAGTTGTAACATTTGCTCTATGTTTTCTTCTGTTTCATGTCCTTTTAACATTTATAAGAGTTCTGCTTACTTCTTTAAGGTTTCACTCTGGTGTTCTCTATGGTGTCAAGCCTAAATCTAGTAATGAGAAAAAAACAAAACCAGAAAATTATTGAAGAGTCTAAGGCAGTCTTCTTGGGTAAAAATTAGGCCCGTGTATAAATGGGTCTTCTCAGGTCATCCCATTCTGCAGAACTAGAACTAAATGTAGGTCAGTTAAAATAGGATTTACAGTAAAAATTAAAGATGCAGTTGATTAGCATGGGATAATCCTTACATTTAGTTTGTATTTGGAAAAAAACTTGGAACAATTCATCAAACACTGCCAAGACTTCAGGTTTAATATTTCTGTGCCATGTAATTATACTAATCAGAATAAATTCTGGTCCTTTAAAAAATTTGCAGAGTTCCTTGGGCATGTGGTAGTCCGATTATGATATCTCTCAATTAACAGTCACTTAAAGTATGCACTGATAGTACCAAATGGTACAATTTTAATTTTTATAAAAAAGTAACAATGCAATATTAACTTTCACTAGTTTTATAATGAAACCTGCTCACTCTGAAAAGAAGTACTTTAAAGAAGTGTTTTCCATATTTGAGCAGTTTAACACGTTTATATTTTTATTTCTTTTTATGTGTGTGTTTAGCCTAGAATGGAGGTGTGTGTGTGTTTGTTAAAGTCTATTTAAAATCTACTTACAAAAGCAAAAATAACACCAGGAAATGTGTCTAATCTTTATTCAGTAAAGACAGCTGCAATCTGATAAATTACAGAAGTAATTTTTCCATAATAAATAGTTTAAGGCCAAGAGAGAGGATAAAAAAGGGATTAATATAATTTTCACTCCATCTTGGCATTCATAAACCCAAAGTTAATTAAAAATATCCATTTTCTGCTAACACTCCTGCTTATATATTTCAAAGCTATCAGTCTCTTTTTGCCCCTTTCAAGAGTAGAAACAGTATATCACAGAAAAGGTACAACATGATCAATCTTTTCTACAAGGAATGTAGGCTACTAATGTAAAGAACTTCATTAATGTTTTTTACTTATAAGATGGAGAAGAATAAAACTGAGTTACTAGTACATAATCTGATTTTTAATTAGTATTTCCCAGAAACTATTTTTATCTCATATTTATCTTTATTATGGCAACATACATGGTCTCAGATAATTATTCTCATTCCAGTAAAACTAAACATAAATTCAACTTACGTTGGAAGTAAACAAAAGTTAGATTTCAAATGTCTTGTCTTTTTGAGTTACTTCAGTAAGTCTGATGAAGATTTCTAATGAGTTAAATTTTAGGACAAGCCCACAGAAATGTGTGACTTGAAAATGGATGATGCAGAGAATGTGCCAGAAGAATAGGAACTCAAAAGGCTGTGATTTTAAGCTTGGTCAGATCCATGTATTGGTTTACTTATATCTGGCTGTGGCAGGTACACCCTGCCCCAACAGGAAACGAAACTTCTCCAGGCAGGGAGGAGAGGAAAAAAAAAACCCAAACCCTAGAGGCTGCAGGTTGAAAATTGAACTGACCAGTCGAGATGCGCCAGGTACACAGAAGTGTTGACCTTCTTGGCCAATAGGGATTAAAATGACCACAGATCATATTCGACAAGGGTATAAACGGGGTCCTGCCAGAGGACATTTTGAATCAGTCCTCCTCAGAGCAGCAGGTCTGCAGCTGGGGACTCCCCCTTGGGTCGGGGCACCGCCCGAGCGAACTCCTCGAGGTTGAGAGCCCTCATCTTTTTGGTGAGTGATATGTGCATTTTGAGCCATCATTTTAAATTTTACGAGTTCTTAAGTCAGCTGTATAGTACTAATTCCCCTTACTTCATTGAGCCTGTGGTTTACAAATGTTACTGGAGTTCTAACTAACTTTTTACTGAAGAATAAATCTGAGATCTAGCACCTGTTGGATTTGATTGTGTGAGCTTCCGTAACACTGGCTATGCACTACTGTTGATGCAAAAGGGGGAATAAGGCAGGAGAGTGCTTTACTGGGTGCAGCAGAATGCATGAACATAGCAACCTGAAATTAGATTGGTTTAAGTTGCTATAGAACTGCATACTTACACCTGGCTCCTTGTTTCCAGTTTATATCCCAAACACAGGAGCCCTTAATGACATTTCTGGTCTTTGTGAAGGTATTTATAAAAGCAGTCATCCCTTAATCTTCCCTCTAATAAGCTGCATACATTGAACTCCTCAGTCTGAGCCTCTTACCTTATTTGTGACTCCTTTATGAATGCTTCCCGCTTTATCTACATCTTTGTTCAATTATGGAGATCAGAACTAGACACAGTATCTGAATATGGTCACATAAATTACAAGCAGTGAAGTCTCTCTGCTTCAGTCTGGATTTCCTAGTTTAGGTCAGGACAGACAAAATGCACACATTAATTATATGCAACAACTGAACATACGTGAAGGAGAAAGGATATTTATTGCCTGTGACAAAGTTGTTAATGCAAAGACTACTACAAAGTTGGGAGTGATTATATCTATCTCCCCTTTCCTCATTGGTAGAAGCAGGGGTTGTCAGTGGTTGGGAGGAAGTGTGTCAGCTCCAGCCATGAGAGTTTGGTCCCAGGTGTCCCTGGAGGTCCTCCACGGGCAGGCATTCCAGAAGCCACAGTCATGCCAACCTCCCTTTGGGCTGAGGTGGATGATTTTCTTGAGGTGGAGAGCATCTTCCAGATTGTTTGATTTTTGCTAGTTGGTGGACTGCTTTGAGCTGTTGCTCACTGATCAGGGTGTAGGCAAATATTTTTGTATAAGTTTAGATTTGCTGTTTCTACCACTTACACAGATTTTTTTGTTGCTGTTTTCATTACAACTGTATAACTGTGCTTTATCTAGCAAAAGTTACAACCCTATGAATTACATAGCAACATGCCAAAGGTCAAACTGTGGGCCCTGCCTTCAGCCTAATTACTCAAGTGATTTCAGCTCAGTAGGCCAAGACATTGACAATACCAGATGCTGCTTTTATGTCCAAAGACTGCTTTAGTCTGTTTTATTGCTGCGATAGAGTATGTCCATCATGGCACATTTTTGCTGGCACTTCCTCCTGCTAGATTTTTTCAGTCAGTACTTCCCAAGATGGAATTCTTCAAGCTGTTATGTACTACACAGAAGTATGAGTTTACATGTGATGATACTGAATAACCTACTAGTTGTTTGCATAACTTTTAACAACCTTTCAAAACTGTTTTTTTTAATGAAGAATCTCTTTATTATTTGATATTCTCTTAACTTCTGTTTCTTCTTTGGTGTTTTCCTCTGAAAGGGTTACATTTACTCCAAAGCCATTGCTAGACTTGTCAAGTAAAACTCTTTGTAGGGCAATCTACCAAAACAATTAATCGCACCAGTGGTCCACTCCTTTCTGGCCCTGCTTCTAAGGACCTTTCAGAGCAGACCAGATGAGTTATGGTTAGCTTAATTCCTGCCTTCCTATCTCTTGAGATCTCTGCAGTTCCTCCCCTTCACATTTTTTTTGATACAAAATACAGGTTTTAACATCCTTCTGAGTTAATATCAGAACTGAAAGTACTTCACCGTCACCCTGTGCTGTGATTATGCTGCCTGGCTTTTTTCCAGATACTACTTAAAATACCATTACAGTCATGACAGTTGATCAGTATAAATGTCAGGAAAACTGGATCTCCTCTTTATATGTAATATTGCATGAAGAACTTTTCCATGGTTTCTTGATTTATTGATGATGGGTAAAATATTAAGGATATACCCATGTTCTTTTTCTTTTTGGTTTAAGGCTTGTATATAATATTACAGCTCCACCATGAAGCTTTTCAGAAGTATTGGCGGACTGAATTTTATGCATCAAGTAATGTAACTGCAGCCAGGCTAGGCTAAGAGAGTGACTGCTGTTGTGGGGAAGGGTTGTCTTTCATTCTCTTGCCTCACATAGCCATCCTATACTGTACAATTGCTTCCATAGGAGCAGCAGTAGCAGCCACAGCTCTCAGTTCCTGAGCTGAAATACAGAGCAATCAACCGACTTTGAAGCCTTAATAAACTGGTGTCATACACAAGCAAGCTATACCTGGAGTCAGTGTTTATCTACATTTACAGATAACAATGCTGAAAATCTATCTCTGTTGTCTGAATCTAGCAAGAAAAACAGGCAATCAATCCCCCACTAAAAGTGACGACTGTGCGCAAAATATCGAAAAAGTTTTTGTAGCCCCTATGAAAAGTATGGGATTGCATTAATTTTTTAATGCCATCCTCACATGGTAGACAACTATTCAATGAAAGCACTATTTTCATTCCCAATATATGTAATTTCCTAATTTAAATTGTCAATAAATGAATGCTTTCTCTTGTCTGTTATTATGATTCTTAATATTTCTGTAATGCAACGTCTGAGAAATCATTCTGCTAAGTTAATGAAATACTGCTTTTTTAAAAATTTCATGGGGGAACTTGGATATTTTTTGTCTAGCAGACACATTAGTAAACCTGCAGAAAAAAATTGTGCTTATTATCTTTTTAGGACGCAGTCCTTTCTGATGTCTCCATATGTAGGCATATATATGAAGTTATAATTTGCAGTGATCACATGTGAGGAAGGTGGATATTGTACTTGTGATATTTGTTCTCACTGAAAAATCAACATTTTTTAAAAGTTAAGATTTATGTGCAGTATTTTTAATAAATTAAATATCAAAATATAATAACTAATTAATGCATGGGTTTTAATGATATTGCTATAAATATGACTTTGCTCACTTTTGGTAGGAAGATGAGCTTGTTTGCTCTCCCAGTGTAAGGTGTATTCTGTAGTAGAAGACATGGACGATCTTTGTTATAGTGTTTAGATATATGCAGGGAAATTAAAATTTTTTAATTTGCCCATAGATAAAGTTGAAATTTTGGAAGGATTTGTACATGCTAAGAATTTCTTTGACCTTAAATATAATGATGTGGTTAAAGTTTCAGTGTTTCTTTCTTTCTTTCACTGACATCATCCCTTTTGTTCACCGGCTCTCAGTACAGGAAACAAAATAGACTATGGCCATATCAGGCACACCGAGGTCAGTATGGCTCGAATGGTTGTGATGGTGAATTGAAAACACAAAAAATGACTGAAATTATTACATAGTAGATGCTTGCCTTTCTGATGGATGCTTCTGGCCCATTGTAACATTGGATAGGATGGGCTATTGGAAAAGAGAACTTAGCCATTGCTGAAATCAGCCAGCGCCTAGCTGTTGAAACTAAGATTCTTGCTGATATAACTTTATCATATTGTAAGCAATTTTTTGTATTAGTATACATTTTCTGCTGTTGGTGAAGCATTTGTTTCTTACTGTTTCCTAATATAAATAGTTTGTTCTTAACTAGCAGAATAAAATCCTAAAAATGTCATCTTACTTGCAAGATTTATCACACTATTTCCCCTCCCCATCTTTTTTTTTTCTTTTGAAAAGCATTTGGACATAATGAGTGCCCTGATCCTGGAGTGCCAATCAATGCTCGGCGTTTTGGTGACAACTTTCAGCTGGGGAGCTCAATTTCTGTTATATGTGAGGAAGGATTTATTAAAACCCAAGGAACTGAAACAATTACTTGCATGCTGATGGATGGAAAAGTAATGTGGAGTGGACCTATCCCGAAGTGTGGAGGTATGTATAATATTTCTTTCTGATTCAGAAGAACTTGCTGTGATGTCTTTTAAGTTGTCACCAAATGAAGTTCAGATTTTTGCAAACGCATAGCACAAAGCTCCTGTAAAACCTAGTCCTTAATAAAGGAGTCCAGCGAGGCATGAGCTTTTATTATAAACCTGTCTGCGGGAATGAATTTTTCTTATAACTGTTATAAGGACAGAAGAAAAACACAGAAAAAAATGGTATAAACATCAGTGATGCAAGCACTGCTATATAACTTCTGTAACAATGACTCATTTAAGGAACTTGTTAGGATTGGAATGGGAATAGTTTACACTGTTCATACTTTCAGATAGCTCTCATTTGGCACTGGTGGAACTGCAGTATCCCAAAGATATTTTATGCTTGAAAAGATCACTCCTGCCCTTTTATTTGTTCTTTTTAAAGCATGTATTTGTCCAATTTGAGAAACTGTTTAAAGCAGTGAGCTTCAGTGCTAGCAATACAACAACAAAATTCATCTCTACATTTTTGAATTCCAGTCCAATTGGTATCATGATTGGCCTCAGTAATACCTAGGAGAAAGAAATAGGAGGGAAGAAGAAAATAAGAAAATCTTTCTGTTTCACTGAACCTTATTTTACTATATTACATGTTTCTGTTCTTCGATATTTAAATCTCTTGTTCAACTTGTCACTCAAGGTTCTTAAGCAGTCAAGAAGTCTGGGGGTTTTGGATTTTTTTTTTTTAATTATTTTCATCTGGTTTCATATAGAAGGTTTTCTCTTCAAAATATAGCTATTGACTTCCTACTTCAGACAGATGAACTATATAAAATAATTTTAGTGCTCAGTGACGTTTGCTGATACAATATTAGATTAGAATGAAGTTCTGATCTCTTTTCAGATCTTCAGCTATGGTATTTAAAACCATTTGAGAAGTTTTACCTCTCTGTTGCAGTGCTTATGTTTCTTCTATCCACAGTGACACCTAGGCTGGGGAAGATTCTCTAAGCAATTGATCTTCCTATTTATAGAAATTAAATACTTGCATACATCACAACCTCTAAAACACAGTGCTATGCATATTTTGTTGGACTTCTTTATACTAATAGATACAGAAATATAATCTTTGCTTCATTCATTGTCTATATTTTAAGATCTCTTCACCTAAAGTGAAAAAAAAATTCAGTTGCTTGTAAAAGTTGCTATTTAAAAAATACATGATTTAATCAATAATGATATAATCTCTGATTTATAGTTTGTTAGTTTTTATTTTAAACAAAAGCTTAGGTCTTATTTTCACTATGTAACTGCCTTCCTAACAAAATTTGCTTAATTTTAATACATGAATGTGTATCCTTTGCATTCAGTTTACTTTCTGTGATAAATTATTATTGTTTAATAGATATAAGGTGGATCAGTTTCCCTAGATAAGATTAGTATACCCTATAATGCCCTTGCTTTATTATAAGGTTCATGGAGCTATACAACACTGCAAATAAAATATAAGGTTGCATTTTCAATGTTACATTAAAAACTTAAATTAATGGGGGTATTTTTAAATGTCCGTACATGCGCAAGATAATCTGATCCATAGGTGGTCTGAGTCTCTAAATGGAACATATATTGGAATCCTAGAGGTTGTGACACTAGTATATTTCAATTAGATGTATTTATCAACTGTAGAATTAGATATATTTTTAAAATTTAAGAAAAAATTTGAAGGCAAATGAAAATATTTTTAAGCTAATAATGTAATTTGGTCTGATGGAGTGTTCAGCATTTTTATTGACTGTATACACATTTGCCTGTAACACATAGTGATTTAATATAAGGTGAAGTTTGCTTGCCTTACACACACCTCATAATTTCATTGTCACACATGAAGTCAAAGGCATGAACTCTACATACTGACTAGGAGACACTGAATGTAACTGCTTGTGCAGTTCTCCTTCCATTGCAGAAAGCTATTACAATATATAGGAGAGAACCATTTAATAATATATGTGGTGCAGATGCCTAGGGTCAGCATGCTCATTTTTCAGGGCAATCCTGACCAGCTTCCTTCCAGCCCTGCCCATGGCCCAGCGTCCCATTTCAGCTCAGCCTGGGGCTGTCAGTCCCTGCCCCAGCAATGCCACAAGAGAGCTGGTCTCCAGCCATTCTCTGCTGATCTCAACAAGCTCATGGGACTTCCTGGTTTGACCTCAGACCTAACCCTTCAGTTGCATTATTCTGATGGTCACTTGGCTGTCACCAGACCCTTTTCCTGTCACCAATCCAGTCCTGTTCACCTTGCTCAGATGGAATTGGATGATGCTCTGTCTGTGAAGGCACTAACTCTGCCTGTGTGTGTCTGTGTGCTCCTTGGTGCGTGACTCCTGGCTTTTCTTCTCTAGTGGAGCAGCTTTTGCTGTTCCCTGATGCTTTTGAATTTGGGATTCCTGTCCTTGTGCCTTTCATCCTTCCTGTGTGAGGGTTATATGGAGGATTTTCCCATAATCTCTTGTAATATTATGCTGTTGTACCTGTGCTGCAGCTCTAACCTTGGTCTTCCTGCATAACTCCTGTAATGCTTAATATCCTGCTGTTCTGTAGCATGGGTGATAAGCTCTTGAAAAAAAGGTCTAAAACTATGAATCTACAAGATGTTCAGTGATTAGCCTGCCATCCTCAAAACTTTCTTCATACTCACATATGGAAATTTCCTGCCTCAACCCTTGCACCTTACTATACAAAGAAATAAATAGAAACAACTTTGTGAGAATTCTTAGATCAAGCTAAGATTGGCTTTCGGTATTTGGCATAGACCCATGTTTGACAAAGAGATTCTGGTTGATGACAACCTCTAGTTATGTTATATTTCTAGTGTTTTGTTTTTAACATACTGACAGTGGGTATGAATCTGCCAGGCAACCATCAAATAGAACTGGAAGAAAGAACAGAGTCTGAAAATCAGTGTAAAAAAGGTCAGGGAAACAATCTTTTGGCAAGATGACTGGAGAGTTTTATTTTCTAAAAAACAAGGCTCTTTAAGATAAGCCCAGTCACTCAGCTGTTCTGAAGGGAAGGACTCCTGGGTGTAGGACATCAGCATGTGATGGTGAAAGTCAAATAAAAAATTCTATTGAATCTTGCACTGCAGACATCAGGAAGAACCATAATCAGGGGAAGGATAAGAAAGACTTCCTTTTAAAAAACAAAACCAAAAACAAAACAGCAAAACACTATTATTCTCAGATCCCAAATACAAAGAGAAATTACTCCAAATTTAGGCAATCTTACAATGGGCATTATTTTTAATGGAATATTCATAGGGGTGTTTTTGTAAGAGAGTTACTTTTTTGTATTCCAAAGACAATCTTTAACAGTTTCATGGAAATTTTGTGAGAAAATGGAGCTTTGTACTAGTTTAGCAATACTGTATTCCAACTATGGTAGTATACTGGCTCAGAGTAAGGCCATCTGGTATTCCTATTCTTCTTGATACATTTTGTAGTTTACAGGCTCCATATGTATTATGAATATGTATAAATGGTTATATACAATAAAATGTAGGGTTGATGAATGTTGGAGCGTTAACCTTCTGGTTGCTGAGGTGAATATGAGTTTAAATACATTACTGTTTGGTACTGTTTGCTGAAGGTAGCATGAAAAAGGAACTTTAAGGTAAAGGGGATAAACAGTAATTTAAAACCATCAGTGAGGAAAAAAAAAGTCTAAATCTGCATATTTAGAAATGTTTGCAACATATTGAATTCTGAACTTTATATATCTTTTAGAAACCCTTTTTTTCCCTACACAGTAAGAGAAAGATGGGCTGTTATGGCCTTAAAAATACAAAATACCTCTTTACAACAGTTCATCATTTTAACATAGGCGCTTGGTTATCTCCTGAGAAAAATGAAGATCAGACAAATGTATGATAATTCATGATCTTCAATTTGAATGTGTGTCAAAGAGAGCAAAATTAATCTATTTTTGTAATTGAGAGGTCCAGGTTAATATAGACAATGGTATGTACTGTGCTGCTTTGTGGAAGTGAGCAACCAAAATGCTTTGCAGACTGTTAGGTGAAAAAAATACAGAAATTTAAGAAATAGCCATGTCTTTGAGGGAAAATGCTGTATATTTCACACTATTTTTAGTAGAGACATATGCCTGTCAGCAGTACATTAAGACCTTTCCAACACAATGTTGCTCATTTATTTTCCTTGTGTAGCCTTGTATGCATAATGTCCACTGGAAAGTGGTGTTATGAAACTTTATGGTGCAGCTTTCTCTTGCTGCCGAGTAAGATGCTTCTGCTCTCTGTCTAAATGGATACTTAACATGATACTAGTAATCAAAAAATTTGAGTGCTTTCTGATAATTAAATACATAAATAGTTATATTGGTGATGGGGCAGAGTGTAGCCTCAGCAAGTCTGCCACACCAGCAAACCTGGAGGAGTGGCCGATACGCCAGAGGGTTGTGCTGCCATTCTGAGAGACCTCAACAGGTTGGAGAAAGGGGCTAATAGGAACCTTATGAAGTTTAACAAGGGGAAGTGCAAAGTCCTGCACCTGGGGAGGAACAAGGCCATGTACTGATACATGCCGGGGGCCACGCAGATGAAAAGCAGCTTTGCAGAAAAGGCCGTGGGGGTGCTGGTGGACACCAAGTTGAACGTGCCCTTGCAGCAAAGAAGGCTAATGGTGTCCTGGGATGCATAAGACAAAGTATTGCCAGAAGGTTGAGGGAGGTGATCTTTCCTCTTTACTGTGAGTACTGCTGAGGCCACACCTGGAGTTTATGTGCAGTCCTAAGCTCCTCAGTACAAGAAAGGAACATACAGGAGAGAGTCCAATGAAGGGCCACAAAAATTATTAAGGCATTGGAGCATCTCTCCTATGAGGAAAGGCTGAGAGAGCTGGGACTGTTTAGCTTGAGGAAAAGAAAGCTCGGGGGGGGGATCTTATCAATGTATATTAATACCTGAAGGGAGGGTGCGAAGAAGATGAAGCCAGAGCCAGACTCTTTTCAGTGGTGTCCAGTGACAGGACCAGAGGCAATGGGAACAAACAGAAACACAGGAAGTTCCATCTGAACATCATGAAATGCTTTTTTACTGTGAGGGTGACCAAGCACTGGCATAAGTTGCTGTCCTGGTTTCAGCTGGGATAGAGTTAACTGTCTTCCTAGTAGCTGGTACAGTGCCATGTTTTGAGTTCAGTATGTGAAGAATGTTGATAACACTGATGTTTTCAGTTGTTGCTCAGTAGTGTTTAGACTAGAGTCAAGGATTTTTCAGCTGCTCATGCCCAGCCAGGGCACCTGACCCAAACTGGCCAACAGTGTATTCCATACCATGTGACGTCCCATCTAGTTTAGGAACTGGGAAGTGGGGGGCAGGGATTCGCCGCTCGGGGACTGGCTGGGTGTCGGTCGGCGGGTGGTGAGCAATTGCCCTGCGCATCATTTGTACATTTCGATCCTTTTATTACTACTGTTGTCATTTTATTAGTGTTATCATTATCATTATTAGTTTCTTCTTTTCTGTTCTATAAAACCATTCTTATCTCAACCCAGGAGTTTTACTTCTTTTCCTGATTTTCTCCCCCATCCCACTGGATGGGGGGGGAGTGAGTGAGCGGCTGCGTGGTGCTTAGTTGCTGGCTGGGGTTAAACCACGACAGTTGCCCAGAGAGGTTGTGGAGTCTCCTTCCTTGGAGATGTTCAAAAGCTGTGTAGTCATAGTCCAGATCATGTGCTTGTTTAGGTAAATGCATAAATAAATTACTACTGGAGCAGAATTAACTTCCTATCTCTTCTTTTTTTTTTTTTTCCCCCAGTAAAAGTCCCTGACCAATTCATTATGAAATCAGTTTAAGGCTACCCCTTGCCTTTGCTGGAAACTGGATCAAGTCTGTATTAAATGTACATGCAGTAGTAATTTACATGGCTCCATCTTTGCAGCAGTAACATTATGTCCTCATAGAATTATAGAATGGTTTGGGTTGGAAGGGACCTTTAAAGATCATCTAGTCCCCCCCTCTGCCATGGGCAGGGACATCTTCAACTAAATTATGTTCCTCAAAGCCCTGTGCAACCTGACATTGAACACTTCCAATGATAGGGCATCCACAACTTCTCTAGGCCAGCTGTTCCAGTGTCACACCACTTGCATCATAAAAGATGTCTTCCTTATACCCAATGTAAATCTATGTTCTTTCAGTTTAAAATTGTTATCCCTTGTCCTATCACTACAGGCCTTGATGAAAAGTCTCTTTCTTTCTTGTAAACCCCCATTAAATACTGAAAGGCTGCAATAAGGTCTCCCTGGAGCTTGCTTTTCTCCAGGCTGAACAACCCCAACTCTCAGCCTGTCTTCATAGGAGAGGTGTTCTATCCCTCTGATCATTTTTGTGGCCCTTCTAACCTGCTCTAACAGGCCGTGTCCTTGTGCTGGGGACTTGTTGTGGTTTAAGCCCAGGCAGCAACAAAGCACCATGAAGCCGATGGAGAGGAGAAAACATAAAGAAAAGCACATGGGTCGAGACAAGGACAGGGAGGGATCACTCACCACTTATGGTCACGGGCAAAAACACAGACTCAGCTGGGGCGAAAAAACAAAATCAATTTAATTTACTACCAATTAAATCAAAACCAGATAATGGGAAGTAAACCCAAATCTTAAAACATCTTCCTCCACCCCTCCCTCCTTCCCAGGCTTAACTTTAATCCCCATTTTCTCTACTTCCTCCCCCCAGTGGTGCAGGGGGATGAGGAATGTGGCTTGGGGTCAGTTCTCCACATCTTGTCTCTGCTGCTCCTTCCTCCTCAGGGGGAGGACTCCTCACTCTTCCCCTGCTCCAGTGTGGGGTCTCTCCCATGGGCTGCAGTCCTTCATGAACTGCTAGGGCATGGGTCCTCCCATGGGCCACAGTCCTTCAGTCACAGACTGCTCCAGCGCGGGCTTTTCCATGGAGTCACGGCCATCTTGGGGGGCACCCACCTGCTCCGGCGTGGACTCCTCTCTCCCCGGGCTGCAGGTGGGCATCTGCTCCCCTGCTCCCCTCCCTGGGCTGGGGGGGGGGACAGCCTGCCGTCTCACCACAGGCTGCAGGGGCATCCCCTCCTCCCCCGCTCCTCCTCCTCTCCTTCCTCACTGACCTGGTGTCTGCAGAGGGGTTTCTCTCACATTCCAATCCCCTACTCACCGCAGGTTCCCCTTCTTAAATCTGTTCTCTCAGAGGCGCTACCGCCGTCACTGATGGGCTCGGCCTGGGCCGGAGGTGGGTCTGACTTGGAGCTGGGGAAGCTTCTAGCGGGTTCTCCCAGGAGCCACTCCTGTGGCCCCCTCCCCCGCTACCAAAATCCCGCCACACAAACCTAATACAGGACCTCAGAACTGGATGCAGTACTCCAGGTGGGCTCTCACATGAGCAGAGGGGAAAAATCACCTCCCTCGAAATGCTGGCCATGCTTCTTTTTGCACAGCCCAGGATATGGTTGGCTTTCTGGGCTGCAAGCACATGTTGCCGGCTCATGTCCAAGTTTTTCATCCACCAGTCCCTCAAGTCCTTCTCTGCAGGACTGCTTTCAGAACATTCATTTCTCATCATCTTCAGAAGGTCTGACGGATCTCATTTGCTTTGGAAGTGAATATTGAAGTGTTCTGGTAACAGGCCAAAAGTTTTTTCTTGTGTTTAGAAATAAGTGATAAGTAATTGTTGCATTCAGATAGTTACAAAATCCATACATATAGTGTATAACTCACTTTCAGTGCTTTATTAATGTTGTGGTCTAACCCCAGCCAGCAACTAAGCACCATGCAGCTGCTTACTCACCTCCCTCACAGTGGGATGGGGGAGAGAATCAGAAGGGTAATAGTGAGAAAACTCGTGGGCTGAGATAAAGACAGTTTAATAGGTAAAGCAAAAGCCGTGTGTGCAAACAAAGCAAAAGAAGGAATTCATTCCCCACCTCCTATCAGCAGGCCGGTGTTCAGCCATCTCCAGGAAAGCAGGGCTCCATTATGCGTAATAGTTACTTGGGAAGACAAATGTCCCTCCCTTCCTTCTTCTTCCCCCAGCTTTATATGCTGAGCATGACGTCCTATGGTCTGGAATACCCCTTTGGCCAGTTTGGGTCAGCTGCCCTGGCTGTGTCCTCTCCCAGCTTCTTATGCCCCTCCAGCCTTCTTGCTGGCTGGGCATGAGAAGCTGAAAAATCCTTGACTTAGTCTAAACACTACTTGGCAACAACTGAAAACATCAGTGTTATCAACATTCTTCTCTTACTGAATGCAAAACATAACACTATACCAGCTACTAGGAAGAAAATTAAGTCTATCCCAGCTGAAACCAGGACAACTAACTAAGATGCTTTATTCCACAATAAAAGAAAACTAAAAATCTTTGTCTCCATATAGATGCCTATGATGTAAATAAATATGTGTGTGTGTCTAATGAGCCTGGCAAAGAAACAAAGAAAGCTCATCCTTCACTTTATAAAATGAAATTCAGGGGAAAATTTCCAGCTTGATTACATCAGCTATGTATGAATTTTGAGGCTTGGTGAATTCACAGGTCATTTGGTGATTTTTTTTAGAAGTGTCACAAAACAAAAACCAAACAAATATGGTCAAAAAACAAAAAACAAAAACCAACCCTATAAGATTTTTCCTTAGAAAATGTGTTTAGTCCCTGAGGGTTTAGATCCTGAGAAACTCACCAAATCTAATTTGAGTTGGATCAAATCCTTAATTAGCAATTAAGCAAAGAAGCTCATGATAACAATAACTCTGTCATGCATTTATAGTTCTATAGGCTAATGTATTTACACCAATATTCATCAGAACCAACAAAGTATTTCAGCATACTTCTAGCTGGAGAAATTGTATTTTCATAGTGTCTATAAGATACCATGTGGCATACTTTATTATTACGTATAATAAAGTTTATACACACACACACACTGAAGTTCATGTTCTTCTCTAATTATTTGTACAGATGAACAAATCCCACTCTTGGCACATATCCATGTTATGTGCAAGAGAGAAGATTAAGGCGACAAAGATCCTTAGTTTAATCCTGGTATCTCTTCATTCAACCCCAAGGCACCCAATCCTAACAATTTCTGCTGCAGTTTGCAGCTTAGAATCTGCTCATTGATAACTTTTACACCTCAGTAGTGTTAAAAAGTTCTGCTCTCCAGAACACTGTGCCCTCATTCTAGGAGTGGAATTGGTATGGCCAGAACATTTTCTGGAAATATAGCTATAAAAGAGCAAATAATTGTTTTGAGTCCCCTGAAAACCATTTCCTCCTCAGTGAGGAGATATAATGAGATACAAGGCTATTGCTTGATAACCTTATTAAGCTGAACCTGGAGAAACCACTTATCCAGTTAGTTTAATTCTTATTTATATAACACAGGAAAAGTAGGTAGTTTCATTAGGACTTTGTCTAGAATAAGGGATATCCAGTGTTTGATACTGTGTTCTTCAGAAATCTTTGACAAATCTTTGTTCTCATCCAGGTTGCATCAGTGCACACCTGTACCGCACAACAGATAGCAATGGAAAAGAGAATGATGTAAATGGTTCAAGTTTACTGTCTGCTTTGTATGATTTAGCACTGTCCACAAAAGGTGCTACTTACTTCTTCATGGCTGGCATTTTGGGGAAGCAATGAATTTTGCTTCTGCCTGCTTCTGTAAGGCACTGAAATGTATGTTGCTTGTTTTCTTCTTTGCCTCACATAGAGAACATATATCTAGGTCTGATCAAAAAGATTTTGTGAAAGAAAAATGAGTTTTAAAGTAAAGTGTCAACTGAATAGCTAATACATTCTGCAGATTTCATTTTCCATAAAACAGTCAGCAATTCCTGAAAATAAAGAAATTGTAGACTGCTCATCGTTTGAGGCAGTGGTCACCAGTTTAAGAGCATGGTCTGTGTAATGCTTTCCTCTTTTAAATGCTGCTTTGTTGACCATCTTGGAAAACATATTTGCTGCAGATAATAACACCTTATCAGGTCCTTATCACCTGGTATTTTCATCAAAGAAAGCTTGCACAAGTAATACTCACGCAAGTCAGAGCAACTGCGAAAAAGCTTTTTTTACAGAATTACACCTAACTGCCTATTCTTAAGATTCTAGGTAATCAATTTTATTATTATTATTATTAGTAGTAGTAGTAGTAGTAGTAGTATTTTAAAACACATCTTACTAAATGTCCCTACTTGCAACAGTTTTTACTGAAGTAGCTGGATTCACTAAAGGACAGCAATATGCCACCACTTTAGTGAGTGAAAAAGTTTAGTTTAGAGACATGTATTTTACAATTTATTTTTTCCCAGTAGTTACTTAATAAGTAATTGAAATTAGTTATTTGATATGTAACATTGTAGCTCAAGGAAAATATATCTTATTCTTCTAGAGGAAAACATATTCAGAGATAGTTGCTTTTCTCTCTTGTCCCCTGTGGATCAAGGAGACTTTTGTTTTGTATTTTTGTCTATATAGGTATGTTCAGTATATTCAGATATATGCATAATACACATATAGAAAGATACATAGATATGGTCTTTTGAGGATGTTTACACTTGTGCTGAACAATGTATGTTCAATTTACCACACTGAATATGCATTAAATTCATAAGATGTCCTAGATATTTTAAATTGCTAGGAAAACATTATGATTTGTTACCTGTTTTAAAAATGTTAATACTTCTAGTGATGGAATTACTGCATTTCTTAGATGTCTAGAATTCAAGATAATTCTGTGCATTAGTTGCTCTATTTGGGGAGTATCAATCTCCTACTGAAAAGAAATAAACTAAAACATGCCAAGCACTCCCATGGTCTTTCCCTCACCCATCCATACCACTGAGATGATCTCACAAAAGTCTGATGACACATGCACTTGACTTTACATAGACATGTACATCCATCAGATGTAATGGGTTTGCATTCATGCATGAAATTAAAAACCTGCACAGAGCTTTGCAAGACTTAAACCTAAAAGATCTGTCCTTTAGCAATGTTGGTCATATGATTCTTACTCTTTTCACCTGTGAGATTATACCACCTTTGTGTTAGACTAGCGCTCTCCATAGCCAAAATCAGCATCAGTCAAATAGGATTATTAGTTCTGAGAATCTCTTTTCTGCCCTATGACTAACTGTCTTCACACTGATCAGCTCATGGAAACTTCCCTCACTCTGTACCAGATTCTCTTCAACTATTTATGAAGAATTGTTACCAAAGAAATGCTCTTCATCTTTGTAATACCTACAGCTGTGGAGATTATTCCTGTAATTAATGTGTCATTAAGCCATTGAAAAACTTTAAATATGATTACCAACAATTGGTTTCAATTATGTTTTAATACAGTTTTCCTAGCTTGTATTTAGTCACTGTCTCTCAGAGAAAAACTGCATGTTATTTCTAGTAATTCTGCTTGCAGATATACATGTTACAGTATTTAATATATATTTGCCAAATGCTTTTAAAATATCAACTAATTCTGTAAGAATGGTAAGTTTGTATTTTTCATGAATGAGGAATTTGAACTGCCAACACAACAAGCAAAATGTATGAGGTATGACAGTGGATTCATGTCAGAGTTAAAATAACAACTCACTAGTTTCTAGCTTGATACTCAACTGAAGCTTTTGCAAGTTTTTCAGATCTCTCTGCTCACAATTAAAAGCAGAAGTAATGATACTTTTTAAACACTATGTTTTGTTGTATGTCCTTTATTACAGGAAAATCGATGGTACCTGTAAGAATACATTATAAAAAGCTTTGTTAGAATTTATTGAACAGTTTATTTTATCTTTTTAAGGTTTTAATTCAGTTGTCTCCATCTAATTCTGAACACCACAGTCTGTCAGCTTTGAAGCCTTGTTGCATCTTCCTGCAATTGGATTTTTTTTTAATTTGTTCCTTATAGATGTTCTATATTGAAAGTGATGATTGTGAATTACATATAAGAAGTCTGTGTTATTATACCTTTCTCTTTGTTTCATTTTTAGCTCCATGTGGTGGGCATTTTTCATCTCCCAGTGGAGTAATCCTCTCTCCAGGCTGGCCAGGGTATTATAAAGATTCCTTGAATTGTGAGTGGGTGATAGAAGCTGAACCAGGACACTCTATCAAAATTACATTTGAAAGGTCTTGGCTAATGTTTTTCTTATTTAATATTTTCCAGTTTTACCCAGAAGCAGGAGTTTATTAGCTCTGTCATAACATTAATTTGCACTGTGTCTAAAATCAAGCAATTGTTTTATCAGGTAGGATTTTCTAAAACACCTTAGTGCCTTCAGAACATAAATTTTATCTTCAGTGTAATTTCTACTTTGATGTGCTGAAAAGCTTTTGAAATTCCTACCCTCTTGCATATATCTAAGCCTGTCTGGCCCAGGTAAAAATTCTGTCTGTTTTTAAAGATTAGCATGTTTCATTTGCTCATAATCGTGATATGAATTATACTTATGAAGTATTTTTTTTCTCTCAAACCTGTGAAATCTTCAACTCTCAAAATCTGAATCAACTGTGAAAACTGAATTAAATGCACTCATATTTTTATCCAACATGAATCTTTAATTATCAAATCAGCTGATCTGTTTTTGTGAAAGGACTGTGTGCTCTCAGGATGGAATTCCAGTTTCCCCAAATTACTGCAGCATTCCACTTTTCCTACATTACTGCCTGTTACTTAGGTCCCTTCTGATTCCAAGGATTGAAATGTGCTGAGGACCTTAAATTTTTCATGGTAGCAAGACACGGGCATTTCATATAAGCTCTTTATGAGAAAGCAAAACAGAAAATATATTTTTAAAAAATGCTACATTCTACATATTTTCAAGGAAGTTTTAGATTCTTTTTAATTGTAAATATTATAAAGATAGATGATGATCCAAGAAAAAAGGGCCTTTGATGATCAAAGTTATAGCGCACAAATATCATGCAAGTACTTTTCAGTTGCTATTTATGCAGCATATTTTGACTACTCCTGGTCACCCTCAACTTAGAAGGTATTGCTTCATTTTAGTACAATTCAAAAGTTGTTTTTAGCAGAATATGAAAATTACCATCTTTTCTTGGCAAAATTTCTCATTGTGATAAGATTGTTTAAAACTTTTTTCTAGTACTATAGCTTACACTATAATAAAGTGTTCACATGCCATTATATACAATCAGAGGACAGGTAATATGGACACTTCAAAGTTATTTCGTATCCTTAACATCAAATGAAAGCTAGTCTTCCAAATTCAGTAGTGCTGTACATCAGCTTAAAATGAAGCTGTACCAAATTTTTGCTATTTAAAGTGCAAAAGAGAAGTGAATAACTCCCTCTTGCAGAAATTAATCAAACTCATATTAGTTCAAAATTAAAAGAAAATTATTAGTTTTCTTTATTGTCTTGTAAAGCAAAATGAAAAAGAACAATTTTGGAACTTTCACTAACTCACGTTTTTGAAAAGAAAAATATAATTTCAAATAATTTATTTTTAATTCAGCATTTCATTTTCAACTACACATTTCATGTGGACAGTCATTTCAAAGTGAAAAACATTTACCTTTTTATTTGCAGAGTTCTATGCCAGCTGGATTTTCTTCCTTTGCACCCAAGTTTCATTAAATCTGACAATCTCTTGTGTGCAGTTTTTGTTTGTAATGCATTAATGCCTTGTGATAAAATTGCACAACCCCTATTACTCTTGTAGCTAAGAGCAATAAGAACAAAATGTGGTCTCTTCAGATCACAGAGAGTGCCTATCCTCTTTATAACCTGATCTCATTATGACATTATGACACTTCTTTTTCCATTGCTGCTCATTTTTGACACTCCTATCGCTTGCCATAATTGGACTGATATGCATATTGCTTAGATGCAGCAATCCAGAAAGGCCCTACTTACATAAAGGTGTGTGTATGCTTATGTGTTTCTGTGAAGGAGTACATGTAAAAATATATCCATATATGTTCACACAAATGCACTTAGATATGTAATTACATGTTTGTGTGTAAAGAAGTTGTTATTATATAAACCAAATAATGAAATAAATCTTTATAGTGTGCTGAAAGAACACATTTTGTAAACTACTATAATGTTAGGAGGTTTACTTAAACTTTATTATTTTCACATAATTTAAATTTACATTCTGAGGCATTCATACATTAGCTTCTTTTTAAAAACTCATTCTAGTCTGACTGTCCTTGTTCTGCTCCTTCCACTTGCAAATCTTCAGCTGGACTTTCTTAAGACAGAAGGTTAATTTTGTTGAAATATACACTTTTAAAACTCTAGCCAAATAGCTTTCCTATTTAATTAAAAAAAATAAACAAACTTGTATTTTGACCAGTCCTTTACATTTCACCTTTGTCTTGAAAAACAAAGAGAAATACTTTTTCTACCCTTTCTTGATGCAAATACTAAGACTTCCACAATATGTGTAGTTATTTGAAAGATTTTTAATTTCTCAGGGCAAAACATTTACAGTACATGTCTAGAATCTTTACATCCTTTCTTTTTGGATTTCTAAGAAGAAGGGAACAGTTCTTACTAATATATGTTTCCTGCAGAGTGACACCTTAACATTACATCCATTTACCACTTGCACAGTAGTTTATTTCTTTTTAATCTCCCATCTTCCTATCTTCGTATGACTTCTCTCTTATGATGTTGCATATGTGTGAGGTAATGCATTCTATGACTGTACACTAAAGTGTTCCTGTGCCATGGAGCCAGAGGCATAGGTAAAAAGAAAGAGATTTACAGACAAAGCAAATAATAATAACAACTATTATTTTTTGTGCTTTCAGGTGTTTCGTAATAACTTTTTCATATTATGTTTTATGATCATGCATGTATACTTTAAAGAGTTTACTCCTGTTGTACAGGCATAGCTACGATGAGAATCTGTTGGATTTTTGTTATAAATAGTAGCTTATTAGGCTGAATTGAGATGATAGAAGTGAGAAATGCAAGTGCCATTCCTTATTGTAATGAAGTGTTTATCAAGAAGCCTAATTATGAGTATTTAAATGCTAGGGACGTTAATCAGCAAACTGTGACTGGAGTACTAGTCACATTTGACTAATGAGTATACACTGTGCAGCAGGATATTGTACTTATATCCTGACACTGCATTGAGTTGATAGGTTGTCTCTTACAAAGATGCATGTTGTAAATACTAAAGCAGCTTTAGCTGTTCAAATAAGATAAAAAAGCATGTGTCACCTCCTATGTTAAAGTTTGTTTCACTCCTGTCTGCTTGAATGAGTTTTTGTGAGTCCTCCCTAAGAATAGACCTCACATAGCAATGAAGTCATCCAGGTTTAAGAATAGTGACTAGTTAAGTAGGAAAGAATCTTGGAGTGGTCTTACATGAAGCACAAAGTATTTTTTATTCATTTTCCTACAAATTCCTACTGTTTTCTCACACCAGGGAATAACCAGGTGATACGTATATATATCAGATAAGTTGAGCATCAAGAGGAAAGGTATTCAAGGAAAAAATAATATAAGCATCACCCTTATAAATTAAATTTAAATTGATCACTTTTCTGAGCTAAATGACCAAGCAAAGGCATTGTACATAATCCCCCCTTCAAATTTCTTTCAGTTCATCTCACAAAAAAAAAAAGTCCTCACTCTTTTTTTCTTGGGTGCTTACTCATTTTTCTCATCTCCTTATTTTTCTGCTGTTTGTGGTGGTGTATGTAGTCTTTGAGCAACAAGTACTTATGAGAGGATTTCTGTTACGCCTTTGGAGACTCAATTTCATTGTGTCTTGACTGGCCTGAGAGTTGTTTTGCATTTATGGGGTCAATGTTTTTTTACAATTTCTGTCTCCAGTATGCTTTTGATAAAGCAACCAAGAAAGCAGAGCAAGCCTAAATGATCTCTTTGCAAGATTGCTTCTGTTTTTTATGGATTAGTGGGAAAAACAAGTACTGGAAAAAAACAAGTTAATGCCTAGTAGCTTTTTAGCAACATATGAGTTCATGTGGAAACTAGCAAAAAAAAAGAAATTTTCAGTTCTGCTTCTAGGCTTATCCTGCTTCATTTCCATAACTCTCTACTACTTTATTTCTGTGCTCTTTTCTATGTTGTTTAATAGGAGTGGGACATGGATGAAAGAAAACACATGTTTTGGAGGTTTAATTTGGCTTCTCATCTTTCACCAGATACCTTTAGATCTTTAGGCTCAGACTCATGGGACATAAATACTGAAATACAAAGCTCCTCAGTACATTGGCATTAGTCATGTATTCATGCCTTGAATGGATTTCACAAAGCTGAATTGGGCATCTAAGTGAATCAGAGAGAGAATTAGGAACATCTGAAGAGTCCTTGTAGGATCCTGCTGTTAATTGTTTCTTTTTAATTCTGAAAGAGTTTTTCAATAATCCATCAGAAAGTCCATTAAAGCAGTATGATTAATGTAAGGTCTGTCATGGCAAAAGAGAGAGAAACTACTGTCAAAATACCAAACTGGTGTTTGGGATTGCTGATACCATCTAAAACAAGGAAAGCAAAGAGATATCTAGCAGTATTGTCACACTGAGCTTTTCCTTGACAGAGACAGCACACATGCAGTCTCTAAACAGGCATTTTGCTTTATAGTGCTTTCTAAATAGGACTTCTAATTTTTTTTTACGATAACTTCTGCCACCACTTTAGACTGAGCCTCAACTGGCACAAAGCCACTGGAGTCTCAGAGCATACATAAGTAATTCTATCACTGCTTATAGATGATTTTAAGGGTAGACACTCAGAGTATGATTCTTTGATAATATAAAGTACTTTGATGATATTTGTGCCAAGTGGAATGGATATAATAAAAGAATGCATCAACATATCCTCTTAAATTACTTAATTTTTCCAAAAAGAATAATAATTTTGTGCTATAAAACAGTATATGCAAGTAATATTAATCTTTGCTAACAAACTGTGTTTCTGGCTTTTGTTTCCTGCAATACAAACCAGCTCAAGGAGTTTAAACATACTGCTCATCTTACTAAGGCACTAACCTGAAATTCGATTATTGTATTAATTATATAGGATAATTAGTACTATTATACTGATACTGTAAAATAGATGTATGCAGAAATAATTAAAAGATTATGACCAGGAAAGGAGCATAGTTTTCAAATATGGCTTACTTTATATGGGTTTATTGAATTTGTTTTAAACGCTTCTTATATTTGTGCCTCTGTGTGTTTCCTCAATTCCAGATTTCAGACAGAACTCAATTATGATGTGTTGGAAGTTCATGATGGACCAAACTTATTATCTCCACTTTTGGGATCTTATAATGGTACACAGGTCCCACAATTCCTGTTTAGCAGTAGCAATTTCATTTATCTTCTCTTTACAACTGACAACAGTCGTTCTAACAATGGATTCAAGATTCACTATGAAAGTAAGTCATTCTGAATTGTATTATTTGATTTCCCCATCAGTCATAAATATATAAAGGTGCAAAGGTGTCATCTTTGGTAAATTTCTGTTATTTCTCAAACTGAGAAAGATTTAGTGGTGTTAAACTGGAAAACAGATGCCCAGTAATTTCACTTAACAATTTAATGTCATTCCTGTACTGCTCCATGCTTTAAGAATCAGAAAATGGGAATGGGAAGCAAATGCCTTTCTTCTGGATGTTGCTTTTATGTCATGTTATTCTTATCTTCTGTACAATGCATTTTTTGTGTGTGTAAAACTGCACGAGATCAGGAAGATTATGAAAATCTAAGCAAATACCTAAATTACTGTCCTGACTGATGTACCTGCAGCTCTAACTGAAGGTAATAGGATATGCAGGTTACATTAATGAGCTGAAAGTCAAGCTATGGAATTGCTTGCTTATGGATTTTTAGGGATCTAAAAACCTGCATATGTGATTTGTTCTGACATATAGAAGTATTCTTTTCCCCTTACTATAGTCATATAAACTACACAGCACAAAGCATCTGTTAGATTTCATACTTTACGAATTCTTAGAATTCATATAGGTTGATATATTATCATGTCATTTACATTTTGTGTTTCTAAATATACCTTTTCTTGTGATAAGTAATATTCTCATGTGAAATAATATTTTTCTGTAATCACTGTCTAATTTGCTTAATAAAGGTCATGAGCACATTGTTATCTATCCATTTCTGTTTCATACTCCTCTTTGTTGGAACTACCACCAAGCAATTTTCAGATGTTCTTAATTTTTTACTTTATTTTTGACCATGTTCACTATTCCTGACCACTAATGATAAAGATATTAAATACAATCTATGTGGAGGTGACTTTGCCAGATAAAATTTGGGCTGATTTGAACTCCAGTGAATGTCAAGTTCTGGCTGTTTATCAAAAAAATTCTATTATTATTCCAAAATTCTTTACTGTCCTAGCCTTCACCCACATACTTCCATTTGTCTCATCTTCTACATTGTGAAGAAGTGATGATTTTGTTAAGTTCTCACCCATTCTGAGGTTTGAAGGATGGCTATCCTTACACATCAGGAAAACTAGATTAATATTGCCAGCAGAGACCAGTAAATTCTTAAAATGATTGGCTAAATGAATAATGTTAAATGGTAGAAATTACACTTTGGGAATGTGAACAGCAAAAAGAGGAAAGCTGCACTTATTACAAATACCCTTATATCAAATTATTTCAATTAAATAAAGTTGGAAAGGAAATCTGAAATTTCATTATAAATGAATTCTTCAATTTCATTATAAAATCCCTTTTTTTTCTAAAATTGATCCTCACCCCACAGTTCTGTCTACACTAGTGAAGAATGAAATTTAGACTTGTACTACCAGAGAACATTGAAAATAAACATCTTTACCATTTTTACACAAAATCAACCATTTTCAGTAGTTGCTTTTCTGCTTAACATCGTCTGTTTATAGATAGACATCTAGTATTAATTTTATTTTTGTTTAATTCTTACTGGTTCATCGTCTGATATTATCCAGCACAACCCAATTCTGATTTCCCTTTTCTGGATAATAATAATAATGATTAATGGTCCTCTATTCAACACTTCTCTCTTTAAATATCCTATTGAAAGCTGAAGTCTTTTATATGTTTTCTTATTTTCTGTGCTAATTATTTCTTTCCACACTGAATTTCTTTGTAAGGAAGGATATTTTATGGCTTTTGTGTAGGAATAAAGGAATAACACCCACAAAAAATCTTACATTGAATATTTCTTCTAATTTGCTAACTTCAGTAATGTTCCTAGAGTTTTTTATTATTTCTTTCTTTGTTTTTCCCTGATGCTTTTATAATGAAGTTACACTTCTCACTGGGAAATAATCTAAAAGGTTTAATTTTTTTAGCACACATTAAAATTCTCTTTATCAAGTCAAATTCTCTTTATTACTTTTTCTGCTATTCTTTATCTTCTAAGTATCTCACATATCAAATAACATTAGGTATGAGAATTATTTATGTAAATAATTGATCTGTGTAAATATTTCAAGAATAAATTTAAAAAGAAATAAAAAGCATTTTAGCTAGGATAACAAAGTTTGATCAGGAAAAAAATAAAGGCTGGAAATCAGAATTTTGAGTGATCATCAAGGCTTTTCAACATCAGCATCAGGGACAAAATCACTTAATGTTACTGAGATAGGATCAAACTAAATATCCTGTAAATTATGTGTTTTTCTCTCCAACAGTGGCAGGATGCAATTCATTATCCATAACATCTTATAACAGTAACACAGAGAAACATAATGCAAGGATAATTCACCGAAAATTTGTGATAATGAAGCCTTCACCCCCACTCACAGCACAGTGAATTACTTAAATTAATAAAAAACATTGTATAGGTTGTTTATTTAACGATTTTGTTTGTTTGTTTGTGTTTGGTTGGTTTTTTGTTTTTTTCTCATCTAGGTGTAACTGTTAATACTTACTCTTGCTTGGATCCTGGCATACCAGTGCATGGACGTCGTTATGGACATGACTTCTCTATAGGTTCCACCGTCTCATTTAGTTGTGATCCGGGTTATAGGCTGAGTCATGAGGAGCCTTTGCTATGTGAAAAAAATCACTGGTGGAGTCACCCACTCCCAACTTGTGATGGTAAGGATGAATGGATAAAATACAGAGTACCTTAAAATATACACATTTTGCCGAACTATTGTTAGCCAAAATGAGTTAAATGTTGGAGCTTGTAAAACCTCTATTTTTAGGAAAAAAAGAATAGTTAGAGGAAATAAATGTTATATACTTCTGTTTGATGAAATATTTAGTAATAAAAGTAGAGAATAATATATAATTCTTTAAATCAGCAGATTATTGAAGATAGGTCTATCTGAATATATGTTAACATGAACTGATTGCCAGTTAGCTCAAAGCATGCAAGATTAATGTATATCTGCTTGGAAAGCACTTATTACAAGCTACAAATGTTTGTGTTTGGGAATCCATCTAGGGACACAGGTGTGCTGACATACAAAACATGACATGAGGTTTATTTATACCTGACTCAAAAACTGCATTTTCTCCTGTTTCATGTTGATCACTGCATTCCTAGCTTGTTAACAGAACTTGACAACCTGCAATCACTGTAGGAATTGATTAGGGCCAAATTATACCTGATGATTAAGTGTATGATTGGTAAACCAGACAAAAGTGGTATCGAGTAACATGTCATACCTTTTGGAGCCTCCACCATATCATTAACAAAGTCTGCTTGAAAAATTATCTAATAGTTTCAGTCATCTCTTGTTACCTAAATTTTTCATTTTAATCCATTTTCCCAGTTAGGGTGATATCAGTTATATTTAATATTAAGAAAGTATGTTGTAATGTTTATTAACTTGTGTATTTGAGATGTTTTCCTCTCTTTTTTTTTTTTTTCCTTTGAGCATGGTACATGCTTTTCTGGTGATAAAAATGTTATCAGGAATACTGCACTCACTTAATTCTAGAGTAGTATTTAATACTGAACTTACATGAGCTACATAATGCACATGATAGTATATTTTTCTAAAATAGTTCTTAGTATCTCAGGACACTAAGTTAGAAAGAAAAAGCTGAATTTGAATGAAGACTAACAAAAAAGCTCACTGAATCGTGTGATTTGCCATCTGGAAATATAGTCATTTTCAACTGTATTTCTTTCTTTTAAAAAATGGTAGGGGTTTTCTCAGCCTTCAGCTTATTTATTTAGCAAATGCTTTGGTTTTTATATTTCAGTAGGTTGAACATATCAGTATATGATGATACTCAAAATTTGTGGTGGTAGAAAGGGGGGTGAATAATCACTTTCCTGAAAATGGGACTCTGTAGTTCAGCAAGCCTGTTTCCTAAGGGATTCTGCTTCTCAGCCAGGTTCTTGCAATGAAGAATTGCAGGGTTCCCACAGTTCACAGTCAAGGGGACTATATTTTGCTGAGTAGGCCGTAAACATAAGATACGTTTTCTTACGGTGATAGGTACTAGATGGTAACCATCTAAAACAAACAGTACTAACACACTCCCTGTGAATACTGTCCTCTGCTGTGAAATAAAATTTCCTATTGTGATAACTTTCTTCCTCCAACTAGTATGCAATTCATTAAGTAAATGAGATTTTTTTTTTCCAGAGCACATTGCTAAATGGCAATTGTCCATTGAATAAATATGCTCTAAAAGCAGGTTTGAGTACATTTATTCTAGTAAATTTAATAAATTCATGGTTGAACTGATTTTAATTTGATTGCTGAATTTCTTCTCTGGTGGAATGTTTTTAAATAGGATTCAGAGTGCTTGCACCCCCAGGGAAAAAAAGAGCATTTGCTAAATGGGCTGTTGTTTGCATAAACTGCAAGTATGGGTTTGTATTAATCATGCCACTAATAAACACATTGGTCACTGTTCATTCAATACTCTGACATTTTCTGAGGAGCAGAGTTCTTTCTTGATTGTTCTTTTTAATAATGCATCTCTTTTTTATAATTACATCATGTAGTGATATGCAGACAGACAGTGCTAATTGTGCAGGCAGACCATGACAACTTGTGAGTGTAAGTGTTTTGGTGGAGGAGAAGGGTGTAGAAAATGAAAAAAGTTTAGACTTCTTAGAACCAGTTCTTCCTCAAAGCAGAAGATTGTGTTGACTGCAATTCTATTCTTTGAAGGAGTATCAGCTGATTTTTTTCATGAGGTGTTTGGATGTTACACAGATAAGCATCACAAAAAGCTTATCAGGGAAGTCACACTTCATTATCTACAGGAACATTTAGACAATACTGAGAATGATGTTTTAAAAATGAACAAGCAAACTGTTTCCTTCCCTAAAGCCTGGCCTGAGGGGGTGATTATGACAGGCTGTATAATTCATTCATATTTAAGTAATTGATATGCATGAAGGATTTCACAGGTAATTTCCTTAGTTTTGATTTTTATGTGTATCTATACGGATAAGGTGTGCACGCTGTTCCTCAGTGCACATATGTATTCTCTGTGTGTGTGTACACATACAAACACAAACGCAGCTTTATATATGCAGAAATATAGCAAAGCACTTCTGGGAAAAAAAATAAATTAGAGCTCTCTGACCTTTAAGGATAGTAGAATATATTTCTGTTCTTTAAAGATAAATATTTAAGGAAGATATTTTCAGAACCATAGAACAGTTATAGCTGAAAGGAACCTCAGAATGTCATCTAGTCAAAACCCATACCCCAAAAAGAGGGTCCAGTCTGGATGTTAGATCAGGTTGTTCAGGATCCTACACAGCTGAGTTATATCTCCAAGGAGGGAGATTCCAGTTCTTCTCTGAGTAACCTCTGCCATTGTTTGGCCACACAATAGGTATTCTTAACATCTACAGAGAACTTCCCATCTTCCGGTTACAGCCATTACCTCTCATCCTTTCACTGTGGTGAAAGCTACTTGAATTTATACAGTACTTGAATTGCTTTACAGTTTTCAAGACAGCAACTCCACTATGTTAAAATAAGTTATATAACCATAGATTTAAGGCTTCTTCAAAGAATGAAAAGTAAAACCTATGATCTTTATCAAACCATCAGTCTCTTTTCAAGAAATGAATTAGTCTGTAGACTGTTACGAAGATACGTTAAAAATCCTTCAGTGTTGTTCAGTATGACCAATTTCTGGATACCTGTCTTGGCAAAATACTTTTTTATTTCTTTTCAAAAAAGGTGGCACTGATCAAGGCCTAGAATCTTGCCATATTTTTTTTCCTTCTTTGGTTCATGGGTTAAGAGCTTTTTTATCCACACAGACCAGAGATAAATAATTGGTATTACTGTGTCCATTTATTTATTTTGAAATAGTTCATCTGAAGATGTAATTTGGTCTATATACCATAAACATGGGACACACTACCTAGGAAAATAAACATACAAATAAATAACAGCCATTCTTTTCGAACAAGAATATGAATAGGCCATTCCTAGCTAACATCTACATATGATTCACTGCATACCTATCTATCTGGACAGCCCTGAATTTCTTGACTGTAATCTCCCAGTGCTTAATGAGTAAGACAAAATTTTGTCTTATCATGTCCTTTCTATATGAATATTATAATAGAATTTTGCTTTTAAGCTTTGAATGTATGTGAGAAAACCTATTCCACCCAATATATGAAGTATTGTATTAATCCCATTAAAAATGACAGGAAAATTATGTAAAAATTCAATACCTAATTAAGAGTGTAAAGTGCTTTTTATTCCCTTCATCATAACATGAAATTGAATGCTAATACATAATAATTCTTACTCATTATTTGAATTAAAAATAAATATTGTCATTCCGCTTGATCTTCATTTATTTAAGAAAATTAATACATAGCAAGTAAATGTTCAAGCAAGATGGAAAACATTTAACATTTATATTGAAAACACCTAGATGTCCAAATGAATTAGCAAATATGATTTGTGCAGTAGCATGAGGAACATATCCAGGAAATATGGCAGAGGTGTTATGTCATTTCTGTTAAGACATCTCTAATGTAAAAACAATGCTTTTATTAAAATACAACTGTTAAAAAACCTGCTACAAATATTCAGTGTGGTAGATGCCAGAATTGGAAATGGATAGAATGTCGTGGTCTGTTTTAGCTTTAAGTAAGAAGGTAAAAATACAAGTTTATCTTGTGAGTAATCTAACCTACACTAGTTTCTATTAAGTTAGTCTCTTGTGTAATATAACTCAAGCCCAAGGTTTCGTTCCAGAAGCTGACTATTATAATTTGCTGTCCATATTGTTATTTACTTGTTACTACTTGACTGCATTTCATTTTAAGACACATTACATCTTCTGTAATTAGGGAAGACAGATGCTGAAGTTTCTTGGTCTATGAAGCACAGTATATAAGATTCAAATTCTAATTCACTGTTTCAGTAATTTTTAACTATGTATTTCCTTTTTATTATCAAATTACACAGTAAATGAAAGTCACCTTAGAATTAGATTTTTAGTTGGAAGTTGGAGTTAATTAAGTAATTAATGTAATGGGGCCTCTGTGTGTTTGTGCATATACATACTTGTATTTAGATTTATATGTACACAAACGCATCTATGTATTCTTTTCACTCTGTGGTTCTTGCTAAACTAGCATATGTTATTAGTCTTTCTTGATGATGCTTGAAACCATTTGTAAAACTTATCATTATTACTAATCAATTATAAATGTGTGTTTTCTCTTCCCATCATCTTTGAAAACAAATAGTTTTCATTTATTTGTACTTGCAGCAAGCTGGCCTTACTGAAAAAAGTAATTTTTTTTCTGAAGGCTTCTGTTCTTATGTGTATTTTCTCTTTTTTTTGAGAAAAATGAGATACATCATTGTATGTTAGTTTCTGAGTTGTGGTTGGTGACCTATGGCTAGTCTCTTGAAAAATCTTTATACATCGAAATGGTAGGTGATACAATTCAAAAAAATGGAAAATACTGTTAATTTCCCAGATATCACCATCTTCAGTCAGGCTAAAAAAGGACAATGATACAGGGTTTTTTTACTGCATTGCTAGTGAACACCATATGTAGAAATACACAGACACATGCGTTTATATACATCTGTATTATTTTCGGTTGCTTTACCAAAATAACAAAAACATTCTTTTGATAGTTTTCTGTCCTTCTTGGATATGGTGACCCCCTTCTTCTAGCGTGCAGTTTTCTCATATTATTGCTATACCCTTCATAACTCTGAGACTGACTTGTGTTACATCAAAATAAATCAGTTTTAAATAGGTAGTGGACCTTATTCAAAGACCTCAGATGACAGAGAACATAATTAGTGGTTTGTGAGTTTTATTTCGTGGTGTAAAAAGCAAAATTTAAGAGGTAAGAGGCTTTTCTGTGAATAAGTATTAAGCTAGCTATACAGGCTGACCTCTGCAGTAGGACATTATACAGATTGACTTTTGCAGCAATAAAATATAAATATGTTAAAAATAGAACAAAGGATGTGAAAAAAAATGGAAAAAATCTATGAACAAAAATGTCACAATCTAATGTGAAGTGTCCTAGCAATATGTTTGTGTAGCAAAGCTGCTGTGACAAGAAAGAAAGGTAAGTACTTGCAATTGTAAATGCAGTGGTTATAGAGGTGGAAAATGTATCTTACAGAAGTAGATTAAGAAAACCTGTCTCATTTAACTGACCCAAAGTCAGAGGTACTAACGTGCTTCGCCAGCCTTCCAAAGTCCCCAAGAGGGAAAAGAACATAATGACAGTTTAGCAGAAGAACAAATGAATAAAAATGGACCATGAATGAATTTGGGCTAGAAATTTTGAGACTATCTCTAGTATTGGAAGACTGATTTTCTGTAACAGTTTTATAGTAGCATGAAATATGGCCTGAAATGGAACTTGAAAATTATATGAATGACACAAGTCAAGTGCTCGCATTACAACTATTCGTGTATTTCATGGATGAAGCGTGGCCTGCATCTCTCCCGCTGAGACACTTAGGAGTAGCCTGAATAAAGGTTCTAAAATTGCTTGGGCCAAAAATTATTTTCAAACTACACAGGGCCATTTTCTAAGCTAGGTTTGCTTGCTGTCACTCTTCCTTATGACTGGTCATGTTACTGAGCAAAATGAATGCAGTTATGACCATTTATAACAAAATAAAGTGTAAGTAATCAACCCAACACTGTAAGGATTTATTTCACCCAAACAACTGGTTTAGCCACTGAACTCCACTGTTAAATTTCAGTCTTCATTCACAGTTATCCAAAACTTGCTTTTTAAATTGTCACATCATTTCTGATCACCACAGTGCTGTAGATGTATGTTATACTATACATCCAGGTATCTATCTGTGCTTCATACAGTCACTTCTATATTTTGTTCTCATTATTTTTTGTTCTTTTTATTTTTATTATTTTATTTCTCACTATTCTGAAAACATAGTAATGGAGGGAAAAAAAATTAGGCATGTCTTGACTCAGCTTCTCTGTTTGCATGACAAAGAAATTATTAATTAGTGTGTTAGCAACACAGTATTCCATTTTCCGCATTAGAACACCCAGATAGCACTTCAGTTATTTGCTTATATATTCACTCTACTTTTAGTCTCTGCTAGCCTCCATCTCTGTATAATCAGATAAAGTGAAAGAAAGTTTCCTTGTAGAATCTGGAAAAATGTGT
Source organism: Haliaeetus albicilla (assembly GCF_947461875.1). Classification (NCBI taxonomy): domain Eukaryota; kingdom Metazoa; phylum Chordata; class Aves; order Accipitriformes; family Accipitridae; genus Haliaeetus; species Haliaeetus albicilla. The sequence goes on along the minus strand of NC_091485.1, from coordinate 59,850,217 downwards.
GGAGTTTATCTTCCGCTGTTTTTATTTTCATGTGTTTCTGTTTTCCTTTGCACTCTGAAAAAATGTCAGATACTAGTAGTGATATTATATGCTTGGGCTGTTTGCCATCTTATCAGGACCAGTGCACATTTTATATTTCAGATCTGTCAACTTGGCTTTGTTTTGTAAAATGCTGGTCCCTTGATGCCTTTTTTTGCCATCTGCTAGCCTTCATAGTGTTACACTGAGTGCCTGATGGCATGCCATGGATGTTTTGTCACCATTTGCATTTCTGAAAGGCTTTCCAAACATCCATTGTAAAATACATTTGTTTGGGCTGTTTCCCATGATTATAAAAACTGATTGCATTTTCTTATTTAATAGGGATGACCTAAGGTATGGACAACGTATGTAGTTACCATCAGAAGCTCCAGTAACATGCTGTCATAGCTGTGATTCTGTTTTACTGATGTCTAAATATAACAAGATCAGGTGATAAGTGGACAGTGGTTACCTTCATTGTCTCTTCAGAGAAGTGAAGAGGAAAATTAGTATGCTGGGAGGTTATTTCCCTGTGGCAACAGTAATGAGATTGGGTGGTTGTAGTCCTAGAATGTCCTGTTTCAGCCTATCGTACTGGATCTGCAAATTTCCAGCTTACAACTAGGCCAAAAAGGATAGAAAGTTGGCAGGAGAAATAGCTCACACAAAGAAATCATGAGGCTACCCAGACAAATAAACATGTTTAAAACAGAAATGTGGTTAGTTAGAACAATCAAACAAATTTAGCTAGGCAAAATAGGGTGATCTTCATCCTAGGATATAGGATGAAGTTCCATTTCTGCTTTATAAGAAAACTGTAATTAAATGTATACTTTTTATTTAGCACCTTAAAGACAGTGATGGCGTGCAATGCAGTAACCTCATTAAGAAAAATTATTGACCTTTATGAAAACATTCCTCAGTGCTACCGAAATGTCTGAAAATGCATGTATTTCCTTGAGACAAATATCTTCTTATGTACAGGGTAAGACAGAAGGTACATTCTGGATATTCTCTATTCTCTATTCTAGTGAATCTCTAGATTCACTCTATGGCTTATCCTCAAATCAGTTTTGAATGTACTTCTACAGGCAGAAAATAATGATTGGTCAACATATTAATTCTCAAATAAATAGCATTAATAGCAAAAGCAAAGAGAGGTATAACTTTCATGATTTACTCCATCAATGTGTAGCAGGAATTGTTATAAGTAGGATAAATATCAAGATACAGTAGAATAAGTGGCACGATGTAACAAATTACTCACACCACCTTTCTCCTGAAGAAATATGAAGATGTTTGAGCACCGTTCATATACTGAAAGGCCAAACTTCTCCCACCTTTACGATCCATACTGCTGAGTGCTACGTTGGTAGCTTCTGCTGATGTTACAGGAGGAGTAGGAGCAGTTAAAACCAGGTAGTGCAGGTGGGGCAGCCTCTCTCAGAAAGAGGTATTGCTCCTCCAGCCTGTCACCCTCTCTGGGGTGACAGCAGGCTGGGAAGCACAGACATGAGCAATAGGTGAGCAACAGCTTATACAACAAGGGGGAGAGGGATTGATAGTTGTATCTACTGGAATTGCAGACAAGTAACTGCCATTTACCTATCTCCCAAACTGCCTTTCAACGGCTTTAGTGTCTGCTAAAGAGAAAACCTGATTGTTAAACGTGGGAGTGCTGCATACTGACTTAGGTTAAGGTGCAGGCTTAGAGAAACTATGGCTGACACCAATAAAAATTCTGAAAGCACACTGGTTGAGAGCTTGACTACTTAAGGCTGAAAAGGGACAGTTTGTGTTAATTACTTTGGAAGAAATGCAATCAACTTTTCTAAACCAGTCTATATTATTTTACTTAAATCTGGTGGCAGTAACATAGTTTACTGTTTTTTTGTATCCTGGAATATTTCTACAAAATAGTTTTGGTAATGCATACAAATCAGCTAAGAAAAATGAATGGTATAGATGTTTTTTATCTTGGTGAAAAAAAAAAAAGTAGAAATACTCATTCATTTTATAATGTATGCCCTTCTGAGATAATCTATATTCAGAGAACTACGATGTAATAACTTTTCTTGGTACTGAGTTTTAACCATTGTTATTGATAAAAGATAATTCTAAGGTATTAGAGCCTCTGCATTACTAAAAATTACTCAATTAATTTAGTATTTCAAAAGCTCTGGAATGGAAAATTCACTATTAAAATGTAATAGTGAATTATGAAGATATTTATGCCAGTGTTGTAATGATTTAATTTTTGTATTTTGTATTAATTCAAGCTGTAATTTAATTTTTATATTGCTTAACTACTGATTACCTTTACAAAGTCACTACTGATACTATAGAAAGACTTATATTGGCAATTGTCATTATCACTTGCATTATAGATATAGATGCATATCCAATAATTAGACACAAGAAAGCATGTCATGCTTCCCTGCAATAATATTTTCAGTCAGTAATTCTTCAATAGCAAGATCCACTCTATGCCATTTTAAGTCTCCAGCCTTAGCTTCTGGCTAAAGTGATATTGCTTGGCTCTGTATCTTCTACCTTCATCTTCCTGCTGAACTTGTGACTTTCACAGAGTTTCAAGAAAATGTGAAAAAACAGCTAAGGAAACTCGCTTTTTATTTTCTTAGTACCTATTAAAACACTTCTTAATTATTCACTGATTCTATTTCCTTTCATTTTGTGTAAAAATGGGCTATAGTTATATGTGAAACTGCTAAATCATTTGACCAACTATTTTTAAGTAATTTTAAAGCTAGCAGATTTTAATGAATTGTTTTCTTATATTTTCTCTCATTTGTAAGTTTTATATTAATTATTTTATTATTATTTTATTTGTTATTTCTAGCTTTATGTGGTGGAGATGTTAGAGGACCTAGTGGAACAATTTTATCCCCTGGCTATCCTGATCTGTATCCAAACTCACTGAATTGTACATGGACTGTGGATGTTACCCATGGAAAAGGTAAATAAATCCTTTTCTCTTTTTCCACCTTTTTTTTATAATATGTAAGTCCAGTACTGTGCTACACATACGGATCTAGGTTAGCAGCAATGAACTAGGAACTGAGTGGCTGATTTTTGTTTTTGCTTATTTTTATTGTAGTAATTCCTAGAATTCCAGAGGTAGACTAGGCCCCAATGCTTTCTGCAGAACGAAAAGTCCCTAAAAGTTTATAGTCCAAGTAACCCATAGTTGGACGAGTGCACAATAATTCATACAGGTGAAAGAGGATGAATGCTTTTTCTGTGTTGAGGAGGAAATGCCTTATCTTAGAGAGAGATTAGCTGGAAGTAGTTACTGATATTTAGACTTGGTATTGACAGAAGAGTCTGAAGTGAAGACTTAAGTCAAGATGTTATTCTTATTATGCATAAAAAAAGAAATTAAGTTAATGAGAGGGGAGTTGTTTAAAAGATTGCTTATTATGCTAAATTTTACATTATCACTAGCTGTCGACAAGGAAATGTCAGAAAGAAAAGTCCTATTCTTTTGAAGAAAAGAAACTGTTTCAGCTTACCAAGACACATTTTCAGGGTGGCAGCGTATAAATGGCAGTTTAATATGCATTTATGGATTGAATAAATAATATATATTAGAAATAAATGTAGAGGGAAAAATGATAAATAATGGAATCCTGTATAAACATTTAGGGAGGTAAGAAAGAATTATATAATGACTGATCACAGAAGCTGAGGGACAGGAGACCTTTAAGAAAAGGGTGGTTATTTGTTGAAGGCAGATTACAGGATAAAGACGTAATAGTGGTTTTAACTGTTCTCTGAGAAAGGATCTTAGTAAGAGTTATTTCAAAGAAATATAAGACACACAGGAGTGGTTAGAAAATGCTTAGGGCAGAAATGGAATTTGGGATTTCCAGGTAGCAAAATTTCCTTGAAATAGTGTGTCCTAGTTGATTTCAAGTGAAAAGTTTGGGGACTAGATGAGAAGGGATGGGTCAAATTTTTAGATTTTTGTGCGTATTTTATTTTAAATATAGGAGTGACTGCATGGTACTGTTGTGAGTGGAACGAGCTAGAGAAGCATAAGAATTTAATGTTAAGGAAAGGAAAGAAATAGAGATAGGTGTCATAAGACAAACTGAATATAAATAGGGTGAGGTGATAAGAACATAAAAAGCAAAACTGCATATGTAACACTGGAAAGAATACAGAAAAAAGAATGAAAAGGAGAAGAAGGAAGGCAACTTCAATTCTGATTTTCATCAGTTTTCTCTGTGAGGCTTGAAAAATGTGACAAAGTACGCTGATAGTATATTCCTCTAAGAAAGAGTTATTGATAACATAAAAATAAGACTTCCCTCACAGAGAATTGTGCTGATCTGTGGTCCCCTTGCTCTATTTTGTACAAATAGTGTGATAGTTCCTCATCTAGATGTTAAATCACTCTGACTGGATGTCCCATTTAAAACTCCTTAAAGTGTTAAAGTGGCAAAGTGTATCTCTCAAAATTATTGCTCCAGCTATTCCGCAGTCTCTTTTTACTACCAAATGATGCCATTGTGTCAATATAATTTGCTTGTAAGTAGCCACAGTGAAAAAGCATTCTGAAATTACTGAGCCTATATCAGATGCTACATTTGTCCTTGTTACCTCGAGGTATGATACACAGTTTTTAGAGTTGCAGGAATATAAGGTACTGTGGATCTTTTGCAAGGGAGAAAGTATGTGAGAAGAATATAACTGTTCTTCTGGATAAGCAAGAAAGACTGACAGAAAGTGTAAGAAAACTGTTAGCCCTGTAGTAACTTAATTTGCACCCTATCTGAAAAGCCTTTGGATAACCAGTCTATGCTTTATAATCTGGTCATTGAAGAGAAGTAGCAGAGATAGATAAGAGTTTAGCTTCATGGAGTAACACATGACTGAAAATTATGTAAATTATACAGTAAACATGAGACCAGATGAAGCCATATTTTTCAGGATTCTTGAAAGACATTTTATTAACACTTTCATCTATCTTAAATTAAAAATGGGATTATGGACGAAAGTATGTGGAAAAAAATATTTTTTAAAAATTAAGTAGGCTTTTTGTTTTTTATCTTTTTTCTTGAACCCTCAGCTAGAGAAGTACTTAAAAATTGGGATAAATAAAAGCAGAAATTCTCAATGTGATTACATTTTATGTGAGGCTATTGAAAAAAACACCACATATAATGAGACTCCTGAGAAAACAAATATACAGAAAATATACAGGGAAAGAGAGTAGTAGTATGAACATACGCATATATAAGCACATACACACACTGATACGTGTATATATACACACACATATATCGATATAAGCACATTCTTATTTGTGTCAGTAAGTTTTATATTATCTTATGGAAATGTTACTAAGGAAAAAAACATATTAAATATGAATGCTATGTTGTAATTTGCCTTGGGCATTTTGATTCATGCTGCTGAAAGGTCTTCTGGAAACAATTGAAGAGTGAGGATTTGCTGTGAGTAGGAAATAGGAAATATTATATGAACTTCTTATATTTTGTTCTTGTGGGCAAAAAGGTGTTAATACTTTAAGCTCCTCCTGTAGTACTGCATTAGGAAGATAGCTCTCCTTTTATGATAATAAGTCACAGGCTTACTTAATTTAAATTTAATCTTCTAACAGGAAAGTTCTATGTCTGAGTAAGCTAGTCCATTGGGCCACTTCTGTATTTAATGGACAAATGCATATATCTTCAGGATATGAGTCATCTCACCCTGAAAAAGTATCTAAAGTAGAGGGAATGAACCATCCTCTGAAGGTGCCTATTCATCTCTATCATCTAATGTCCAGTGGGTTTATATAGCACCCAGATGAATCATCCATGGGGAGACTGAGTGACTTACTTAAGTTTTAGATAGTTACCATTTGGGAAAATTAATCCCGTACACATAAATGGGTTATTTAAAGTGAGGGAGATAACCTTTGTTCTGGAAATCTCATTTTCTGCTCTATTTCATGTCTAATATAATTTCAACTTCAGAATCTCAAGGAGTATCTTCTACTGGCCATTAATTAGTGATATGATCTTTTAAAAATAATTAAATTTTCTTTAGCCCACCCCCCCCTTTTTTTAGACAAAATTTGGTAGTTCAATGTCAGACTGCCAAGAAAATGTATATAACTTGTAGCTCCAGAATGCTGTGGGGTATTTTTTTAAACACACATCTTTATGTTGCAGCTTCATAATGCTGTTACATAATAGCAGTCAATTAAATGCATATGTTTAGTTAAAATCTGTATTTTACATCTGGATATGTTGTATTGTTACGAAAAAGTTTCTGTGTTTGTACATACTATCTTAAATAACATAATCTGCAATATAAATATATATATTTTAATTTTACTGTTCATTTCTGTCTAAAATTATAGAATTCTGTAATGATTTTTCATTTATGTTCATGTGGACCACATTATGATTTTGAATGTCCATCAAAACGTGATATGATTTTATTGTATTTTTAAAAATTTTGTTAACTAGGGAGTGGAACATGCACTTTAAATACAGTTAAATTGGTATTATTTATGAAGAGGAAAGGAAGCATCTATCATGACAATAATTATTGTATTTTGCCTGTGGTTAGCATGCAATTCAATATATGGTGAAGTGAAATTTGTGGAGTATCAATGATATATTTTAAACCATTTACTAATAGAACAGTTAATTTACCCATCCCCCAACAGTCTGGATTGTAATATTGAGAAATGACATTAGAGTGTTATGTCTTCCTGTCTTCATTTCAGATTTTAAATATTCCCCTTATAAAGAAAGTGGCATGTGAGGCATAATGAGGAGGAATCTACCTGAATTTACCATTTAAAATTCTTCTCTGGAGAAGACACAATCTGTCACACAGCATATATTAATGTGATTAAAATATTTTCTGAAGAAAACTAAATTGTACAGCTACTGCTGGGATATACCTTGGGGTTTTGCTTAGAAATGTCATGGCAATCTTGAAAATTGATTGAAACATTCCCTTGAGTTAAACCTTGAGTTTGGTGTTTGAACAATACTCAGTGAAGCTCAGCTGTGATTCACAGGAATTCCATTATTTTGGGTTACTACCATAAAATTTTCTTTGGCATTTCTGATTTTATTGTTGCAGTATACATGCATGTGTAAAAAGGGCCAAAATTAATTTGGAGTGCAGTAAATGCCATAAATACGGCCTGAATTTCAGCCTCATTCTGTATATATCACATTTTTCTCCTAAGAGCTAACTTTTCATGTCAGATCAACACTGTCTCTTATGTAAAAACTATGATAAAAAAAATTAAACCATTTAAGAGTTTATCAATCTCAAAGCTAAATTTTTAGGCATTAGCTCAAAAGATATGTAAACTAACCTTGATTCCAAAATTCAGTGTGATTTTTGCCAATTTATTGTCACACAATCTAGGATAATAAATAGGATGCTCAAAGCAGATGAATGACTTTGCTCATATAATTATTAAATTAAGAATTTTTAAAATCCAGAATATATATCTTGGATTATCTAGTTTTGTCCTATGCATAAAACACAATCCCATCCTATAATTTCTATATCAGTGCTACTAAGCAAGGGTGTGTTTATCAGGATCTGCAAGCTACAGCAAGTCGGGGGGGGCAGGTGTGGAGCAATAAGAAGAGAAGAAGGTATCTGCTTGAAAAAGCTGAATAGTTCTCCGATCTCTTTGAAGGGAAGCACAATCTAGAGGTCTCTAAGATCCAAGGAATTACTCTTGTTAATCCCATTTGTGTCTCCATCTGACAGCAAGACTAAGCATGTATTCCAAATTAGCCAATATGTACATAGGCATGTATGGCTGGTCACACAGACTAACATGGACAGAGACAAGTGTCTTTATTGGCACACACAGAAACACCAACAGCACCGAAACAGACATGAACACCACAGGCAGCCAAATCCTATTTCTCCAGCTGGGCTGATAGCAACAGGAGTTTGCTAGGAGTTACACAGACTCACACATGCACACACACATACCCCCACAACCTTCCAGGTCCTGGCCCAGCACTTGGCCCCCAGATCCCACTCCCTCCAGGTGCTGCCTCCTTGTGACTGATGGCCCTTTTTCCAGGTGTTGGCCCCTGACCTCATCCTGCCCACCAGGCAGCCCATCTTAATGTTCACTAGTGGTCACACATGTGCTCACACTCTGGACAGAGGCCACACTTACACACTAAATAGTCAGGAACAGAGTTTAAAAAGAACAGAGGACAGGCTGTGATGGTTAGGTTCAGGGATTAGTAAGAGAGGCTTAACCCTCTCAATTTTCCTGAACTTTTTTCTCCCTTATCCACCATGATCCCTCCCTTTACCTGCCTTTGGCCCTAAACATCTCACAAAAAGTTTTGCAGTCGCCAAATACCATTTAAAAATCTCATATTAAGTTTTACATAATCTCACAAATTCCCTCAAATACTCCACAGTAAATTTCTAATTTCCATGAGACTCAAGATAATCTTCTTTCCCCCATTCTAATCAGTTACTAAGTTCTGGTTGAACTGCTACAAGATTACAGTGATACATTCAATGGCCCATCAGTCATAAACTTAAGAGTTCCGGTCTTTGTTAGTGTCTCCACTAAATACTGCTCAGTAAAGCTTCTGTATGCGTGTATATAATTTATTACTTCCCTCATTTCTTGTCTTTGCTTGCTATACTGAAATGTCCTTGACTAGGTATCCTCATAAACCAAGTGTCCTTACATTCCAGATACCCTTACAAGCTGTATTTACTAGGTGTGATTGAGTTGCATTAACATAAATGTCTAATGCCATTTGAGACAACCTCAGGGATCCAATGTATTGTAAAAAGTACTACATGAGAATTGTACCGAGAGCTTCTAAAGCTGCGTGTGAAGTCTAGGAAAGATAACCTTCAACACCTAAAGGGGCATGAGGTTCCTATGTTTAAACAGCTAAGTCAAGCACAGTATATCTAGCTTCAGTCTTGGACTTTGTTACCATTTGGGAACTTCTTGCAGGGCGGGGGGAAGTAGAAAGGGGAATTATTTGTTTGATTTTAGATTAAATTATGTCTACTATTAAAAATCTGTTGTCCATGAGAGCAGCCAAAGATCATTAATCTTCATATACTATGTTAATCTTCAATCACGAGTGCATCTTCCTAAGCATTACATCATTAGATATATTTTACAGAGCCTGATTCATTGGTTTATAACTTACACAATAAAACCGAAAATGTTATTACACTAGAGGTCTCAATAACCACTTAAGCTAGCTAATGTCTTCTCCTGTTTCTTTTTCTTGACTTTTCTGTGCATTCTACCCAAAGATCATGGTCTAACTCTTAGTTACAGAAATGCAGAAAAAGTAATTTAATTGTGTGCCTTGACTTTTAAGTCTTTTTATTGCTATTGTGTTCAAGGATATATCTTCCTTTCTAGATGGGTGATTTATATCTGATGGTTTTCAAAGAAACATACTGTTGACATATGCCACATCTTATTAAGAGACCTCCCTTTTTGGGGGAGGAGGTGCTGCTATTACTGTATGTGCCATTAGAATATAATGATGTCATTTATTTTATAACCTTTCCTTTCACTGCTGCTATACAAGAATACTAGTGACTGTAAGAAATAAGGTTCAGCTTTCCTGCTCTGCCATAAACAGTTTTTGTAATTTTGAACATACATAGTGCATCACTAGATTTTACATAAAAATGCAAGCATATGTCTTAGAATTCTATAAATCAAGCATTCATATTTTGCAGCTAAAGGCAAAAGTAAAAGATAGTGTCAAAACAAAAAGACTGGCTACAAAGGTATTTTAATACTAAAATCAGGAAAGATACTAATTTATAGAAAAATTGGATTATCTTCATTTTCTGAACCATGATTCATAATGAAATGCCTGAATTTAATCCTTGGCTTAATTACATTGATGCTAACAGTGTGATATGTAAATGTAATTCTGTTTTTTCTAATAGGAGTGCAGTTCACCTTCTACACCTTTCATTTGGAGGATCATCATGACTACTTACTAATAACAGAGAATGGCAGTTTTACACAGCCATTAGCACGTCTGACTGGCTCAGAGCTTCCTTCACCAATCAATGCTGGTCTCTATGGAAATTTCAGGGCTCAGTTGCGCTTTATTTCAGATTTTTCAATATCATATGAAGGATTTAATATTTCTTTCTCTGGTAAGAAATACTTGCGATACCTGGCTCCTGAAAATTTTTTTTTCAGTATTTTATGTAAATAGAAAAATAAAAGTTTAAAATTGAAGTGATTTTGATGAATACATATACTAAATCATAAAATTACATAAGTTGTTTCCTAAGCACAACAATTTCAAAGCAAGCAAACCTGTGTGCCTCTGTAGACACATTTCTGCTACATGACAAATAAGATGGCAGTAAACTGTAAGACATATTATCAAGCGAGGAGAGGAAACAGAACTAGTCTAATTTCAGTTAGTGAAATTCCAGATGAGCCCAAGTGTCAATTATTTAGGCTTTTATGCTATGCCATTGTTTTCATTTGTTTTATGTACCTGAGACATTTATGGCTCTTACAAGAGTGATAAAGCGTTTTGTGTTATGCACCTTAAAAATGTTGTGAATGTATTCATTAGTCTTACTTTTTAATGTAGCATAATTGCCAATTTAACATTCACGCATTCATTTTGTTTTAAAATCTGAAATCTGTATTGATAGTCAGGTGGAAATATACAGAAATTACTAGACTGCAAGATTATAAATATGACTCATAGAAAACACGTTCTCGCTCGTACAAGCTGACTTGCTCTCTTGTTTTCAGAGTATAATCTTGAACCTTGTGAAGATCCTGGGATCCCACAATTTGGTAATAGAATAGGATTTAATTTTGGAGTGGGAGATATTCTGACATTCTCCTGTTCATCTGGATATCGTTTAGAAGGTGCATCAGAGATTATTTGTCTTGGTGGTGGCCGACGAGTATGGAGTGCACCTCTGCCAAGGTGTGTGGGTACGTGGTCAGCTGCTTTCATTTGCTTGTATGTGTAGTCATTGTCCATGGATTTGCAGATTTACAGCATGGAAAAGCATGGTAATACACCTCTTACTTTTTAATGTAATCTCATATTCTCTGTATCTCCTTAGTCAAATTTATTTAATCTTTTCTTAACATATTTAGTATTAGAACTATTGGTGGACTTCATATTCTATACTTGAAAGCATTTCAAATTGAGGGTGCAATGCTTATTCTTCCTATTTTGATTAATAGGTTAGGAAAATTGAGTATTAATTTAAAACAGCATTTACCAGTTCAGATGCCTAATAACTGACTCATTTTTGTCAATGCAAGCTTCCAAGTGATACCTGTATTACAAAATTGTGTAAGTGTAGTTAGAGCACTTAGACCAGAGTTAACTTCATAAAACTAAGTCTGTGTATGGGAGTGTGGTCAACCTGGGCTTCCTATGTAAATTACAGAACTATATCCTCAGAATACCCTCAGAATATCCTCAGAATACCCTCAGAACAGTTGTTCTGGTTTTAAAATGATGGCTAAGATAACTGACAGGAAACACTTTCTGATGGTTCCTAATACTCTCCACTCATTGTAAAGGTAGTCTACATTTGTAGCTTTGACTAGAAACCTAACTTTTAATGGCTAATGTTGTCTGAGCTGAATTCTTCCTAAATGTCTTGATTTTCAGTTCTATTTAGAATTGTTAAAACACCACCAATAAAATCTCTAAAAAGTAGGATAGTTACTTAAGTGTCTGTATTTATTTTATTTATTTAAGAGTATATGCTATAGGGAAAGGTTTATCTGTCTTTATCAATGTGCATTTGAAATTTTTTTTTTCATACTAAATTATATGATAGTAAAACATAAGTTTCTTTCAGAATCTGATGTATAATAACTATCGACTGATTATGTGCTTGCTTTTACCCAGTGTTAGTTACTGTATCATAGTTTTCATGTCCAAACTATTCCTATGCTTACCTTGGTATAACAAAAGTTCTTAATTTGGCATATGCAAAAGTGACATTTATGTATCTCTCTACAGAAGAGATGGTTTAGAAGTTGAGTCAGTGTAAAGCATGAATAAAGTTATTTTTGTGAATATTTGGTGAATTTGTAACCTTAATAATAATGAATGCATGCACAGTTGTGAAGACAGGTTCAATTTTAGTAATAAATTTCTGGAAGTGTTAGTATACTGAAAATGAATTGGTAAATTATCAGTAAAGAAGAACTTGCACAGAAGCATAAATGAAAAAAACTGCTATTTAGTTTTCATGACATAGAAAATAATGTTTACAATTGTGTGTTGGGGGGGGGGAGAAAAGCTGGAACACAAGGTGTAAATTATTTTCCAGTCAACCTATTTTCTCCTTATCTTTGAAAATGGAATAGTGTCCACTAGAATTACTTAATCAGCCATTTTCCCCCTATAAATATCAAGCCTTTGCCAATTTCATTGTTAATTTATATGCCATAATAATGAAATTCGAATAACTGGAGAGCAGAAATTCCTGTTGACCACTTTTATTGGATTCAGAAATTCACATATTGTTACTGTCACTCACGTTTGGCATTTTCTGCCAAAATGATTCATGAGGTTTAATGCTTCTGATATCGTATACACTTTCACATACACACAACCTCACGTGGGAACCAACCACTGTTCATAGTATTTGTGTTCAGCTTGTCAATACAAGAATACAAGACAAGAAAGACACAGAAAAATTGGAACAAGTTTGGTGGTGTGCCACCAAGATGGTTGGAAGCTGGAGCACTGATCCAGTGCCGAAAGGTGAGAGAAACGCATCTTTTCAGCTTGGAGAAGAGACAGCTTCACCAGAACCTAATAGCAGTTCTCAACAGCTGTGAGGAGATCATTAAGAGGATGGAGCAAGGTTCTTCACAGTGGTTTGTGACAGAAAGATGAAAGGAAAAGGCATAAATTGAAATAAGAGAGTTTCAGACTCAGACTGGAAATAAGCGCAACCTTTTCACAAAGAAAATGTTGAATAGTGGAACATACTGCCCAAAGAGGTTGTGCAGTCTCCATCCTTGGAGATTTTCAACATCCAGCTGGTTAAATCCCTCAGCAACCTGGTCTAACATCAGCATTGAGCCTTCGAGCAGGAGGCTGGACTAGAGACATCCTCAGGTCCCTTCCAACTTGAATTTGCCTGTGTTCTTGATCCTACATCCTCTTGATAGGTATAGTTGAGTCCCGTGGGTCATGATATTTCTTCTGTTGTCTTAGTAAATGTTCATAATGAATACCTATGCATTGTTACATATCTTAGCTCTCTACTTTCACCTGTGTCTTGGTCCTTTGATAGTGCAAGTTGCATAATTTTTAACTCATTCTATGATCTTCTCGTGTGTGAACCATTTTGGTTTCTTTAAAACAAAATCTTGTGGATATAACGATAGTTCACTACAGAACACCCTTCCAGTAGGTGATATGGGTGATATGCACTAGTCTTCGTCCTGTTTGCCAGTGGAGTCCTCCTAACAGCATTTTTGTTGACATGCATAATCAAAGCCTGTTTTGTACCCTTGATCACTTTCATACCACCATGCCAATCTTCATGTCATATTGCACATTTCTGTAACTTCATGCAACAAAAAACCCACTAGTATTCTGGATGTAGCACTGTTCTTAGATAATTTTGGATACTCTGAACACAGGAAAAATTATAGTTACACTTTTGGGCCACAGAGGCATCACACAGAATCTAGCCTTGTTTTGTATCAAAACATACCTATTGTCAGTCTTTTCAGATTTGTGGTCTTCCTTGCCTCTTGCCTCTGGAATTTCTGTACTTATCCACTTACCTATCCTTTTAAGTGAATTTCCTAAAGCTCAACACATTACTCAAATCTGAGGCCTTAGCACTATCAAACAGAAGAGACACAGACAGTACTCACATTTATATATCTTAATCTCATGTTATCATAAGGAAGCCAGCCATACTGGTGGCTTATTCAAAGTTTTTGATCTACTGTTAGTCCTTACATCTTGTGTGCAGTTGATTACTAATCATAAAACTTTTCATTTATTTTATTGATTTTTTTCTCCTGCTTATTCAGGCAAATTCCCAATTTTTCAAGAACATTCAGAAGGGTATGTTATAGAAGACAAAAGAAGACAAAATAGTAGCAGGAAATTTTGCACTAGACTAATTTTTTGAGACTGCTTTATTTAGTGCTGCATATTTTTAAGAGTCTGAATAGTCTATGAAATGACTGACATAGTCTGAATGTTATAGGATCTTAATCTATGTGATGGGTTGACCCCAGCCGGCAGATGAGTACCCAACCCAGATGCTTGCTCACTCCCTGCAGTGGGATAAGGGAGAGAACAGGAAGGTCAAAAGCAAGGGAAAAAACCAAACCACAAACTTGTGGGTCAAAATAAAGACAGTTTAATAAGTGATGGGGAAAAAAAAAGAAAAAAAAAAAAAGAAATGATGCAAAGGCAGTCACTCAGACTGATGCCCAGTCGATCCCCAAGCAACAACTACTTTGAAAAAACTCCCACAGTTTTATTGCTGAGTGTGGCACTATGGCATGAACTATCTCTTCTGTCAGTTCAGGTCAGCTGTCACAGCTGTGTCCCTTCCCAGCCTCTTGCATGCTCAGTGGTGGGGCAGCATGAGGAGGCCTTGATGCTGAGCAAGCACTGTTCAGCAATAGCTAAAGCATTGGTGTGTTATCAACAATCGTTTGGCCACAAATCTAAAACACACACTGTATGGGCTACTATGAATTAACTCCATCCCAGCCAAACCCAGTACAATCTGTTAATAAATAGACATATCAAATGGTTAAAAAAAGAGTCAAGAAACTTTAAATTGCTTGCTTTGAACCTCAACATAGACAGTGAAAAAATTTCTTTTTTGATACTGAGCAATAGATTCTTTAAAAAATACTTAAAGTAAGTATGAATATTTGTTCACTTTTAGCTTTTTCTAGAAGCAAAATCTAAGCTGTTGATAGTCCTAGGTAATAAACATTTTCAACAATATATTAGGGGCATGTCTCCAGCTTGTGGTACAGAGCACAGGTGTCAGCTTAAGTTTGTGAATATGCATTTCAGTTATTTTCATAAGGTTGTAGCACCCCTGAACTGGTTCTGATGCTTTTGGAGTTCAGATGTCTCTGCCTAGTGCTCTTCATAATTTTCAGTGCAATAGTTAGCTTAAAAGAAGCATTTAAATTTCCCTGTAACTATGTTATAGACAAGGACAAACGAGCAATTATTGTTGCTTTAAAGGGAAAATAATGAAATAGAAGAAAAATAAACTTTCCTGATAATCAATAATGGGATGAAGATGATTAAAAACCTGTAAGAATACTGTCATTCCTTAGTTTCATGTTTTCTTTTCATACTTTATTAAAATAATAACCAAATGCAGTGTTCATATTCAGCACACACACTGCTTTCCTGGAATTTCCTCTATTTCTAGTGAAATGTGGAAAGTAATCTTTTTTATGCCAGGAATTCTCATGTCTTTCTTTCTCTCCCCTACCCTCTTTCATTTTCTTTTTGCCTTTCTTTTCTTCGTTCCGTTATAAGGCTGCCCAATAGCCAAGTTGCATTGCCTTTCATTATAACTGTTATGTCAGAATTTCTATGTATATGTAAAGAAAATAATCTAGTCTCTTCATAGCTTCCCAACTGTGTAGGGCATTTCCTTTGGCTTCCTCAGGGCCATACAATCTTCCAGTCTGCTAAACCTTAGCTGGAAGACACTGACTTTAAAATCCATTCATTTATGTTTATTGCATACTTTTCAGATAATATTGTATATGGATCTTTGCTGGTAAAGATTTTTGCTAAGGTGATTTTTTTTTTTTCCTGTTTACCTATGTAGTTTCATTGCCAAGCTAGAGTTAAGGTACTTTTCAGGGAATACCTGGGGAGTGAAAAATAGAAATGTCTGAAAGGTTATATTGTATGAGAGAATAAATAAACTCAGTGCTGAACTGAAACACAATTATGTAACCAATGAAGTGAAGGTACTACAATAGATACGTCTGCAGTAATTGCAGAGTCCCTTAATTAGCAGGAAAGCCATTAGCTACCCTCTCTACATCTTATTCCATATTGATATTAGAGTCCTGCTGCATAGCTTTATCCGTTTCTGTGCATACACAAAATTTAAGGCAAAGGTTGTTTTATTATTTTGGGTTTGAAAAAGTGTCCTTTTGCTAGTTTTAACTGAGTTTTCTTTTAATATGTGGAATGTTTTGGCAGCATGAATTCTCAGTTTAAGGTCTGTGATATTGACTTGTAAATGTGTCATTGATTCCTCTCAGAACAAATTAATCCTAATCTTTCTTTTGCTTATCAGAAGTAAATTTATTCCTTTAAATATGTCTCCTATCTTTTCTGAGTATGTTATATTTCTGTTATTTTCTCCAGGGATAGAATATCCTGAACAAAGCAATGTACAGCCATTGAGGGCTTACTGTCTATTAGTATAATGGCATTATAATGTGATAAGCACTTTCTTAACATTTCTTATGTATTTTAATATTTTACATAAAGTTTTAACTATTCCTGTTCACTGTGTAGAAATTTTCACTAAGTTCCAACAGCTGTCAGGTTATTTAGTGTTTTGGTTTGGTTGTGGGGTTTTGTGTTTTAGAGTTGTTTTGTTTGTTTGTTGGTTTGTTCTATGAGAATGTTGTAGTTATTTAAAGGCAAATTGTGCACATTGGTTGTTTAAATTCTCCTAATACAGAAAATGTATTTGTTAATATATTTTACCTTGTTAATACTAATGCAGCTCATTTGTCATGCTATTTCTCTATCCTCCTTTGGTTGATTGCAGTGCAGCAACGTGTTGTTTAAAGAATATGGGACTCCTCCCCATTCTTATCAGCTGGCGTGATTAATTATGAAAAAATAATAGTAATAATGTAAATAATTGTTTCTAATAAGGATTTCTTTCTCATTTGTCCATTTTAGTAGAAACATCAACTTGCTGTAAAATGATGTGTAGGTCTTAAATACAGGACCTTCCCAAATCTGACAATAGTGTCTTTCATTATAACATAAACAATGCAGACAGAAAACCGCCAAAAAAGTATGTGCAAAGTATACTGAAAGTAAATTTAATACGCAGACAGCCACATGAATCTTTTGATGTTCAGATCAACTCTGATGTATATGCATGTACTACGGTGTGAGAGACTCAAAGAGTTAATGTCTCAAACATTGTGGTGGGGGAAGTTCTACAATACATAATAAGAAATTGCAGTTAGTAATTTTTGGCTCTATGAAAGGAAATCTGGTCTTTTGGAACAATGTGAAAAAAGTAAAAAACACTATTCTTATGATTGAAGAAGACAATATTCCTTTCATTTTCTTCACCAGCATAGGGTTCCCTGTATTTAACTCTTTCAGGATACCGAAACCACCTGGAAAACTTTTGATCACCTCATAACTCAGGTTATTCAGGGAAAGAATGCTTCAGTCACAACTGAATCCTTTCAGAATTGTCTTATTATCCTCTGTTCTGCTGTCTTGTTTTGACAAGAGTCTGTCTTCTTGCTTACATCTGCCATCAGTTGAAGAGAGAGAACTTCTGAAGATTAACAGTTTTATAAGAAACAGTTTGTTGAGCACTGAATTTAGATACACTTTCTGAAGTGACTGTTGATTTGCAGTCTACTACCACTGTTGGTTAAAGATAAAATCCTTCTTACAATGCTTCCACTTACACACCCAGCCAAGCTGTTGCAATGCTCTTAGTCTCCCAACCAAGAGACATCTTTTCAAAATACAGAAGTGCTATTTCTAGCTCTTATCTTTTGATTCCAAGGGATTGTCTTGAAGAAAACAATGTCTGAATTTCAACCTGTAGCAGTACGTCACATTTTTTTGTTTGCTAATTATTTATAGTGAAGATTTATTTCATCAGCTGAATTGTGAGAAACGTTGCAAAATTCTCCTAATAAAGCATTTTTTAAAAAAAGCCATTCATTGAAGAATTGTTTTCAAATGGTTAAATTACCCAAACAGATGCATTTCATTCCTTGGTTACAATAACAATGGCACTTTACATGATTACAGAATTTAAATACACTAATAATCAGTAGTTTAAACTCATCTGTTTTATTATGGAAATGTGCAATGAACACACATTCATAACCAAAAGCATAACAGTAATTTCTTATAAATAGCTCATTATATCAGTATTTTCCTTTCATTATTTTTCTTTGAGTTTTTGTTTATTTTCCTTTCTAATATTGAACGATTCTATATTTCTGCTGAAGTCCAGAAACAGTGATTTACTGCAATCTTAGTGTTAACATCCTTGTACTTTATATGAGGCTGAATTAAAATCTTTGTGGAAACATAGCTGGATGTTGGAATATTCTCCCTATTTCTTTTTTTTTCCTACAAGCAAAGTGTGTAGGGTAGGTTCTAAGTTTCAGCTGAAATAAGTGGATTTAAAACAAACAAACAAACTTTCTCATTAAAACAATCTGAATTTCATCTCTGTTGAATAGGGAATGTTACTAAAATGAAACATTAAGGAAGTGCAGAAATGTTAGTAATTTCTGATAAAAGCTCTAAGTATGTTTTTAAAGGATGGTCACAGACTTTCTGTTCCTCTGTGGTTTTTCTGTTACTTCTGAAATACCATTTTGTCCCTTCTTTTCTCTCTTCTATATTGCCCTCTTTATGCATTTTCCCTTAATTTTATCCTGGTTTGCCTATTCAGTCTCTTTTTTTCTGTCACCCACCATAATGCCTGTTAAAATTCTTTTCTGAACACTTTAAACAAAATACTTGTATTATTTATATTTATTCTAATCTTAAGAACTCCGTTAACATTTTTTCCCCTGACACTTTCTTACTCAGCGCTTAACTGCACATAGAAGTAGTATGGTTTGTTTTGGGTTCGTGTGGCGGGGTTTTTTGGTAGCGGGGGAGGGGCCGCAGGGACGGCTCCTGTGAGAAGCTGCTGGAAGATTCCCCGGCTCTAAGATGGACCCGCCGCTGGCCCAGGCGGAGCCCATCAGTGACGGTGGTAGCGCCTCTGGGAGAACGGATTTAAGAAGGGGAAACCTGCAGTGAGTGGGAGATTGGAATCCCTCTGCAGATAACCGAGGTCAGTGAGGAAGGACAGGAGGAGGAGCAGGGGAGGAGGGGATGCCCCTGCAGCCCTGGTGAGGTGGCAGGCTGTCCCCCCCCAGCCCAGGGAGGGGAGCGGGGGAGCAGATGCCCGCCTGCAGCCCGGGGAGAGAGGAGCCCGTGCCCTGAGGAGGAAGGAGCGGCAGAGACCAGGTGTGGAGAACTGACCCCAACCCCCATTCACAGCCCTCCTGTGCTGCTGGGGGGAGGAGTAGAGAAAACCGTGAGTGGAGTTGAGCCAGGAAGGAAGGAGGGGTGGGGGGAAGGCGTGTTAAGATTTGGTTTTACTTCCCATTATCCTTGTTTTGATTTGATTTGTAGCAAATTAAATTGATTTTGGTTTTTTCCCCAAGTTGAGTCTGTCTTTTGCCCGAGACTGTAATTGGTGAGTGATCCCTCCCTCTCCTTGTCTTGACCCACGAGTGTTTCTTTATATTTTCTCCTCCTCATCCCACTGGGACCAGGGTGGGGGGATGAGTGAGCAAGCGTCTTCATGGTGCTTTGTTGCTGGCTGGGCTTATACCACAACATGATCTTTTTTATTTATGCTACAGTATTAACATCAAAGAATAGAAGGCAACCATAGGTTACCTGAAGTTCCATGTAATTTTAAGCAACATAGCTGTCTGTTCACGTTTACAGACAGAAGTGGAGGTTGGCAGATAGAACTATCTATGGTACAGTTTAAAAAGTCTTACAATATTAATCATGTATCTTCCCTGTTTGATTCAGCACTTATTCAGAACTATACTGCTGGTGTTTGTATGTGTGTTTGGTATTTCATGGTTTGTGGTGTTTTTTTTTTTTAAAGTCATAATTTGCACTGACAGTTGGCAAGGAGAGAAGCCAGGATCTAACTGTTGATTTTGTGAGAATCCCTCTGAGAAGTACACAAAAGAAACTGCTGTTGTAGGCTCCAGGGTGTGTTTCCGTGGAACTGCAATGGTATAACTGAATGCTATGGGAGAAGTTATTTTATACTGTGGTTTTCAAGACTACTGTTACTAAACTGCTCTCTTGTCTGCTAACACGAGGGTTGTGATCATACATAAAATGACAGAATGGTTTGGGTTGGAAGGGACCTTTGAAGATCATCTAGTCCACCCCCCTGCCATGGGCAGGGACACCTTCCACTAGACCAGGTTGCTCAAAGCCCCATCCAACCTGACACTGAACACTTCCAATGATGGGGCATCCACAACTTGGAACACAACATTCTCCTTCTGAATTAAGAAAAGGAAAATCAAAGTGATAAATACTATGACATGAAAAATTTCCTTATTCGTAACAGAAAACCTAGCATGGTTCTCAAATGTTAGTTAAAAATACTGTAACAGTTGGCTCACTGCTGCATTCAGATTTAAAAAAAAATTGGTTTTAATTACAGTTCTGACAAAAACAGAGTTGTTGGATCAACTTAATACCATAATTACCTTGTGCCTTTTGACTTTTCTCTCTCTCTGGAATGGGAAAGGATATCCCACAAACTTGGAATTACAATCATCTTATTCCTTTGTGTGGTAATTCAAACTGACCTATGCATCTTCAGAGCAGCAATTAAGTATTTATTTAAGAATGAAGTAAAAGGATACACATGATTATGGGGACTAGAAGGTTTTCCACTTCTGCCTAGATTGTGTGTATCCAACTGTTCTAAGACAAAGTGATGACACCTGAATTATTTGGGTACTTGTTCTGTATCACTATTGAATTAAACATAGTCATCAGGCATTTCTTCTGCTTTGATCTGTGCCTGATTTGACTTTCTGCACCATGTTTGTTTTAGCTGTGTACAGAAAGAATAGTTAATCAATGGGGTTTTGTCATGTAGTGTACAAATTTCATATATAAAATATATATTTCAATAGCCTCGATTTCACTCAAAGAAGTCTGGTGAGGGAATTGTCATAATGCTAAAAAACAATAATACCTCTTAAAATAGATACCATAGATTTTTTAAACATATTTTCAAACCATTGAAAGTACCACTTAGTTTCACACAATACAATTTCTTATTCTGTGAAATTATAAATCTGTTTATTTCCCAGGTTAAAATAACTGGGGTGCATTCTCATGAGACTGGGTAAAATAAATGGCAAGAATATTGAAGTGATCCTGAAAACTAACTTAAACCCAGAAAATTTAGTGTTACAGTTAAATTTAAAATTAATCTAAATCTGTTACAAAGAGAGAAAATGCTTTTGTTCTTGCACTGTAATCACCACATATCAAGACTAAATAAAAAGGGAAGGAAGAATTGTAATAGTTTTTCAGTGTTAATTTCAAATACTGGTACCTCAGTGATAAAAATGTCTTAATTAAAATTATGTAAGTAGTCCAAAATATGACAGTAAATGAAAGTTAGTTACTAATGGCCAATGTAGCAATGCCACAAGTTTTTATGTTTTCACGGGGGGGGGGGGGGGGACACGACACGGACGGACGGACGATGACGGACAGTTATTAAACTTAATTACCAAAGTCCTCAATTATAAGGTTTCTTTTTTGAAATAATAACAGTATTACTTGGAAATACTTTCTTATTTTTATTTTTAACACCTAATCTTAAATCCATTTCATTCCTTTTTCTTTCCCGCCCTGCCCCTGCTGGGACTTACTATTTTTCTACTTGTTTCTTAACAAAATTATTTTTTTCTGTTGTTTAGCTGCTAGATACAGCATAACCTTTTTTCTAGTGTAATTTATGCCATTGACTATGTTGTTTATTTTAGTAAATTAATGTTAGAAAGAAACTCTCTTTTTTTCATTAATCTGTGTAAAAATGTGTGTATCTGCACGTATGTATATTTATACATGTGCATGTATATATAAATATATACAGATATAAACTTCTAGAGCACTTTTACTTTCATTTAATTCACAAGTCTTTATGAATTTCTGTGTTGGAGAAGTAAAAACGAGTATATTTCCTCCAAAACAAAATTCAAGAAAGATCCTTTAAAACATTACAATTATGGAATGTGCCATTAATTGTGATTATAACTCTCCATATTATATAACATACTTTAATAAAAGTACTGCAATTTAGAAATATTCTTGTAGCCTTCAGTCACTGTCATGAACATGTATTTAGAACTAGATTTTAGATATCAATAAATGTTAAAAATGTTGAACTAGGTTGCATTAACGTTCCCATTATCACTATTACTAAAAATATTTGTTTTCTATTAAAATATACCTTAACATTTTCTTCTAATTGCAGCTGAATGTGGAGCCTCCACGACAAATAATGAAGGAATCTTACTGTCCCCAAATTATCCTCTTAACTATGAAAACAACCATGAATGTATTTATAGCATTCAGGTACAAGCGGGGAAAGGAATCAATATTTCTGCCAGAACATTTCACTTAGCCCAAGGAGATGTTCTTAAGGTATGTAATCATGTAACTTATTTGTTATTTCTAAACTTGTAGTTTCTCATATAGTTGAAGTTTATCTGTTTGTGATAGTACAGTATCAGGTAAGTTTATGTTAAGCGTCTCTTAGAAAATATGTATCTAAACCAGGTCCGCTTCTAAAAAGTTAAAAATTAGGCAACCTGAGGTGTTTCTGTAATCTGTCTCTTAACATATAATTTTCTGGCCACATATAATTAAAAAAGAGATTGGAACTGTAAATTAAATGTTGCCTTAATGTGTATTTGTATTCTATTATTAGTGTTAAATATTCATCATTTACATCTTTTGTAAATTCTGTTTTCTTCATCAGTATCTTTATAACTTGAGCTGTGATCTAAACATGATAAACATTACACCCAGAAGCTTAATTTAATACACTATGTACTACATTTTGTACATGAGGTGTACACTTTAAATGGCTCTGATGTTACATACCACGTAAGATCTCCTGCAAAATGATAATCACAGCAATTACAAGCAAAGAGAATTTTTGCATTAAACAAAGAAACAACAAAGGCAAAACCAGGATACTAGAACATTCAAGAGTTTTTTAGAGTGATTTCACCCTGTAAATTCAGTAGCCTTTACTTTGATTTGTTCGCAGATTTTATTAATGTATTCCCCAAAATATACATTTTCAGAGGCATATATTGGTTAGTCAGCTACATATTTAAAGCTGATGATGATCAGGGTAAGTGTCTTTTAGCACATACCAACTAAATGCAATAAGATATCCATAAAAAGGATTAAATGATAGTCTAATATTTCGGAATACTCAATTTAATTAAACTTGCCTCTCAGAAATCAAATGAACAAGAGGTACAATGCCAATCATCTTTGAGTAAAAAAAAAAAAAGAGTTTTTCTGCCATGTAGTTATTAAAATGAGAAGTGTTATGGGAAGATACATTTCTAAGAAAAAACTATGATTCAGACTGGGTTTTATCTCATCTAACTTTAGCCATCTGAGCATTGGGTTAGGATTTTTGTCATGAGTTGTCAGACATAGGCACTTCCAAAAGGAGTTAATTATACCTAAAGCATAAGCAGACCTAAACTACCAATGTAAGATGAAATCAGGCAGCAAGAATGAAAAAAAAAAAAAAGAAAGTGGTTTTAAATGAAAATAAGTGTTATGTTCATCTTAAAACAAAACACAAGCAAACCAAAATAAACCAGAGGGTACTAGATATGCAGCATGCACAGGTATGTTTATTTTATTCTGGCCTTACTGCTTATTTCAGAACCAAGTAGATACCTTTTAATTTTTACATTAATTAATACAGAAAGATTTAATTTGAAAGATGCTTAGTATTTACTAACTTATAAATAGCACGGCAAAAAAATGAACAAAACCCCCCAGTTTATTCAAGTTGCTGTTAAAACATCCAGATGATGTATGCAAGTATGCCATTTTAACACTTTTGGAATTTCTTAATGAAGCAGAAAAATTAGTGAAGTTATGGCAAGGTGTTTAAATTAACCAACATTAGCATAAGAATTGAAGTCAGGTCTTACATTTGAACTTGAATCCTTATCCATCCCAAATCACTATCCTAATACTTCTGTCCACGTTTTTCATGCCCATCCAATAAAAGTATATGGCTGCATTTTCCTCAGGACTTTCTAGGTTGAAACCATTCAACTCTGTTATCTTAGTGTAGAAGTCATAGCACTGTAGGGAGGGAGCTACAGTTATATACAGATATCTAAACTTTTTTTATATATATATATAAAAATGACTATGAATATAGAGCAATTAAAACTATTTTTTCTTTTTTTTCTTCCTTAATCATTTAATGCACATACAATTGTGAAAAGATCTAGGCACTTAAGTTTTCTCAAGTGCCATTCCAACGATGTGCACTAGAGATGTTTAACTAGAAAATTTTAACTCAGAGTTAAAGGTAAAATTCTATTTTAATATTGCCACTCAATTAATATGAACTTAAGAGTAATGCCAAATTAATTATAAATGGAGGGAAGCCACCACTCTGCTGTAAATGTCTGTGGCAGAAATAATTTGCTGTGTTTTGCAGGTATATCTATTAGATGAAAGTAATATCTAGTAATTAGAGTGTTTGTTTTTCAAGTCAGCAGCCTTGAATTATAATAATGAGCTGAAGTCCCTTCCAATCTATTAAAAAAAACCCCAAACCTACAAGAAGTGTTCTTTATTATGATTATTACTTTTTTGAGCCTGATATTGTAGCAAGACAGAGGCACTTGACCTTTAATATTGTGGGAAGTAATGGTATCTGTGGAACCCATTGTGCCTCTTCTTGCCTCATCTCTGTCCTGGTTTCAGCTGGGATGTAGTTAACTGTCTTCCTAGTAGCTGGTACAGTGCTATGTTTTGAGTTCAGTATGTGAAGAATGTTGATAACACTGATGTTTTCAGTTGTTGCTCAGTAGTGTTTAGACTACAGTCAAGGATTTTTCAGCTTCTCATGCCCAGCCAGGGCACCTGACCCAAACTGGCCAACAGTGTATTCCATACCATGTGACGTCCCATCTAGTTTAGGAACTGGGAAGTGGGGGGGCAGGGATTCGCCGCTCGGGGACTGGCTGGGTGTCGGTCGGCGGGTGGTGAGCAATTGCCCTGCGCATCATTTGTACATTTCAATCCTTTTATTACTACTGTTGTCATTTTATTAGTGTTATCATTATCATTATTAGTTTCTTCTTTTCTGTTCTATTAAATCGTTCTTATCTCAACCCAGGAGTTTTACTTCTTTTCCTGATTTTCTCCCCCATCCCACTGGATGGGGGGGGAGTGAGTGAGCGGCTGCGTGGTGCTTAGTTGCTGGCTGGGGTTAAACCATGACAGTCTCTCGGATGAAGCTCTTACAAATTGTCTTAATTCCATCGGACTCTTTTTTCATGTGTTCATCTGGTAAAGGAGTCTTTTTTCAGGAAATACAAATCAGCAGTCACACATTCCAAAACTTTTATCATGGAAGCAGTTCTGAAGTTGTCTATTGATCCCTGTTATTGATTGCTTCTCATCTCCAGGAGCTGAAAAAGAATCAGTGGAAGATTTGGTGTGTGACTGATTTGGGAATATGCCTAGTATTTATCATTAATCTCTTGAAGATCAGGAAAGTAGTCTTGGTTCTCCACATTTTTTTTCCTGTATTCTCTTGGACTGATTTACATTAATACCAGTAAAATATCTTTGAAGATAAGTTTGCAGGAACTTCCTTTTATTTTTGTAGAACCAGTAACTAAAATGAAAAAAGGGAAGATACTGCCTAATTTGCCTATTTGCTGACTGTGGAGAAAACAGTTTTGGCTACAGGAGTAGGACATTAGTGTTATACTTTAGTTTTAAGTGAATCAATAATAGTCAACAAATGCTGTAAACCTATCTAATATATATCACTACTTTGTAAATGTATGTAAAAGTTAATGCCTTGACCAAACTCTAAGAAATCTCTGAGGTAAGTAAAGAATAATGAAGTCTTCTAGAATGAAGAATGGCAATGGAAGGAAGTTAAGTAAAAAAAAGGATTATCATCCAGTCTTACAGCAAACAGCTGAGTGACGTATAGTGAGTACACAGTTCCCTTTTAACTATGAACTAGGGAGGGTAAGGAATTCACCATTTGGAAACCAAGATATTTAAACAACAGCTTCCAGACAGGGCTTCCTTTCCCCAAACACAAATGAAGCAGCTCCGTAATATTTCATAGTTAAAGCTCAGTTTTTTAGCTACAGACTTTGGTTAAAAAATGGATAATGCATCTCTGATCTTCAGAACTGATTGATGAAAATGTTGGCAAAGTTAATCATGTACTTTGTGTTACTTTTTCTGTCAGCTAATATTTTAGATTACTAGAGCTATGCAGATAAAATTCCATTCAAAGTCTGAATAGACTGAATATTCTACTAACCTTCTGATGTTGTTTAATCAAGTCATGGGGTCTGCTGCTTACCACATGAATTAACTGACCATGGATCAAATCTATACCTGACAAGCACTGTGAGTGAAACAATGAAACAGCTGCTTTGGGAATATAGCATTAGAGGGAAACAGCATATTTAACACAAATAAATAACTGCCCTTACAACTGCCCTTACCGTTACTCCCCAGCCAGAGAAGGTAATTCTTACTTATTCTGAACTGGTATAGAACAGAGGTTTCAGAACATATAATTTGTTATTAATTTGCTTCATTTAGTATGCAATTCTGTTTTTTTTTCTTTTTGATGTAACTGCTCTGGCTACTTATATTAATGTTGTAGGTGGTTTTTTTTGTTTGGTTGGTTGTTTTTTGTTGGAAACTATAAGAAATATATAAGTCTATTTTTTTTGTGTGTATGTGTGTGTATAGGGCTATAAACTGCTCTTGATAGCATCATATCGTGTTTTAATATTCATGAAAGTTTCATGAAGGCATATGAAGAATTTAAGATCTGTATAGTCATTATATGCCAATCCATTTAATATTAATCTCAAAAACTGTATAACAATTCTTTCCTTCTTTGTAATTGTACTGATAGCTGAGTTTGTGCACTCCACAGAATTCCATTTTTTTAGAGTAAACTGCCTATGTGGGAGGCAGGGAAAAAGAATACATGGTTTCCAAAGTATGAGAACATTTCTACCTGCTTTTTTTCCCTGCTTTTATCTCCCTCCACCAGTTTTTCTTCTAAACTCCATAGTCTTTGATAGCTGTAAGCAAATGCTTTAGATTTGCATGGAAAGGAACAGAATTGCCATTCTTCTACTTGCCTGAATAGTCCATTGTTAGTGGTGAACACTTTATTTGTGTTGAAATCAGTTGAATGTAGAATGTATTCTTTTATGTCAAAGATCTTTTAATATACTTCTCTAATTTACTGGGGGAAAGGCATCTTTTGTTAGAATTGAAGCTTGAACAAAGAAAACAATCATATTATCTTTATTTTCAGTAGATTTCAACATAAATAAAAATGTACCTATGCATGGTACTACTTCCATACTACTTCCATGGTACAGATTCCATAAGTAAACCTAAAACAAAAGAGAAAGGAACACCAAGTATGAAAAGGACTGAGATGGGAAGAAAACATCAGTTTTTTGTGAGGATTTTTTTTTTTTCCTTTTGTAGCAGGTTTTGCTCTTGGCAGTATATAGTGAGAGCTGATGTGCCAGATGAGATTGCACCTATGTGGAAAAAAATGGCTTTAAATATAATTTTTGATACTGTAATGAAGCAATCTTTCTTCTTCCTTCTACTAAAATGCTCAGTGCAGCAACAGGCAGGTAACAGTATGTCAGTAAACCAAATAGAATAACTGGCATTAAGGGTCCCCTTCTTCTATGCTTGGCTCAGCGCTCTGTGCTCCTGCAAAATATGGAGGATTCAGTTTTACTGTATATGTTTGCTCTCTCACTTGTGGGCCAGCTTTGAAATGTGTGCACATGATTCAGTTTTTGAGTGTTTTTGTGCAAAAGACTTTGAAGGGAGGTAATGTTTGGGACTTTCTGGTAATTTATTTCTTAAGAAACTCCACAATTGCTATCATAATCCTTTTAGGAATATCATCCTGAAAACATGAGTGAGAAATAGGTAATAAATGTAGGGGACAAAAAAACCCCCTAAACATATGGGCCCTTTTCTGTCTTTATATTAGTGCTTCTATTTGCATGTGATATAAATGATACATTTGACAGGGTGTTGACAGCCTCAGCTCTGAGCTGCTGATTTTATGTTATTTCTTCTCTTTAAAAAGGCACAGATCTTCATATCCATATGCCTTTTATGTTTCAATGGCAAATCTCAAAAATAGTTTGATTAAAATGCACAAATTTAATACATTCACTTTATACTATTCCCCTGCTAAAATTTTATGGAGTTAAATAAGTTAGCAGAAAAAAGGCCATTAATTTCCATTTAAAATTTGTTGATAGTGGAGCCCCTCGAAAGCTTAGGAAGTTTTATTTATTCTCTAACTGCAAATGCAAATATAACCCCTCATCCCCAAATTAAACATTACATCTATCAGTTCAAATTGTATTTATGTAAACAGTGTTCACTATTAACGTCGTTCTCTATAACATTTCAAAATACCATTGTGATATGAAGAATGTTGATGAAATTTTCTGTGCCTTTGCTCCTCTGTAAAAATTAATCATTTAACAGATCGGGCCTTTAAATAGCTGATAAAGGTGGCCCTCTGTTTTCCAAATAGCTTGTCACTGGCATATTCAGTCATTATACAGTCATGAATCAGTTATCTTTGCATGAATGCTATGGGATGATTTTAAGGAAAACGCATCCAACCAATAATATTTTCATAATTATTATTCTTGGCCATACATTTAGCACTCAAGTGACATAAATCCAGATGTGCTGGCAAAGCCTATAAGAAAGACTATTCTATATTAAAAATAAGATAATGGTGCTACCTTAATTCACGTACAATCTTGTGTTCTGGATCAAATTCTGAAACTGAGTTACTAACTCATTCAAAATCTTAAGCAAAACTCCCACCTACTTTAGGAAGGTTAGAAAGAAAATGCTGGTTCTGCAAATCTCACAAGGCAATGTAGGCTGTTACCACTTTCTGTGCAACTTAAACTGTATCATTTAAATTACATCTAGAAATTTCTGTTTAGTGCCCATTAACTTGAATGAAGCACAAAAAAGACAATGTGACTTAAATTGAGAATTATACTACAAACTATGCATCCATTTATTGTCCTAAGGGACACCACACTATCTCAAGAAGAGGGCTATATGTTACTTTGAATATTTGAAAGTCGTCAACCAAAAGAAAAAAAATATATTTTAATTTCATGTTCAAATGAATCACATCCCTCCCTCATCCAAATGCAGTTCTCCTACTCAAAGAATCATAGACTGGCAGAAGTGTTAGGGTATGTTAAATTTTGTTCCTTCATAGAAATTATATAGGCTTAGAAGTATAACTGGGACAGCTAGTTAGTCCGTAAAGTAGAATTAGTGTCAACTCTGGAGACATGTCAGTGTGCCAATGTGAAAGGTTTAATATGGTAGGACAGATAACAAAATTGGCAATAAATTATGTGTTGGAAAATTCTAACATGCAGAAAATTGGTATCATGAAGTGGCTTATGGGAATTTCTGGTGAGACATTGAGAATAGTTGGTATAACTTAATAGCTTCCTTTGGTTAATTATTAGTGATACATGCATAGCAGGAAATGGATTACTCTTATGTAGTGTTTAAAAATAAAATAAATCCTGAATACTTGGGTGTTATAAGTAGCTTGGAGAGATTAGGAGAAAGAGCATCAAATTTAAGCTGGGTTTTCTTTAAGTTTGTCATGATGTAAATATCTTTGTGGGATAGTAGTAATTCTCCTGGAATGGGTGTTTTTTCTTTCAGTTACCAAAACAAAACTAAGTCTATTTCAGAACTAATTTTCTGTTGTTTTTTTTCTGGCTTGGTTACTGATCTCAGTATAGTTTTAAAGAAGTTTTAAATAAAATAGATAAATCCATTTTAATACTATTTTATATATTTTAATATTACTTTTTAGTTGATAAGCATTAATTGCACCTTTTTTTTCCTTTAATTTCTTATTTTTACTCCATTTAAGGACAATGGCATTTAAATGTGAAGTTTGCTTGGAATTTATTTGCTTGTTTCAGTAAGATACAAGAAATGATGCCAAGTCATTTTGCTGTGCTTCTTAAACTGTTGTACAATTATTTATTCATCAGAGGTGACTAGAAGTGGCTTATTTGTTTTATTTCAGCATATCATTAAATGTGAAGTCTTTGTTATTACTAGAGACATAAGGATTTCTGCAAAATAGGATTTACATGTGTGTCATTCTCACAGAGGGGGAACGGGCATCAGTATTTCACATTCGCTTTGTTGCCTCACTACTATTGCTGGTGTATTTGTTTTGATTTCTTTGTGGTATAGATTCCTGTTTACAAATGAAAGATTTAATTACATTTTAAATTAACACAATTAGATCTTATTTAGAACTGGAGACAATTCTCTGTTTTTTTACTAGAGCTTTAGAATTTCCCTCTATTGCAATTAAAAAATTATTCAGAGGTCAATTTACTGATTTGCACGTGAATTTTTTCTTAAAAAACATTTATCAAATTTTTAGTTATCATAGAAGGCACTAAATAAATCTTACAGGACAGAGTGGCTGGCTTAGCTATTATTAAGTTATAGTTTAACTATTTTTAGGAATTAGAGGAATGCTTTAAAGCAACCAAGCTTGTAAAGAAATTTGCTGGGAATTATTAAAAGATTGTTTTATATATTTAGTAGTCTGATAGAAGTTTCAATTTCAAATATGGAAAAGAACAACTCTTGAAGACAAAGAAATAATAATAGTGCTGTATTCCAATTTACATATAGATTACATGACTCTTTCAACTTACAGAAGCAGTTGTTCGACTTATTTTATTTCCTAGTCTCCTTTTACTTTATAGTCATATTTGAACCTCTCTTTACATAGAAAAAGAATTCAGTGATTTATTTAACGAGCCAAATTTGGGGAGATGTGAGATTTTCTATTATGCCATCTCAGTGACTTGAGGCAGACACAGATACACAAAATAGTTGTTTGCTAATAGTTTATGACCAGCATTGCAATACTGGCAGTGAAAGAGAAAACACAGAGGTTTAAAAACATCAAGCTGATATGGCACCTCTGTCTACTTCTATTGTTAGGCAGAAAAGGAACTGACATGTTTTAAATTGTGCATTTGAAAAATCATCACAATTAAGTCAGTTTAACTCAAGAGAGGCAAACAGCATATCCAAATAGTACTTCAGGTTGACTGGCAATAGATCTTCCTTGGCAGAGCTGTCCTTGCTCTTAATGGAGATGTACAGAATTATTTTGTAAATCAAATATCTCATTTTATTTTTCATAATTGTAAAACTCTCATTTGTTTTACAGATCTATGATGGCAAAGACAACACTGCTCACCTGCTGGGTGCATATTCTGGGGCATCATTAAGAGGCCTAACGCTAAGTAGTACTTCAAATCATTTGTGGTTGGAATTTAACTCAGACATGGAGGGCACTGATGAAGGTTTTCAGCTTGTGTATACCAGTAAGTATTTGAGAAAATAGTAGTAATAGATTTATGATTTTAAAGGCATGAAAATTCTTTGCTCATAAGATGAAAATACAGTCAAAAGACAAATAATGACAAAATCAACAGCAAATCAGTCATCACTCATCAAAATAATATAGTTCCATAATTGTACCTCAAAAAACCCTAAACATGTAGCATACTGAAACCTTGCTTTGACAGTTCTTTGCATAGTTTGATGCTTAAACCACTTTTTTTTCTAGAGGGTTATTTTGAAGTTTTTTCAGCCTTGGAAAGGATAAGAAAAAAATTTCAGTTGTATTAGCATATAAAAATATCTAAGCATGTGAGTAGTTTTAAATGTGTAACTAAAACCCATTGTTTCATAAAGATAATTTGTAAGTAAAAGACATTCTCCATCTCAAGACTCATGTTCAATACTAACTTTGCATTAGACTAGCAATTTCTCACTTTGGATTATTGTTTAGAATAATCCAATTTGGAACCAAAATGATAAAGAAAGATACCTAAAAAAACCTTCTTACATAAATGTAGACTGACAAAATTAAACTACAAAGATTAGAAGAGGAAAAATCTTATCAGATCTTTGGCTTAGAGGGTATACGGGAAACAGCGATACACATATATTTTATCAAGTGGCAGCTTCTGAAAATATATGTGATTGTTACATGTATCTATTGGCATGCAGTGTATATGACTTCTTTACTGCATAATTATTTCATCGTTGCTGAATTATTATATAAAACCAACTTTTAGCAAGCAGAACAGTATTATAAGGTAATTCTGCAATGCAGCTGTCAACATCCTTTTTTCTCGTTGTGCTTACATCATTTATTTTTGCCTATTCAAAAAATATTCTTATGTTTCAAAAACTCTCCATCATGTTTTTAAAACTAACGCTAATGAAAATAATGTAAGTCTAGCAGAATGAAAGGAAAATATTTCAAGATATTACAAGAGTATGTAATTATTTTTCCAGTGAAAGTTGCATAATTATAACATGTAATAACCTGTGATAGCATAGGGCTGTACCCTATGATTAAAGATAGGCCTTTCAGTGCTGTGCTACTACAGAAATGTCAAGGTATTTCATTTTTCTTATTTATATAGGTACATCCAAGCCCAGCACTTGAACCTTATCATTAACATTTCCTGTTTTTTGAGACAGGCATTCTCATAGAATACACTTTCCGAGCCTGAACAGTTATTAGCCTTAACAGTGCTGAATCTTCTTTTGTAGATATTTGTAGAATTGGAAGAGAAAAAGTGAGAAAAACTCAGGGGTCAAAATAAAGACAGGAAGGAAACAGAAAAAGAGAAACCAAGTGATGCAAAGGTGGTCAATCATCACTTCCCACAAGCAGACCAATGCCCAGCCAGTATCTGAGCAATGGCCCCTTTGGAAAGACTAACCCCCAGTTTTATTGCTCAGCAAGACATTATATGGCATGGAATATCTCTTTGGTCACTTGGGGTCAGCTGTCCCAGCAGTGCCCACCTCCAGCCTACTTGCTGAGAGGGCAGAGTGAGAAACAGAGGACTTGATGCTGTGCAAGTACTGCTCAACGATAGCAGAAACATTGACTAAACCAGTGTTGATAACACACCAATCTAAATCACAGCACTGTATGGTCTGCTATGAAGATAATAAATTCCATCCCAGCCAGACTCAATATACTCCATCTCCTTTATACTCTCCCTTCAGATTTATATGCATGGATAAGATCCCCTCAAGCCTTCTCTTCTCCAGGCTGAACAGTCTCAATTCTCTATGCCTTTAGCTATAGGAGAGATGCTCCCATCCCTTAATCATCTTAGTGGCCCTTCACTGGACTTTCTTCATTAGCTCCACATCTTGTACTGGGGAGCCCAGAACTGGGCACTATACTCCAGATGTGGCCTCAACAGTGCTTAGGGTAGATGGGAAGGATCATGTCTGTTGACCTGCTGGCAACATGCCTCCTAATACAGCCCAGGATACCATTAGCCTTCTTTGCTGCGAGGGCACATTGCTGGCTCATGTTGAGCTTGGCATCCATCAGGACCTCCAGTATGCTTCTGCAAAGCTGCTTTCCAGCTGGGTGGCCCCCAGCATATTCTGGTGCATGGGGTTGTTCCTCCCCAGGTTGAGGACTTTGCACATCTCCTTACTGAACTTCCTGATGTTCATGTCAGCCTGTTTGTCCAGCCTGTCGAAGTCCCTCTGGATGGCAGCATGACCCTCTGGTGTACCAGCCAGTCCTCCCAGGTTGGTGTTATCATCAAATTTCCTGAGGGTGTGCTCTGCCCCTTCATCCAGATCATTAATGAAGATGTTGAACAGGATTGGACACAGTATTAACCCCTACAGCACACCACTAGCTACTGGCTTCCAACTAGATTTCATGCCACTGTTCATCACCTGTTGGCCATTTCCCATTTTGGGAAAGACAGCTAATATTTGTTTTGCATAGTTATAAACAATGAAACCTTCCAAAAGTACCATGGGCTTAACCTTATGCTTTTAAGCAGAAAAAAAATCCCCACAAGATGTAATGAAACATTCTGTGTCTTCAGGGACACATTGTGAGGATTCGTGTTCTTTCAGTTGCCTAAAATAGCCAACTGTTGCCTTTCTAGATCTCTCCACTATGCTCCTAGCTATCAGGTGCTTCTCCAGAAGGATACAGTTTTCCCTTTGGTCCTGTTGCCAGAACTGCCAGCACTGTGTGGATAGCTGAAATAACTTAGGGCAGCAAAAATGCTTCTGGTACCTATGCTTAGGCAATGGAGTTACTTGTTCACCTTCAAGAGGGAAGTGATCAGTTAAAAAGACTAGTTTGGTGCTGTGTCTATAAGCAGGCCATCCAGAGTTGAGGACGTTTCAGTGATCGAGGCAAATTTTAACTTCTTTTCACACAGTATGATCAACATTTTTCTTAGACAGGAAATTCTAACTTGTCAGTAAGTATCCAGACTGGCAATATCAAAAAAGGTTCTTTGTTTGGAACTCACATTAACCCCTTTTAGAGCTCTTGCAGTGCAGTCTGTTCTGGGAAACAATAGCTTGACTAGGAATGAGAAAAGTTCAGCTCAGAGCTTGTGAAGGCTCTTCAGGAGGTGAGCCATTTTCAGTGAGACATTAAATGAGGTGACGGAAGAACAGGGAAGATAGAGCATTTGACCTATTTTTTTCCTTATGTGAGCAAACAGCCTTACCCAACCTGAAGTATTTTGTCTGTAAAATAAAATAATGACCATTTTTTCAATCAATCAATGATAATGATTCAGTACCTGAGGAGAGATTGTGAAAGGCTACCAACTGTTGACCAGATGGACAAATACTGTGTAAGTGACTTCACTAAACAATGCAGATGCGAAAACCCCTTAATTTGCTGCCATGTCACCTACATATAAGAATATCAATCTGACACAAAGTACCTTTTTTACCGACAAACAGTTTGAGCTGCATGGTATTGATAAAAAACGTTTGGTTTTGAACAAAGCGAGGTTTTGAGCTGCTTCTCTGTTAATAACAGAAAATCTTACTTGTAATAGAAAATATTTCCACCAAATTACAGTTTATGTTTCCCAAAATGTTAATATGCTTCCTTGTTTCCATATAATGCATAAGTCATTTTGTTTCCTTCTTGCTCCACGTCTCTTAATTCTCCAAAATGTCCAAATTGTTTGGCTTGAATTCTCTATATCATCATTATCATTGCTTCCTCCATGTAGTTTTTAAATTTACAATCTACTTAATGCAGGATTATGGTAGGTATTGATGAATATAACAGTATTTCTTTGGTGCCATAGGTGCTATTGTGCTGCTGTTGTTACTGTGCACAATAACAAATCTGCTGTGCAGTTTTGTTTATGAGTCTTTAAATGTCTATTCAAAAACTAGATTGTCATCAAAATAAATGGACAATCACTTTAACTGCCATTTTATCATTTATCATATCATTTTAGAACTGATTGATAATGGTAATGAATTTCCTTCTAAGTCTTTAATTGGACTCTTAGGAAAAATGTTATGACACAGTTTGGTTTGCATGCTCTAAGTGAGGGGTATAGACAGTTATCCTTTAGACTGTTTAAAAACAGAGAAGAAACTTTAAATATGTTGTTACATGAAGTCTGAAAATGTTTGCTTTCCATTGGAAAACAGAAAATCTTAATTTCATTAATATATCTATTTCTTTGATTTTTTAACTATAACGTGTTATTCCTACCACAGGTTTTGAGCTTTCACATTGTGAGGACCCTGGTGTGCCACAGTTTGGATATAAAATCAGTGACCAAGGCCATTTTGCTGGAAGCACTATAATTTATGGATGCAATCCAGGTTATACACTCCATGGAAGTAGCCTTTTAAAGTGTATGACTGGAGAAAGAAGGGCATGGGACTATCCTCTGCCATCATGTATTGGTAGTAGACTCTTATTTTTTATTTAATTAAATTATTACCGGAATATAAGAAAGAAAAAATGTAAGGATTGTTAGATCTATGTGAAATCTGATCTGTATGTATAGAGATCTAGTTACACATATATTTACACATCTGTGTGCATAGATCTCATCTAAGTCTATGAGAGTGGTGTTGCTTTTTTTAGGTTAAGAAAAGATAGTAATTATTAAACGTTCGTGCATACTGAAATTCCTAATGCGTGAAAATCTAGTTATAGTCAGCAAATAGCCAACATAAAAAGACAGCTTAATCAGAAAGCCAGGACCATATATGTTTTATGAGGGGTTCTAAAACCAGTATTTTTTTTTTTTTATTTCATCTAACTAACACTAAGCTAGAAAACTTTTCACATATTTACATATAAATACTACAAAATAAATTAAAAGAAAAACTTAATATGTCTGTATCTCTTAATATCTTTACTTGGCTTCTGTTATGTTGCTGTGATGAATAACACAATATTATGCCCTTTATTACAATATCATGATAACTTTATAGGTTGTGCAGGTACCTACAGGCTCAATTCCTGAGCAAAAAGATGACAATACTTGAATATTCTAGTAAATTTCTTCCTTTTTCATCTCCTTTTGGAGGAAATTTGGATTGAGTGAGTAGGGGAAGCAAGAGGTGAAATGCACTTTGTGCCTAGATTTAAGTGTGACAGAAAAGAGTGTACTTTGACATATCTTCATCAAGACATAAAGCCCATTTAAGAAAAATATGCAACAAATAAGAACTGAACAGCTCTCTTAGAGTAATATTTAGGGAAAAATTGCTTAAATCCCACTGTGATAAGCCTTAACTAATTTCTACATCATTCAGGGTATACGAAACCAAAGAATTAGGGGGAAAGCATGGCACTGGAACATGCAAGTAGCAAATAGGAGGTGTACAAAGAACATATGATGGAAGTTGAAACAAAAAGATCAGATAAAATGTGAAGGTGCCAGAAATTTGAAGTTAAAAGTTTCAATATCAAATTACATTTTCAGTTCCATTATAAGCATTAAAAATCATAGAATGTGTCACCATAGTAACACTCAGCTATATATGTGAGTTCTTGCTTAGTTTTAAAACAGACCAAGGTGAAAATGTCTAAAATTATTCCTTCATTATTTTATTGATTATATAGATTACGTACTGTGCGCTATTGGCACTAACTGGGGGAGCTTCAATTTTCTCATATTCTAAGCAAATACTGAAAACCTCATATAGTTCAAATCTAGACAGTTTACTGGATGGGGATCACTAGAACAGCTCACAGGTGGGAGTTGAACACTGTTGTCGTGTGTCCCCTACATGACAGAAGCTTTTTGGAGGAAGGTCCCTGGACTTAATTATTCAGCAGTTCCTTCCCAAAATAGATGCATACAGCTCAAAAGGTACAGGTTGGCCACCTTTGGATTAGGAAGTGAGCCAGATTCAGAGCTGATATAAACTAACAAAAAATTTCAGTGAACTGAAATCCAGAGTTGAATCTGGACATCTGTTAAAAGTGATGATATGCTGCATATACTCAAGGTTTTATATTCTTTTTTGTTTCAATACTGGTAAACTATGCAACTTAAATTACTATCTTTCAAAAAAAATAACACAAATTAAGCACCTGGGTTTTTGCACTGCCACCAGACTGTGAAAACTGCAATACAGTTATTCCAAAATGTTCTATATAGGTGAATCTACTTAGAATGTGAATCAACCTGTGGTGTAAACTTACTGAGTTTTGAATCAATCTTACTCAAAACATATCTATTAGTCTGCTATTCACAGGGAGGTTACTTATCCATCCAGTTCAGAATACCATGTATTTGTATATATTGCTCTTCATTAAGTAAACAAAAGTACATAGATGGTGTCATTTTAATGAGCTTAGAAATTATTTATATTGATTTTGTCTGAATCAATTGGGTATTTCTCCATAGCCAAATAATAAAACATGTTACTTGCATCCAGAGAAGAGTTAAATAGCTGTACAGCTGTTGTCTGTATCAGCAGTAGCATCCACCCCAAAGCGAGGATTGCATAGGTTTGGCTAAATAGATTTTAAAAGAAATTTAATTAGAACAAGTGAGGTTTTTTTGTATAGACAAGCTTAAGAAATCAAAAAAAATTTGAATGCCAATTGTAAATAATGATCTTGAATTCCACATACCTTTTGGTTTTTCATATTAATTATGGATCACTGCAGATGCTTTAAAATACTCTTGAAGGGATGCAGTATGAATCCTATAAAATGTCTTCTTGCACTGAAAAATGTATAGTAAAAGATTAATGATGCAACATGAGGAAATTGGCTAGAAGAGAACTGGGAAGACAGAGGGCAGTTAAGAAATGCACAATATGATCAGTAAAAAAAGCATGCTCAGATTAGAAATATTCCTCAGAAAACAAAAAAATTGCATCACAACAGTTTTTGTATAGTACTGAGACCTCTTTCAGATATCTCTTTAATATGTCCAAACAGAAGCCTGGGTCTGAACATATCTTAGTCATTTGTGATCAAAACAGTCAGATTTTAAGACTTTTAATTCAGTAATGGGTTAAATAGCAGGAGGTGAAGATGAATCAGCAGTAAAACGGTTCTAACATTTCTGGTTTATAGGAATCCTTCTTTAAACATTCACTTTTAGTTAGAATTAGATTGAAACTAAACCTCTTTGCTATGAAAGGAAATTGAAAAAACAAACAAACAAACAAAAAGATTTTTTGCAACACTTGCCCTTTATTTCCAGAGTACTTGTTCATGAGTCAGGTAGCTGTATGCACTCAAGTTTCATACTTACAAGAACTTGGTCCCAGCCCACTACAAGATCTTTATGGTCTACAGATTGTTCAGGCAAACCTTGAGAATCTGTGAAAACAGTGATGCTTTGCTTGAAATATTTTAGGTTGGCATGTACAAATAAAATTATTTCCCTGGATATTTATGAGCAACATAAGTCAACAGACACTTTAATTTGCTGCTACTATCAGAAATTGGCTTAAAAATGCTACTGTTCTTGTTTTAGTATCATTTCATGGAAGAATGTGACATTGACAAGACAACAAGAAAACTTTCCAAGCAGCTGTAGTAATCATAAATCTTAAACACGTAGTAAATATTACAATATGACATACTATCCATGGAATTTGCAGGAAGAAATGTAGTATAATATGTATTTCCTTTAACTTGACATCCTTAGGAGAATCTTTAGTATTGACACCTGGAGGCAAAATTAAGATTCTTAATTAGGATTTTCTTTGTAGTAAGCAATCTGGAGATGTAACATAAAAAGGGTTTTGCTCTGTTACTCCTGAATGCAACCTGAGAGGATGCTGCTTTCTGAGAATTCACCACTTTCACAGCTGATTCAGCAACCAGCAAAACTGGGGAGCTGGAACCTTGCTGTAGAGGCAGAAATAAACCACAGGGGAGAGAGGGAACCTGCAAAAATCATAATAAAAAGGCAAACCAGTTATCCTCTGTGAAAATTAGAAATTGTAAACTTGTAGTTGTTCAGTGGTCCTGGATGAAATGTAATTAATTTTAAATTTCATTCAGTTTGTCAGTGAGTAATTTTTTCTTTATAGTGTACTCTATTTATATCCTTACTGTGTTGGAAGAATAATAGACTATGCTGTCCTCTGAATTGAATAATTATGAAAGATTTTTTTAAAAGAGTGCTTAGGAATTAACAGATTGGCGAAGTGCTTCAAAAAGATATGAAAGGCCACCTGTCTCTGCAAATTTGCTTTTATTATGTCAGAAAATCTATCAAGAGTAGCATTTCAATTATATTTTACCACAGAACTCACAGATCATTATGTAATAAATCTCCCAACTAGATGTTTTGGGTAATTTTAAATCAAAATAAAACTGCATTTTAACTATACCAAGAAATCTAATCAAAGGATTATTTTGCCTTTGCACTTCACAAGAGAGAAAGCATTAGAGGGACTTTAAAAGGAAAAAAAGCAAAATAGGAAGGCTTTAAAGGCCTCAAGTTTTCTCAGAGATTAGGTATTAAGATTATGAAATACTCAGTTTTGCTTAATGACTGGGTGAGGCCATCTAAGAGGGAAGTACTTGCCATCTGTTATCCTCTAAGAAATACTATAGCTTCACTGTGAGGACAAGTTTTGAGTAAGAAGTTTTACAACTTTTTTTTTTTTCTAGGCTGAAAGGCTGATTTTCTCTCCGAATAGCTTGGTTTTATTTAGTATGTTTCATCTCTTTTTTTAAAAAAATATATATTTTATTTTGTACTTACTTATTTAGTTTTCTGAATTTAATTCTACTGCTTTAGGGTGGCAGGGTGTTCTTGGGTTTGTTTGGGGTTTTTTTCAAGTAACAATCCATGCTCCTTCCTTTATATAATGGTATGTTTTCTAATCATTACAGTATGTTCAAAATTATTAGAAAAACATAGGTGACAAAGGAAAATATAAACGTATTCAAATAAAACCATATTTACATGTTCCTTTCCCAAGGCATTTCAAGTCCTTATATGTTGTCTTACAATCTCAGGGCATGGTCAGTTTTGTTGTGTTACTTATTCAGCAAGAGAGTAGATGTATAAATTGGTTGCTCAGATGATTAGCTGGAAGACCATCTGTAATGAACTAAAAGTAACACATTATGTAATGTTTTTTATTAGCTGAATGTGGAGGCCGTTTTAAAGGAGAATCATCAGGAAGAATCTTGTCTCCTGGCTATCCTTTTCCCTATGACAACAATCTGCGTTGCATGTGGATGATTGAAGTAGACCCAGGAAATATTGTCAGGTACTGGAAACAAATCTTAGAACAAATCTTTTTGATTATATAATAACCAAATCCTACCTGTAGAGTGGAGAAAAAAAGGGATTTAGCATTTAAAATTTAAGATTCAGCTCAAGGGCAGTATTTTTGGCATTCTAAGTTTGAATATGTAGGTTTGTGTTGAAACTGTCTATTTTTTAATGAACATTGTCTCATGAAGATCAAGCTTTAAAATTGGTTACATTTCTGTGAAACTCTGATGAATTTTAAACCAATTTATAAGTGTATATATGCAGACATATATACAGACTAGAACTGTTAACTGGAAATCTGAATAAAAAATATCTAATATGATGCTATTTTAATGCCAGAATTAGAAGATTGAATATGTACAAAGTAAAAAGTGTTGGAGTCAGCAGAACCGTTTAGTGGAAGAGTCTACATTTTTAAAAAAAACCCCTGCATTTCAGTAATTATTTTAGTTAGACCTTTTTTTATTCACATTTTATCACTAATTGCATGAGTTTATAGTTCTATTAAATTTGTTTTGATGAGAACATGGTATCATATATGAGAACATGGAAATCAAAGTCTGCTTTTTTCGTTTAGTTTTGTTGCTAAAGATATGTTGTTGGGTAACATGAAAACTGACAATAAAATCATGGTATTCCTACAGCCTCCAATTTCTTGCCTTTGATACTGAGGCATCCCATGACATTCTACGAGTTTGGGATGGTCCACCTGAGAATGAGATGTTACTCAAAGAAATTAGTGGATCCCTTGTTCCTGAAGGCATTCACAGTACACTCAACGTAGTAACTATACAGTTTGACACAGATTTCTATATCAGCAAATCTGGATTCGCCATACAGTTTTCAAGTAAGTTGGTAATTTTTATTTTTTTTTTAATAAGGTGGTTCACTCACAGTTAATTGTAGGGCTGGGAACAATTGAAATCAGTGTAAACATTTCTGACTTTGTTAGGGAAAGAATTGGCCCAGACTTACAGATTTGCTGTAAAGTTATATTTTTATCTTAAAAAAAAATTAAAAAATCATGTCCTTTGCTAGTTTGGCTTTGTTTCAAGGGTAGCTGTGGCAGTGCCAGAATGCTTATAATTATGACCAGTGTTTTTCACAAGGGAGGTGATGTAGGCGTGTTAAAGACTTCATCCTTTCCTAATCAATAAGCATTTCTGCTTTCAGAGACATCTGTGTGGAGTTTTCATTCCTGCTTGTATAGGATGAAATGGGAAATAGCAGTACAGGAACAGCAGTGTCCTTCTCCCTTTTGCCTTCTAGCGCTATTTCATCTTATTACAGGCAGCATAGTGACAAATCTAAACAGTTACTTAACTGTTATTGAATCCCTTTAGACATTTTTAGTGCTGATACAGAAGAAATCATTGAGTGAAGTCCATTTTGACCTTTTTTTTTTCTGGTCAGTGAAATTTATATATAATTTTTTCAAGATTGGCAAGATCTCTTTTAATATCATAATTTTGTTTGGCAGTAGCAATATTTCTAACATGGGTTGACACAGACGCTCTTAATGATAACACTGTTTACCTTGTTGTGCTTCCTGTGCTTGGTAGTTGTATTAGCCCTTGTTTTCCCCTACCCTGATTCTTCCTGTGTATATGAGAAATACACATGTGCGCACACAGTAATCGGAATGAAGAATGAAGTATGTGAATGAGAGGACAAAGTAAAAGATATTTAATATATAGTGAAAGAGTGCCTCTGCTCCATCTGCTGGTTTTTGAAGCCATGAATAGTTTTTTTTATTCCTTAGATCCAAGATATTTTTGCCATTTTACCACCTTACCCCCTTTCAGAGCCTGTTTGGGAGAATCTCACATATCTGCTCCTTTATTTAATGTTGAGGCCAAAAAGGGAATGGGGAGAGCATTATGCACTGAACCTACTCAGGTAGTCATTTAGGGTGAGTGGAAAAAGACATTGATGTAGACTAAGAATGGAGTTACAAGGAAAAATAGATAGGACATGGGAGTAAAGCCGTAAAGCAGCTACTGATGTACTTCCAGTGCTTTACCTGAAAAGAGGTTTTAGAGTTTCATCTAAAAGGAGAGGTATTTTATTTAATTCTCCATGCTCTTGCAGTCTGTTGAGATCTCATGATGACAATTTAAAGGATCCATGAAGTGTTACTGCTTCAGCATTTCTCTTACTCTTCAGTCCATGTTCACAAAATCACGGTGATCCTTCTCAAATACTTGATTTTGCACAGTTTGGGTATATATTCCTTATCAGAATCACAGAAATACTTTTTTTCCTAAGTTAAGATTTAAAAAATAATGTATAGATAGCTACGCAAGCTGAATTACACTGTTGCTGTATGAACATATTATTTTACTAATGAGGAAAGAAATATATTTGAGGAGCTGGAGGAAACAGAAAGATAATTCTGTGCGACTTTTTTTCAAGCTTTCATATACTTTCTTTGAGTATATAATGCTGTCTGAGCAAAACAGATGGTGTCTGCATACTTTACCTCCAGTGTAATTAACAAACAGAAAGCTCACACAGGGGAGGTATCTGCTTTTACTTTCCTCTTGCCATTTCATGAAATTGGGTATGAGTATTTAACTGGATTGTTGGCACTTTTACCTCAAGAGGAATGTTATTCAATGACAACAGATATTTGATGTTCAAACCTTTTTAAGACCGTGAATGCTTTATTTTTATTGATATTTTCTTAATCTTTAAACTCAAAATCTGTTTCTAAAAAGTGGATTAAACTTCTTATCAGTTCCTTACAGTTTTTGATCTCATTTTATCAACTGCTCATACACAGTTCTGCATCTGTCATTTATTTAATGAGTGAAAATGTTCACCATTGATAATGTGGTATAATTTGAATTTGACTCCTTTATAAATCATCCAATATATACAGAAAATTAATTTGTATCCGCTAACATAAATTACAGGTGAGATAGCATTCTTTACCACATTAAAGGGTGGGGGGAAGGAATGCCTAGTGAAGCTGAAATGTTATATAAATAGTAGAAAGAAAACTGTAATTTAATTAGTATTATGTATTACAGCTGGTGCTATTAGAATTGTCTCTAGCTAGGGCTGCCCAGCACAATCCTTTACATGGCATCAAAGTGTTAATAATTCTGTAAAATTTAGGGGATGGGAAGGAGAAGAGAGTCAAGATAAGGTTTTCTTGCCCATTGCCTCAATTAGTCTGTTTTGTTTGTTTCTTTTTGTTTGCTTCCCTTTTTTGGGGAGGAAAATGGAAATTTGTTATCTGAAATAGTAAAACTATTTCCACGATTTTAACATTTCTAATCTCTTTTGGTAAGTAATTAATATGAAGGAAACTATTTTATGTTTAACTTCTCAGGAATACTGCAGACTTTTTTATGGTTGACAAGGATAAATTTTCTAAGTTTGTACAGTTGTGCGTTACTCTGAGAGCTAGAATACAAGGTGATGGATTTTGGATGAAATAAGGGAGCTCAGCCTGCTTATGCTTCTATACTTTCCACCATCATAATATATTTAGGACTACTGAAAGTACAGCTTTTTTTATACAGCTAGTGTAAACAAAGAAATGCCACTGCTCATGACTTCACATCTCATCACTAGGCAGAGCATACCTTTGCTGTAGTATTGTCTTTGATGTGCAGTCTATAATTTTCTTGTTGGACATCTCAAACCATGACTACGGAATCTCTTCATATAAACTTTAAAATTTCTCAGGTTTTGCGATCTCCTTTGAGATGACAGTGAAGGAACACAATAGA
The DNA here is from genome assembly GCF_947461875.1 of Haliaeetus albicilla. Lineage (NCBI taxonomy): Eukaryota > Metazoa > Chordata > Aves > Accipitriformes > Accipitridae > Haliaeetus > Haliaeetus albicilla. Next base: position 59,805,592 of record NC_091485.1, on the reverse strand, counting down.
AAGCAGAGCCCACAAGGCCTGAAAAACAAAGTACAAAAAGATGTGTAATAAAGCAGAATATTTAAAAACTTTGCATATACATGTAAAACAAAAATAAGAACCTCTGGGGATTCACCAGTGGATTTTGGAACACCTCTAAATGGGATGAACAGGTTGAATAACGTAGCTAGAAAACAGGTGCCAGCGTCTTCCCTTAAATCAGGAGAGTGAAGTTGACAACAGGACACAAGCAATATGGAAACAGGAAGTACCTGTTACAGCGTATTTTTTTTTTGAACTGTCAGGGGCAAAGCATGAAGAGCCCAATACATACTGGAAAAACACCAATGAAGTCAGCAGTAACTTTGTTTGGTCAGTAAATTCCTCACAAAATAGAAAACTAGACCTTCAAGAAAAGTGAAGGAGAAAGAGAAGGGAACAAGTGCATATTTGCCAGAGACACGAGCTGTGTATCTGAGGGTCAGACAGAAGTATTGAGCATAATGAAACATTTTCTTCGGCTGACATTCCTTCATGTCACCAAGCTGAGAGTAGTAGCTGAGAGAGGAAAAGGCAGTGAAAGATAACTGAAAAAAGTTGAGTGGGAACATTAAAGTGCAAAAAATTGGGTGATAATAATCAAGTGTGCTTAAAATAATCTTTTTTTAGTTCCTTTAATATGCGTGAAGTGTGTAATATCAGATCCTACTGAAGTTGATGAGATTATTTCCATAGATTTCAAGGGCCTTTGAATCTGGTATTACAGGGAAGTTTCCTCCCCGCTATCTTTAACAGTTCAGGTGCCATTTATCATTTGTGCAAAAAGGAAGGATCTGTATTCATCTCTCATTGGCCATTATTTCACCGTTATAGCTGCACTACTGAGTCACTCAGCATTACAGACTGCATTCTTCTCAGGCCTAAGTGTACAGTCACATTTCTGACTATACAGCACACAATATGGAGGCAGCCAGTGCAGAACTAACCTGTAAACTTGTTTTGAGTATTTGGGGGTTTTTTTTGTAAATAGATACTCTAGCAGTATTTTATATCATGTGACAGCAGTTTATTATATAACAGGATATGCCTTAAAATGCTTGGATTTACTCTACTGTCAAACTACAGCTGTCCCTCCTTATTTTAAGATTGGGTAAATAGCACTTTGGAGTTACTTGTCTCTGTAGACTACTGAAAAAGCCTAGAAAACTTGTATCAGATAGCCTGGATGGCTTAAGTTTGACGATATTCATTTCCAGTCTAGAATTATATTGCATGATATCGCTTACTTTGATTACATTTAAAGATTGAATGCTTACAAATCAGCTTTCTATATTTATGATTAGTGCTGATTTATAGCCACACTGTCTTCTAAATATCCTGTCTTTGATTTTTTGTTTGCTTGGTTGTTGGGGTTTTTTTGGGGGTTGTGTTTTGGGGTTTTTTTGTGGGATTTTTTTGTTCAGAGAAAGACATATTCACCACAGTCTCATTTAGGAAGATTTTTTGACACTGAACACCTTCTTGTTTTTTACTTTTCTCCATTTTTTCCAGTAGCACAGAAACAGAGATCTCTACTTCTAACAAGTTTAGCCTAAAGGTGATTTGAGAATGGATTTAGGGAATTTAACTTCTTGCTTCCTCAGAATGCTGTTTACCAGCACTGCTGCTATAGGGATCACTCCCTAACATAACTGCTTCACTTTTCTGAAATCAGTAAGATAGGATTTATTCTTCCTCATGTCTATTTCATAGCAGAACCAGCTTTTCATCCTAAAGGTTTTCATACTCTGATTTGCTGATTTCTTTCAAGTTTGAGAGGAGTCCTTTGGATTTAGAGATTTCAGGGTGACTATTTTGCTATCAGAAGTAACTGTGAACGCTCACACTTCCAAATTTAGCTCAGTGGTTTTGTTTTAGTTTTGCTGGGAGTAGTGTTGGTGTGTGTTTTCTTGTGGGTTTTTTTGTGGGTTTTTTTTATGGGTTTGGTTTTGTTTTGTTTTGAGCATCAAGAGGCTTAAAAGAAAGAAGCCATTGAATAAATTTGTTTCCTTCTATCAGCTGTTGCCTGTCTTCTAAGTAGTAGGTATTAGTAAAAGGAATAACCATTTATGTGTCTTTCAATGCAAAAGTGTCATTCCTGTCACAGGTTTGTAAATGTCATTAACTGCTCAGTAGCTATTATTTCTTAGTTCAGTAGTATATAGGATATGTGTATTTTATGCAAGCAAATACCTTAAGTTAATGCTTCCATGTAAAATGCCCAGGTAATGGCTTGTAGCTAGAGAGAGTGGGAGTTATGCTATGGATAGCTGAAAGCAGAGAGGAAGTATTGAAAGAAACAGGTTAATTTACAAGTACTTTTGAAATGATAAATAAATAAATAGTCCTCTTGGTCATGTCACCATAAAAATAACTTATTTTAATTATATTGAAGATGGAACTTCCTTGATTTAAACCCCATGCAACATAGTTTGGCCAAACCCTTGTGACTTACATCAATACAAAGCCTACTCACTTGCCCAAAATTTACAGTTGTAGAGTTTAAAATAGACTTTGTCTAACTCGTGACATGGCATTTCAGAGAGCTCAAGCTGATTTGGTTCCAAATTGGGAATGTCATGTGTCTCAAATGAATGTTTTAAGTTTGTATTTCAATTTCATATGTGTGAAATCTATTCTTTGAAACTGAAAAATCTGCTGGTGTTTTCTGTTAAAGCACTACAAAATTGAGCACTGTACTTTAGGTTTCTCAGATAAAATTTGTCATTCTGGTGGGTCATTTTACTTGCAAACAAAATCCATTACAGATTTTTATAATTGTTCATAAAACAAAATAAATTTGGAAGTGCAAAAATACCTTTATGTGTAACCATAATGTTATAAGTGAAACTACTCTACTCTTCTATTTTAGAAAAGGTTCTCTAACTTCCTTATCAATTTTTTCTCTTTGGTTAATCCAATCTCTTCCATTAAATTCATTAAAGTTAATTATTGATTGAAAAAGTGCACAAGACAGTCAAATGTTTCTATAGTAGTAAGTTTGTACAAATCTTTGAAATTACTCCAGCTAAGATAATTTGAAGATTTAATAAATAGCATGTATTTTATTTTCCATTTTGTATTAGTCAGTAAAAAATATAGTCAAAGGTGTATGGGTTACGCTATTTTGTGTTACAGTTGTCTTCCTAACATAGCTGTGACATCAATAAAAGGGCATTACAATTTGGTCTGTATCCACATACACACTTGTATGATTTTAGTCACAGTAGCAAATTGGAGAATGAGGGGATAAGGAAGCCTGATCATCAAATAGTAACCTATACTTAATAATACAGTTTGCCTCTTTGGGACTAAAATTATTTGCCTTGATTGACTGGTTGAGGAGTATAATCTCAATGAAGCTTTCCCTTCCTTGCATTTCCATTGTTACCAATAAGTGAGCAAAACTGCAAGAGACCAGGGCTTGCTAACTTTTGTCTCCTATGTACGAAGCAGCATCTCCCAAACCACTTGTCTTGTGGAGATTTCACCCTGAAAATTAGTCTTTGCATTCATACGCTACATTGGTTATTCAACAGTGCATTTTTGCAATCTTACATAGAAGTCCAGGCAAACCGCAGCCTGACTGGCAAATTCATCAGCTGCAGTTTACAGGAATTATTCTGATGAAACCATGTAAAGGTAACATTTTACATCTTTAAATACATCTGAAGTTCATCCTGCTTCCCTGAAATATTTCTTAAAATATGTTTTGCATGTATGAGAGTAGTATTGAGCTGGTTTTGAAGTATTCTCCAAAAAGGGATCTTGTTAAGTATTTGACACAATACACAGAAGAAGACAGCATGGAATTGACATTCAATCATATGACTGGGGAAACCATTTTCCAATGGTAAATAAATGAGACGCCATAGTTATTCTGCTCTCTGTTTTCACTGACAAATTCTGATATTGCGTTAATGCTACTTTGGAGATGGATTTTCTGTTTGGCATTTTCAGCCTCAGTAGTTTCCTTTATTATGATTCATGTGCCATCCTTCATACATATAAGCAGCCAGACACATGCGTGCATGTACACACACACACACGTGCTCACACACACGATGGACTCTTTCCTGCAAGTACAGTCTTCAGAACTCTTATCCTTTTTCTACACTCAGACTGGAGTAGAATGCGTAACTGTACATGAGGAACAGCTATTTTGAGATTTATATTCTGTTTCTCCAAGGTCTTATCCTCCTCTCATCATCGTTTTCAGTTGATGAGTGTAATTGAAGTGCATTTTCTGTTGTATGTAACCCATACCATAAGAAAGAAAGGCATTTTCGGAGTTTTATTGCTAGCTTGTAATGGAATGAACATACCACAAAAATGTGTCTAGAGAGAAGTAATATTTTGGGAGAATGGCCAAAATATACTTATATAAGTGAAATTCCTTGAAGACATATCAAATGACATTTACACTTGATCAGTGATACTTTTTCATGTTCTGTAACTAATCTTGCTGCCTTTTGAAAAGCTTTCACTAGTGGAATCCAGAGCCTCTTTCTCAAGCTGTAATTTTTTCAAATTCTTTAAATGGATTTTTACATCCCATATACATCTTCTTACTTCAGTTCTGAGAAGTGTTCTTAACATGGAGGTTACTTCACTTTTGTCAGCTCGTTGTCTGTTCCTGCTTTCCCTGTTACCCCCTTCCTGCCTAGGGCTGGGTGTTTTGTAGCATAGTTGAATTAAAGGGAGATTTTTTTGCTGCTATTTTATTGCCATAGAAATATTTCTTAAAAGCATTCCAGTAAGCTGCCTGATCTCATAAAGGACAGATCTAGCAAAGTTATTTGACTGAAGAAATGCTCATCTTTCACTCTTCTGTATATGACTGTGGAAAAAAATTTTTATGGACTAGTAACTTCAGTTACTGGCTGGACACATTCGGACATGCAGTCTGAGATATAATTAATTTACATAGAGGATTTTAAAACCTTGAAAAAGAAAATGAAAATAAGAATCAGATTTTTATTCTTCTTTATATTCCCATTGCTGTTTTGGGAAGATGTAATCTGTATAATGACACTAAAGAAAACAGAAGCTGTTTTCTGACAGTGTTCTGTAACTTTTTGCAAGTGGACATAGTATAATGTTTTCCTAAATCAAAATTTCAGTTATCTTAACAAAGACCAGAGTAATGACATTCAAGTGTATGGACAGAATGTTGTCAAATAATGAGGCCAATTCTATATCAATACCAAACTCTTCAATTACAGTACCAAAAAAAGTTAAAGCAAAAAGTCAACAAAAACTGAGTACTTCAGACAGATTAAACACCTTACTTTACCACATGTCAGGACCTCCAAAGTCGGCCCTATCTTTAAGAACTTGCAAAATATTAATAGGGTTTTGAAACTGAAAGGCTATAATGCATACATACAATTTGTGATACTAAAAAACAAAACAGAAAATTTAACTTTTAAAACAGGAGCAATCTCCCCCTCTCTTCAGAGGATTTTAGTTCACCCAGACTGCAAAATCAAGGCCAAGGCAAACCAGCAGTGCTGTTCTCTGTTGCACAACTGTATCCTTAACAACTGCGACAGAACAGGTTGCACATTATTCTGTAAAGAATCAAATTAAACAGATGTATTTTCACTCAGACCATCTTAATGATCTTTTCAGTAGATACGATGTTAAACGGGTGATCATTGGTAAGATTTTTTCAATGCACGAGTAGCCCTTGTGTGTGGTCCAAGATCCTGATGATTGCTTCTTTCTGAGAAGCTATTTTTATTTCCCTGTATTCATATACACACATGGAGAAATATGCCATCTGAAATAGGGATAGATCTGGTATAAAAGCTTAAAAACCCCTATAGTTCCAAAAAAACCCAAACCCCAAAACATGCAATCTAAATGAAATTAAGATTTTCAAAACACTTCTTTCCAGCTGGAATGCATTGCCAGCATGATTACATATTGTCACAGTATCCATTTTATGCTGAGTTCCAGCAATTATCTGAAACCATATGTCAATTAATTTATTTGGGGCTGGGTTTCATACTCAGTGCCAAAGCTATGAGCAAATGCTTAAGGGATAATAGATATTTAGAACTGAAGAGTTTGTATTTATGGAAAAAGAGATCTACTTATGAACTGGGAAAAAATAGCTTGTAAGGTTGTCCAATAAAACATGGTAAGAGCAGTGTAGTACTTCATATGGTTTTAACAAAATGCATTTTAACGACTAATGTAAATTGACAAAAACAATAAGAAAAAAAGAAAAGTAGGTTATCTCATTAAACCTGTGTCTGTTGTCTCCTTAAGAACTAAAATGTATCTGACAGTAAGATCAGATAAAGCCCCTTAGGAAAGAACTTGATCGCCACTGTTCCTGCCACAAAAAAGATGTGAGACTATACCAGGTTACAATGTAAACAATACTTTAAAATCAAGTAGAGTTAACAATTGCTACTAAATACTTTTGACTGATAATCAGTAGAATACATAAAATAATCTGGATACAAATTCTGAATACAATAGCAATGAAATAATACTTAACTTGGCAGTTGGCCAAGTAGTCTGTGTTTTCCAACTGGAATTATCAGGTAAGCATTCTAAAACTTACCATTGCATACAAACCGTTGCTGTTGGAAACACAGAAGTATAAATCGCCAGATTTCATAAAGAATCATACACAATACAAACCAAAATCAACGTGATGAATATTTAATAACATGGGACTTGGCAACTATGGTAACCACGAATTTGTGATGTCTTTCACAACGATCCCTATTGTTGAGCCTTCTTAGAAGATCTAACAGGTGAATCAGCAGTGATTAAACTATGTATTGAGTGAATTTCTTAATGAGCTCCAACATACACCAAATATATAAGGGTTTAACTAAAAAACATGAATATGTGGCAGGAGAAAGATGCAAACACAAACCAGACAGGTTTGCTTTTTCTTTTTTTTCCCAAGGCCCTCGTCAAATTTACTTTTTTGTTTTGTTTTGTTTTTTCTCCAAAATGACTAACAACTCTCCACCATGTCAAAATTAATAAAATAAAGTGTGTTTCAATAGCTAAGGATAAGATCCTTGAAGACAACTCTATGCACAGAAATTTAAGTAATTATTTAAGTCTATGAGCAGCAAATTCAGTAAAACTTTTTTTAAAAAACTCAGCTTTTAAAAACTTAATTTCTTTGTGTTTTCTTTCAAAGTTTCTTAAAGAAAATAATCTTTCCCTATGTCAGGGTCCTGAGTGCACTAAACAGGCCTTACTGGCCCTGAACAGCCTCATCTGGGAACACCTTTACCCCCTGCCCATGAGCCCCATTTCAGCTCAGCACAAGGCTCCTGAGCAATGCTGTAGGAGTGCTGGTCTCCAGCCCTGTGGATGGACCCCTTGGACCTGCACTGTGGGGAGCTTAGGTCCTGTACAGATCTTTCCACTGTGTGCTGTAGGGAGCTTGGATCCTGGATCGACTGCAAGCCAGTCATATCTCTGGATTATATTGCCTGATTTAGTAGTCATTTTCAGAGGGTAGATGTTTTCCCCCAAATCCCTCCTGTTTCCCACTTGTCAAATGTATACTTAAGGCATAGTATGTTATGGGGGTTACCAGGCATGACTTTACGTTCTATAGTTTTTGGTAATAATTGTCTTCAAAAGATTGTTAGTCAGGGTCACCGCTCATGCCTTTTTGCAGGTTGGGATCTTCCAGAAATCTTTGTACTCAGTTTATATGTGGGTGTGGATACATGAGCCTGTGCATGTGTTCACATAAAATGCAACAGAAGTTTGAGAGAACAATACCACACAAAGACCTTACTGGTTATTTATTATCAGAGTAAGATTACCAGAATTGGAATATTATTTATTATACACTTGGAAATGGGGAAAGAAAAAAAAAGGGGGGGGCAAAAAAAAGGCCATTACCTTGTAAAGGGTTTTGCAGCAGTCTCCAGCATGCATCTTTTCACGTAACTATCCAAGTAGTGGCTTGCCTGTTTCTGTGAGCCTGGGGACAGCCAGTGAAATCCCCACTGAGGAGCTACACAGGTGCACAAATTCACAAGAAATCTGTAACTCCCTTAGTGAACTTGTTTTTCAGGACAGAACAATCTACTTGACTTAACCCTTCTTTTGACAATAGAATGCACACAACCTATGTTTGACAATTATATGTTTGCAAAGACAAGTACCCAGGACAGTTGGGGTGTCAGGACCTTCAGACTTTGTGTACACACCCCTTTTTGTGCTCTGCCTGAGTTGCAGTCCCTGTGAGTTCAGAGGCAGCCAGGGAAATCCCCACGGAGGGCTACCAGGGAGGAGTGTTACCGTTCTTCTTCCAGTGTATAATCCTCCTTCACTCATCTGTTTCCGGTTCTGATGTGTGGTATGAGGCTTGGTGCTAGGATGCATTTGGTCAGTGCTTAGTGTAAGAGGGAAATAAGACTCAGAAAGGTTCACTAAGAATTACAGAGATACAGTGGAGATGGGGCCTGCTATCTGCAAGATAAGTACCATTTCTATAGCTTTGGACAGCAAAATGACCTCTTGGCTATGCCAGAGCCTTGGATTGTCAAAGTGGTTGCTCCCACTGCTCCAAGAAGGTCTGGAGTGTGTGACCTGGAAGCTACTATTGACAATCCACAGCATCTGTTCCATCATCTCTCACAGTCCATACAGCAATAAGAGAAGCAAGCCAATCTGCTGTCCCAGCTCTAGACATTCAACATGGACCCTCTCTTCTTCCAGAAATTCATTCAAGAATTCCATCTGTTGTCTGATCTTCTTGGAGGATCTGCAACTGAAACTTAAACAGATGATTTAGCTATATTCTTTCCAAGCTTTTATTTCATTTAAAATACTTAATGATTATTTGAAACAGAAACTGAAGCTGGGCCTAAGTATTGCATTCTTTGAGCTGTTGACACTTGAACTAGTCGGGAAGTTCTATGTGGGAAGCCACATCAATATGTATTCTGTCTTCTGGTTCAAGTTAGACAGGAGAGCTTTGAACTGTGGTCTACCCCAGTTTACTAGTTTCTGTGTTTTGGGGTTTTTTGTTTGTCTGGGGTTTCTGTTTTGGGCTTTTTGGTTGGTTGGTTGGTTTTTCCCATGCAAAACAAACTTGACCTATCTTAGACATCCTAACTTATTTACTGTTGCAGAATCTGAGAGGGATGAAAGCCAAAGCACCCAAGATGTTGTATCTAAGAGTTAGGTAAACAAAGAACTTGCCTAGACAACCTAGAAAACCCTGATTGTGCAAAATGTTAAAACTCTTTTTTGTTGAAGGGGTGCATTGTCCGAAATGAAATTCTGATTCTGTGCTTTATTCTTAATATTTTCCCATTTTAATCTTCAAACAATAACTGATAAACTTATATAGAATCTATGAAGTCATGCAAAATCAACAAACTGAGTCTATGGTTAGAATTTACTTAAGAATTATAATGGCTATGCTCCTAAATCTCTTGTTAGATCTACAGAAGAAACATAAATTAAAAATAGACAAAAAAAAATATTTCAGCAGTGCTTCTGTTGATAGAAGACTGAATAAAAACACTGTAGCTATTTTATTCTTACTTTTTCAGGAGAAGTTGTATAGAAGGTTGGATTTGAGATAGTAAATACCAGGCTGACCTGATTCTCAAACAGTATTAGAGATTCAGGGAGACTATGGTGTCCATACGGGTAAAGGTATTACATGGAGGCTGGGACAGCTTGAATTTTGAAGGTGCAGTCTGTCAGGACTGGTTCAGGCTGATGCAAGTTTGAAAGACCAAAAATTATAGAAAGCCTTTATTTAAAGTGATAGGAGTTTAGAAGAACATGTTCGTTTAAAGAAGTTAAGAGTAATTTTTTTGGGCATGCAGTGTGTTATGAAGAGCTTGCAATTTGGAAGGTTTAGAGCTTCTACCCTGATTTTGCAGTCTGGAAAAAAAAAAAGAAAAAAAGGAAAAAAGAAAAAAAAGTTTGTTTTTTTCTCTAATTCTCAAATAAACAATAACAGCAAAAAAAGTCTCCTTCCTTTCCTCTCCAGAAGACGTGCACAAATGAATCAAAATGAAGAAGTAATTTTGTCTCAGGGTTGTGATTCAGACTCTTTACTGATATGAGTCTTGGCATGCATTAGAAAACTAAATTTAGAAATTACTGTTAACAGCAAGAAATCCCAAGGCATTTATTATATTGATCCCAGCATCAGTGGGGTCTATAACTGCCTTGTCACACTTTTAATGCCATGTTTCAAAGTATCTTTCCTGCATGAAAATGGAGCTGTCATCTTAACAACATTACAGTCACATACCAAATTGCCTGGTGTATGAACTATCAGAAACCTTTGGACCCTGGCAGTAACTTACTATTTTTGAGGCAGGAATGATCAATTTACAGTAATTTAATTATCTGATTTATTGTTTAAATGTATTTCGGTGCCTTATTATTGAAAAGATATATCGAAATATTTTTATACCCCTCATCAAGGACATTTGTTGACAGATTTGTGTTTAAACTTTCTGGGTATGACTGAATGCTGGTTTAATGGCTTCTGCAGCTCTGTAGGAGCATTTGTACAGTCATGTACAGCTAGTCAAGTGATGATTTAAGATACTCCCTCCTCTCAACTGCTCAGAACATATGAATCAGTTCATATGAGTGTTCTTAGGACAAATGCAAGCAAGCCTGCGGGGGTGGGGGAATTTTTTACATGGCTTGGCTGCTATGAAACTCCAAAACGAGATTCTTCCCCACTTCCTTCAAGTCACAGCGTGGGAATGCGGTAAGATAAGTCACTCTCCAGAGTAAGTATTGTGCGTGTGCATTGGGAAATGTTCTCTGGAGAATTGGTGGTCACATATTCAAAGTCTACATTAGAGAATATGTTCTATGGATATCTAAGATATTAAGTCTCACTTGTGGGTCCTTTGGCTATTTCTGTATTAGCAGGTAACATAGACTAAGAGGAGCTGATAGATTGAAACAGCTGGTACTGAAACAGTGCTGGCAACACTATTCATATTCAGAGATAATCTTAGTTCAGAGTTGTTCTGAGATGTACCTTCCAGTTTAGTTTAATCAAAAAAGAATCAATTAATGTGCTCCAAAACCATGCCCCAATGTAAAACAAAACACAATCCAAAGTTTTATTTCACACTCAGCTCTGAAATGTGAAATGCTAATGTTGAAACACTTTCTGTCACTCTGACCATGTAGAGAGACACACAACCTCTGTGTGTCTAATCTGTCCACTAATCTCTCACCTACTGAACAGTTGGAGCATTGAGTCTCATTCATCCCCATCCTGAAGCTGGAGTTCTTGGTCAAGAACTGTCTCTCTGAATTCTTAATCTAGCACAAATCTTTTGCCTGGCTGCAGTGCAATTATTCCAAACTGGCACTGCCCAGAGAAAGAACAAAATAGATTTCTTAATTTCTCTATCCTCATTAGGGGAAAAATGCTCTGAGGTGATCACATGCAGGTTTATGCTACACACATAGTCATTCTTGCATCTGTCATGCTGCATGTAATAGGTAATAGACACTTTTTGGAGTTTGTTTTTTCCCATCTGAAATGTAGTTTATAGCAATTTAATCAATTATATTTACAAATCATACCTCACTAGTTACTCAAGACAAAGTGACTGCAAGAGAAGTCTTTTCTTAACTGTGAGTTTAAAATGATTGTAATAGAATAAAACCTGATGTATCCTTTTCTTACTTTATCTATCAATTTTAATATGTCACAAAGAACTTTAGAACCTATACATGAACTTATGTGGAATTACGATAGCCTCCTCCATTTATTTTGCAGAAAGCTCTCAAGACTGCATTGCAGGTATGATAGCAAAGTTGTAAGGGACGTTATAATTCCTGAGCTTTTTGCTTACTCTACAAATTTTTGTCAGGAATGATGAAGGTAGTAATTGGGGTGCCTGAATATATAATAGGAAAAAAAAAAATCAGTTCTTGTACTGGAGTATACACATCATAAGTACAACAGTATAGATAGTTCAAAAGGAGACAAAAAAAAATAGGCTGAAGGTATATAATGAAAAGAAATATTCAAAAATAAACAGAATAAAGAGGCAAACAGAAAGTTGAGAAGGCAGTACAAAGCACACCCTACCAAGACAATTGTAATAGAGATCCTCTCTGAAATCAAACAAACACACACAGTTTTTAACAGTAGTAATGATGGGCTAGAGTCAGGCACATGAAATAAAAACCAAGGAGTAGAGCAGACATTACAGAAAGCTGTGATAAAGAAATTCCATTTAAATATATTGTTAATATATGTTGGCTCTCAAGAAATGGATTGGTTCTATAATTATACACAGTACTGAGATTTTCCTTCTCCAGTTTCCTTCGTATATCATTATTTTTTAACCGTGCCCCCCAAAAAAGATATTTCTGTATTTGAGGATTCTTATTCTGACAATTTGATTTATCGAAAAAACAAACAAACAAAAAAGTCCATCTCATTTTTGAGGCAAATATATAATGTCAAGTGAGTCAAAATAAAATTTATTATAACAAATTTATTCTTAAGATAGAGGTTACATGTCTAATATATTATTCATACAGGATTTTTCTCTTAATGAAAAAAGTTGACGTATCAGGACGATGTTTCTCCCTTGTGATATTGACTGTAGAGGTGATCTGGGAAACAAGCCTATTAATAAGACAACTAACTTTCATGTGGCCAAAATTAAGTTAAATGGATCTCACTCCTAATTAAGCAGTTTGAATTTAGACACATGCTTACAAAGAAACGTGGTTTTCAGGCATCATTTATTTACTCTTTAATCTCACTGTAAGTGTGGAACTGTGTTTGGATACCTTCTCCTAGTGTATTCTTTCAAAAATGAATTGAAAAAAACCAGAAGATGAGAGTGGTCTTTTTTTAGGAATTCTATAATGTTCAGTTATTTCCACAACAAAATATGGGAACAGGTAAGAAAAATAAATAAATAAATATAGAAACCTCTACCACCATTTAAAATTACAATGAAATTAAAATGGCAGCTGAACTTTTGTATCTGAATCTGTTAGCTGCATTTGTTGAAATGCTCTGTAGACATATCTGTATACTGTGAAATGGAGGTGAGAGATACAAAACTGACTGGAGTGCTTGCTCTCAACAACAGCAACAAAATATTGGAGATTTTTATATAGATGTAGAGCAAGAGATGTGTCAAAAACTTACCTATGTTTGACTTGTTCAGGATGCATACCTATCCAAGATTTTTACCTATTTTTACCTAATCACATTCCCAAAGACTATGGGACAAATTATGCTAACTATTCTGAGTTAATAGCTTTCTAGCTCTACAGTGTACTTGCACTGAGAAATCATCACTGTTTTATTATCCTGATGATGATATTGAAGATAATGTCACACATCTACATGAATAAATAAATCACATATCATGTAGTAGTAATATTATGGAGGTTTTTTCCTCTCTTTCTTAAAATGCCTCTTTAAAGTAGCATTTTAACAGAGAACATAGAAGCAAAATTTCCCACAGATTTTAGAGAAATCAGAACAAAATATTTATTGATTTATGAGAAAGTAAAAATGAATATATCATTTCATGAATCCTAGTGCTTTTAATGGCATGTTAGGTTCTTTCCCTTTCTTACATTTTATTCATTGAGAATACATTTATTTATTTTTTATCAGCCTATTGAGGATTTCTGTATGACATTTCATGGTTGGTTCGAAAGTAGTAGCTTACCTTGACTGTTTCATAAATCCTTCAACAAGAACTGATACTCTTAATAGAGCCTTGGAAATTACCAGAAAAACTCTGAAAAATGAGAATTAGACTTTTAGACATTAAGTACTTAAAAGCCTAAAATCTAGACTTAATAGCAATTTATCTACTTCCACTGTGGGAGCTGAGAACCTGTCTTTTGCATTCTAGCGGTATAATGCAAAAATCAGTCTTAAAGCAGTCCTTTTATTTTTAAAGGAAGTCTGTGTGTATTTAATATGAATTTGCAAAGTTAAAAAAACAGTCATGGAAAGGAACTCTGAAGACCTCTGGTCCATCTCCCTGGTCACAAAACAGTCAAACAGATCAGGCTGTGTAGGGCTTTGAATATCTCCATGGCTGGAGATAACACACCCCCCCGGAAATATTTTTCTGGTGTTTAATCACCCTTGTAGTGAACCATTTTTTTCTTTTATGCAGTTGGATTTTTGCTTGTTGCAACTTCTGAATGCTTTGTTTCTGCTTTTGCTGCATACTTTCAAGAAGAGTTTATTCTTTTTCTGCAAAGCTGCTTTCCAGCAAATTGTTTCTTGGGATTGATTTGTCCCAGATGCAGGATTTTGCATTTCCTTTTTTGAACTTCATGAAGTTTCTTTCAGGCCTTTTCTCCAGCCTACCGAGGTCGCCCTAAATAGCATCGTTACACTAGAGCATATCAACTGATCCTTCAGTGTCTGTAAACTTTCCAAGAGTTTACTCTGTCCCATTGTCTCCATCTTTAATGAAGGTGTTGAACAATGTTGAAGTCGAGACCTACCCCTGAGGGACACTGCTGATAATCAGCTGCTGCCTGGGTTTTGGATCATGGGCACTCTTGGAGTCTGCAGACCAGCCTGTTTTCCGTTCATTTCATACTCCACTTACCCAATCCACGTTTCACCGATTTGGCTACAGAGTTGTAAGAGCAAGAAGTAGGTTGGAAGAACATGCAAGTATGCAAGAAGGCCATTATACATGGCAAATAAGGAAAAGGTTATCAGTTTAGCATATATATCTCATAAATTTAATTTGCATAATTATTACTAAGTGTTTAAAAAAACCCAAATAGTTTGTATCAGGAACTTCAAATAGATCTGGGTGTCCCTTTATCTTCTTTTTCAGCCAATACAATTCTTTTGCAGAATGATACAATCTAGTAAGAACAATATGATGTACAGCTAATAACAAATTTTATAGCAACAACTTTCTCTCTTGAGCTCTTCGAGACTGATTACAAATTCTGTGTTAAGTATGAGCCCCCATTCTTCTAGAATTGGTTTCAGGGTGTTTTAAATAAGGCATAGGAGTGTTACTCTTGTTTATAGCAAGATTTGAGGCAGGTAGTATTTAAGTGCGCAGAACACAGTTTCTCTCCTATATGGACTGCTCTGACTGGCCAACACTAATCAAAATATATAGCATGTTTTGTGTTCTTAGAAGGGAGGAATGCAGATTAATATGTGACTGGATTTGCTACTTGCTTCAGTCTAAGTTTACCTTAAGGATATCTTTTTTACTTCTGACCTAGGTTAACATTATGAACCTTTTCATATCTGATGAGATTTCACTCCAGTGTGATCTAGCTCCAGTATCTTATTCTCTTGCATGCAACATTTGCAAGATCTGCTAGTGTGGTGCAGTGAAGTTTAGTAATTGCATATGTTAGTATATTTTTCCAAATTAAAACCCAACAGTTTATTTTAAGATAAAAACAGGAGTCCTGATCATTGTGTCTGACACAGACATTTTAAAATCTTGCATGATCATATTAAAAAAAAATCTTTTATTTATTATACAGTAGTTAATATTTTAAAGAAATATTTATTTAATCTTCAAGGAATAACGAGGAGAAACTTCCCTAACTTCTGGTCATAGTGCATTTGGGGGGTGGGGGGTGGTGGTTGTGTGTGTGGTTTCCCCCCCCCCCCCCATACTCAGAACTTCTTAATGTGGAAAAACAACCCCATAAAAAGCCCCATAACTTTATAGAGCTAAGTCTTTTATTTTATATTAAGTATGTGTTGGAAAGCAAGATTCTTGGGTTTTTAGGGAAATAACCTAGTTAGACCAAGATTTCTTCTTCAAAAACATAGTAAATATATAAACCACGCACATTTCAGATGAATACATTGCTGTCTTCTGGTGTTAGCTCCCCAGAAAGAGGGCATCTGAATTAAATCTTACTACTGCCACTTTGTGTTTATGTTACACAGATTGCTGAGCTCAGTGGGACTAGTTCCACAGGCAACTCTGACATTTGTTATTTATTTGTAATACATATAACATGTTGCAGTTCTGTAATGTAAGTAGGAAATCATATTTACTTAAATAAACAGTTGATATGCTTACTTTTCACATAAGCTTATGTATTTTGGTGCATAATATATTAAATAAAGTTTTGATCATGATATGTTAAACCTAAGTAAAATATCTATAAATCTCTCATACTTCTCTTGTAGTCATTGTGATTGTGTGTGCAGTCTTAGTAATAATCTGTACTTATGCATTATGTGTAGCTGTATATTCTCTCAGACTAAGTCCATATTTTTTGTGTAGGTGATTTCTTTAATATTATTACAAAAGCCTAGCATGGTAGATATGTGCTAGGGTATAGATATGAGTGATCAATGAAATTCACTTCCAAATTTGCTACTAAATGTTATACCATACATACATTTAAGAACTATAGAATTGTGGAGGATTGAAGATGTGTACAAGCATAGCTTATTGGACAACGTGAGGTTCTTAATCTATTCTTTCCATTATTCATATTAAAAATTCCTCTAAGTTCAAAGTGCTGTGTCCAGCATACTAAGAAATCTTCTACTTTCCTTTTTACATATTGCAATGCTCCACAGAATTTTTTCAAAAAAAAGATTAAATGAAAAGTTAGACACTTTCAATAATTAAAGCAGGTGACAAAAATTAGTAGTATAAAAGCAGCAGATCGTTGCATGATTTTTCAAAATTTTAGAATTGAATAGGAAAATTTTGGATTTGCAGAGCTTTCTGATTAGAAAAATGTAACGGGGCAAAAATGGATTGAAAAGTTGACTTTTTTTAAAAATGCATTTTATTTTTTCCCTTTTCTGCTAGGTTCTGTAGCTACTGCCTGCCGTGATCCTGGTGTCCCCATGAATGGAACTAGAAATGGGGATGGAAGAGAACCTGGAGACACTGTCATTTTTCAGTGTGACCCTGGCTATGAACTGCAAGGAGATGAGAGAATAACCTGCATTCAGGTAGAAAATAGGTACTTCTGGCAGCCCAACCCACCAGTCTGTATAGGTATGCAGAAGAAATCAAATAATGCTTTCCTAAATTTTGAAATTCTGGTGTAATGAATCACACTGCTCTAGGTACTTTCTTTGAAGAACAAATGCATACAAGTACTGCACATCTGATAAATTACTCTGTATAAAGCTCTGATAGGCATTACCAAAATCTTTCCTCTTTAGTTCTTAGTATAATAGTTCTCATCCTTTCCCTCTCAAGGCTGTATCATTTATAATTTGATGATCTGTGACAGAGAGAGCAAGAAAATCACTGTCAATGACACTATTAGCTTTGTTTTAAACTTGAAAAATGGTGATAAGTGTGGAGGATTTGGTTAAAGTTCATATGCCCATACGTACAACGTATCAGGCAGATGACCCAGTAAGTTTATAGATCAGGTAAAATTATGCAACGGCTAAAGTAGGCTGCAACAGGAAAGAATGAGAAGATGGTAGCCTAATTTCTCTGGCAGTCTTATTTTAGAAAGAACAACTTTTCATTAGTAAAAATTGTTACATACCGTTTATTTTTTGAAATATTATCTCAGTCTCTAATGCTATTCTGATTAACGTAGCTCGTATTAAATGGATTTTGAAAGCATTTAATATGGGTAACTGAATCATGATGAAAAGTAATAAATTAAAAAAAATCTCTAGTAGATTGTAGCCTTCCAGTAATCTTTTCTGAGGCAATCCTAATCATTATCATTATTGATCTAGAAAATATCTAAGCTACAACTTCTAAAACCTGATGTAGAGGTAGAGTGATAAATAATCATGATGTTACCCATCTGGCTAGTTTGGTAAATAATGTAATGTTGCTTATTTCCAGTATGTTCTTTAATGCAGTCAAATGTGATAACATGATGTAGAATGATGAAAGATTTTGTCTCAGAGGACAGCAGCTGCTGACCTGAAATTCCCTAAGGGTTGTGACAGGTAACCTGTTAAATAGGATCTGCAAGTTTGATGGTGCAGAAAAGAAAGAAAATGGGCCACTCTAAGGAAGTGCAAGTGGAAGAATATTGGATAGGCCAGTCGCAGCAGTATTACCTTGAGTCACGTCATTATGAGATACTGTGCTTACTGTCCTGTCCAAAGCAGAACTTCCTGAAAGGAGTGTCTGAAAGGAGGGGGGTAAAACAAGGGCACCTAAAATAATCAGACAAGAGCCCTTGAGCTCAGAGTGGTGTAGAGTGGGCTCTGCAACTGTGAGAACATCAGCTCCACAAAGGCATTCCTCCTGCTTGGCTATCCCTGGTAGTCTGGTTTTGGGGCAAACACTGCAGGGAGGAACTAGCCAGAGACAACTGCTAGGAGCACTTGTACAGCTTTCAGATGGTCTCTTGTCTTTAAGAAACTTAACTTGACCTTAGTTGTTACAAAATAAAATCTGCATCCTATTTACCTATGCACACACCCACACCCACACACACCATGCATGTCTGCAGACATACATTTGCAAACATGTTTCAGTGCTGACCTGGTGTCTGTGGCTATTCTACTTAACACATCAAAGTGTTATTTTCTCTGGTCTTACTCTCCTTACTGTGCCCTCCTGTGTAGTGTGAGTGTATGGGCTTTAGGACAAGAACTGTCTACACTATTTGCTGGAAGACTGCAGAAGAGAAATATTTTATTGCTCATCTCTTATTATTTTTATATGCCTAAATATGTATCTAATAATAATGATAATTGAACATCTGTAGGTGTTTAAGGGAAAAAGTAAAAGGAACGATAGAGCTCTAGGAACAGGCCTTATGAATGTATTGTAACATACTGGTCTTATTTGATATTGCTGGTTTAAAAATACTTTTTCAACTGAAAAATAATTACCCTATTCAGTGCTAGCAGTTTTAATCATTATCAGTACTGAGTTGATGATATTATTAAATAGTTTAAATGTAGGCACTCACCTGTCATTCTGTTCTTCGTACACGCGTAAATATGCATGCACTTGTTTTCTTAACTGCATGCATCCATTTACATAATACTTGTAATTTCCACACTTTATGCACAAACACCTACTGTACATCGAGTAGCAAGAATGCTTATTATGATGATTTATTGGCTAAATATCAGGCATGAAGTTATTTTGTATTGATTTCCTATAATGATACATTTTTGAGGAATATGAGCTGCTAATAGACTACAGTAGGGTGTGCAAATCTTGGCCTGAAGCCAAAAAATTTCAGAATTGTCTGTTGTGGTTCAGTACACTCTGAGGGTCATCAGGTTTTTTTCCAAATATATTCACTTATGTTGTTTCCATGCCTGTAAATCAAAATTGTACAAGGCTTACTCTACACGTAATTTTAACATGATCGTGGTTTATCAAAGTCTTAGAAAAAATTATCACTTCGATGGAAGAATAAGAGGCAGGGATAATTCCTGAGGTGTATTGTTGTAACATGTTCTAGACTTACTTTATTAGTTCTTTATACTCCAAAGTGTCTTCTTGAACCTTCTAATAATTAATACTCAAAACTAGGTAAATGTACTTGTTAATTGTTCTTACCTGTGGGACTGCCTTGGTTGTTTAGATTCCTTCAGTCTTGCCTGTAACACAATTTTAATAATGTCTTCATCTTAAAGGTAGTAACAATGGGAAAATTACAAAGAGCTAAATATTGATTCAACTATTTGAGTGAATGATGAAAATTGAGATTCTTCTATACTGAAGATATTCCGACAAACTATAAATCTGAGAATATGTCTCTGCCAAAAGGCAGTCCTTTGGCTTATGCCTGTGGTGCCCAAAATAACTTGGAGTTTTCCATTCCAAAGACTTCGCAGATCCAATCTTGTTTAGATACCAGAATCTTAAATGATGGTATTCACTTAGTTTGCTCAAGGATACCATTAAAACTACTGGCATGGAAAATGTCATTTTAGGATTCAGGTTTACTGTACATTTAGGAGAAGTAAGGACTGTCTCCCAGAAGTTTCAGACTTTCTTCAGAAATTCTTAGGTCTTTTTTTTTTTTTTTTTAATTGCAGCTTGGTTTTGTTTGTTTCTATTGTTTTGTTTTAAGCAAAGTCTTGGTTTCCATTTTTATATCTATGGAAAAGTTTTTTGTAAACAGTGAATTCCAGTGGTGCTTTCCTCAGAATGGGATCTATATGACACTAATGCAAAGGAAAATTTCAGCAGTTATTTCATATTTCAATTCATATTACAATTATTTAAATATGTCTTCAGACTAGATACAAGGAAGAATTTTTTTATGATGAGGGTGGTGAAGCACTGGAACAGGTTGCCCATAGAGGTTGTAGATGTCCCATCCCTGGAAACATTCAAGGTCAAGTTGGATGGGGCTCTGAGCAACCTGATCTAGTTGAAGATGTCCCTGCTCATTGCAGGGGTGTTGGACTAGATGACCTTTAGAGGTACCTTCCAACCCAAACAATTCTATGATTCTATGATTCTATATTTAATATCTCTTATTTAAAAAAAAATAACTAATGAAACCATACATTCTGTTTCTTTTGTTAAGATGTAATTCAGCGAATAAATAAATAAATAAAAGCCAGAAAGTTCTGGAGTAGTACTTTGTTGCCCTCCAGAAAAATTAAATACATTTTAGATAAAAAACAACCCAAGCTGTACTTGCTCCCATAGAAACAATGAATACTAAGATCATCATACAGACAGACTGTGTGGCACAGTGCTTGCTTACTACTGTGTCTACACAGAGGTTTATAAAGACAGGTTGACATAACCTACATCTAGTTTTCACTGTGTAATACATTAAAAATACATTTTTCATAGTGTATTGACATTTGAGTTTCTTTCTAGATGGGCTATTGTATTTGTTCAGTCTTAGGTCTTGCGTCTAATACTATAAAAGATAGGTGTTCTTTAAACTTTGTTTTCAAAGCTGGTCTGCCCTCAGTTAAAAACAAAGTTATGACACTTAATAACGTTGCACAGATTAAATTCAGAAAATTATGGATTCTGAAACACAATTTAATTCAAGCACACAGAAAAAGAAAGTAAACAACTTTAGAGAAGATAGTAAACTGGAAACATCACCTAATAACATTTTTCATTAGATGATGTTGGCTTTCTCAACTTACTATCTAATGAATTAAAAAATAAAATAATCTGAAACTGCTGTATCTGAGGAAAATTCTACCTGGGAGGTATTTTGCAAAGTTGAAGATTAATGGGGTTTTTGTACTGGTGGTAATTGTATAGCTTGAAATAAAACACATTTTGACTGTCCAACTTCATGTACTTTCCATTTATTCCCTGGAGAGTCTTTCTGATTATCAGCTAGACCTTGGGAAGGATTTAATGAAAGAACCAGTCTCACTGTAACCAGAAAAAGTAACTGCTAGTGTGTGCAAATGAAAGAGTAAGTAGATAAGAAAGAAGCTACTAATATGCAAATATTCTAATAACTTAACAGAGAACTAAAGTAAATCAAGACCACATTAGGAAAGTATGGATGCAGACACTGGCAGAAAGTAGTCTGGAACAAGGACATAAAAGTTTGAGTAAACATCTTTGTATCATCATATATAAGCTCAGGCTGCCTCAGAAAATATCATCAGACTGATATAATTTAGGGGTCATTTCAGTGAAGCTTGTTTACAGTGAATAACCTTAACGTCCTTGTTGGCACTCTTTACATTTTCATTCTTAAGATATGTAAATAGTGCAGCCTAAACCATTAAAGTACTTCAAGAGCATGAATGTATAGGGTTATACGGAAGAACACTAGTTCCAGGTGATGAGCAGCCTTTACATTCCATACAACCTCGCAGTTCCTCTTTTTGCACAAACTTTTAGTTCAGCAAGATAGAAAGTTACAATGTCTTCTTTTACAGTTAAAGGAAGCATATTTTTTGTAATAATTTCATCTTACTTTGTTTCAGAATTGTAATAAAATAACACTAAATAAAAGATGCTTCTGGTTAGAAACAACACCAATTTTTAATCTTGTGAAGAAAAGAAATAGCCATTATTATCCTTATTATAAAACTAAGTAAAAAACTAAGTAAACTCCTTTCCTTGGTACTGCTGAGGATCACTTTGCAGAACTAAATTTTGCAAAATGATAAGACTTTATAAATCTTATCCAGAATATTTTTAATAAAATTTAAGAAGTTCTTTCAAAAAAAGTCTTTAGAAAATATGCTTATTCTCTTGTTCTTATGTGATGTCTCAGTTAAAGAGTGCTGAAGTACAAAACTTCATGAGGGTAGTGATACTTTCATTCTTTTAATTAAGTATTTACATTTCTGGACCACAAACACACATTTAGGAACTCCAAAAACACTCAGAGAAATGTGTTTGTTTTATTTGGCCTGTGCTTGGAAGATACTCTATTTATCTCTGAGTTTGAAAACTGCAATTACTAGAATGTTTTTGTTGAATTTCATTTATATTGTATCAGTCTTGATCCAAATTACAAATCAGTGCTGACTGGTGAAAATGCAGCTAGTTGCATTATCAGTGCAAGTAGATGGTATTTCATAACCTAAGAAGCTTCTTTTAGAATGCCTTTAACAAGAAGTAGAAAGTGGAAAGCGTATCCAGTTAAGTTTTTTTATGTCTGCAGCCAAAGCATTTTCAGAAAAGTATTTTCAGTATTTTCAGAAAAGCTTTGTTACACTGTTATGCAAGCAAATAAAAGGACACAGAGTTCAAAAACAAGTGCTTCACTTAGTATTATTAGTATTTGTTTAAGGAGGAATGTGAATACATTTTTGTTTCTATTAAAGCTTTGTAAATACTTCACTTGTTTCTTGTTTAACTTTTAGAGGACATTAAATGTCAGTGAACAGATTGCTGGTACTTGCTTCTTTTTCTCTTACCTTGTTTCCTCAATTCCAATTTATTTTTATTCACAGCTCCCTGTGGAGGAAACTTGACTGGCTCATCAGGTTTTATACTTTCACCAAACTTCCCTCATCCTTATCCCCACAGCAGAGATTGTGACTGGACTATCACTGTTAATAATGATTATGTTATATCATTAGCATTTATCAGGTAAACTGCTACTTGCTTGTAATTTTTAAAGTCAGGTTTGTAACTTTATTATTGGCGGTTGTTCAGAGCTATGTAGGGTAACATATGTATACTTAATATAACTATCAAAGTGATTACTAATTGTTATCTTTGTCAGCAGTGACAACAAATACATCAGAGTATTCAATACACATAGAGGTGAAGCTGGGGAGCTCATTGCTCCTGTTCAGTTAAAAGCACTCTCAGTTTATACCAACTAATGTGGACGTGGATGGTGCTCAATTTACCAAGATTGTCTTCCTGAAAAGGCAGCATGGAGTAACTCACTGAATTGTCCCCAAGCCAGGAGTATGGGCTTTAATGATGAAGCCTATTGGTTCATCATATTTTGTATAAGATGTTTACCTGCTATTTCAGCAAAATTTGAAAAGTAGTATTTAAATTTAATTTTATTAGTCTGTATCATTCCAGGACACTTCAACAGGATACTTCCTTTTGTTCTGGTTATTAAATAGAATTGGTTTAGCATTTTCCTTTATCACAATGCAAGATTAAATTGAGATTAATAGAATCCACAGAGGAACTTCTGCTGTCTGCATTGTATGTAAACCATAAAGTAAATTAATATACATATTATTTGTGAAAAATATGCATCCAAACTGGGGCCTATGATGATGTCACAGAAAAGTTTAAAATTGTACTTGTAATGTCCCATGAAATTTAAGTCCTTCTTATGCTGGATATTCTATAATAGTGGCTTTATAGTTCTGATCAGTGATAATGTGATTACTTGTTTAGTGATGTAGGTCATACAGTTGTCTATTCTCGGTGCTTAGTGATATAGTATGTGTTTTGAAGAATTCCTTCCAAGCAAATGAATCACTCAGTTATATTTACATAATTAACAATATAAATATTTTGTTGGTGATTGCAGAATGCTGAAAAGTTGCTAAGCAACTTTCTGTGCAGTAGTACTTTTTTTCTTTTGTTTGGTGAAATATCATGAGGTCAAAATATTTAAGAATATTCTGCTCTTTATATTGTACAATTAGATATAAGAGATCTCCATCTTAGAGTAAAAACAATATTTTACAATGTGACTCAATGTAGCGCTCGCTGCATATCAAGGTGCCACGATTAGATCACTGATCACCCCCCAGACCAGGGAAAGAGACAGATAGCACACACAGTGTGAGCGCCAACTTCCGCCTTTTATTGCGCAGTCAATTCCTTTTATACTAACAAGGATAGGCGGGATTACAGACACATCATAAGGCTGCGACTAACCCTCTAACTTTCCGTGACATGGCGAGATCTTCCGAACACCGAACCCTACAACTCAATATAGTATGTGAACAGTTTATAGATCCCAAATATTGCCAAGTTGTTTTTAAAATCTGGACAATGCTATGATTCTTGACAGAAGCTGACAAGCTTTTCTTGGTCAAAGTATATTGCATACTTACTAAGACTTGTCTCACTTATGACACACAGACTGTTCCAGGGTGAAAAAAAAACCCTTCCTGTATAAACCAAACTCTGGATACTCCACTGAGTACTGTTAAATATGCTTTTGAGTGTGACTTACTGTAGCTAACCATTTTAAACTCAAGATAAACTATGACACTTTAAAAATTGAAGCTGTTGACATTTGACTGTTGCATTTCTTTTGTAAGAAAATATTTTTTAAATAATCCAAAAGTTTAAAAATATTTTCCCTAAAGAAACTGTATCAGGTCTTCAATGCCTACATTTATTTTAATCAGAAGTGTGAAGTAGAGACAAAATAATTCTAGTGGTTGGATTTTCATTCTTTTACTAACAATCTTTTTTTAAACCTTTTTTGTACGGAGGCAGTCTTATAAGTAAATTTGGTTAACTCTCTGCCCTTAACTAATTAACTAATTAGTTAATTAAGTATAGTTACATAATTAACTAAATTAAATTGTTAAAATTAACTAAAATTAAGTTCAAAAGAAAAGGTGAGGTTTCAATACTACACCTTTTCATTTAAACTGTTTATAGGAAAAATGCTTCTTCCTCTTAGGGTTACTGGAAGATCATCCTCCAGCTGTGTGAAAGTGTTCAGTCTGACTGGAAGCTGTGTACACTCTACTCTGCAGCTGACTGCATTATATCATAAAGCATTTTTGCTAAGGGTTCCAGTAGATCTATGTTGTTTATTTCTCTAAAGTTTTAAAAATATTGTTATTAATTTTTATCTATTTAAGATGGGTTTTTGTTTTGTTTTTTTTGTAGCCATTAGCAAAATACCATTTTTAAGCAGAGAACCAATAAATAATTTCTGTTGTTTTCTAATAAAACACTTCTACAGACCATTATTCTGACAGTGGAGGGTTTTTTTTTTTCCCTTTTATGAAAACAGTGATAGTAAACTTTTATTTAAGCTAGTAAGAGTGAAAATGTTAGGCAAAGCATATTCTATCTAATATTTCTCTTTTTTGTTCTACAGCTTCAGTATAGAACCAAATTATGATTTTCTTTATATCTATGATGGGCCAGACGGTAATAGCCCACTGATTGGGAGCTTTCAAGATAGCAAGCTGCCAGAGAGGATAGAAAGCAGTTCAAATAACATGCATCTGGCTTTTCGGAGTGATGGATCTGTTAGTTTTACTGGATTCCATCTGGAGTACAAAGGTAAATAAAATTATTTTTCTTTTCTATTAAAAAAATTCAATGCATGAGCATAAATTTTAATGTGTTTGAATTTCTCATAGTTCTCTGCCTGGTAATGTTTTCGTTTTGCCTAAGAGTATGATAATGTGTATTAGCAATACATACAAAATATAATCTTATAAGGGTACTAATTTAAGATAAAGCTTCTAATACGATTTCATTTAGATGATACATGATAAGGTTAAATGTATGATTCCAAAGGAAAAAAAAATCAGGCAGCAGTTTACAGGTTTCAAAAATGTTGCAGCAACAAAACTTAACAGCATATATACAACTTTTTTCAAGAATATTTTTTTTTTTTCCTTTACATAGTAGAGCATGTTGGCATGTATGCATTTAAGATCTTGTAAGATGAAATGATGTGCTAGAATCTAGGAAACCAATAGTGAAAATGAAAAAATATTTTGGCCAGGCCTTTGTATGATAGGCCATGGTAGAGCTATCTACCTGTCTCAGACAGATCTCTCTGAGGTCATAACACAGTAAACAAGAAAATACAGACTTCTAAAATGCATAATCAATAGCAGCTTTCATAACTGCCTCTGTGGGCTGAAGAAACAGAAATATTCGATATTAAATGATTATGAAAATACCCAATAATCTGTAAAGACAACCTGGGGGAAAATATGGATGTTGCTGGTATAGAGGCAATACATCCTAACCTCCCTGGACTTATTTTCTTTGGCATTTATTCTGAAAGCAATTAGTAAATGCAAAAGTATACAAGGGAAAGACTGATGCATTTGTTGCTTTGGCAAACCCACAAAGTTTGAAGTTCCATAACATTGGAGGTACCCAGTGTCCTAGGTACTTGGACGTACTATCCTATGCACCCTGCCACTCATAACTGTCCAGCCTCAGGGCAGATCTCTGGGTGGTATTCTTAAATATTTGTTTAACCTTAAACAAGACCTGAAACACATTCAGGAGACATAGCAGTAGGAACATGGTGGTTTGAAAATCCCAAGGACGTTCAAAATTCTCAGGAGCTATTGTAACTAGCCTGGAGGAGAAGAGGAAGGTGAAGGAAAAAGGGAAGGTGAATGAGCAGGGGAAGGTGTCTCCCCTTGTCTCCCCCACAGATTGGCTCTCCAAGGAGAAAAGATAAAGGGTTTAATTATTAATAGTTTCCAAGAGATGGTTCCCGAAGTACGGAGATGACGGCAATGCTGAGTACAAATACCAGTTTAGTCTCACGACCAGTAATTTTATCATATCATAAGCCAGCGTTACATAGTACATCAAAATGATAACATTAACCCAGTCCCCAGAGGTGATAAACAGCACAACAGGGAACATATACAGTAAGTAAAGTGTTAGATAACACAACTCTGAGAACAAGTGCAACAACTGTGAGAGCAAATAAATCAACACTGTGACCAGCAACTATTAAACTAATATAATGAATGCTTATAAAAAATTTGTTTTAACATGCTGTGGTCAGATCTATTGTTATCTCAATGCTTTGTGCCCCACATTGGCCCTGCTTTGCATGGGGGTTGAGCTACATCTCTTCCAACCTGAATTGTTCTGATTCAATGAACTTACCTTTTTCACACAGATTGTAGCAGCTGCAGTTGTGTCCTATATGTACACTAATACTATTTTAAGTGGAAGTGGTACTCAAGTTTTACTTCATTAACAGGCTATATTTTTCAGGTCAAATCTCAGACCTGACCCATGTCTGAAGTCTGGTCTGCAGTCATGTTTCTGGTTGGGTTTTGTTCTTCCCTTCCTCCCTCTCTTGCTTTGTCTCTTATAATGGAGGAGCAGCTTATTAGTTCTAATAAGTGCTCTGGAGAATAATTATGAAATGTTTGCTATGGTTAGATATGTGTAATGTTCTCTCTAAGAAGCTTTGTGGCTTATGCTTATGACTTTGTTCTCTTTGAGACTTACGGATGGAGTAGTAAATCATCAAGTTCTGGACAAAGCACCTGCTTCTCTTGGCTTTCAATGTTGTTTTCCATGTGCTGAGTTACTAGTTTTATAGAGGGTTTTGGCATCATTACCATATGTTAGCCAACAGAGTCTTCCTTGTTGAACTTGAGATTGCAGCAGCACATATCGTTACCTGTTTTCAGCCCGTATTTCAGAAGCCTTAATTGATCCAGTGGTATGCCAAAATTATCAGAGAAGTAATTGCTGTTTTTCTTCAAGCTTGTTGCAAAATTTTATTATGGGCAAAGGAATTTACACCTAGTATGCACAGCCAAGAATACAATGTTACTGTAACTCTAATCTTAACTAATGAAACAATTATTTTTAGTCCATACCTAATTATTACAGAAAATAATTTAAAAAATAGTAATACAGAAAAATGTCTTCATAATAATACACCTAAAATTGTAGCACATACACTCTCCAGCATTTTCACTGATGTTCTGCTAAACCTGCCACTGCCCTTCTGTGTTTTCAGTTTAATGATACTAGTATTCTTGAGAAAGAAAGTGGAAGGGCTACAGGGGTCATCAGTGTCTATAGTTCTTCAGTTGGAGCAGTATGACATTGATGGTGAAGCACTTTTCCTCCTGTCTCCTGAGAGCATTTCTATTTTATTCTTATAAATTTGCTAATACAGTCTTCTTATTTGTTCTTTTATTCACTGGTTCTCAGCTAGACCTGATGAATCCTTTTGCCACGTTTGACTTCATTCTTCATATATTGTAGTGTAGTATACTGACTTTCTTTACAAGTTCACTTAGCAGCTACTTCAGATTTGCAAAAGTAGTTTGAAGGTGCTAAGTATTTAAGGCTTCAGTATTTTTCAGAATAGTTATTAAGAAACTGTATTTCTCTAGTGACATTGTTACTGTTTAGTCAGCAACTTCAGGAGTCTGTCACAACTGTACATTTGGGGAAAAGAAAATTACAGGGCTGTAATTTTTCCCTAGGGAAAATTCGTGCTGTGACAGATTGTGTCTTTCCTCAGTTTTTGATTTATGCACCAGACATAATAGGTTACTTTATCTTCACCTCTCTTTAATTTCTCATGTAGTAATAATCTCTACTTTATCCAAGGATCTGCTAGAGTTATGAAACATGGATTTCTTGTCATAAACTCAAGAATGGTGGTCTCACAATATCAGTTGTGTATCAATACAAATATATAAACATCAGTTCAGTAAGAAGAAAAAAGGTTTTCTTGCTATGGTCAAAATGTTAGTTATAATCCTAAATTAAATGATCCTTTCTTATCTCTTTTTTTAACTTTTTTTTTTTTTTTTTTTTTAATTTGAGAATTTGGACTTGAAAGAAATTTCAGTTTGCCCTAAAGTCTGCCAGACTTCTCAGGTGACAGTGTAGTTGGCCTACATAATAATTATTAATATCTATGTGATACCTTACAGGCTTTCTAGTAAATTATATCTTTTAACTTTTGATTTTCCACCCAGATTTTTGAATGTGATTGTTACAAAAAATTTAGCCTTTCTTTTTGTAATGTCACACTGTATTTTGAAGCCTCACCATTCAGAGCAGGAGGCAGATGTTACAGGCACCACACTACAGCTACTAAATGAATCAGTGTGCATATCAAATACCTGTTCTTAATAATTAACTATGTGATGTAACTATTACTTGTTATTGTACTGTTTTTAATATCAGAAGCATGGTCTCTAGATTAGATATGCAAATTCTAATAAATTGTTAATCACATTAGGAGACCCTCATGTTCTTTAGGAAGATGTGAGGTTGAAATTTCAAAACAATTATTCTGTGTTTCCATCTTTAAATATAAATGTACATTTATGGTTTTGCAATGTAATTCTTTCTCTCCTCTCAGAAATACTACAACAGGAAAATGGCCTTAGGGGATCAAACTAACAATCTACTTAGTTCATTAGCTTGTCTCTAGTAGTGACCAATAGCTGATACGTGGCTAAACTATATAAAAGTCAAATATATAATACTTTCTCTCTATTATCTGTAAGTTTTCAGAAACTTTAGTTTAGGTACTGCCAGAATCAGATAAAGTGTCTTTGTATTTAAAGCTCTTAAATAGCTTTCCAGGAATTTCAAAGCTCGTACAGTCTTTTGGCAGCTGTACCTGCCTGTAGCAGAAAGTTCCATAGTGCAAATATGCCTGGTAAAAAGTCACATCTTTTGATATATTAGAAAGTTGGCACTGATCTAGCAGAAAATGAATAAGTGTTCCCTATTGATCTTCACAAGACCCTTAAATGGTAAAGAAGAAAATCTGAAATTTCTGTCTTCTTCTTGGTAAAATAAATTACTCCAAACTCCATCCTGCACAGCACAACATCATCTGCTTCATTCCAGCTTCTACCATTTCGTAATATGTTTACTGTTTTTTTCCTTAATGGAAAAACATTGCAAATTTTTCCAAAATGTTTACCTTTTCTCCCCTTCTACATAGTAATGTTGTTAATTAGAAGTGCCAAGTGGTTATTTTTCTGCAGTTTGTTATGTCTTGGATATTAAACACACTGGTATTCACATTATAGAAGGAAGAGGGAAGCAAAGATATGCATACATTTGAATTTATTTCAATATTTTGAAACAAATAGCTATAAAAAAACAAAAAAAGGAGATAAATTTAAGGAATATATTCATGCTTTGTCCTCCAGTGAGGAAAAAAAGGCTGTATGAAAATATATCAGTGTATCATATGGACAGATATAGATACTCATTTGGAGTTTATTAATTTTGAAGAAATTCTTGTTTGCATACTTTTTATTTTGTAACAAAGTACTTCTATTCGTTTCCTCCTCTCATGGTTTAATCCCAGCTGGCAACTAAGCAACATACAGCTGCTCGCTCACTCCCCCCACAGTGGGATGGGGGAGAGAATCAGAAGAGTAAAAGTGACAAAATTTGTGTGTTGAAATACAGTTTAATAGGTAAAGCAAAAGTCATGCACGCAAGCAAAGGAAAATACAGAATTCATTCACTGTTTCCCATTGGCAGGCAGGTGTTCAACCATCTCCAGGGAAGCAGGGCTCCATTACACATAATGGTGACTTGAGAAGACAAGCGCCATCACTCCAAATGTTCCCTCCTTCCTTCTTCTTCCCCCAGCTTTTGTTGCTGAGCATGACATCATATAGTCTGGAATATCCCTTTGGTCAGTTGGGGTCAGCTGTCCCAGCTGTGTCCCCTCCCAACTTCTTGTGCATCCCCAGCCTGCTTTCTGGTAGGGTGGGGTGAGGAGCAGAAAAGGCCTTGGCTCTGTGTAAGCACTGCTCAGCTATAACTAAAACATCCCTGTGTTATCAACACTGTTTTCAGCACAAATCCAAACCAGCCCCATACTAGCTACTATGAAGAAAATTAACTCCATCCCAGCCAAAACCAGCACACGTCCACTTACCAGTTTTCCAACCACAGATTTTAAAACTAGGATGTGTCTTATCTACTGGAACAGAGTCCATATATCTAACTTAATCTAAGTAACTACATCATTAGTCACAGCCAACTCTGGAAAAACAATTCTTATAATGGAGCTCTATAGATATTATCTAGGAAGAATATAGGAGACATGGTTTTGGTCATTGTAGAGTAATTTGTACAGTCTCTAAAACGGAGAGAGAACATTTGATTTAGAATGGAAGGATTCTTTAAAAAAAATAAAAAAATAAAAGGAGCATTATTTGTCTACAGGGTACTCAAGACCTTGAGAGAACTCCAGAAAATATTTGTAACGGTTTAGATTATATTCAGAATTATGTTTACATTTATTTCCTCTATAGCAAAGCTTCGTGAGTCTTGCTTTGATCCTGGAAATATAATGAATGGAACAAGACTTGGAATGGATTATAAACTGGGGTCAACTGTCACATATTACTGTGATGCAGGGTATGTCCTTCAAGGATATTCTACACTAACATGTATCATGGGAGATGATGGCAGACCTGGATGGAACAGAGCCCTGCCCAGTTGTCATGGTAAGAGCAGTTTTTCATTTATTATAGTTGCTGTTATTATTATTCTTGCTTCGTCATATGGAAAAAACAGGTACAAAATTAGAAGAAGCCATTTTAATAAACTTTTCTTTTAGGACAAAGCCCTTTTCAATGATAAATTTAATAAAAAGAACATATTTAGTAACTCAGGATAAATATTGTTTCAAGTTTTTAGTAACATTGGATAAATAGTGCTACAAGTTAATACTGCAAATAGAGGTTGATAGTAATGTCATCCTCTATGCTGACCTGTATTCTTGAATTAGCAAATTTACAGAAGAGTATAGAGATATGTACCATATATACTTATTTAAACAGAGCATTAAGTATAGTCATATATATGTTTGTTTCTTTTTGTTATTACTGGTTTTTAAACGACGTAGGTGAAATATTTTGTACATACAACATTACATCATTTAACCTGTTACACATGTGGTCTCTAGAAAAATTCAGCCTTGAAATGCACTAGAGATCCAATCATTCAGACTTTTAAGAATATGAAGAACTCCACTCATTTCAGCAGTCTCCTGACATTAGTTATATTATCACTGACTATCTCGAGTGTAAGCATTTTCAGATTTAAACTCTAAGAAAAAATTGAATTTTTATTTTACTGATTTGGTGTTAGTTCTTACCAGCAATTGATAGCCACTTCATAAAAAACCCAGTATTCTTTTCACATATTCTGTAAGATTAAGCACAAAACCTCTTCCACATATCCAGATATTAATAAACACAAAAATGCCACGTTATAAAATTAACATTTGCTTTGTAAGTTTAAATAAAATCTCCTCTTTATCATGTTAATTTCAATTCTTTTTCATAATTTGAAGACCAAAAAAAGCTGTTAAATCCATTTCCAATTTGAATATATTTATTTTAAATAGAGTATGGATTTTCTTTTTTGTATACTTCAAGTTCTACTGCAAAGTGGATGGTGGAGTACCAGCAAAACAAAAACAAAAATATAATTGTCAACTCTAAAGAATAACCAATTTTATAAGCATTTGAAGAATTTTAGTATTTCCATTATCCACCAAAAACATAATAGCACTAAACACCAAACTCCAGTGGCATCAAATTGGAAAACTGGCCATAGCAATCTTTTGGAAATGTGTTCAAACTTGTAGACTGTGTGCAATGGAAGTAAAAAATGTCTTCCTCATTTTAAAATGAGATATGAACGTTGTTTTCTAGAGAGGATTCAGTGAGGAAGGTTTTTTTGTATGAGAGGAGAAAAATTTCTTTATTTTGGAAGGTCTTTTTCATGGGTAGTGAAAGATAAAGAATTTCTTTATCAGTGATGCAATAATTGTGTCTATTCATGCCACTTATAATCTACTTAGCAATCCTCCAGTGCTATCTATTTTAACATTCACTAAAGGGAAAGTGTTTGCTTGAAAGGAGTGCCATTTTAATAAAAGGAAAAAAAAATCTTATAATAAAAGGGGTAGTGGATATCTGTCACTAACTGGACCATTTTCTTTCCTGGACGAACAAGGTCTTAGTTCAAAGATGACAAACCCCACACTTCTTAAGAATATGATGTCACAGAGTAGGCTCCATAAAAACGCCTTACCTTTGGAATTTTCACTTGTTCTTACGTTGCTTTTTTCTCCAGTTCAGAGTCGATGAAGGTTTGTAGAAGTTGCTGTGATATATTATAGTATATTTTTACAATGTAATCAATGCTTTCAACTTTTGCAGGATTTAGCTCAAGAAAAACAGAACATTTATATAGCTGTGAGAAAGATGATACCAGTTGATTAGCTTTCAATTACATGGAGCTGGCAGAAACAGTTTGAGAACTGAATTTTGCCTCCTGACCACCAGTCTCACCTACGTAAAAAATCTGCTTATTAGAGAAATGAGATTCCTCCATTCTGCCAGTTGTATTTTTGAAACTCCATTGAAACTGATGGTGTTATAATGAAATGTGGTATACACTACACTTCAGTATGTGTGTATTTTTTCATATTCTTATTTATTTTTAAGAAAAAAAAATTGAGAACCTGAACCCCCTTTATACCTGCAATATTTTGATCTAATGTTTTAGGTATGAAGTAAAAAAAGTTTGTTAAAAAATTACCTCTCTTTCTCTCTAAACTTTTACATTTTTAATATCAATTTAGAAACCAGGTTATTCTGTTAAATTCCTTTGAGCCATATTTAGCCATATAGCTTTATAGGGGGAGTAAGGAATCTTAGAATATGGAAAAGAGAAATGTTACGAATGAGTATTCTCATTTTGCTCTTGTTTGGACCTAAGTAGGTCAGAGGAAAGGAAGGGAGAACTTTCAACACTCCAGATGGCCCTCTGGGCTCAAGGGACATGCTTTACAATGTGTAGAACTGGTCTTGTAAAGAGTATAATTCAAAGAATATAGAAAAGCTTTTTCTCTTCTAAGAGAATTTGTGTCAGTAATATTTGATTGTTTCCATGAAGAAAATGATTAGATAAATAACCTGGATAGCATGAGGGTGAAACTGATACAGTGGTCTAAACTCAGACCCTATTAAGTAAAAACTCTTCTTCTTGCAATTAATATAGATATTTTCACTGAATAGTAGAATCTCAATAGAGGAGGATAGAGTACCATCTCTATACCCATTCTGAATAACTTGACATAACTTAAGACATACGCCTGAGAGATGGTAGATGAGTTCAAATGGCCCACGCAGAGAAAGGGTTTATGTGTCTTACTTGTTCTAAAGTCTAGCCTTTTAGATAAAACATGGCCATAAATACATTCTCCATTCAGAATTAAAAAGAAAATGAAGGCCGTGGCTCTATTATATTGGAAAGGCAACCATTTGGGATTGCTTTAAGCATTCTCTGAAAATGTCTGGTGCATCAAGATGTGGCCTCAAGTTGCAGCAAGGGAGATTTAGGTTAGATATTAGGAAAAATTTCTTTACTGAGAGGGTTGTCAGACATTGGAATAGGCTGCCCAGGGAAGTGGTTGCATCACCATCCCTGGAGGTATTCATGAAGCGAGTAGACGGGGTACTTCAGGACATGGTTTAGTGGGCATGGTTGATGGTTGGACTCGATGATCTTAAAGGTCTTTTCCAACCTAAATGATTCTATGATTCCATGATTCTATCAAGCCCCATAGGAGATCTTTGTTGAGGAACACTTGATGTTCTGGGTCTGGTCAGGCTTCGGCCTGAACTGGCTGATGGATTGCTCAGTCTATCAAAACTTGCTTTCCTGGGAATGTGCAAAACTAGAAAATATGTCTGTCTACAGACCCTGAAAGTCAATAACTGATGATTTTGGAGTTAGATAAAAGCTGAGCAGAGGCTTTCAGGATCATAGAGGACTAGTTTTCCAAAACTTACTCAGTGCATAGAGCTGATGTTTTTGCAATGGTACCTTTATGCACGAAATATTTTTTATGACCTAGTCCCATGTGCATTAGGCATGACTTGCATTTCCTTGAAATCATTATTTAAAATGACCTTGAGCCTCTCTAATAAGTGTGGGAAGTCAACCAAATCATTGGCTTCATTCTTTTATGAATGCATGCAAAGATTATCCAGGCTAATACGCTAAGCTATTTGGCATTTTGTGGTGGATGTTAAGAACAGCATGTAATTAACACATGCAGATGCAATATTACTATGACAGAGATTATGTTTAATGATTTCTCTTAGCTTCACCAACTACAGTTAATTTTAAATTTTTGGTAGCAAATAACAATTGTTTACAGAGTAACAAAAAGCCCTGTAGTGGGAGATCACATTTATGACTGAGTGTAAAAACGTTGTTCCTACCAGAAGAAATCATTTATTGATCACTAAAAAATATTGCTGTGTTTCATTGTAGTCTGTTGTTTAATCCTTGGAAATATTTGAATCCAGGCTTCAAAATATCTCCATCTGAGGGATATATCTAACAATCCCAAATATTGTCCTGAACTGCCTATGATTTATTTGCTTTTTTTTTTTTTCTAACACAGGATCAGTATTCAGAATATTCATATGTACTCTTTGTCTTCTGTTTAAAAGACAACCAAAAAAACCTGGGAGTGCTCACAGAGCAATTCCATACAATGATATTTAAAAGCAACAGAAACATTCTTAATTATGATTGCAGCAAGAACTCTTAATTCCCAGTCTTACGTACACAATTACATACTAGAGCCATGGTGGTTTAGTGATTAAAGACCATGCTAAAAACCAGAAGCATATGCATTATGAGAAAGGAGAGAGAACCTTGAACATGTCCATTCCTCTCCCATATGACCTGGGGGATAATTCACATTATTAGGAGCTGGGAAAAGGGGTGCCTGCAGCCTCATCTTCTCCCAAAGAAATGTTTTCCTGAAAACTGAAATGTCAAAGGAAGTACCTGTTCTTTGTTTTGGTTCTGACGGTAGGACTTGACCTAATTTCCAGTAATTCATAGTTTTCTGTATGATTTTTTTGTTTCTTTCTATCTGTATTAACTTGTCACAGCTATTTGAAATAGCTCAGATCAGGTTTATATCTGAAAAATTTTAGGATGGAAGATTGCACAAAAGAGCTTAATCTTACTGTTTATTATTTTGTAATATATTAAATGT
Organism: Haliaeetus albicilla; assembly: GCF_947461875.1. Classification (NCBI taxonomy): domain Eukaryota; kingdom Metazoa; phylum Chordata; class Aves; order Accipitriformes; family Accipitridae; genus Haliaeetus; species Haliaeetus albicilla. The sequence continues at coordinate 59,769,400 of NC_091485.1, read as the reverse complement.
TGACAGCTTTTTTCCTCAAACATTCAATATTGATTACTTAATCAGAGGCTTTATAGGTCACATTTTTGTGCACTTTTTACATAGTGAAGCTATGATTCTAATGTGGTTATTGCATACTGGTGTGGTCTTTTGAAACCATGACTTTAGTCAGCCAATTTTTTATATAATAAATCATAGTCAGGCTGAGTACTATTACAAATTGCAAGGACAAAAAAAGAAAATCATTATTTTCACCATCATTGACAATATTATAAAGAATTGAGAATGTTCTTGTCATAGGCAAACATTTAAGTCTAGAAGAAGATAAAAGACTAAGGCACACTAGGCTAAAATACTTTCTTGGGTGATTTTTATTTAGGATAGGTAGGTAAATACAAGGTTGAATTTCTAGGTTATCTAATTTACATTTCTTAAAAATGCTCAAGTATGTTAAACAGTAAGAACTGGCATGTGATGGTCTATTTTATACATGTACGAATCAAGGCTTTTTTTGTGTTTATAATATTTTGGATGTAAAGATTTTGATCAAAACAGCTGGAGCTTTCATTGACATTTTTGTCCCATTCTGCATTTTTGGAGTACAAATGCAGAATGCTTGATTACATTCCCAAATCCTCAAGTATCATATATAAACAATTAAAAAGAAGATATTGAAAGGCACAAAACAGTTTTTAGAAGCCGAACATTCATTAACTTCCATCTTTGGTATTTAACATTTTCATCTTTATTAAAAAAGCAACCAAACAAAATAACGTTTCTAGGCAAAACTGCTTGTTTATAATAGAACAGATCGAATGCATGTCTAAAATGTAACTGAGATCAGGATCAGACATTATTACAGGGATACTGTAGATGGATAGTAGTAACTGTATTTTGGGTTGGCTACAGTTACTGCTCATTATTTTTTGCTAAAAATATATATATTTAAGTCCTTTTAATTATTTAATGAATTTAACGTGCCAGGCTGATATTTGCTTTTGCAGTTCTCTATAAGAGGCTTGTTCCTCAATGTGATTGGTTTGCTTTAAAATAATGTATCATCTGTGGCAGAGAATTAAGTCTGCAGTAAATACATTGTCTTCATACTTTGGAGGTGCTAGAGGATTGAATGAGATAGTAGAAGAGAAGCAGAGATACAGTGAGGATACAAAGCCAGGATGGCTTTTAATCACTAAAGAAGAATTCTTGCAAAAATCTGAAATTAATTCTCAGTAGTCCAATGTCTATCTTTCTCATGTTAGGAAAGGGCCTCTGCCAGAATCTCTGAGGATGATGTGAGTTTAAATGGTTGGTATTCATGGTATAAAGAGTGGAATGAAGGCTTTGAGAGTTACTGTGCACTGTAGTGCCAAGACCAACATTAGTCAGCATTCCATTAAGGTAATAAAAGTACTAAAGGCATTAAAACATGTGGAAGATGTGGCATAGGTGGTGCTGCAATTGTAGTCATCCATTTACTTCCTCCAATTAGGATTGTGTTTTGAATATGTCAAATGCTGCTTAAATGCTAGGTACTTTGAAAAGTTAGTTCTTAATAGTCGGACTTGAAAAGGCAGTTGAAGGGCTTTTGAAGAAAATGCAAAAGATTTTATTTTATTGTGACTGAAACATCTTCTGCGTACTAAATTTTTATTTCCAAGCTTCCACTGCCCATTTTTTATAAATATGTGCCCATTGCTTTACCATTCCAGGATTTCCTCCCAGTATAGTCAGTGGAGAGAAACAGGTTTCTTAAAAGGTCACCAAAGAGGATTCAACGAGCTTGTTAGGAAGGTATATTTTTCTGTTTGCATCTGGACTGCATGAACAGTATTTACGTGCTTGCATGCTTAGCAGGGCGTGACTTCAAGCAGCAACATAGGAAATACTACATATAGTGAAATATCTGAATACACTGTGTGGAAGCAATACTGCTTGAGGTTAAAGCATACAACAAACACTATTTTGGAGGGATTGTACTTTTTGTGTGTATGTGTAAAAATTTAAGACTTAGGAGGTTCCTGAGAAAGTAAGAGTAGGCACCTAGGTCTGAGTATACCTTAACCTATAGATCTCACACTAGACACTTTTCTATATGAACACACTCATTACTCCTCCTCTATGGAAAGGAGACCATTGTACACCAAAAACTATCAAGCCAAAAAGCCAAAAAGAGAAAAGCTAAATTCCGCGTAGTGGATTTGACAGTAATTAGGTAGAGATTTGGTTATCAATATATACTTCTTGGAGAGAGTGGGCTCATTTTTCCTACAGTAAGCCGCTGTTTACTGTAAAATACACAAATGGTTTGGGAAATAGGGTACTAAAACATCTTTCTATATAGATATACAGATAGCTGGTATTTTGCCAAAAAAACCACAGTTCTTGGAAAACGTGATTAAGTTAAAATCTCGGGTCTTCTTAAAGCTGTTCTTCTATTCATATCAGAGTAAGTTTAAAAATGTTACTGGAATGAACTGTAAAGGATAATAAGTCTAAAAAGCTCAGAAAATAATTAAAAATAAATACAGACACATACATATACCCACACCAATCATTACTTTGAGTGTCTGACCTTTTGCATATACATTTGGAATTCATAATACGGCTTTACAATGTCCATTGAATAATAAATGCTGTGTGTAATTATTCCAAGCTTTTAATTTCATTATATTACATTCATTAATGTAATATAATGGTAAATAAAGCATAAGAAATAAAGAATAGTAGTTAATTACAACGATCTCATTAAAATCAGCTGGCAGAGAATCCTAATTTCCAAGGTATTTAAGGGATTAGTTAAATAGAGTGCACCATAAAACCAGGTGCTTCATCTTCTGTTGAACTAAATCTGCTGCCAATTTTTAGAAGCATAGTTTAATGAAGGATATGTTAGAAAGAAGGAGAAATAGTTCAAGCTACATAAACTTCGATTTTTTTTTAGCCTTAATTTTTTATATTCTTTACTATAAAAAAATGTATCTGAAATTGTGTATATCCAAGCCATAATTTTAAATAGGTCCACTTAGACACCACTGTTAATTTGAATAAACATGAATAAGCAAGGAAAATATAACAGGGAACTTTTGTTTTATTGAGAATAGCATACAGTTGCTAATGTATTTGGCAATAAAAGCATAAAGAAAACACAGATTAAAACGCAGAATAAAGTATGGTTTTTTGATTTAGAATATTAAAATCTGACATTTATTTTTTGTTTTGAATATGTAAATTTTCCTGTAGAAGATTGAAAAACATTATTATTCCTTTAAAAAAATGGTTATTCCAGCATGTATTTTGAGGTGGAGTGGTAACATCATAGGTACACATTTTTCTTTGAAGATCTTTTAGAACATACAAGGTGGCTGCTGGGTATTGTCTTCTTAGAAGGAAAAAATATCCTTACCATTTATTCACACAGATAAGCAAATATTTATTTTCCAAAGACTGCAAGACGCCGAAGTAGGATAGGATTATATAGTATCAGTCAGTCAGTCAGTTAATTAATAACTGGAATTAAAGAAACTAATCCAGTCATCTGCACTGACTATACCTGCTAAATATGCATGTTTCTAACTTAACCTCAGGCAGCAGTCTGAAGGTCCTCTCTCTTGTCTTAATAAGACTTCAGTAACCTAGTCAAGTGAGAGAAGATTTATTCCGTGGGATTTGTTGGTGGTTACATGTATAAGACTCCTATTTCATTCTTTGCACAAGTTTTGTCATCTTCACATTGACTATCACAGTGGGGACTAGGGGAGGGTTCTGTGGAATAGAAAAACCTACAGTTAAGAGACTGCATTGTTTTAAAATGGAATTCAGATTTCTTTTCTTTCTTCACTGGGCTACATATAGAAGTTATTCAACCTACTATAGGAGTGGTAAGCAAGATCATCATCCAGTTTAAAGAGGATAGCCGCCTCTTTTAAGTTCTCACGTTTCTTGATGTTTCACTCAGAAGCTGCATGTATAGCAGCTTTTTTCTGATCTCACACTCTCTTGAAGGAACAGTATCTTCCACAGCAAAACTTCACTTCTAGTTTTTAGGTTCACTAAAGGTTCACTGGAACCTTTTCATTATATAATTCTTTTCTATATCCTGAAGTGCAGCTGTGTGCTAACAGAAGTTAATATAATGAAACACAACTCTAACACACATTTGTGTACTCCACCTACCGCGGAAGTTGTTTTGTTGTTACGAATTTAAAAGGTTACATTTCCTTCCCTGTAGTACTGTACTTCATTTTATATTTTTCTATTGTTTTGATAATCAGTTACTAACTAAGTTGGTAGTTTAAAGCTTTACTTATGTAGCATGCCAGGAAATACACTGGTTTGGTTCATGGGTGAATTTTTACTAAGAGATATATTCAGACATTAAGCTATATTTAGAGTTACAGTTGAGAGCGCATATAAGTAACTGAAGGTCAGAGAACATTACAGTGATATTTTAATTATCCTCAGTTCAAATATTAGTGATTCAGTTAACATCTTTTTATTTCAGCATTAAGGGAAAAGTATCAAATGAACAGAGAAACAGCTGGCCTAAAGCAGAGCAGATTTTCTCAATGAGAGTAAATGTGACAATAATGTGCTCAGAATGTATCCAAAGTGTCCATAATGCACTCAAATTGGACACCCTGGAAGAGGGGAAGAGAAAAAAAACTGAAAGTAATTTTTGGCTTTGTATGGGGAGCAAAAAGGTAAGTGTTTACTGGTGACCTGGAAATCATGTAGAAATACCATCTTAGAGTCTCACCAATCAAAAGCAAAATCTAAAAGGATCACCAAAAGAGGTGGTGAAACAACACAGTCAAGGAATCTAACAGAAATTAAAATCTGTGTTCCAGGAAAAGGAAATCATGTTCAAAAGAGGGTGGCCAACAGATTTTTGAGAAACAACTTTAAAACGTGAACCTAATCTAACCACTAGTATACTTTTTAAAAGATGAGAAAAGTAGGAAACTTATTAAAGTGTCAACAGAAGTTCAAGGGCAAAAATACATTCAAGGACAGTGTTACTGCAGAAAAACTAAGTAAATTATGTGTTGTGTTTTGTTATGTTATGTTATGTTATGTTATGTTATGTTATGTTATGTTACGTTACGTTACTGAGGTAACCAGAGGAGTCCTGCATTACAACCATTCCTTTGGCTCTAAGGAACTGTGTCAAAATGGAAGCAGTTATAGAAGAGATGTTAAAGAAAATCGATAACCAGAACAATAGCAAGTTGCTAGGATGAGACAGTCTTTTCTGTGTCGTTCCGAAAGAGCCTAGATATGAAGTGTTTGAAGTACAAACGTTGACCTTAAGGTTAAGTTAGCCTTTCTATCAAAGTAGTGGAAGGCAATGAACATGTCAAAAATCTTCCATGATGAGCAACTGGCCAATTCCCAGAGTTAGAAAATTGGTAGATTATAAAAAAGAACAAAACTAGGAGATGTATGGTTAAATGTGTTGAAGAAAAATCGATGTAACTTTTGAGGAGGACTGTGGAGCTTAACGGGAAGTCTGAGAGCTCAACAAGCTTAAGAATGAAATTAACAACAGTTGATACCATATCATTGAATTTTTAAAAACTTTTGACAGATTTCCACCCATAAAGGTTATTTTTTGAGGGAAATATAAAACAATGTGTTAAGATTAATATTTGATTACGGGATAAAATTGAAAGTTGTTGGTGTGATAGTGGGTTTTAGTTATTTAAAAAAAGAAAAAAGATATTACAGTAAAGGAAGGTTACCACAAAGATCCCACACATATTTGTGTGGGGAGTTGTGCCATCCAATACAACTTCACATAAAATTGAGATGACAAAGTTCACAGATATCATAAAATTATATTGCATAACCAAATCTAGAGTCAAATGCACAAAGATTAATCCATAATACTGTGTGACTAGGGAGTAAAATGTGCATCAATTTCACTTTTGTTAAGTGCAGGATAAATGGTCATAGAAGAAATAACGCTGAGTATAGGCATGTGATGATAGACAATTAGCTTTTAGTAGTTAGGTAAATTACCTTGAAAACATTATGACTAGTCCTTTGCAGATTAGTAAAATTCTAGCAGTATTATATTTAAAGATTGTTTTTTTCTCATAGAGTATCCTAGCCCATGAGACATACTCTGATGAGTCAGTGTTAATAGTAGAATAAATAAATATAACAGGAACGGAGTGTTTGCTTCTTGCCTTCAGATTTTATTTCTCGGAGCTCAGAGTTCAAGGAAAAATAAAAATTGAAATTCTCAAATGTAATCTTTATTACAAGGAAATAAAACAGTCTTAGATTGATGAGAAATGCAATTAAAAATATTTCTAAACAGCTGAAACAAAGTGCCTTAAATTTACCTTTCCAATACTGAGAAATAGATCTGTACCTTATGCCTTCTTCAACTTGGTGATTTGAAATGCAGCAAATAAGATTCTCTGGGTTGCTGACCACTAGAGAATCCCAGTGATACAAGTGAAGAACATGTGAAGGTATTCCAGACACACAAAACCCAGCAACCTTGCTTTGTTTTTGTCTTATGGCATCCCTAAGGATTAAGACCTTCCTTGATTAACATAATTCAAATACTATTAAAAATCTTAGCAAAAAAAAAGGTGCTACGTCTCCTTTTCTTCAGAGAGTAGATACTTGGGTTTTGTGTACTTGGTTTTAACAGAATTATCAAAGATATTTGTAATTAAATATTTAATTGTGGACAGTTTGACTTCCATAGACTAGTCCTGGGCCTGTTCAGAAGTGAGGGCTGTTAACTAAAGATGTGCACTATTAAGTTCTTTCAATGTACTCTAAACAGGATAGTGATTTTCTAACTTTTGCTTCATGTGTGTAACATCATATTCCCCTGCATTTCAGTCTAGCAACTCAGCTGAATTTAGAATGATGTTATAGTTATGCAGCTAAAAACTACAGTCACTACTCAGGACAAAAATCATATTATCATATTATGTTTAATGACTGTTTTTCTTAAACTAAACAAACATACCAAATATTAGAATTAACAGGGCTCAAAAGGAAATAGTTCCTTTCTAGGTTTTTAAACCATTTCTAACCAGTACAGTTCATCGCAAGTCTGTCACTTGTAACTTACTGAATTAATTTTATATTTAAAATACAAGGAATCAGAAGGAAGGTTAAGGAAATCAAAAGGAAGGTTAAGTAAAAGAAGATTTTAGGTACCCCAGAAATTATTTGAAGATGGACTAAAAATTTTATTAAATATCTTTATGGATATATCAGACATAGACAGGTTGTTCATCTAAATGTGTGTTCACACTTGCAAGATCATGTTACTGCTGTTGACAAAATCAGCTGTGAAAGAAAGGTGTTCTTTGGAATCTGATGAAAACTGTGAAGCTGGAGTCTTTACAAGTTTTGTTGTCATCGCTGTATACACTTGGAACAGAAAGTGTCAGGACTGTGTCATTTTAAACCATGACCTCCCTCTTTTTCATATATTTCTTTTTCTCCCTCTCCTTCCTAGTTTGTCTGCTGTCCTAGACATTTGCTTTCCTTATGTGTACCCAAAGCTTGACTTGCAATGGATATGCATAAAACATTAGAAATTAGAAATGTAGTTGTTGTAATCTTGCTTTAAATACAATCAATCATTCAAGAATTAGCAAGAGATACAGTATAATCAGAAAGTAGCTACACATAAAAGATGTAAACAGTATGCATAGGTATTCTTTAGCTCAGCCAAGAAGTAAGATTTTGAGATTTTAACACTGGTGAAATTCTGTGCTTCATGTTATGCAAGAGGCCACATTGATAAAAATGGCCATTCTTAGCCTTATATTATATAAATCTGTAACCAGTGGTTGAAATGTCTTAATATGTGCTGACATGTCACACTGATATTCAAAATCAAATAGACATTACTGGTAATGTCGGAGTAATGTAACTGGCTTTTACAGAAGTGGTATTCCTTTTGTTTGTAGAACCATTTCCACCAGGAATAATAAAAGTCTAGATTAGATTAGAGTTCTGTGGGTTGTTTTTTTTTTTTTGTCTGTTTGCTTGTTTTAAAGGCCAATCTTGTATTATTATTTTATTTTATATTTTTAATTTATACTTCTGCTCATAACTGTTCATTCCATAGACCAGTTATTTTGACTGTTGTTTATTTTACTATTAGCAGTTGTTTCTTACCCTGTTTTTCTTTACTGTGTTTCAGGAGTTGGGTCCTTGTTCCTCACTTTCTGGGATGAATTAATTATTTTTGTTTGCTTCTAATGTAAATGTGATCATACTTATGGATTGTGTATGGTTTGGCGGTTTTTTTCTTTTTTTTCTTTTCTGTCTCTCATGTGTGCCTTTTTTTAGTCTGATACTTCTTCAACATCTTGATTAGCAGCTGAGAACTAGAGCTCTCCAGAGTGGGAATAATAGAATGTGTTTTTCCCTCTGCTGGTCATGGAGAGTGCCTAGATGACTAGACAGCTGTGTATTAGAAACCTAGAATTAAGAAACATGAATCTGTGGCTGCATCTACAGTAATCTTAAAAGACATTTCTCTTGCCTTTTGAGAAAGACAGGCACTTCCACATGTCTATCCTGAATACTACAAGGTGAGATGAATCATGCTCTGGGGAAATCTATTTCTTTTTAACTTAATTACTTTACATATATGTATCTAAAACCAGCAATGCTTTGCTGCTGTTGTTTGCTTGAATTAATTGCATTTCAGTATATTTCTTTTTCTCTCAGTTGTATTATTAAATTATCATATTTTATTTGCTACTGCTTTGAGAATGACCTGATATAAACCTTGAATTAACTCAGATATTGCGGTAGTTGAATTGAGATGGCTGTTCTTACTGTTTGTATTTTAATGTATTTTTCCCTTTAAACCACAGAGCTGTGTTTATTAGAATTAATATTGGTTTGGGTCTACCATGGCATTTTATTCTCTAGGAAACTTACTAGTTTGACTTTTTTCTCTTAAGTACAGTTTGTTATAGCAAACTGGTATTTACTTTCTAGGTATCAATCCACTGGTAAATTTAATTACCCACAAGTCCAGTTGAAAATTGGAAGGGGAAATTATTTAAGGAAGAGAGTTTGAAAAGTAGGTATCTTCTTAAAATTAATTTAGAAGTCTGTGTTGCAAACATAAACAGCAATGATGGCAAAGAAAGCTGAGATTGAGCAGATTACAGTGACTTTAGTTAATTTATCATTAGCTGTCAGATCTCAAATTTAAAATTAAATTCATTAACTATTACTGTAATTTCCTTTCAAACTGCCAATGCGTGCACACACTCAAAATATTGGAAATCACTTGGAAACCAAGTGATCATCAGTCACTTGGAAACCTAAGGAATTAAAGGGTTTCATTCTAATATTGTAATAATATTCTCAGATAATTCAAGAAAAAGTTTATTCTTTGTAGCAGCTGTGATTCACTGCTAGTGCTAGAAAACTCCTTTGGGTAAAGGCACATTCTAGAGACATGCAAATGGACAGCATAAAACAACATCAAGGATTTTTGGATGGGTAATATACTCATTACAGCCTCCACCCCTAAAACAGTGAGAGTCTTATCAAAACAAGGTTCAGGAGATGATACCACTTACCAGCTCTCTAGTAGTAAGTAGATTCTTGTTTCTGTGCAGTTCTAAATGAACTCATGAAGTTAGTGAGTTCTAAGAAAGCTCATAATTTTAGTGTTCATCCTCACATTTTGTAGGTTTCTTCTTCTGCATAATGAAAAGATGTTTTAAGTATGTCTTTCTTCGCTAAGGTTATGGAACAAAAAATATTCTCAGTGAGACCTTAACTGCATTGTCTATCAAATGATTTAGAAGCAGTCATCATGCTCTTCATCACATACTAGGAACGATTCTTTCTTAAACCAAATAAATAATGAAATATAATATAAAAATAAAGAGTGTACACGTGAATAAACAAAAAATGCAGAAGCCATATGGCTTCCGAAAAAAGGGAGAAAAAAGTTTCTTGATGGGAAGAGATTATTATTTCTTGAGAAGAGATCTGTAAATCCTTACACATCTTTCATTCATACTTTCTCTTGAGTCAATGTCTCAATTCTGCTATTGTAGCTAAAAAAGTGTTAAGCTTTGTTAATCTCTGATTTATTTTTACTTCTACACATCTGTCACATAATGCTCTTTTTCTCTTGCTATCTAAATAGACTTGAAAGACTCTGAAATGATCTCCCCCAGAAGACTATTACTGTGAATTTTCTTTTCTCTTATTTTTTATTCATTTATCATGTTGGTGGATAAATTGTTTTAAAATGATTGTTTTCCTCTGGAAGTTACTTAAATATCACACAGCTTTGCTGCAGACGGTTGACTTGAAAAGCATTTTTAAATTTTTATTTAGTTACTGGTTTTCAGCTGTGGAAGCTATAACTCTGGTGTGCTCTTTCAAAGGAATGAACCTGCATTGAGGCACAGGCTGACTGCAAAGACCTATTCTACCTCCAGTTGTTACAAGCAGAGACTGTTTCACTACAAAGACTTTTATTCTAGCACAAAATACTTTAGACAACATTTTCTGTTATTAGATGGCTCCATTCTCAGAGCCTGATACTTTAACTCCATTTTATTGGCAAAGAGAAAATAAAACATTAGTTAAATGAAGGAACGACAGCCTTATTCCTTGAGTGTTTCTGAAGTGAACCAGACTCCTGGAAATGTATCTCATGGAGTTCTACTGCATTTATCAACTGGAGCCAGAGATCTCTAGTGCAGTGAAAAACATGAAAGAGTGGAGGCACCTCACCATCCTCCAGCTTGCCTAGGAACACTAAGCCAAAGTCTTTGCTTATTGCAGAAAGGCAATGTGATCACTCAGTCAGGCCTTCGTAATCTGCATACACTTCCTTCAAAAGTTAAGAAGAAAAAATTAGTGCATTAAACATCACTTGTCTAGAAGACTATACCACACTGGAAATTAATTTATACCACTACTAAATGTTGTTATTTTTCTTACAGAAAGCTATTTGTTGCACTATTAGAAAAATGAAGAATTGTCTGCAATTTAGTTATTTTAGATTCAAAATTTGCTAGCACATCTGTTAAACAGGGATTTAACAAGACACGTAATTTCAGCCAAATTTCATTCAGGTTAATTTTTTACTTTTATCAATAAATTATTAATACATTAAACATATTTATTTAATACCTGATTATGCTCAATTACTAGATATATTGACATCTACATGCCACAGGCTTTGATAATAAATAATTCCTGACGTGTAGCTCTACCCTGTCATGTAGAAAGGGAAACATTATATAGAATAAGATTTGGGGTTACAAAAAGCGGGAGTCTCACTTTTCAAGTTTTCTTTAATCTTCTCTCTAGTACTTCGACAATTTAAATAAGAGCACATGATTTTGCTTTTATGCTTCTGTACTCTACTGCCCATCTAAAATGGACATGGATTAACTTAGCCAGGACAGGAAGAGAAATATGTCTAATTTCCAGCTAATTGCATTAGTTCAGAAAAATATAGGAAAAAGAAATAAGGAAGCAATAATTTTGCAAATAGATGATATTTTGGCTACTTGGATAACAGCCAATATTATGAAGGAGCCATCAGCTGTGATCACATTCCACAGCAGAAAAAATATAGGATTTCAACCTTCTGCCACATCTCAGTTCATATCAGAGAATTCATTTCAGACTTTCCATGCATGTGGATAAAATGAGTAAATTTAGTAAACTAATTTTAAGCAACACATGATTTCAGTACATAAGAAAACTATATAGAACTTCTTAAAATTGTGTGCACCAGAGTTCATAAGAAAAAAGGAATATAATTGGAATTTAATAATCATTAATCATTAAATTGAGAGCAAACATTGTTTCTAAAATTAGGCTAAACCAATTCTCCTTTGTATTTTTTTTTTCCCCAAATGTAAAAGTGTATCTCATATTCAGCTGTATAAAATCTGCTTCTCATACTTTTGGAAAGACATTTAGTTTGGTTTTAAAGATTTCAAGGAATGGAAACTGAAGACACAAAGTTATCTGGATTTGGGTTTGGTTTTGTTGGTTTTAGAGGTAAAAATTGATGAACTGTTAAATAAATCTACATAGAAATAATTTGTGTGATTAATTGCATTTTATATATATTTATATATACTTTATGTATAAAATAACAAAAGCACGAGCTGAAAGTTAGCTTTAGCTTCTGCTAAATTTTCTTTTGTTTCTTTTTATTGAAAAGAAAGAGGTACTACCCTCTTGAAATGTCCTCCTTAAAATGTATCAGATTATCTTTCTCTGCTAAACTACACAGATTTTGAGTTCCTTGGTTCTCTCCTTATAAGGCATATTTTCTTGATTATACATCTTTCAGAAAATTTCCAAATTTTTTATAATCCAACTTTATGATAGTTTTTTTTAATTTTGGAAAAAAATTGCCTTTTAGGCATTCTCCCATTTTGTACTTCTTTATTCATAACCTTTTTTTCTTTATGAGTTTTACCTTTCAACATGAAATACTATCCTTTCTCTTCTAGAAAAAAATAAAACAGCCATCACACTATAACAGTTCAGTTGTTTGTGGTTTTAGCATTGCCAGCACCAAGAAGGTGGAAAGTAGCCCTTTTTTGTGCTACAGCCAATTAATAAGGATAGATACATAACCAATTATAAAAAGGTGAAGTAGTCTCTCTTGTCTGCTTGGATATACTTAAGCCATTATGATAGATATTTATATATAGTCTTGTTCTTCCAGGAATCACCAAAGAATTCAGTAACTTCCCAAAAGTAGTTATGAGAATATCTAAAATTAATTCATATTACTAAAATTGTTGCAGTTATTTCTTGTCCTATCATTTATGGACAAAGAGAAAAATTCATTTCTCTAATCTTCACAATCATAGAATCATAGAATCATTTAGGTTGGAAAAGACCTTCAAGATCATCAAGTCCAACCATCAACCATGCCCACTAAACCATGTCCTGAAGTACCCCGTCTACTCACTTTATGAATACCTCCAGGGATGGTGACTCAACCACTTCCCTGGGCAGCCTATTCCAATGTCTGACAACCCTCTCAGTAAAGAAATTTTTCCTAATATCTAACCTAAATCTCCCTTGCCGCAACTTGAGGCCATTTCCTCTCATCCTAAATCTACCACATCTTCAAAAAGTGATCAGTCTGCCCATGGTCTCATTCTTCTCTTTTGGAGACTAAACAAAACCAATTATTTCAAAATTTCCTGCTAGATCATAATAGAGCCTCCTCCTTTTTTTTTTTTTCTTTAATGCCAAAAGCTAGATGTAATGTTCCTGCTGAGACTTTACTGCTTTTGAATGGAGCAGAAGTGTTTCCTTCTGTTTAATGCATGAAAGCCTGGCTTAGAGGTGTCTTTGTCTACAGCAATGTTGTATTGAAACTCACAATTGATATTTGATCTGTTAAGTTTTCTGCAGTGTCTAGCTCGTTGCTTGTGATTTTGCATTTCTACATTTCCTAATTTATTTTTTTTTTTATGTTCCTACTTAGAATTTCTCTGGTTTGGTGGTTGGCTTCTTTGGTTGGGGGTTTTTTGTAATGTCATCATTTGTCCAGTTTCTGTTAATGATTCAGGCCCAGCTTTGATAAGTTTCTGAATTCTTAAAGAGGATTTTGCCATCTTCTGCTGGCCTCTGTTTTAACTAACCATTTTCAAATACTATTAACATATATTGGCCTGAGCTGCTTTCTCATTTTTAAAATCAATTTTGATTGCCATAATTAAATTGTGTTGTGAAGACTGAAGAGACAGTCATATGGACAGTATGGAAAGCTTCCATATTCTTTATGATATTATTTTCTTTGGTACTGCTTTCCAGCTGTATGATGGTGCACTCTCTCTCTATATATATTTGTTGGTGTATTTTTATTTCTAATATATTTCTGTATTTCCAAACAGCAACTAAATATATATTTCCGTATTAGATTGTCTTTTCCATATTCAATGTATTGTCACAACACTTTTAGGTGCTTCATCACATTCACATTTGCTTTGATATCCACAATAAAACTATCTGTAATTTGGAAGTTTGTAAGAAATTTGACTACCATTTTTATCTGTTAAGATTTCCTTTGCATGATTTTAAAAATTATTTTATTTCCTGGTGGTGATATATCAGTCACTACCTGTATATTAGTCTTGACTTAACCACTACAAGAAAACATTACAGCTGAAAATCTCATTGTTTGGATTAAAAAGGATGAATAGAATGAATTTGTATTATATCAGACTAGGATAAACAGCAATCAGTGATTTAATATATGTGCTGGTTTTGGCTGGGATAGAGTTATTTTTCTTCATAGTAGCTAGTATGGGCTATGGTTTGGATTTGTGCTGAAAACAGTGTTGATAACACAGGGATGTTTTCGTTATTGCTGAGCAGTGCTTACACAGAGCCAAGGCCTTTTCTGCTTCTCACCCCACCCCACCAGCGAGTAGGTTGGGGGTGCGCAAGGAGTTGGGAGGGGACACAGCTGGGACAGCTGACCCCAACTGACCCAAGGGATATTCCATGCCATGTGATCTCATGCTCAGCAATAAAAGTAGGGGGGAGGTTGTCTGGGGAGGCTGCTGCTCAGGGACTGGCTGAGCATTAGTCATTTGGTGTTGAGCAATTGTTTTCATTTGCACCACTTGTCTTTTTTGGGTTTTGTTTCGCTCTCTTTGTTATTATACTTTTCATTACATCTTCATCATCATCATCATCATCATTATTATTATTGTTATTGTTGTTGTTGTTTTGTTTTATTTCAATTATTAAACCGTTCTTAACTCAACCTGCAATTTTCTCACTTTCACCCTTCCAGTTCTCTTCCCCCCATCGTGCCTGGGGGGGCAAGTGAGTGAGTGGCTGTGTGGTGCTTAGTTGCCATCTGGGGTTAAAGCATGACAGTCTTTTTTTGGTGACCAACGTGGGGCTTGAAAGGTTTGAAATAATAATAGATTGACCAGAGCGTATTAGAAGGGATTTATATCTGTGAAAATTTGTGGGTCATGATATCGATCCACCTGTTCTCAATATTAGTTTATCTGATTTGCGCCATGCCCTTTTTTTTTGCTGTAAGTGTTAAAGACTGGTGTTGGCTTTTGCAGTTTGCTGTGCTCTGTAGTGATTAGTGATGTTTTCCCTGGGAGATTGGTTATTAAAACACTGACCTTGAGCTTAATCTGGTATTTGGGCTCTGTACTGAAGCCATTACTGTACTTCAGATACCATCTCATGGAGACAACAATTATACTTCTTCCTCTGAGAGGTTTTTTGTGGAGGAAATTCAGAATACTGTGATGTTTTCTCCCTCCTTACAATAACTCCTCTAGTATCTTGAACATCCTTGGGTAGTTAAAGTATTTCTATTGGTATTTCTTAGGAATATTGCTTTGGTTTTGTCTAAGGTTAACAAGCAATTTAGGAATATGACCCAGGTTCCACAAGATTATGGTCATGGGTGGCATGGCATGTGGGAGAATATGGGCAGGTATCTAGAGAACTTTTCACCTCCAATAGTCTCAAACTTCACTCCCAAACAGCTGCAGGACCCTGCTAAAGTGATAGAATGCTTGAAAAAAAAATGCCGTGGCTATTCCAGAGGCAAAACTTACTGCACTGTGCTGGGCCCTGGCCAGCATCTGCAAAACACTGCTCAATATTACACAGCACCCTCAGGGACAAGAGAGGGAAAACAAATCAACAGACATTATGGCTAAAGCAGACACTGTATCAGTCGCCCTTATAACTAAAAAGACACAATAGAAGTGGAAGTCGACTCATTTAGTAAGGGATGAAGAAGTTTCTCCTAAGAGAGAGCAGGAGAAAGAATCCAAAGAGGCAGCCCGTTCTGCAGCAGAGCAGTCACAAGGACAATAGGAGGAAGAGACTGAATTCATACATGAGACAGAAACCACCCAATTCTTATCCCTAAATGAGCTGCGAGATATGCGAAAAGATTTTAGCCATCAACTAGGTGAGCTAATTCTCAGCTGATTACTCCGATGTTGGGATATTGGGGCCAATAGTCAGGAATTAGAGGTAAGGAAGCCAGGCTGCTGGGATCCCTTGCTAAAGATAAGGCCATTGACAAAGGGATTGGAAAAAAGGCAGGAGTCCTCAACCTTTGGCGGTGGTGCCTGTCAAGTGTGAAGGACAGGTATCCCTTCAAGGAAGAACTTGCAAATTCCTGAAGCAAATGGACCAACATTGAGGGAGGTATCCAGTATGTGAGGAAACTAGCTGTGTTGGAGGTGATCTGTAACAACCTGCATAACTACCAAGCATCCAAAGACCCAGATGAAATCCAGTGCATGCAGTTCATGTGTCGAAAGTTTGTGTAAAATGCACCGTCATACACTTCTGCGATGATGAGCTGGACAGACACGGAGGCATCAACTATAGATGAACTGACCAGACAACTCTGAGAATACAAAGAGAATCTCACTTCGTCCATGTGGGCCTATGTCTCGGCTGTGGACAGACTGACTCAAAAAATGTCTGAGCAAGCTGAGAAGGGTAGGTCTTCCTCATGCACTCCAACCAAGGCCTCAGCTGTTAAGAGTCAGCCTTTTTCTGTTCAAGCAAAAGGATACTTGAACAGAAGGTACACCAAGTGCAACCCTGTGGTTCTTCCTGCGTGACCGGGTGAGGATGTGAGAAAGTGGGATGGTGATCCTACCAGGAGACTAGAAGCTTGAGTACAGGAACTGCAAGGAGAAACAACAGCCAAAAATTATTTGGAAATCCAAGGAAAATTATTGCTCCAGTGTCTGTTGGGCAGAGTAGCAGGGCTAATCATGCTTTCAACCCTGATGGAGGGACTTTTGTTTTGCAGTTACAAAAATCAAGTAATGAAGACTCTGACCAGGCATAGAAGGGCCCTGCCTTCGGCCAGGTGGAGGAAAGGGACAATGAGGTTTATTGGACTGTGTGGAATTCGAGGGCATGGCACATCAGCCCCAGAGAGTATAAAGCTCTAGTGGACACCAGTGCACAGTGTACCATCAGATTACAAAGGGGCAGAATCTCCTGTGTTTCTGGAGTGACAGGAGGATCCCAGGAACTGTCTATGTTGGAGGCTGAGGTAAACTTAACTGGGAATGAGTGACAAAAGCACCCCATTGTGACTGGCCCAGAGGCTCCATGTATCCTTAGCATAGACTACCTCAGGAGAAGGTACTTCAGAGACCCAAAAGGGTACTGGTGGGCTTTTGGTATAGCTGTCTTGAGTATGGAGAAGGTTAAACAGCTGTCTAACTTGCCTTGTCTCTCACAGGATCCGTCTGTGGTGGGGTTGCTGTAGGTTAAAGAACAGCAAGTGCCAGTTGCTACTATGACAGTGCACTGGCAACGATACCGCACCATTCGAGACTCACCAGTTCCCATCCATAAGTTGATCCAGTGTCTGGAGTGATCAGTAAGACTCATTCACCTTTTAATAGTCCCATATGGCCAGTGCAAAAATCTAACGTAGAGTGGAGGCTAACAGTGGACTATCGAGGCCTGAACAAAGTCATACAGCCGCTGAGTGCTGCCATACCAGGCATGCTGAAAGTCCAATATGAACTGGAGTCAAAGGCCGCCAAATGGTATGCAGCAGTTGATACTGTCAATGTGTTTTTTTCAATCCCTCTGGTAGTAGACTGCAGGCCGCAGTTTGCTTTCACATGGAGGAGTATCCAGTACACCTGGAATTGACTCCTCCAAGGGTGGAAACATAGTCCTACCATTTGTCATGGATTGATACCGACTGCACGGGAGGAAGGTGAAGCTCCCAAACACCTGCAGTATATTGATGACATCATTGCGTGGGGCAACACAGTGGAGGAGGAAGTGTTTGAGAAAGGGAGAAGAATAATCCAGCTTCTTTTGAAAGCTGGTTTTGCTATAAAACAAAGTAAGGTCAAAAGACCTGCACAGGAAATCCAGTTTTTAGGAATCAAATGGCAAGATGGGCATCGTCATTTCCCAAGGGATCTAATCAATAAAATAACAGCTATGTCTCCACCAACTAACAAACAAGAAACACAAGCTTTCTTGGGTGTCGCAGGTTTTTGGAAAATGCATATTCCAGGTTGTACTCTGATCATAAACCCTCTCTATCGAGTGACGTGGAAGAAGAATGACTTTGAATGGGTCCCTGAGTAGCAGCAAGCCTTTGAACAAATTAAACGGGAGATGGTTTGTGCAGTAGCACTTGGGCCAGTGTGGACAGGACAAGATGTGAAAAACGTGCTTTGCACCTTAGCCAGGGATAACGGCCCCACCTGGAGCTGCTGGCAGAAAGCGCTTGGAGAGGCTCGAGGTCAACCTCTAGGGTTTTGGAGCCAGGGATAGAGGAGATCTGAAGCCCCTTACATTCCAACTCAAAAAAGAAGTATTAGCAGCATATGAAGGAATTGGAGCCACTTCAGAAGTAGTTGGTACTGAAGCACAGCTCCTTTTGGCACCTCTATTGCCTGTGCTTGGCTGGATGTTCAAAGGGAGGATCCCCTCTATGCATCATGCAACTGATGCTCCATGGAGTAAGTGGGTTGCATTGATAATGCAATGGGCTCAAATGGGAAACTCCGACCACCCAGTAATTCTGGAGGTGATCATGGACTGGCCAGAGGGCCGAAACTTCAGAGTGTCACCAGAGGACGTGACTCATGCTGAAGTGGCTCCTCTGTATATTAAATTACCAGAAAATGAAAAGCAATATGCCCTGTTTACAGATGGATCCTGTCATATTGTGGGAAAGCACCAAAGGTGGAAACCTGTTGTGTAGAATCCTACATGACAAGTTGCAGAAACTGCTGAAGGACAAGGTGAATCAAGTTAGTTTGCAGAGGTGAAAGCCATCCAGCTGGCTTTAGATATTGCTGAACAAGAAAAATCACCAGTACTTTATCTCTATACTGACTCATGGATGGTGGCAAACGCTCTGTGGGGGTGGCTACAGCAATGGAAGCAGACCAGCCGGCAGCACAGAGGTAAACCCATCTTGGCTGCTGAGTTATGGCAAGATATTGCTGCTTGGGTAGAGAACCTCGTTGTAAAAGTGAGTCATGTAGATGCTCACATACCCAAGAGCTGTGCCACTGAAGAACATCGAAACAAGGAGCAGGTGGACCAGGCTGCTAGAATTGAAGTGACTCAGGTGGGTCTGAACTGGGAACATAAGGGTGAGCTATTTAAAACTCGATCAGCCCATGACACATCAGGACATTTAGGAAGGGGTGCAATATACAAATGGGCTCATGATCGAGAGGTGGACATGACTATTGATGCCATTGCACAGGTTATCCATGAATGTCAAATGTGCACTATAATCAAACAAGCCAAGCGTCTAAAGCCTTTTTGGTATAGAGGGCGATGGCTGAAATATCAATATGGGGAAGCCTGGCAGACTGATAATATCACACGCCCACAAACCCGCCATGGCAAGCAGCATGTGCTTACAATGGTGGAAGCGACTACTGGATGGCTGGAAACATATCTGTGACCCATGTCACTGCCCAGAATACTATCTTGGGCCTTGAAAAGCAGGTTTTAATGGTGACATAGCACCCCTGAAAGAATTGAATTGGACAGTGGGACTCAACAAGGCCAACTACAAGGTCCTGCACGTGGGTTGGGGCAATCCCAAGCACAAATACAGGCTGGGCAGTGAATGGATTGAGAGCAGCCCTGTGGAGAAGGACTTGTGAGTATTAGTGGATGAAAAACTAAATATGAGCCAGCAATGTGCACTTGCAGCCCAGAAAGCCAATTGCATCTGGGCTGCATCAAAAGAAATATGGCCAGCAGGTCGAGGAAGGTGATTCTCCCCCCCTACTCCACTCTCCTGAGACCCCACCTGGAGTACTGCGTTCAGCTCTGGGGCCTCCAACATAAGAAAGACATGGACCTGCTTGAGCAGGTCCAGAAGGCGGCCATGAAGATGATCAGGGGGCTGGAGCATCTCCCCTGTGAGGATAGGCTGACAAAGTTGACTTTGCTTGGCTTGGAGAAGAGAAGGCTCTGGGGAGAACTTATAGCAGCCTTCCAGCACTTAGAAGGGTCCTACAGGAAAGATGGGGAGGGACTCTTTAGCAGGGAGTGTAGTGCTAGGACAAGGGGTAACAGTTTTAAAATGAAAGAGAGTAGATTGAGATTAGATATAAGGAAGAAGTTCTTCACTGTGAGGGTGGTGAGGCACTGGCACAGGTTGCCCAGAGACATTGTGGATGCCCCATCCCTGGAAGTGTCCAAGACCAGGTTGGATGGGGCTTTGAGCAACCTGGTCTAGTGGAAGGTGTCCCTGCCCATGGCAGGTAAGTTGGAATGAGATGATCCTTCAGGTCCCTTCCAACCCAAAGCATTCTATGATTCTATGATTTCCGAAACAACCACATAAACACCTGGGCCAAGGAGCACGGCATTGACTGGGTGTATCACACCCTGTGTCATGCACCAGCGTCTGGGAAAACTGAACAATGTAATGGACTGTTAAAAACTACACTGAGAGCAATGGGTACTGGGACATTCAAGCATTGGGATACATGTTTAGCAGAAGCCACTTGGCTAGTTAGTGGTAGTCAACCTGGCCCTGCCCAATCAAAACCCCTGCGCACTGTGGAAGGAGATAAGATCCCGTGTAAGGAACTTGTTGGGAAAAACAGTCTGGGTTATTCCTTCCTCAGGAAAGGGCAAACCTATTCGTGGAATTGTTTTTGCTCAGGGACCTGGGTACACTTGGTGGGTAATGCAGAAGAATGGGGGAGTCCAGTGTGTACCTCAGGGTGATTTAAACCTGAATGAAAATAATCCATTATTTCATTTGCATGTTATGGGAATTACTATAGCAGGAACCCCTTGTTGCTAGCCAGGCTAGGAGCAAGGGGAAGAGTTCGTTGTAATGTTAAACCCTATAACCTGGCCCAAAGGGACCAGGGGTGGAAACTGTAATGAAAATACCTTTAAATTGTTGTAACCCATGAGTTGAGTTGCATGTTGTAGGAATTACTATAGTAGAAACCACCTGAACCAATGGAGGACAAGCCTTACAAGAAGCAGTGCAAGTGCAGCAATGACTTAACCTGGGCTGGCGTTGGTGCCCAATAACTCCATGCAACACACCACCTTTCCTGTCCTGAGTGACCACCATAACAGATGGAGCCTAAAGTCATGGACTAAATGAACTCAGTGGACATTTTGTGGACATTTATGGACATTTTACAGACATTTCACAGGAGTGGTCCATAGACTAAGGGAATGACGTCTGTGTGTTGTGTCAAAGGATTGGAAGCGGGGTGGTGGTTAATGAGGATGTATTGGATAGTGTGAGACCTGAGCATGATATGAATGGTATGGAATGAGGGGTGGAGAATGTGTTCATTTTGGCTGGGATGGAGTTAGTTTTCTTCATAGTGGCTAGTATGGGCTATGGTTTGGATTTGTGCTGAAAACAGTGTTGATAACACAGGGATGTTTTCGTTATTGCTGAGCAGTGCTTACACAGAGCCAAGGCCTTTTCTGCTTCTCACCCCACCCCACCAGCGAGTAGGTTGGGGGTGCGCAAGGAGTTGGGAGGGGACACAGCTGGGACAGCTGACCCCAACTGACCCAAGGGATATTCCATGCCATGTGATCTCATGCTCAGCAATAAAAGTAGGGGAGAGGTTGTCTGGGGAGGCAGCTGCTCAGGGACTGGCTAGGCATCGGTTGTTTGGTGGTGAGCAGTTGTTTTCATTTGCATCACTTATATTTTTGGGGGTTTATTTCTCTCTCTTGTTGTTTTCCTTTTCGTTACACTATTATTATTAATAATAATAATTTTATTTCAATTATTAAACCGTTCTTAACTCAACCTGCAATTTTCTCACTTTCACCCTTCCAGTTCTCTTCCCCCCATCGTGCCTGGGGGGGCAAGTGAGTGAGTGTCTGTGTGGTGTTTAGTTGCCAGCTGGGGTTACACCATGACAATATATTAAATTATAAAAACTTACATCATGTTACCAAATAATTATTTTTCTGATCCTACTCATTTAGTCCAACTAATAATACATATCCTAATCTGGATTTTGAAACAGTGGCCCATTAGATAAAAAGTAAGTGTCCCATCAGTAGTTCTTCAAAGCATATCTTTCCTCCTTTTGCAGAGTTTATGCACTGTTATTCTTCATTTTTTATTGTCTTTGTAGCTGTCTAATCAAATTTATCTGCATGACGTAAAGCCATATTGTTCCATTCATTTTTAAGCAGTATCCCCCATTGATTCCACTGAGGAATGCTGCTTAAAAACGGGTGGTGCAATATGGCACTTAAATCTTGCAATTACAATTACATTCTATTAGATCTTATCTGTAGGGGCTAGAAAGTAGGTACTCTGAAAGCAGTAGTAGGAATTAAAAGCTTCAGAAAAAAATATTTGGTAGCAAAAATACTCATTTCTTCAAAAGATGAAGAGTTTTGAGATTGATTCTCATACTTAAGTAGTCCGTTCTTCAGTTTTTTTATTGAAGTTCTTCCTTGTGGGTTCTTTCTTTTGGTTAAACTGCAAAGGCATGATGGAAGACATATGAGCAATAAACACATGGCAGGGGCTTTTAACCCTGTAATGTTTTGCTGGAGCTATAGAAAATTTTACTTTGTAGCAGTAGTTAGGTGTAGATTACAGGGATCTGTAGTTCTGCTGTGTGATTTTGCCTCTCTGTGGTGATCATCTACATTTGTTTTACAACTAGCGTATGCTGAAATCTGAGAAAAGGTGTCACTGCTGATGGTAATGCAGTTTATATTGTGTTCCATATTTACTAATGCATTGCCATAAAGAGGTAGGATTTAGTTCTTTGACAAAGGTGTGTGAATACTAATGATCAAGATGGGTAATCTTCCAGATAAAAAAGCTTACCAATTTAACATGCAGAGTGGGTGATACTTCATTGTTGTTATGATAGGGCTTTTTCAAGGGCTGCAGAGAATGCTGTTTTACAAGACAAGATACCATTACAGTAAATTCAGCACACACAGAAAAGGAACTTTTTGCCATTAATGCTTAATAATGTTTCAAGGAAACAGTGGGCAATGCATCAACACACTGATTCTTATCACATTCTTACCACAATCAATCAAGTCCCTTTCTCTCCTATTAGTGTTCTATTGCTCATTGTGGAAAGCAGGACAAGGACAGCATACTAAGTAGTATTTTTATGTCAGAGAATAAAATAAAGCAGAAATAAATACAGAAAGTGATACAGTATTTCACAGGCTAAGCAAACATTATTAAAAAATACTGGAATACTATTGGAGAATTACATTAGATAATATCATTTGCCTTTTGAACTTTTTTTTGGTTGGTTGGTTGGTTGGTTTGTTTTATTCTGCAGGATTTTTTTCATTCCTAGGGAAATTATCCTCAGCATTTGTTGCTTTTTTTGCGTTACATAACACAGGTTACATTTGTAGGTGTGATGGGTCTGTTAGAATTTTTACTGTAGGTAGACCTTTCAATGCATAGCATAATAATTAGACGTGTTGATTTTCGCAACCTTTCAGTTTTTAACTTTGTAGTTATTAGGAAATGAAATAAATCACTGCACTGTAAAACTGATGCAAAGGACTTGAGACCTACGTAGCAAAAGTCAATGGGTAGCATTGTGGTAGTGGAATTATTACATCCAACCAAATAACTTGATACTAGATATTTTCCAGAGGCAAAAATATGTTTTATTTTTGTATTAAATAAATATCTTTATTTCACTGTAGCTATGGTTCCATGTCCATCTTTGATTTCTGAATAGTAATATTTAGTGATGGTCAGGGTAGAATCTCCCCTTTCTGAAACTTCTGGCTTTTTAAAGTAAGCATTTCCCAAAGGGTAAGGAAGGAAATATAATCAATATGTGAACTCTGTGGGTTTACTAAAATATCAAATAAACTGCTTCCTCCTTGATACATTCAGAAAGATCTTGGAGGGCAGTCTTGCTGCTATAAGGACTACATGATTTACCACCTAATTATTTATGAAGTTAAACATTTTTTCAGATTGCAAAGGTCAACTGTGTGCTTACATCTTGATTCAACTTTCCTTTATACTATTTGGTTTTGAGACCCAGGAATGTGAATTCTTGTGAGGATAAAGAGTCATTGTAGCAGCAGTTGGAAGACAGTGGGAGATAACATAAGGGAGAAGGTAAACTCAGGGCAGGGTGAAAAAGTCCAGAACAAGAACACCAAGTGAAAGAAATTACTATGAAATACTCAGTGCAAGTATTTTGTTGTTGCTGCAAATTAGAATTTACATATATCAGAGTGACAGATAGTTCATCTCTAAATCCAAACTACGCTGAGCACTTTGTAACATAGGCTGCGGACAACTCTTTTGAGAGACTTTGCACCTAAAGGACCCCAGCTGGAAATCCTGCTTCCGGCCTTGTACTATGTCTCTTGTCCTCTTATGTGACCAGATATATGCCCAGTATATAACCAGTACAGATGGATGTTGCTTTCTTGGGATTGAATGTGTGGGAAAAATGTTTAGATGTTGCAGACAATGTGTCATATAAACATTTTAATTAATATAAATTATAAAAAGAAAATGGCATTATTTTCACCTTTTAGGGACACTGAAGTTATTTTTAACAGACTTTAGTATTAATGAGAACTCTCCAATTTTTGAAGATTCTAAATTGTATTTTGTATTATATTTTTAATTTTCAAAAATTGCTGGGTTTAATCACTTTTAGAAATCTGTGTTCATTTATCAGTGGAATTATGTTGTGTAATTATTTTTACACCAGCTGTGATAATACTACCTTTCAAATATTGTGAAATATTTTGGCTAGATGTATACATAGTTAAACAATAATTCTACCTCAGACAATCAAGAACACTTTGAAACACTAGCTTTCTTAAATTCTTGTGTATGACAAACATAATTAGTTTCTCTGTTTTCCTAGCTTCAAAAAAAAGTCATGGTGACATCACTTTGATATTACAGAATGTTATTGATATTATACAGTATTACAACATCAACACATCAACAGTGTTACATGTTTAGTAAAGATACAACTCAAAAGTCACAGTTGATTTTAGATATGCAACTATTAATATAAATAATTTGTAGTGTAAGACATTGCACTGAAGTGAATAAAAACTTGTAAATTTTGCAGTAAATTTGATTTTTATTTTTTTGAAAAATAGTGCAAGTTAAATGAATTTATGGAAAAATGTATGTTTTTTAAAAGAAACTTGGGGTTTTTTTTATTTTGTTCTGTTTTAAGCATACTAGTAGTTTTGTAAAATCACAAATTCCATGCTTAGCTGCATAACTTGTAGGAATAAAAAAGAATAGGGGTATAAAAAATCTGGACTTTTTAAGTAATGGTCCACTATATGCTGAGTACTATATATATAGCTATTAATTTAAGTATTGCTATTTTGTGCTATTAATTCAGGTTTTATTAAATATTAAGAGTGAAATTCTGTCCTTTTTGGTGTCAATGGCATTGACTTCAGTGGTATCATAATTTTACCCTGAATTTGCACATTATTGTATATCTGCTGATTAGGGAAGTATGATAATGATATGAATGTTGGAGTGGAATGGTATTATTGGTCTTTGTTGCAGTAACTCATTTATTCAACTCACAAACAGTAAAGAAGGAAATGGGGTTAGGGAGAAGTAATAAGCTTTTTGGCAATATTATTTCTCTAGTTTTAGTGCTTTTGTTCCTTATATTCTTCCATATTCTCTTCTTTTTCATCCAAAATCTGGAATAGAAAAGCTTGAGTACTTACGAGCTGGTAAGAAGATCTGTTTTCATCAAAAATATTTACCACGTTCAGCCAGTGAAGGGTTTTCTAGTTTGTGTTTTTCAAATAACTCAAGGCAGGTAAGTCCCTGGATGTGAGGCTCAGCCTAGACCATTGCTTCCTGGCAAAAAGTACCAATAATTCTATTATCTAAATATGTTTTCACAAGAAAGCATGAATTTCCAATATTTCACATGACGGTGGATTGAGGGAAGACACTGAGATTATTCTTCAGCCGTAGAGAGCAATGTTCCATGTAGCCTTAGTGCTTACTCTGTATCTCAGAGTGGGTGTCTATCAGTAAATCTGTACTAAGCGTCGCCAAGACTATGTTCTGTTCCAGGTCCTGACTGATTTGCTAATCTGTAATACATGTGCCGCATCTACCACTTGCACACACACATGCACAAACAAAAGTCAAGATACTTCTGTTGACCTCTTTCAAATACCATGACTTTTACGCTAGCCCATTAAATCATTTACAGATTGTATATGCAGACTGGAGCAATAGGTACCATCTGCTCCTGTTTCAGGTACACAGTCTGTCTAACTCTGCAGCTACACCATACTGAAAGGAACCTGTGTTAATGCAAATTACAGAAATCCATGCTCAAAGCAACAAGGCCTGAAGTTGCTAGCATTAAAAGATGTGTTCTTTTCGTGGTATACCCTATGTACATTTTGTGTGAATTAACTAAAAGTAGTCTTAAAACACAGGACTTGTAGCTACACTAATAAATAGCTTGTATTTAGTATGACAAGAAATGAGATAATATCTTCTGAAATAATAGTAAGAAAACCATATTTTTCTTATTTAATATAATTCAGAAGATATTAATGTTTTGAAAGCATACCACAAAAACCAGATTTTTTTGTTTACCAAATGAAACACTGAGTAGTACTTGTTTTAGGAAGTCACTTAGGTCTTAACAGAGGAAACAAATTTGTTAAATAGATATGTTAACATTAAACTCATTAAAAAATGTTTTACAGTCCAAAGTGTTTAGAAAAAATATTCTAAACTGGTGCCATAATCTTGACAATAGATTAAACTACTAAATTACAAAGTGTGTATGAGAAGCAGGTAATAGACATAGGAAAACAGTAACACATATGACTGTTTCATGTAAATGCACCTGAACAGCTGATGAACAAAAGGCAGAAAAAGCACTGTTTCTTGCTTGACAATTCTGAATAATGCCAAATGCTAACTTCTATTGTTAACCACAGAAAAAATACACTGTTGTAGTAAATAGCATTGTTATTTATCTACTATTTTATTAAGTATTATAGCTATTAATGGTAGAATAAACATGATGTTTGTGTGATAAAGAAAAGTGTTTGCTTATAATTTTATATATATAATGTTATAAATAATTGAGATACGAATAAGTGCTACATCATTTTCAGTCAAGGAATCGTGACTTTCTTATTTCAGTAGTTCTATACATTATTTTGAATTATGAGTCTATTGGCATGAGTAAGAATTTACTAGTGTGCAGAAGGGCTGCATAATATATGCTTTTATCAGAGTATAAAGCGTCCTACAAATGAATAATAGTTTTGTATGCTGTGAATAATAGCATACTGTGTATAAAGCACATCATTATTTTATTAAGATGGTTGATAAATGGTAAAGAAAACCAATAACTGATCTGGAAACTGCAGAGTGCCATCAATTCTCTTTTGATATATGAGAAGGTTGCGCATACTCAGTACTTCACAGGATATACAAATTTAATCCAGTGTAGAAGTGTAATAAAATCTACTGTAATAGCATATACCAACATACAACGAATCACTTTAGACTGATCTTTTTCTGATATTATGTTATTCAGAATTGATTATCTTCATTTTCTAGCACCCTGCGGAAGCCGGTCGACAGGGTCTGAAGGCACTGTATTATCACCAAACTACCCCAAGAATTACAGTGTTGGTCACAACTGTGTTTACTCTATCACTGTTCCTAAGGAATTTGGTGAGTAGATCTTGTCTCATTCATATGTTTTTCTTGCTTGGATATTTTAAACAACTCTGGATGATTTGTATGATTGCTTTTATATTAAACATATTAATGTGAAAAAAACTGTTTTAAACAGATATTTCTGTTTATACTTTTAATCATTTTTATAGTGCAGTATTTTCTCAAACATATTTTCTTAACATTATCTTTTGAAATTACTGTTCATTTATTTTTGTCTCACTGTGACAACCAACATGTAACTTAGAATATTGCTGTGATGCTAGCCAAATATATTAGTGGTACCAGTTAAGGTTTCTTTTCACCCAAGGTCATGTGCCAAGGCTATAGAAAGTGTAGCATAGCTCCAGTAAGTCCACATAAGCAGGGGAAGCAATGTTTGTCTTAAATGTTTGGTAATACTGCTCTCATAATCCTTGTCTTCTCTGCATGATGAGGCAATGGCATAGTCTTTCCTGAGGAATGAAATTAGAGCAGCATGCATCTGTCTGGTTTTTGTTGATTCCCAGATCCTCCATCAGAACTTCACTCCCATCCTAACATTTTTTCTGATGACTAGATGAATCTCGTAAGGATTTCTTCTGTCCTACGAAAAGACAGGGCTTTTACAGCACTGTTTTATCTCTCTGGATCTATTAATTATTTTATCTCACTTTATTATTAAACAATGCCTATGATGACAGCTGATAGTTTGTTGTTCAGTTCGACTCCTTGGTAAGCAGTATGCCACATACTGAATATCATTTATTCTTTAAATATCCATGCTTCAGATTTATGCTTGGATAAGTAGGACTTTATTTTGATCCACTGCTCACATTTCAGTTAGTCAAATAACAGGTGCCTGGGGATGGGGATGGGTATTTATTAATCTTCCTTCATGTTGATTCTGCAAACATTTTATCCAGATTAAAGACAATGCTTGAACTGCTCTGTATCCATCTGCCATACTCATGATGACTGAACTCACTTAATATCCAATTAATTTGTTCTTAAGTATAGCATAGAAGTGCATCAGCTACTACAAATGAAACAGGTTTTAAAAGTATTGTCTTCTAAGCCATGGGAATCTCTACTTATTCCTCTGGAATGTTCAGAAAAAATTAAACACATTTGCACAATTCTTGATTTATTTCTAGGTGTTAACAATCAAATGCTTTTGACCTGGCTAATTTGTTCTAGATAAACTGGAAAGATTATGTCCTCCCGTTTCCATCAAATCTGATACTTCTTAGTTTATGACACAGATGTCAACATGTAAAGAGTTAAAATTACTACAATGAAGGATTTAAAATGTTAATGCTCTGTACTTCATATCTTTGACATTCTGGATGGAAATGTACTTTTGTAATTTCTGCAAATAAAGACAGAATTCCCAAAGGAAGACATGAAAATGGGGAAAAATCCCTCTGCTCTGCATAGTTACTAGGAATAATTTGACAAATACTCATTTTCTTTACATGCTAAGCATATTAAGAACAGTGTCAAGGAATTCTGTTTGACCCTTTCACAGTGCTTATACAAAAAAAGAATAATGCTGATACTATGAAGGAAAATCATGGTTTAGACATGATTAACCCTGCCATCCAAGGATTCAGGAATATGTTGGGGATATGATTACGATAGAGTATCTGTCATTTCTCTCGAGCTCTTTGGCTGTCCTACCTCGGGATAGACCTTTACTCTTTTTCTTGTGTTTAAACAGCATATTTTGGCAATTATGCCGGGTACCTGTAGAACATATCTGGAAGTATTTAATCCATTTTTGTGAATACAGAAAACAAGAATTCTTGTGTGTTGAAAGGTAAAAAACATATCTGGCAGTAGCCGTTCAAACATGAGGATGACATGACATGTTGAATAGGCCAAAACAAGTATTTCAATTTTAACTGCTTTTTTGCAATGATACTCTTATGGTAATAGGGAGCAGAATTCCTTGCACTCAAAAGCTCAAATTTTAAAATATGAATCTTTGTTTGAATTATACAGTGGTGTATTTTTTTTGGTAAATTATTAATATGGGTATTTTTCTGACCCATGCTCTTTCTCTAATCTATTTTTACTAAAATCATTCCAGGAACAACCATTAAGAAAGTCAAAGTAATTTTGACAATCGATTTAACCTAAGTTTTCTACACTCAAGATAATTATTTGTCTCCGTCTGAAATTTTAAAGATTTATGTGATGAATGTGTTTTTTCTAATAGCTTTCATCTCTATCTCATCACAATATATTCAAGTACAGTTGCAGAGAAGGATAGCCATAAATTTTACTGCTGAGCTCTTTAAGATCAGTTTTAGGAAATTATTACCTGTAACTCTATTATTTGGGGTCCCGGTAGAAGACATTGCATTAAGAAAAGTGTCTTCACTTGCAGTGCTTGATATTGATTGTGTAGGGGTCACTCACTGACAAGATGGTCCCCCAAAAATGCTGGCCTTTGTTAATAAAGACACCAGATTTCATCTTGAATTCACCTGCTAATGTGCATCATGACATGTAGATTTGTCAGAGATTATTCACAGCAACAAAGAGTTGAAACAAGCTTGTTGGAGAATGAAGGGGTACACCAGCAAAGCTGCTGATATAAAATAATTTAAAGTCATTTTCCTAAAGAAAACAGCAAACCCTCTTCTTCCATAATCTTCCCTATGGCTCCAACTTGCAATGTGATACATAACATTCAAATATTTGCTGAATGGAACCTCCTGAGGAACTATTTTGGCAGCTAATACAGTATATAGGATGTTATAATAGACCACAGGTTAAAAAAAAGCTAAAACCAGGTCAATATAGAAAAAACCACAAACAATGGAAGACCATATTCGGTGTGTAGAAGAGAACTCATTGGCCTGGATTAGTTTTTGATGGAGTGAAAAGGAAAGCTATTTCATGTGCAGCTTTTCAGTTTCTCAAGCCCAAAATTATGTGGAAAAGTCATTGCAGTGTCGACTTTTTTTCAATGTTTCATTATTCTGTCATGCAGAATCATAGTTGCAATATTTCATACCATGACAGGTTTAAGCTAGAAAATAAATGATTCACAAAAGCACACAGTATGCCACAGGCAAAATCTTTTGTAAACATGGAAGGCTCATCTTCTTTGACAATCTCCCACTGATATTTTAAAATGGTGTAATGATCATTAATTGTTCAACACTGAAATCCAGCACTGGTTACAATTAAAATGCAGATGTTTAAGGTTTTATTTTGTTTTCCTGATGCACATGAATTAATTTGCGTGCTTTGCTCTGCATAACGGTGTCATCTATACTTCCATTTAATTTAATATTTTTAACAGTAAAATAAATTTTTTATCAACTTGCCTCAGCAAATGGCTTTTCTTTCTGTTAGAGCAGAAAGATAGATTGGATATACACAGTAAGGTACATAAGTGGTTTATGAGCTATGCTATCAGAAAATTCAGTATCGATTCTCAGTGGCCATCAAAAAGTATGAAATGTACAAAGAAGCTAAAAAGCATGTATATAATTGGGAAAATGTCTAGTTTTCATGGAGACTGTACATTTGTTTTACATGTACAGCAAGATACAATATTAAAAAAATGACAGGCACTTTATTGATAAGCATGACATTTTGTGACAAGATTTCTTAGATTTTTGGCAATGAAGGTAGACCCAGTTTGCTTACTATAAACAGGGAAGTTAAAATCCACTATTCTCTTCAATTCCTGAATAACTGGCTTGTATTCACAGACACCTTTCTATCATACAGTTATACCATTTTCAGCTTTTCCTTGTGTCTTTTCTTGAATTTCTATGTTATGAGATAGCCCTGAATTATTGTAAATAAGCAACAGAGAGAAGAAACAAATAGAGCCAAACAGCAGGGGTTTGGGATGATGATGATGATGATGATGATGATTATCTTTGAAAGAGTAATTTTTTGCAAATACTGGAAGGTACATGTACAACTTTTATTCTGCCAGTGAAGACACACATTGAGAAAACAATATTGTCAACATGTGTTTTCTGTTAGACAGCTCACTGCATCTAGAATTGTTAGACAGCTTAAAAGCTGTGTCACACTAGAGTTATTTCAGTACTGTTTGATTTGATTTCAAACTCAGTTTACATTTGGAAAGAAAAAAAGATAGGCAATGACAGATCA
Source organism: Haliaeetus albicilla (assembly GCF_947461875.1). Taxonomy (NCBI): domain Eukaryota; kingdom Metazoa; phylum Chordata; class Aves; order Accipitriformes; family Accipitridae; genus Haliaeetus; species Haliaeetus albicilla. Next base: position 59,737,533 of record NC_091485.1, on the reverse strand, counting down.
TGAGTAGCAGAGTGTCCCAAATGACAACCTCACATCAAGAAGGAGTAAGAACCAAAAGGTATTTATGATAATACTTAGCTGCGTTAAAGTAAAACATTTGCTTTTAATAACTTGAATCCATCATCTCTGCTGTGTACATCTTACTTTCATTTAAGAAATGTGGCAGACATGTATGGACTGACATTTTTAGAATGTGGAGGATTTAACTCTCCATCTTAAATTAAAATGGATGGAAATCTCTGGCTGAATATCTAGCTTTAATATTCTAACCTAATATTTAACCTGATGAACTAAGCAATTATTGAATTAAGCAATAGTTGGCTGAATGGGAGGTTCAGATGATAGAGGATGATCTGAAATATCAAAATGCTACCATATGCAGGAATCTTATTCTTTTTCTTACCATGTTTTCATACAAGCAACCACTTCAAAGTCAGTGGGACTGCACTGTCCAAACAATGATTACTTGTTAGCAAAATGGAGTGAAACCACAAAGACTGCTCCAAATGCTTATATGCCCAATTGTATAAAGGCTCAAGATACTAATTTCAGGAGAAAGGGACAATGGTTCAGCTTGTACCACGTATTTTATAGACAGTAAGTCAGCCCACCTTTCCAAGCAAAGAGGTGTGTATACATGTAATTTAACCCTTTGGTGGAATATGTTTCCTCTTGTTTTAGTTAGGTACCTAACTATGGACATTGGATATCTAGTCTAAGCCATTCAGATGTTTGCTTTAATCAACAAAGAGAGATACATATTCCTATGGCATGGTTTGTCCAATCTAAAACATCTATCTGCAATTTTTGGAAGGAGTTAAATCCTTTGTAGTGTAAAATAAACAGCACAGCTTCCTTTTGTCATATTTGTTCTGGCAGCTATCATGGGTTAAATGAATTAAAGAGAACATTGCTGCTAGCATAATCTACATCCATCCAGCAGTCACGTTGCACACACATAGCTTCATAATTTTATCTTGTGAGTATGTGGTAAGGCTGGCAATTTCAGATATGTTTCAGTTAGCAGCCATTTAGGGGCTTGAGCTCAGATGATGCAAGTTCAAGCTTTACTTAGTGATTCCTCATCCTCAAATCTTTGAAATCTGATAGGGGAGGCGAACAAAATCTGTGTCTTCTTATTAAGTGTATATTAAACAATAACATCCTTGCTTGTTTAAATGTTGTTAGATCACATACTCAAGAAGAATTTCAGGTGATGGACTGCATTATGTTAGATATTCTACAGGAACATGAAGCCATGGCTTATAGCCTGTCTACACAATGAATACGTAATGGATTTATATTGTCATCTGGAAAAAGAAAATGAAAGGCAGGATTAGTTATATGCTGGAAATATTTTTTTTTATTTTTTTAGCAAGTATTAAGTATTTTATTCTCCAGAATAAAAAATAAATGCACCTTAAAGTGCTACTTAAAATATAAATATTTTCAGAGTTTTGTATAAAATGAATTATAGTGCAAGAATTTAGGTTATGTATGTAAACTAGGAAATTATTTTCCCACTGATGTAAAAATTTCTTTCTTTGAAGAATATTTTGCAAGTTTTAACAAGGTGGTGCCAAGGATTTTTATTTTTCGTTGTATTTCAAACACAGAGCAATAATACTAACTACTTAATTCAGATATGAATAGGCTAGTACCAATATATTGTATAGTGAAGATATATGGTAGATAGTGAATATCCTCTTTATCATACTGTTAAGTACACATGAATTACTGTGCTACCTGCTTGCCATAAAATAGCTGGAGATTGCAGTCTAAGATTTTGGGAGAATAGAGGTGAGCGTTAGTTGTAAAACTATTAACTTCTGGTTTGCTTTTCTAATTCAAGGCCGAGTTCCTGTCATTCAGATGCTGACTATATAATTTAAAGAAGTACCAGAAGGTCATTTCACATCACTTTCCACTTATCTATGAATCTCCTAGGTTTATGAGAGGAAGGACTGGCAGGTTTTATATACGCAAACTCACAGCTGGGGAGTATTTCATTCATTGGTTCAGTGCTTAACATGCTTGCCAAGTGAGCAGATGCCAATGAAAAAGTCACCATAGGGTGACTTTTAAAGGAGTTCAAACTATTCAAAGTATTTTTGAAATAAAATTTCAAGAGATTTACTATTTTAGTTGCTTAATATGATTTGAAGTCACTTTTTCAATGCTGCTTTTAGATTTTTTCAATAAAAATGATTAGTTTTGGCTCCAATATTAATGTTTTTTGAATATAATAATGACTAATTTAATACAGACCACTAAATAGCTTAAGCTATTGAGTTTGACTGTAAAGATATGGCAACAGTATAGCTGTCTTTTTAATAGCCTAATAACAAAGTGGAATGATGGAGAGACCACTCTTTGAAGAAATTTATGGCTTCACAATAAGTAAAATAATTTGACTATAATACCAATGAATTGATGAAAGATTTCTAAAGGTTTTTTTGTGGGTTTTTTTTCTGAGCCATGTGACTCCAGCTGCTGCAAATATTTAATTATCAAACCTTGTTCACAAAAAAGGCTGTTACAAAAGTAGCTGAAATTAGTCTGGGTTCCTGATTCCAAATGACAGAGGACAGACTACATTACATTTGTCACTTACATGCTTTCCAATACATGTTACTATCCTGAGGAGGAGACTGAGTGGTGGCAGATTTTCTGAACAATTCTGCTTTTTTGTTAGATTCACTTCTTAGGACAGGGTTGAAGTACTTTAGCAGCACAATACCAAAAGCTTGCATTACCATTGATTAGGTCCTTTTAGTGTAAAGTTATATTAATAATGAAGGTGTCATTTTTACTCTTAATCTCTGTATGAGTGAAAAAACTGCTTTCTCACTCTTCAAGCCTGGCCAGCATTGATTAGGTGGTGCAAAATTGCTTACTTCTGAACAGCAGACTTCTGAGATTCAGAAGCATCCGGTCTCGCCCACCAAATGTCTGCACTAGATGGGAGCCTTCCTCATTCCTCCTGTTGGAACAAGGCCACAGTCCACCTCAGAATTCACTTAGCTGCATATGAAGCCAGGAAGAGAGCTGGTTAGCTCTCTCTGGAGAGCCTGACTCTTCAAGAATTAGCTAGGCTGTGGAGATTTATAATTCTGCTCTTCATTCGTAGGAACTACAGATAACAAAATAAGCAAGATGAAGTGGTTACATCAGTCTTTCCTGATGGAAAAAAGAGCTCTTACAGCTTGTGATTCTTCTAGAAACATTAATTTTACATATATGACTGCAAAAAATCCACAGACATCTGGAAAGGCTAACAGTACTTCTATGTAGAACAAGATATAGTTTGTCTGATAGGGTACACTTCTCAGATGATAGAAATGAATGAGGTTTCAATTTCCCTCAGGCTAAAGAAAGTCTAAAACTCTACTCACCTAGTTCTTTAACTAATGGGCTATACAAAATTATGAAAAATGCAAATCACACCAGCCCCACATACCAGTCTAGACCTCATCTAAGAAAATGGTGTTCTACGAGGGAGATTGGCAGATTTGGCCTTATAGCTCAGATACTAAGTTCTGGAAATAACTCTTCCTGGCTTCATAAAAAGAATGAATAGTCATCATTACTTAGTTGTTCATAAATAGCATTACTTGTCTTTTAAATCACCTGAAAATTTTTGAAGGTAAACATATTTTCAGTAATCAGTAGATACAGGCCATTAGACCAGGCCTTTCTTTCTCATCCCTCCCCTCCCCAACCCCCCCCCCCCAACATTTTCCCACCTTTGTAGATGCAAAAATCAATAGGAAAGTCATCCTAACAGAACAACTGAGGAATCTCCAAGTGCCTACTCCCTGATACAGAAGTTTCACTGGTTGGCAGTAAAAGACAGAGAACGCTGCCCAGGGAATCCATGAGGAGTCATGGTGACCATTGCCAAGTTTCCATCTTGAAGTATTATGCTGTATTTCAGGGAAGGAGTTTGTTAGGATCAGGCTAGGATCAGGGAACTGCAAAAAATCCTTTTACAAAAGTCTTCTACTTATAAAACTTTTCAGTATTAGGCCCTGCTCATGTAGTTATAATCCATACTTCTCACCTTTCCTCTTCATTATACTCCTTTGGATATAAACCATTCCCCTCTCAAGTAAGCTTAACTATATTGACTCAGATGTTTGTGTTCACCACTGTGTACACAGATACAATCTTCAAAGATTCAGGATTTCTTTCAGTGATTTCCCTGTAATTACCTTTGCTTAGAAAACAAATAAAAAAGTGTTTGCAATCCTCACTAAACTTTGCTTTGTGTTTTTTCCAATTGCAGTCCTGAATGCAGAAATGGGTAATTATTCCGCACTCTTAAAACAGAATCTCTGAGCACTCTATTTTACTGAAGAAAGGTTGGGGTTTTTAGATGTTTGCTGTTTGTATCCAATTACTTATTTATAGTCATTTAAAAAGGAATATTATAGTTAAACTTGGCATAGAGCTGAATTGCATCTACTCTGTTAACATCAGTAAATTTCAGGAAAATGTGATTAAATCCTCCAAGAAAAAAAAAACCAAACTTGGAAGCCAGGCTCTTGCACACATTTTGTGGCAAAAAGCCCCTTTTTATAAGAGTTTAGAATTTGAAACGTATTTTGAGAAGTCATTAAAACCTGTCAAAATATGGCTATTGGATGAGGGGAAATTGCTTTGAGTTGCTACTTAGAGAAGATGTTGAATTTCTGTTTTGGGGGCAGGTGTGCAAAGCCAATGAAGGATGATAGTCCTGTTGTTTCTGATAGTTTCCACCTGGGGTATGTCAGTTAGGCAGGAGAATGGCAGAGGACCATATCATTCAATGATTACAAGGGATAAATAGCAGAAGGGGTGGCAGAAGAACAGGAAAAGTAGTGTATATACATATGTACACATATATATACACACACACATGCATGCATGCATGCACGTATGTATGTTGTCAAAGGGTAAAGCCTCCCTGAAAGCAACACTCGGCTAATGAGACTTGCCCAGCTCTAACTGATTATATGAGTGTTACATGCACTGGGAAAAAAAAAGGCAAACACAAACTTTGTTATTGTCACGGGGTGAGACCTACCCAAAAACACTGCTCTGGTAGAAGACATCTGTACCACATCTGTCCAGGTCTAACAGATAAAATTATTCCAGAATGTGCAGAAAAGAAGAAAAAAACCACACAACTAAACCTTGTGAAAGAGTTGCCCTAAGGTACAAATGGTATGTATGGTATCAGGATACCAGGCAAGACTCAGACATGTCAAGCATTGGTGGCAAATCTGTTTCCCTGCATTTATGGTACCAATCACAGCTTGACCGGAGGAGCTGGTATCTTGGCCAGTGTGAGTGTGAAGTTATATATATGTCATAGAACAGAAGTCTTAAGACTATCATTACCTACTTCTATCCACTACATTATCCACCCTGCTTTGTAAATATATTTGGGATTATACGTCATTGAGTGGTGTGGTGCTCTTGTTGTGATGATCACAGCCCAAATTCCACTCTGACAGTGGATGTATTAAATGTAACATTGGATGAGCCTCTGCTTTTTGCTTTAATACTTGAGGCCTGTGTAGACCTGTCATTTTTAAATATATGTGATGGTGAACAACCACTTGCACTGCTATAAGTTATCATAGTCAATCAGAAATAGGTTTCTAGAAAAACTGTTTTTTGTGAGGTTTCTTTTCATGATTGAATCACTAAGTCAAACTCTTGTTTCTCCAAACCATCTGTTCCTTCTACTCTCTTCCTCCTTTTTCCCTTTCCCAGTTTCTACAAAGGACTGTGGATTCTTAAGCAGGCTGTTTTGGCCATACCTTCTTTTCTATACTTTCAGCTGAGGACGTGTCCGTCTTTTCCCAAGTAACAAGAGATAAGACGAGAGGAAACAGCCTCATCAGGAGAATAGTAAAAATCCTCAAAATATTAACATATACTATTAAGAATTGTTAAAAATGTTGAGGCTTCATATTGTGTTGTATAGAGAGGGTAAATCTTTTAATAATATGACTTCGGTGGTTATTTGGTGTAAGTGTTGTTGACCAATGTCTGGTAATTTACAGGAAACAGTATTTTAAGAGAAAGTTCATGTCTTCATTTTGTATGTCCTGTCCAATTAAATATTTAAATTAAATTTTAAGATTAAAGTAAACAGTTAAAACCTTACATTAGTTTAACATACCTCTAAGATAAGCATGCTTATTTTTATTTATAATCTTATGCTACTGATCTACCTTTCTCTTCTTTTTCATAGAATCCTAGAATCATTTAGGTTGGAAAAGATGTTTAAGATCATCAAGTCCAACCATTAACCTAACACTGCCAAGTCCACCACTAAACCATGTCCCTAAGTGCCCGATCTGCACGTCTTTTAAATACCTCCAGGGATGGTGACTCCACCGCTTCCCTGGGCAGCCTGTTCCAATGCTTGATAACCCTTTCAGTAAGGAATTTTTTCCTAATGTCCAATCTAAACCTCCCCTGCCACAACTTGAGGCTATTTCCTCTCGTCCTATCTCCAACCACCTGACAGAAGAGACCAGTACCCACCTCACCACAACCTCCTTTCAGGTAGTTGTAGAGAGCCATAAGGTCTCCCCTCAGCCTCCTTTTCTCCAGACCAAACAACCCCAGTTCCTTCAGCTGTTCCTCGAAAGACTTGTGCTCTGGACCCTTCACCAGCTTTGTTGCCCTTCTCTGGACACGCTCCAGTACCTCAACGTCTTTCTTGTAGTGAGGGGTCCGAAACTGAACACAGTACTTGAGGTGCAACCTCACCAGTGCAGAGTACAGGGGGACAATCACTTCCCTCGTTCTGCTGGCCACACTGTTTCTGAATACTAGCCAGGATGCCGTTGGCCTTCTTGGCCACCTGGGCACACTGCTGGCTCATATTCAGCCGGCTGTCAACCAACACCACCAGGTCCTTTCTGCCAGGCAGCTTCCCAGCCACTCTTCCCAAGCTTGTAGCATTGCATGGCGTTGTTGTGACCCAAGTGCAGGACCCGGCACTTGGCCTTGTTGAACCTCATACAGTTGGCCTCAGCCCATTGATCCAGCCTGTCCAGATCCCTCTGTAGAGCCGTTATACCCTCAAGCAGATAAACACTCCTGCCCAACTTGGTGTCACCTGCAGACTTACTGAGGGTGCACTCGATGCCCTTGTCCAGATCATTGATAAAGATATTAAGCAGAATTGGCCCCAGTACTGACCCCTGGGGAGCACCACCTGTGACCAGCCACCAACTGGATTTGACTCCATTCACCACTACTCTTTTGGCTTGGCCATCCAGCCAGTTTTTTACTCAGCAGAGAGTACACCCGTCCAAGCCAAAACCAGCCAGTTTCTACAGGAGAATGCTGTGGGAAACAGTGTAAAAAGCTTTACTAAACTCCAGGTAAACAACATCCAGAGCCTTTCCCTTATCCACTAAGCGGGCCATCTTGTTAGAGCAGGAGAGCAGGTTAGTTAAGCAGGACCTGCCTTTCATAAACCCATGCTGACTGGGCCTGATCACCTGGTTGTCCTGTACGTGCCACGTGATGGCACTCAAGCTGATCTGCTCCATGACCTTCCCCAGCACCGAGGTCAGACTGACAGGCCTGTAGTTCCCCGGATCCTTCTTCTGGCCCTTCTTGTAGATGGGCATCACATTTGCTAACTTCCAGTCAACTGGGACCTCCCCCATTAGCCAGGACTGCTGGTAAATGATTGAAACTTCCTCTTGGGTGAGTTTATATCACCCTGTTTAAATGAGATCAGTCAGAATTAGTATGTTAATGTGGAAGAGGAACACAGGTGTCTTGTATTAATGTAGTATGACTTCTCTTTTTGTTTCTATTTCCTTTTTTATTTTGGGGAATGGTCTTCTCTTTCACTTGGCAAAGCTCTTTCCTGAAGATAGTCTCATAGTTATGAACTTTTTGGGTACTTAACTTTTGGGTTTGGGCTTATTTATTAATTTAGTTATTGCTAAAATACAAATATTCTTAGCATTTCAAAAGAGTCCCAATCTGTACTTTAATACATATGATATTTCAATTTTCTTGTCAATTTTTCCATTTGGACTTTTGGAAGGTCAAAATATTCCTTTTTTGAGCTTTGGGGTTTTTTTTGGGGGGGGGGGGGTATGAATGAAAGCTAGGTAGTTGCAACCTAATGTTGTGTCATAGTATCAGTGAGATTTTCAATCTGATTTCTCTGGTGTTTTCATTTCCTGTCATACTGTCCAAAACTAGATCTGAGAAGTCTTAGCTCATGCTAAGATTTAGCACCTTTCTGTTATATGCAAGGAGAATAAATTTTATTTTCATCTCATGGATGAAGGAGGTGTCTAAATATCAGCATTTAATGATTTTTATGGTAGTTTAAAAGATCAGACTGTGAATTGAACGGAAATAGGAGGTGCACTAGAAAATACAGACCAAAGGAGTGGTGTGATCGTAATACTGAACCTCAGAAATGTAAGTCACCTAGTTTTGTTCATGAGTGAAACTTTTAGTATTGAAAATTCAAATCGTTGTTATATGTACTGAAATGTGTGGTAAAATCCTCAGCTGAAAGGAAAGACAAGGTATTCTAATGTTGATTGTAGATTAAGACAATCACTCAGGATTATGAAGCATTTTCACTGATAACACTTTGATAAATGCAGAGAAACTAACATGAATTAAAAGAGAGTAATTAATTCCTACAACTTTATAATATTAAAATTAATTATTATATTTATTAACTAAAATAATGAAAATATGGTAATTTCAATAAGAAAATAAAAAACTCAATAATATTCTCATTGTATTTAGGATGCATTCTTTCTTTCTCACTTCTGTGTTGATGTTCTGCTAAAAATAAAATGAGAAGTTTATAGTTAATGCAAGATTTGCTTTCTCCACAAACAAAGAAGTTTCTCATTTAGGTCTTGAAACTTTTCACTTTGAAACATTCCTTTAAGTTTTGAGTTCACATTTCAGTTATAGATTGAGGCAGACTGGCAACACATCTGTTGCCAGACTGGAAACTCTGATAAATGGTTACATCTACTTTAGGGATTGTATTGATGAAGTCCTGTTTCTCCTATTTACAGATATTGAATGGCTGGAATATTTTCATTTTTTTCTTTCACAGGTTTTCTTTATATACCTTTTGATAATTAATATGAAGGAATTTTTCAATGCTTCCTAATTTTATTTTCTTATTTTCCACTGGGAGTTGTTTTGTTTTTTCCTCCTAATGAAAAGAAAAAATAATTATTCAAGTATTAATTTCATCCACACGATTCAGTAAGCTGAAGTGATAATTTGTTTCAGATGAATGAACTGATGAATCATCTGATCTAAACAATAACATTTACTAGTAGGATAATAAAAGATAATTATTATACTCAGAAAGCTGTTGTACTTTTAATTAGTAGCTCTAAATTAGCTGAGAGGTGATTGAAGAACCAAACAGCTTTTTCAAAGTGACTTTTCCATTAAATCTAGAACCCTTATTACTTAATTAATAAGATGGCTTGAATTAAACCTGGTATCTTAACAAGATTTTTTTTCTTAATTGTGCCTCAAGTAACATTGGATTATTACTATTACCATTACTATTATTATTCCTCCAGAGTTAAAATTGTTTATTCCTTCTGTTATGTGTATTACTTAAGAGGTTAGTGTCCCTGGCATCCCTACATAAGTATTGGAGAGAAACTTAACTACAAATTTATTAAGGTGAGACCAGCCTTCAGATTTAGGCACCTTGTTTAAATACCTCATTAGCCAATTCCATGTTCCCTTGCTACTTTTTTGTTGTTATAATTTTCTTACATTGAAAAATCAGTTCTTGCGAGAACTATAGTGAAGAGGTTTGTAGAGTGCAACTAAGTTGAACTTCATGTTGTTTGTGTGTTTGGAGATAACAGTTTTATGAACGCTTTTTGATTACAGTCCCAAGAACCATCAATAAAAATAATTTTTCTTGATCTGCCATCTCTAGTGATATTCCTTCTGCTATATATAGGATACTGTTAAGATCTACAGAAGACAACAAAAAGTTGCAGGCATGGTTTTTTTTCTTTTTCAGTTCAGAGACTGTAATGTAAAAATAAGCAATAAACAAAATTCAGATATTTTACTTTTACCAGTATACTCCTCTCTCTTTCCACAAAAACTTGCTTAAACAGTCAGATGCTATAAAAGTGTGATTGAAATTTGTTTGCTAAAAGCAAATAAGCAATTGTATAAGAAAGCAGTGAAGCAGGACTAGAAAGTGCTGCCCATGCTCAAGATTAGCAATTCATTAGCTTCACATTTCCAAGACGTAGACACAGCTCAGAACACTTTTGTAGTAGCAGGGCAATTGCCTCCTAAGCTCTGCTTCTTCTAACTTCTTCCACTCATTTTTGTTCATAAAAGGAACAAAAGAAGTGACCACAGAGCATGCAATGTACACATGCATATTATGCCTCAAATCCCAGGATCCTCAAGGTGATCTGAGATTGTTAAGAAATGGAGCAATAAAGTGCAAGTGACAATACAATGATAAGAAATTGGTTTTAATACCTGGATACTAAGAAAAGAAACATTCCCCTTCCCTTCGTTATCTTCAGTAATTGACTTACATCTGCTTATTCTCATTGTCTTAATTCTCACTGCTGATTTTCTTAATAATGACTTAGAAACATGAATACATATTTTATCTTAAACTAAAGCAAAAAGTCAGCATGCATCTCTAATACTTGAAATAAATTAAATTTACAAGATTAATGCCTAAAATAAATACTTTAATTAAATAAGCATGTTCTGGCAGGCCTGTATAGGGCAAGAGTTTTCTGGTGATTTGTGTGGCTGAGTAGTTATATTTATATTCTTCCCATCTATCTTTAATAACTTTATTGAGAAATTATAAGCAAATTGGCATAAAGTATTTCTAAAACTACTGTACAAAGATAGACAACTCCTTCAGTTTAAGGCTGGCTCAGTTACCTAATATTAATAGGACCCTAACTTAGAGATATCAATTAAATATCTAAAAATATGAATACCAGCTTCACTGAGCCTTAAAATGCATTTGATCACTGAATTTCTTGTTAGCACTATTTTTTTACCAATTATAATAATAAAAAGGAAAAGATATTTTCCTATTAAGAATACTTTAAAAAAGCTATTTTAAATTAATCTGTCTGGGGTTTTTTTCAGTTTTCTATTGACTAGCAATGTAAATTAGACTGTGGGAATTAGAGTTGGGTGATCACAATATGTGTTGTAATCATATAAATAATCATATGAAAATAAGTGCTTCAAGTTTTAGAAACCATATTTGTGTGGGAGGATGAACTTGTTGGGAAAAAGGATATATTCAACTTCTGTACCTTGTTTAGAAAAGTTTTTAATTATTTTCTATCTGTCCTTAGTGTAGGAAAGAAGATAACGTAATTTTATTATATAACTTACTTCTAACGATCAGTATTTTTCTTTTTCTTGCTTTCTGTAGTTATGAATAGTATTTTATAGTTTCATCCATCTAATTAGAAATTAACCTGAATAAGAGGAAGATACTTAAAAAATTTCTCATGCTTAAATATGGCTCCTAATATAAAAAACTAGATAGAACTCTGTATGGTTTTGATTTTTAAATTTAACAATTACTCATGTTCATAATTTATTTTCTAGTTATTTTGTGGCAACTATTCCTCCAAAGATTATTGTATTAAAAAAACAAACCAAAAGAAAAAAAAAAAACAAAACCATACTTCATAATTAAAGTGAGGGCTTGTTCTAGACTAATCTCATTAAATCCATTCATCTCTACTCTTTACAATAAGGCCACCTAAGTGTTAGACTAATGTTTCCTGGACCCTATTCAAAGTGGTAAATTTTACATTCAGTGCATCTATAATCCCAGTTTACTTTGTTTGCTTAGAATGTAACTCAACTAGAAACAAGTAAGAAATCTTCTTGGTAAAGGAGGCCAAGAAATTGAGTCTACCACACTTTTCCTCAACCATGTTATTATAAATTCCTTGTAGCTCTTTAAAAACAAATAAATACCAGAAAGTAATACAACAATATTAACAAAAAAATCTTTACAGCATTAATATTTGGAAGTATAATCTTTATTAGAGAATATTTTTGTTAAAAGACACTAATTATGTGGCATAGTTAGGTTCATTGGTCTTAACCATTTAGGTAATGGCCAAGTTAGAGAATAGCTTTCTTTTGCCGTATATCAGGTGGAAGCAGTCCTAATCTAAATGAAGAAATGCCTCATTTGATGTACTGGTTACTGTTTATGGGGATGTTTGAAGACTCTTCAACAGCGTTGGTAAATCTATACCCCTATTTTTGTGCATGTGGTTGCCCCATCTCCATCAGTAATTCTGAGTCTGTAAATGCATTTGTGTTTGTAAATAATCGTGTAGTCATAGAATCATAGACTCATGGAATGGTTTGGGTTGGAAGGGATCTTTAAAGGTCATTTAGTCCACCACCCCTGCCAAAGGCAGGGACATCTTTCATTAGAGCAGGTTGCTCAAAGCCCTGTCCAACCTGACCTTTAACACTTCCAGGGATAGGGTATCCACAACTTCTTTGGTCAACCTGTTCCAGTGTGTCATCATCACCCTCATCATAAAAAAAATTCTTCCTTATATCTGATGTAAATCTACCCTCTTTTAGTTTAAAACCGTTGTGTATGTAAATGGTGTACACAAACAAAACATTAAAAAAAATGGAAAAAAAAAAGTCTTTTGAAAAATTGATTTTGCTTTCTATGTTAACAACAGAACATCTGAAGTACAGTGAAAAGCAGATCCAGACTTAACAAGTATTTGAAACATTTTCTCTACTTCAGGGGAACTATATAGCTATAGCTGGGAATCTTGTCCAAGATGCAGTTTTAAAACCCAAGGAAGCCAAAACGAGTATCTCAGAGAAGAGTCCATCTCTGGGATATAATGATCTATTTTGCTCCATGAATGGGATGTCAAATAAGAAACAATAGAATTTGCTGATAAAAGCATACAGCTTCAGGGGCAGAAGTAATAGTGCTTAAATGAGTTCATACTATTCAGTATTGCACATATACTATTCAGTTGCACATCATGCAACACAGTACAAGATGAGAGGATATGCCAGCAACTAGCTTCTTCAACTGAAGTTCCATTGAACCTAGCTGTAAATAGCTTAATTTCAAATAACTGTAATGTGTATATGTAGTCACACCCTGCAATGTGAATATATGTCCAAGGGTTGAAGAAATTAACAAAATATCCTTTTCTATGTAGAGAGGTCAAACATAGAGAGTTACACAGATAATAAATTAGTCGGAACCCCAACTACTGTTTTGAAAACTGTTTTTTAAAAGGGAATACCAGAGTATTCCTGGTCCCCGTAAGACAAAAAATTTACTTAGCAATAAGGAAACACCTCTGCTGTGAGATACTTGACTGTGTGTCTCTTTTTAGTGGGATTGTGTCAATTACGACTAATCAAAGGATGTGAGAATTTAAAATAAATTGCTTCCTTTTTCTTGTTTTACCTTTTTTTTAAGTGTATACTTCTTGTCACATAGGAGGAACAATGGAGAGAAGGAACCAGAAATCATTCTGTAAAAATATTTTTTAAAAAACTGCAAGGGAGAATAAATATTTGCATGTATATATCAGTTGCACAAAGCACTTAACCTCTCTATGTCTCTGTTTATCCATCTGTAAGACAGAATAATAACATTAAACTCAAAGAAATCCTATGAAAATTAATCTGAGTAACACTTAAACAGTTAAGTGCAAAAAGGTACTGTGTAAGCCTGAAGCAAAATACAAATCCTGTGTTTTGTGTTACACCAAGAATGAAACCACCAGTAAGCAATGAACTGTTTTTTACAGTCTTACATATTCCCTTTGAAGTCCTACCATTTTCTTGTAACTGATGTACCGTTGTTACCCATGATGTATCACAATGTGATATGGGGTTTACAGGCTAATAAAAATGAATATTTCAATAACAAAAAGTATATGGAAATGGACAGTAGGTATACTTTTCTGTTATTTGGTAAAATTTAATGCAATTTACTGAGGTGGGAAATTTGTTTTGCTCTTTAATATCTTGTAGTTAGTTTGAGTAATAAAAAATGGTACTAATGATGCTTTTTAAAAAATTATTTTCTCACCTATATTTATATTGTTCACTGATGGATTTTCAGAGAAGTGAACACATACTTTTTTCTCCCTTGCTGTTCCCCTCAAAGTACATATGAAGCTAGAATTTTACATAGAAGACTGTAAGAATTGAGGGACAAAAGCTGAAAACTGGCTTCTAAACAATAACGATATTTTCTTTGGGACACAGATAGAAAACAGTTAATCTAAAATGAGCAGCTAGGAACAGTTTCTATTTCTTTATTAAGTTTCACAGTTCAAATAAACTGTCAGCTAATAATTCTTACAGGTATATAATCATCTGATCTTACAGCAGTGAAGGTTAATTTCTTGCTGAGAGAAAAATGGTTGAAAGAGAGTCAACCTTCTGGTTGAGAAAACAGTTCAAAGTGTAATTATATGTATTCTATGTAATATATTTTAATGTATTTGATCAGGTCTCCATTTTTAACGTTTGTAAATTGCAAGTTACTAAGATCAAAGCCTTCTGGATTTTTTAATACCATTTCAGAAAATTAAGACTGTCAATAGTATAGTCAAATATGGAATGATGTTATGCTACCTGCAACATATGTGATTGTAATGTGCATCTATAATAGGTTAATATGAAGTGGAGTATAAACAACTTTGATGCTGTTCTTTTTGGTTGAGTGCATACTCCTTTCTGCTTAAAGAAGATAATTTCCTATGCTATGTATAACAGAATTGAAATAATTTCAGATTTGGAAGTTGATACTTTTATAAAAGAAAATTTCTTAAAAAAATATGCTTATACTTAGCTACATTAGAAATCACTGTAGGTATTACCACAACTGAAGTCTGAGAGTATCAGTATTCATATTAAAATCATGAAGACTGCAGACTTAGGTGAATACTGATTAAAATTTAGGCCTAAATAAACCAGGAATACACAGAGGGGAAAAAATTAAAACAATGAAAGTACTGGACAATGGAATAATTTGCCTAAATACATTCTGGAGCTCCATCATTTAAAGTATTTAAATCAAGACTTTCCAGTCTTAATGGCTACAAATTCTGAAGCCATAGACCTGGACCATAAGAATCATCATAATACCAGGTCAGTCAGCAAGGGTCTGCCCAACACAGTGTCCTTTTAGCAGCAATAAATGCGGTAATCCAGGGAAAATAGAATCTTAGGACAATGGTTACTGATGGTTCTCAGAAGTACTTTCTCAGTCTCCATTAATCTGCTACTGAAGGAGCTGTTATCTATGCTTAGTACCTTTGTTTTTAGTAGCTCCTCATGAGTTCTTCTTTGATTAATTTACAAACCTGCTTTTTTAGCCCATTTAGATTTAGCATTTATGACATCCTGTAGCAAGCACTTCCACTCCTTAAGTGTGTATTCTGTAAAGAAATGTTCCCAGTTTTAAATGTGCACTTGATGGTCTCCAAATCTTGTACTTGAAAGGACTGTAAAAATAATTCCCTGTTCAATTTCTGCATACTTCTAATGATTTTATAGATTCCTATCATATTTGCCCCTTAATAATCTCCTTTTCAGAATGAAGAATTCAAATCTATTCATGATGCAAAAGAGACCATTACATAATTGCTATTATCCTGCTCATCTTTCTCTCTATATTTTCTAATTTGACTCACGTTTTTTGCAGAGGGCAGACCAAAATGTCTATCCCCTGCTCCCTGGATTTTTGCATTTGTGTTATAATTGCTTGTTGTTGTCTGCGCTTTTCTTGATAACTGTTAATATTTTATTCCCTTTCGGTCACTACTGAGCAGTGAACTGATGTTTCACAGGAATTGCCTGTTATAACCTCAAGATCTCAGTCCCGAGTGATTAATAGCTAATTCAAAGCCCATCCTGGTGAATATAAAGTAGGTTTATTTTTTCCTCCTGTGCAGTAATTTACAATAAATTTCATCTAATATTTTATCACTAGTCATTCATTACTATAATGTCTTTCTGTAACTTTTCAGTTACCTCTTGCTTTTACTTTGATAACTTAATGCCATCAGCATATCTTGTAACTTGTACTTGCATTTTTTTAAAATAATTTAAGAATATATTGAAAATCACAACTAGTGACACACAACCCTGCACAGCTCTGTGCATGAAGAAAACTATTTATGCCTACAGTTATTTCCTGTTTTACACATTGTATGCTGTAAGATTGGATAAAATTATATCCAAGAACTTGTCCTTAAAGCGGCAGCTGAATGTGATCTGTATATGATAAGAACATATATCAACAGAACAGTCAGACACAACTAAGCAAGCATTAGTAAGGCATTTGTAAAGTTCTTTGCTGGCTAGAAGCACTCCTGCTTCATGCCAGTTAATGCACTAGAAACTTGTAGCACCAGTAGCTTGTCACAGTTTAACGTTTCTTGTCTTACTGATATGTTGAATTATTTTGTATTGAATACTTACCGTTCATTATAATTGTTGAATCTCATTAACTGAAGGAAAACCTAGTGTAAATAATTGGTATTTGAATGGGTCATTAATTTTATACATTTTAAAGTAAATTTTGGAGAAGACTTATTCTTCCACTTTCAAAAGTAATTACATGTAAGCACACAAGAGAAAATATGGCATAGTACGTGTCATTAAAGGCAGATTCCCTGTCAGTATACAATTGAATACTTTGATGTTGATGTTGGATGAAAAAGCAACATACCCTCTTCTAGAACTCTGCCCTTGTCGTTTTTACAATATATGTTCTTATTTCTTTCTTTAAAAAGAAAGAACAAAACATTATACTCTGAAGGAAACTACTATTTTCTTTTGCTAGACACATGACATTGTAACGTCAGCTTGTGCATAGGTAAAAAAAATCTGTTTTTTTAAACACAAATTTATTTATTTTTATTTAGTGGGATATAATTTCAAGTCTTCAGTTTATAGTCAAGTTTTTAAAAGACTGCTTTGTAAGACAACAAAATGAATAAACTGTGTCTGTAAGGTCAAAACATTATGGATGAGGTTTGTCTCAGCTTTCTTCAGCCATCTAAAAATTGAGTATCTACTTTACACTAGTTGTCCAGGTTCACACTCTAGTTCATGGAGAAATATAGGCCTCTCCAAAGCATGATTCATTCCACCTGAGGAAAAATTTCAAGAAATAAGCCCCCCAAAACTATCTAACTTTTAGATAGCTTAGGCAAAATGAGATAAATTCAACATTTTAAGTATACAATCAATCTTAAGAGCTTTAAAGGTAGTCAAAATGGTAAGATATGGTTTTTTGTCTGTAGGAGTAAATAAACGAATGTTACCTCTTTAAACAAATAATAATAATAGAAGCTTGAATTTCAGTTTAGTCAAATTGAAACAAACCAATATAGAGAAAAGAAGGTGGTATGGTGTGGTGTTTCTTTCAGGGTTCTGTATTATATAACAGATGCAACATACTAGTATTGTTTATTATTACTGCAAATAGTATATGCTACAATTAATCTAATCTACCATAAATAGTAATTTAAAAAAATGTACTGTTTTGACTTTTTTTTCCTCTACTATTGTGCTGTTGCAGATCCATAAAGGGTTTTGCAGAAAGGGAGAAGTAGAAAGGGAGACTGAGGTTTGAAGCCGGAGGAGAATGATCATTTAGTAATGTTATCAACTTCGCTGATTTTAGAAGCAAGCAAGAAATGGTTAATTAGGAGAGTTCACTCCTGTTCCAGGTCCAGGAAAAGGCCCGAGTCTCACTTTTCTCTCATATGTTATGGAATTACGCCCATTCATGGGGAAATATGCATGTAGCTTTTTCTGTGCAATTTCACTTGACTACCTCATTCTGAGCTTCTAGCATTTCTAACTGCTCCATCTCCTGTCCCCATACACATTCTAATTGTCTTCATAAATTCAGATAAACAGTTTCTTTTCTCAAAACATGAGAAGATGTAGCACTTCCCATCTCTTTCTTCCTCTCCTAGTCAGGAATGCAGTAACAAGAATAGTAATGCAGGAATAAGATATGTATGCAGGAATAAGTAGTGCAAGAAGTAATGCAGGAATACAGTAACAAGAAAGAGTACAGGCCAGCATGTTTTCAGTCAACACTTTTTTTACAGAAGAAAAACAAAGGTAAAACAACAGAATATGGCTTACAGCTCAGACTTAGATCTGTGCACTCCTGCTTTTTGTGTCTCTGAGATGATAGAATGGAACAGGTATTTCTTTGCCTTCCTGCTGGGGAGGAAAACAGCACCCAAGAACTTTAAGAACCAGAACTCTTTCTGCCCTTCCTTACCTGTTCCTTGTTTGTAGACAGAATCTTTTATGCATTCTTTTCGTTGCTAATCTTCTGGATGTCCTGCCAGGAAACAGAGGACGCCACCTGAGAGAACAACAGCTGAGACTACCAATGAAACACTGATAGCTCACAATGAAGAGTAGATAGTTCAGTGAAGGCTTTTTCCACACACTAAGAGATTAAGAACTAGACAGTGGTGCGTGTCACATACATTATGAAGAACTAGTATAAATTCACATTAATTTTCTCTATCCAAGTACAGTTAGCTGGCACACCTATGTGTGGTTTGGAAAATCTCCGTGACTTTTATGTTGACCATTGCTATTAAATGTAACCTTATTGAAGTATATTTAATTTGCTAATTTGTGCTATACATATGATGATATTGAAATACAGTTCTGTTATACTTGAGGGCTTCTGTAGGTTTGTGTTGTATAGTCATATCTTTATACATTGGGAAACTTGTGTAAGGGCAATCTAGAATTAATGTATAATATATTATATATAAGTATATATATTTATGTATATAATATATTATATTATATATAAGTATATATATTTCTGTTTCTTTAACTTTTTGATAGCTTTAGCATCTTTCAATTTTCAGTTATTTAGTGTTTTCTCTTTATTTTTATATCTGATTATTTTTTGTCACAATATAATATCAACTCCATTCGGTTTCATTTGTTCAGTCACTCTTGTTAATAATTATCTGTTGCAGATAAGCAGTTGTCTACCCTTACTCATGTCAGTAAGAATACCTCTTCTAGTGGTTTACACATAAACCCATCCCTAGCCTTATTTTGACGTCTAGTCTGCAGTGCACCCAAGAGGCTTATACTGTTAGAGTTATTTTTTACTGCTTCTAAGTTCAGGAACACTAGACAGCTGTTTTATCCTGGTATTTGCTTTGAAATGAATTGAGATTTACCCAACAGGATACTACTAGTAGGGACTCTACTTTGTATTCACAAACAATATTTTTCCTGTTACAGCATATGCTAAAAAGTGTCAACCATTACAGAGAAATCTAGTAGCTATCACTAAAGATTACTGCTACAGACATAGAGTAGACTGAATGTATTAACAATAACTGACAGACAACCAGACGTTTGGAAATGTAAGAGGAGAACCATTCAAAAAAATGACACCGCTGCTACTATTTTCATTTAAAACTAAATAATTATAGTAACACCACTAACTCAGAGATACACAGTTATTGTTATGTCAAACTGAAGTATTCCACTGAACGGTACAAGATCAGATTTTCCAATTTGTTTATGTGAGCTAGTCAAAATTTATTTAAGTTTCCTTACTGAAAGCAATATTCCTACATGCATGAATTCTGTAAGAGCATCTCTTTAGGATGTCATCTTTCAGTCTTATCCCTTCAAAAACCTTCTCAGTGATTACTGAACAATTTCTCTTTGAAGAGCCCAACATGCATTCAAGTCATCTTGCAGTTTTACTAAACAATTTTTCTCAGGCAGAAGGGGGTGAATATCAGTTTATTTGGTGTCTACATTAGTATAATTTAATTTAAAAATATTGAGTCAGTCCATCATTACAGTGTAATGCTAGTTCATCCTAAATACAAGGGAAAACTTCATACAATTTTTCATATCTGCTGTTTGTTATGAAGCTAAATACTTAAATCAAAGAGATTACTCACAGAAGAAGGCTGTGTTCCAGCAGGAGGAGGCAGATACATGTTGTAGCAGTAGGTAGCCTCTGACTTTTTCAACGGTATAGTAAAAGTAATTTTTCTCCTTTTACCATAAGTTAAGACAGCAGTAGGTCATAATAAACCTTTCTACCTTTAGCATCTGTGAGTTTATTAAACATACTTTCTATGATTAAACTATTTTATGTAAAACTCTTGCCTTGCAGTGCATGAATGTTAAGCTACTTCATATGAATAACGGCCCTTAACTTTAAAATCCTCCTAGACGCAAATATTCTGCTGTTCATTCATGCATTTTATTTTTTTCAAGGCTACTCCATGGCTAGTTCTAGGTGTCTTGAAGGTGCCAGGGCACCTGACCCAAACTGGCCAAAGGTATATTCCATACCATGTGATGTCCCATCTAGTATAGGAACTGGGAAGTGGGGGCGGGGAATCGCCGCTCGGGGACTAGCTGGGTGTTGATCCGCGGGTGGTGAGCAATTGCACTGCGCATCATTTGTACATTCCAATCCTTTTATTACTACTGTTTTCATTTTATTAGTGTTATCATTATCATTATTAGTTTCTTCTTTTCTGTTCTATTAAACCATTCTTATCTCAACCCACAAGTTTTACTTCTTTTTCCCAATTTTTTCCCCCATCCCACTGGATGGGGGGGGAGTGAGTGAGAGGCTGTGTGGTGCTTAGTTGCTGGCTGGGGTTAAACCACGACAAAAGGAAATGGTAGAATAACTGAAAAATTTAAATGTCTTGTTTCTCACAAAAAAAGGAAATCTCTTTCTTCCCCTCCTCTTCCTAAAAAAAAAAGATTTTCTGAAACTCCTGCAGTGAAAGCTAGAGTGATTGTCATCATACTAGTGTAGTCAGGTCTTAATGCAGTTGTCTGATTTTGTGGAGAATTCCTGTCTTTTCTTATGAGAATGGGCACAAGAGTTTCTCCTGTCTGATGACCATTTGATTGATGACCGTAATCTGATAAGCTGTAAAGCCTTGCTGAATCTTTCTCATAGAAAGAATCTCACATAATAGTTTCCTGCTTTCTGCTTCCTGTAGTTATGCTTGAATCCTGCTTATTTAAAGCATGGCTTTTCTCCATTGTTATTTATCATTTAGCTGTCTGGCCATGATCCACCACTTAGCACAGTAAATGGGGTCTCCAGACTTGGGAGTTAAGATGAATGAGGAGTTTGCATTTCTTGTTTCTTAGTGCATACTTGTTATCTTTAATCACTATAGAGACCATTTCTCTAGTGAGAGATTTCTCTTTCCCTGTCTTTTAAATAAGGTTGTAACTTCTGAAAAACGTCACTTTGTTTTTCTTTTTTTCTTTTTTTTTCCTAAAAAAAAAAAAAAGTATTATAATTCCTTTCTAAAACCTCATAGGAAAAACATCACAGCTAAATCATAAGCAAAGAGGATGTCACCAGTGGAGGTGATGGAGAATCAGATTTTTTTTTTCACTGTGAAATAAAATTTCCATGCTGTTGTGAGCAAAACTCTCTTTTGGAAAGATTATTTAGTCTGATGACAGAAATTCTGTTTGAAACTATGAGAAGTTAGCTTCTACAGAGTAACTTCAAATTCTGAGGAAGTCCTCTAGTTCTTTAATAAGACCTGTGTGTATACCACAACCGGTAAACACCTGAACACCTTAATTTTTCATTCACAATCAGAAGAAACCTATTTTAAACATAGTAAAAAAGATTTATCTAAAACACCATACTTAAGCACAATTTAAAATTATCATTCATCACAAATGGATTGCTTTATCTGGGTTTTGATTTGTTGGGCTTTTTTTTTTCAGCTCTTCACAACTAATTTGGTACAAAAGAAATTAAGATGTTACTGTAGAAAATAACAACCATGATACAGGCCATGTATATCTTTCCCAGACTGAAACAGTTTTTTTTTTTACTCCTGTTCTGAAATAGTGCCTGATTGGAGACATGTATTAAGAGTTGCAGAGGTAAATTGGGCCCTATTTAATTAATAGGGTTAATTTTCCTTTTCCTTTGCCATTGACAGTTACAAGACCTATCATTGTAAGTGCTGTTTCAGTCTTGAAGCAAACATCTGAGCTTCATCAGGAGGGCTTATATGAAATGTGCATTTCAGTTTATGTGATAACAAAGCTTAAACCATGTTAGTCCTTTCGTAATATCTTAAAGGCAAGTGAATTACATCAGTATCGGACTTGATTTTACACCAGAGCTTTCTGATTCAGTAAATCACTAGGCACACAGAAGATCCCACTGATGTGAATGGGAAACCTAGGGTGAGGAAGGATAGTTCATCTTATTCCACTGTTATCCATATAAGTTATTCAGAGTGTTTTGTTAGCTCTGATACCTGGCATAAGCATATATTTTACCCACATAGATATGACTTGATCAGTACAGTGTTGATGGCAATAATATGCTATCTGTAAAGGTTTGACTTGTGAGTTGGGTTTAATTCTTTAGTGGGACACAGGTGACAGCAATTCAGGGATCTGTTTCAAAGAATCTATTGGTACATGGCCCTGGAGAGATGAGAAGTCCAGGACATCCAGTTAATTTTCAGGGATCACCTCCTCCAAGCTCAAGAATGGTCCATCCCAATGATCAGGAAATCAAGCAAAGGTGGCAAAAGGCCTGCATGGATGAACAAGGAGCTACTGATAAAAGTTCAACATAAAAAAGAGGTGTACAAGATGTTGAAGCAAGGTCAGATGTCCTGGGAGGAATACAGGCACTTGAACACCACTGCAAAGATGGAGTTAGGAAAGCCAAAGCCCATCTAGAGTTGAATCTGGAAAAGGACATGAAAGGTTTCTAGAAATATATCAGCAACAAAAGGAAGAGTAGGGAAGATGTGGGTCCATTCCTGAATGGGGTGGGATCCCTGGTGAAAAAGGATGCAGAGAAGACTCAGTTACTAAATGCTGCCTTTGCTTCAGTCTTTACCAGTAAACCAGCCTTGAGGAATCCCAGACACCTGAGACCAGGAGAAAAGTCTAGAGCAAGGATGACTTGGAGGAGGACCAGGTGAGGGATTACTTAAACAAACTGGGCATACACAAACCCAGGGGACCTGATGTGATGCATCCATGCGTGCTGAGGGAGGTCAGTTACCTTTGAAAGGTCATGACGGTTGAGGGAGGTTTCCAAGGGCTGGAAGAAGACAAATCTTCAAGAAAGGCAATGAGAAGGATTGAGCGAAGTTTAGGCCAGTTGGCCTCACCTCTATACCTGGGAAGGTGATAGAGCAAATAGTCCTGGTCACCTTCTCCAAACTTATTAAGGACAGGAAGATGATTGAAAATATTCACCATGGATTTACAAAAGGTAAATCAGTCCTGACAGACCTGATAGTCTTCTACAATAAGATAACTAGCTTGGTGGTTGAGTGGAGAGCACTGGATGTTGTTTAGCTTGACTTTAACAAGCCTTTCAACACAGTCTCCCATAACATCCTCATTAACAAATTGATGAAGTGCCAACTAGATAAGCAGATGGTGAGGTGAATTGAAAGCTGGCTGAACTGCCAAGCTCAAAGAGTTGTGGTCAGCAGCGGGAAGGATAGCTGGCAATCAGTCAGTAATGGTGTACCCCAGGGATCGATACTGCAGCCAGTACTATTTAATATCTTCATAAATTACCTACATGATGGGACAGAGTGCACTCTTAGCAAGTCTGTAGATGATACAAAACTGGATGAGTGTCTGATATACCATATGATTGTGCTGCCATTCAGAGGGACCTCAAAGACTTACAGAAATGGGGAGATAGGAAGCTCATGAAGTTCAACAAAAGGAAATAAAGAGTCTGCAACTAAGGAATAACCCTGTGCACTGGTACAGACTGGGGCCAGCTAGCTGAAAAGCAGGTTTGCAGAAAAGGTCCTCAGGGTCCTGATGGATGCCAAGTTCAATATAAGCCAGCACTGTGCCCTTGTGGCAAAGAATACCACCAGCCTCCTGGGATGCATTCAGCAAAGCTTTGCCAGCAGCTCGAGGGATGTGATCCTTCCCCTCTATTCAGCACTGGTGAGATGCATTTGGGGTGGCGCATCCAGTGCTGGTTTCCCTGGTACAGGAGAGACATGGCCATGCTGGAGTGAGTCCAGCAAAGGGTGACACAGATGATTAAGGGGCTGGAGCATCAGACATGTAAGGAGAGGCTGAGACAGCTGGGACTGTTCAGCCTGGAGAAGAGAAAGCACAGGGGGATCTTATCAATGTGTATAAGACCTAGGAAGTAAAGGAGGCAGAGCCAGACTTGGTGGTTCCCAGTGGCAGAATAAGGGGAAATGGGCACAAACTGAAACACAGGAAATTTCCTTTAAACAAAAGAGAAAAATTATTACTGTAAGGGAGATGGGACACTGGAACAGGTTGCTCAGAGAGGTTGTGGAGTCTCCATCCCTGGAGATACTCAAAATCTGACTGGACATGGGCCTGAGCAATCTGCTCTAAATGACCATTCTCTGAGTGAGAGGATTGGACCAGATGATCTCTAAAGGCTTCTAGTCTCAGCTATTCTCTGATTTTGTGATAGGAATTATACTGAGAATATTGTTCATTAATCTAATACTATTTAAAATATACCAGTATTTTTTTCTTATTTCTTAAACTGGCCAATTAAAAGACAGAAGTAAACTCTGTACATGTTTTTTTCTCACTTTAAAAATGAAACTGAAATTTCTTTGATTAAATTTTTAACCAGTCAACTATTTTGTGCCAGTTCCATCTGTTGTTAGATGGTTTCCAAACTCATTAAAAGTATCCAGATGTTATAGTGATGAAGGCCATAGAAACATCTAGATATTTAGAGGCATGGAAATTTCTCTTGTCTAGCTCTTGCATGGTTAAAAGGGAGCTTGCTCATGCTGATGTATTTTCAATTAATGGATTCCCTCAATTTCCTAAATTAATGACAGTATTAATACTACAGTTTGCCTGGAATTTTGACAGAAAAAAAATAATCACACAAATGGAAAAGTATAAACAGCACAGAAATGTATTTTGTTTATTTTTGGGGAAATACATAAACTAACATTGTAACTATGAAAATTCCAAGAGAAAACTTCTTCGGATGCCCTAGCATTGTTGATCTTGTAAAATAAAAGGCACCTAAATATCTAAGCAAAATGTTAAGCCACAAAATACAGAGAAAAGAATATTTTATTTTTAAATAACATTAGTACAAAGCAGTGAAGGCCAAGATGAACATAAAATCAGGAATAATTTGCAGCCCAACTTTAGACATCAATTTTGGACAGGTGACTTTCAGTCTTTCACGATAGTTGACAGGGGACAGAAAATTGATGGAGACTCATTCTTTAGAGAATACTTATTCATCCATCATTTAAAAAAAAAAAATACATCACCCTGCAAATTCTTCAGTTAAAGTGATTTGATCTTTATTTACACTGGATAATAATTTTTAGTGAGTTTCTGAAAGGCAGATTATACTGGATACTCACATTTATATTTTATCAATTCTTGTTAATTTTTAAACATATTTTTGTCATTGTCTTCAAATTATGCTTGTTGTGGTTTGTTTTTAAGAAAACTATTTTCAAACACTAGAAAATGAACAGAATAAACACATGCCAAATGGGGTAGGCAACAATGACCCCCAGAAAACACAAGAATAATGAACTGTTATTTTTCTAATAATCAGAATTTCCCTTCTTGTGACATAATCTCAGCTGGCCAGGTATCAGTCATTGATGTATTACAATATTTCACAGCTGATTCAATAAAAAATAAGTATCCTGGCACAGAAAGAGGAAGGAAGAGGTTCTATATTCTATCTCCACTACTGGCTGCACCATACTCCTGCCTGACTTAAGGAAGCAGCTTGATTCACTTAAACTTAAATTGATCATAAAACTGTGGACTCAAAGACCCTTACTTGAGCTTGTTGCTGTTTCATATTAACCACTTTCTGCCAGTAGGTCCTATTTGTCAGTGCTTTGTAATGTCTCAGCTGTACTAATCTCTTCATAATATATTTGATTTCAAGGCAATGATGACTTTCATATACCTTCTCAGATTTTCCCTGTATTTTATTAAGAAATACACAGCCGAGAGTGAAAAAAGTTACCACAGATCATATGTGGACCTTTTTCTTTACAAAATGACCAATTTTAAGTCACATATTTGTTCCCTTTCTTCAGTGTTATACTCTTAGACAGGAAGGTGCTTAAGAGAAGGCTGGAGGCAACAACAATCTTGAAATACTTACAAAATGTAGAAACAGGCATTAGAATTTGGCTCACTATAAGGTATAATTACTGTGTAAATACTTTATAATAACCCATTACAACACAAATATAGCTTACCAATTCTATTTTTACAGTTTTCCCAAGATACAGCTCTTGATAATAGTTATGCGTGCTTGTTAAGTTATGCCTCAGCACTTGCTTGAATTTTCCATACATAGTTTGCAACTTAATTCAAAATGGGAAAGAGCAGCGCAAGTCACAGGGAACTTAACTTGGCTCAATGGCAAAAGGAAAACATTGACTATAAAAATAAGATTTGATAAAAGTGCAAATGTGATAGAAACAATTAGCTGGATTAAGTTTGTTAGTTATCTTTAGAAACACCAAAGAGAAGACTTGACTGTAGCTAAACATTATTTTAAAAATAAACAGAGCTAGTGGAAACATCAGTGTTTAAATTTCTGAAGATTGGAGGAAAACGATGGCGATAATTTGGCATCTCACCTATGGTTCCTCCTAAAAATTGACACATTTCCAAAGATTTTTCTCACAGGCAGTTTTAAAATTATTTTTGTTTGAAGTTTTTATAAACATAACATCCAGACTTTCCCTTCAAAAAGAGGGCGTTTTGTTTTTGGGGTTTTTTTTATAAATTTGACTTGTTTTCTTCTTGAAAAGAGGGTATGATAAGGTCCTGAGTTGGTAATGTGGAACTGCCTTTTTTTTAAAACCAGTAAAAAAAAAAAAAAAAAAAAAAGGCATTTGAAGATGTCACATTTTAAATACACTGGCTTTAAAGCTTTAAGTGTGTATAAATTACAGCAGTTGTAGGTGCCTACCTTCATCCTTTATAACAAAGGATACCAGATAAAGATATTATAAAACATATGGAAAACAAATATAATTCAGTAGCAACACACTAGAATATTTATCCCCAAAAGTCTAACCTGGATAATGAACCAGAACTGGTTCAGTTTCTCTTTATAGGTGTTCCAGCATGGTGGGCTGACCATTCTGTCACACACACCTCCCCCCCCCTCAGCTGGACAAGGGAGAAAAAATGTAAGAAAGGGCTTGTGGGTTGAGATAAAGACAGGAGAGATCACTCAACCAATTACCATCATGGGCAAAACAGACTCAGCTTGGGGAAAATTAACTCAATTTATTACCAATCAACCAGAGTAGGGTAATGAGAAATAAAACCAAATCTCAGAACACCTTCCCTCCATCCTTCCCTTCTTCCCGGGCACAACTTCACTCCCAGATTCTCTACCTAACCCCCCCCCCCCCCCCCCCCCCAAGCGGCGCAGGGGGACGGGGATGGGGTTTACGGTCAGTTCATCACACATTATTTCTGCCGCTTCATCCTCCTCAGGGGCAGGACTCATCACTCTTCCCCTGCTCCAGCGTGGGGTCCCTCCCACGGGAGACAGTTCTCCACAAACTTCTCCAACGTGGGTCCTTCCCATGGGCTGCAGTTCTTCATGAACTGCTCCAGCACGGGTCCTTTCCACGGTGTGCAGTCCTTCAGGAGCACACTGCTCCAGCGTGGGTCCCCCATGGGGTCACAAGTCCTGACAGAAAACCTGCTCCATGGGCTCCTCTCTCCACAGATCCACAGGTCCTGCCAGGAGCCTGCTCCAGCACAGGCTTACTACAGGGTCACAGCCTCCTTCGGGCATCCACCTGCTCTGGTGTGGGGTCCTCCCCGGGCTGCAGGTGGATATCTGCTCCACTGTGGACCTCCATGGACTGCAGGGGGACAGCCTGCCTCACCATGGTCTTCTCCACGGGCTGCAGGGGAATCTCTGCTCCGGCGCCTGGAGCACCTTCTCCCCCTCCTTCACTGACCTTGGTGTCCGCAGGGTTGTTTCTCTTACATGTTCTCACTCCTCTCTCCGGCTACTGTTTCTGTGTCTGTCTCACAACTTTTTTTTCCTTCTTAAAAATGTTATCCCAGAGGCGTTACCACTATCACTGATTGGCTCAGCCTTGGCCGGCGGTGGGTCCGTCTTAGAGCCGGCTGGTATGGGCTCTCTCGAACACAGGGGAAGCTTCCAGCAGCTTCTTACAGAAGCCACCCCTGTAAGCCCCCTGCTACCAAAACCCTGCCACACAAAGCCAATACATCCAGTACCTACAAATATTTAACTACTTCCACTTTCTTACCTTTATGGTCCTTAAGCCATTTTCCCCTCCATTGCTAGTAATGGTGTTAAAATTAGGATGTAAATATTTTGTAGGTACTAGGGCCAGAATTAATCCAAACAATTATTTTTTCTTTGCACTGTTTACTTATATTGAAAATGCAAACACCTGTGATGTGAATGTGCTGCATAGATATTTGAACTTAAGTGCAAAACCAACATTCTTGAGTTGAGTTGTTCTACTAGCATGACTTTAAAAAAAATAATTTTTGTGATTCAGTATATGTATTCTGAAAAGTGTTTGTTGCTTTGAATCAGTTACTCATTTGTTTCACAAAGGTAAAGATGCACTGAATGTTAATGTTTTAAGCAAAAAGAAACATTCCAAGGTAAGTGAAACTTACAGAGACTTATCAACTAAATTAATTCATAAAACACAGTATATAGCAATATGCCTGGAATTACAAAGGACGACATTGCACTGAGAATGTAGATGTGTATTGGGTGAGGGAGAACAGAGAATTTGAAAGTATATTCAGCTACAGAAAAATGGTTTTGTTCCCTCAGTAGTAGAATCTTTTAATGAGTATATGTATGGTTTGTGTACCTTCATTTTCTCTTTTATATATATAGAATTACTTTTTTATTCATTTACTGCTGTAATGGTATGAAAAATAACTAACTTTAAGCACCAGGACAGCCAATTAAGTGATCAGAGAAATCAATCAATAAATATAATTTTTTATTTAAATATTTTTAAACAATATATTAATGTGTATTTTGTTCTCTTCTTTTTTTGTTTGTTTTTTCCTTTCACATTCTGTCCCCCCTTTTTTTGGCCATTGGTGCCTCTTGCTTTTTCTCCTTCCTGTTTGGTCAGTGGTTTTTGGCCAGTTTGTATTTTTCCAGACATCACTCCATGATGTAGTTGAAGTATATGATGGCCCAACTCTGCAGTCATCTTTGTTATCCTCTCTCTCAGGATCTCATTCAGGTATTCTTTAATAGAACTGTCATTTACTTTTTACAAACCTAGAAAGATAGTGTAGTCAGAAAAAAAGAAGAAAAATATGATAGTCATATTTTCTTAGATTCAATTCAGGCAAATATATGAAATTAGGATTTTGAACTAAAAGCCTAACCACTCAAAACTCTTTGCGTTAATGAATAAAATGAAGTAAAATTAAATCTTTTTTTTTTTTTTTAGATTTTTTTTCTCTTGATATTTAGTTGTTATAGTGAGTGGTTTGGGCTTCTTACTCTGTGCCTTTATGACTTTTATCTAGTGAGCAATATGAAATGAGTATTACATATTTTAAAGGGAAAGCAGCATATATTTGTAGCAAAGTAAAATTGTATAGATATTGTGTGCATTGACTTAATTAAAAGAGGTATGGGGTTTGGGTTTTTTTTTGCTAAAGGAAAAAAACAACAAATATTCCTAATAACTGAGATGAGTTTTAGTCCCCCTTTTCTAGAACAACATAATACTGTCAACATAAAATATTGAAATCCCATATATGTTGCAAAGTTTACTGAAGCAGAACAGGGTTTTCAGAAGGTTATTTCTAGCTGCAAAGATGTTGACAGGTATTTTGAATGCTTCTTTAGTAAAATGTGGTTATGATAGCTTTGTATTTGCTTTGTTTGAGTAGGTGAATCCCTTCCATTGAGCTCAGGTAACCAGATCACGGTTAGATTTACTTCAGTTGGACCAATAACAGCTAAAGGATTTCATTTTGTTTATCAAGGTGAGACAACCTGGAAAAATCTGTACATTTATTCTTTTTGTCACAAACTGTAAATCATCAGAGAGGAACAGACTGAGAATGTAGAGGGAAGTAATTGCCTGTTAACAATGTAACAAGTTTCACTACTTCTGCATGTTTTGAAAAAAATTTGGGACCATTCTTTATCTGTATTTTAAAGCTTAAATCAAATATTTAAGAAGTATAAGAGAGATTCCAAATGTAAGAAGACAGTTATACAAAGCAGCTGTTTCTGTTTGTTAATCTGGTTGACTAATGTTAGATCCATCTTGCTGCTCAAACTGGTTTATCTCTCAATTTAAATATGAATAACTGTAAGTGTTATTACCTGTGGGTGAATCAGTGATCTTACTGTTATTGAGATACTTCTCTTGGTTTATATTATTTGCCTTTTTATGGGTCAAACACAGAAATGGTTATACATCAATACTTGCAACTGCAATTCATTCTTTCATTAAAATTAAATCCTGATCTGAGAGTCAGAATACACATTTAGAAATCCACAGAAATAAATGTAAATACCTATCTGACACAGAAAGGTTACTTTGAAACCATGTATTAGCTGAATATTTCATAGCAGTATTTCTTTTCAGTGCCATTTTAGAAAGGTTTCAGTGTGGATTTTATACATTGCTTTTAAACTTGGCAAGAATATCAGTGCTATGCTCTTCTAAATAGTAACTCAGACATCAAAGGTATGCAATCCATATTGTAAAGATTAATTTGGGGATTATAAGAATATTCTTAACTAGCAAATAACTGAATTTTTTGCAGTCATTTTGAATATTTCTGGTTCAAAATCTGTATTCCTCCACCAAATCTAAAATTAAGAATCCACAATTGTTTCTATGTTTGCAGCTGTTCCAAGAACAAGTGCAACACAGTGTAGCTCTGTGCCTGAACCAAGATTTGGAAAAAGGATTGGAAATGAATTTGCAGTTGGGTCATTGGTTCTTTTTGAGTGCAATCCAGGTTATATCCTCCATGGGTCAACAGCAATTAGATGTGATACAGTACCAAATGCATTGGCACAGTGGAATGATTCACTCCCTACATGTGTTGGTGAGTTCTAAGGCTTTTTAATAGAACTAATTACTGCCTTAAAGTGTAGACCGCTCTCTCCAGCTGAATGTGTTCCTTGTCATCTATACAGTATTTTATTCTTGTTTACTTTTATTCACTTTCTTCTTCATTCAAGATAAAGATTTTATTCCCCTTCCTATTCTAACCTTGCTGTGACATTTCAGGAGTTTCATGAACATACTCTGCTGCTATAAATTATATGTTAGCTTCTTTTACATTAACATCAGTGACAGTCCCTGGCTGTCCCTTAATCAAGACTCAGAAATATCAGTTTGTGTCCTAACTGCTTGCAAAACTAAGATGCTGTCACCTTGTAGATCTCTAACAAGCTATTGCAAGCTATTAGAAAGAACACTACTATATTACAGATTTAGAAATAGTTGCGCTAGTATTTCATTACTTGTCAGAAAAAAGCAGTGATTTTTTCAGATGAGAAAATATACTTTGTCTGGTTCTAGTCATACAAGATTAAATTCTCAAAATGAAATTCTTAAATTAATGTGCATCCATTGACATTTATTAAGCTGATTTGCACCAATTGGAAATCTGGTGATTGTGTTGAAAAGCCCCACAGTAAAGAGATAAAATTCTAATGGTACATTTTTTCATAGATTTATGTCAAGGGCAAATACAGCACATTTACATATTAAGTTTTATTAGAGTTTGGCTTTGTTTTTTGTATGGAAAAAAATTCAGTTGTTTATAAATGAATTAAAATTGGTTATAATTTGCACAGATGTTTTTGCAATGCCATCAAACTTTTCCACCTGTAACATCTGTTGCAGTACTGACTGCATTATACATTAATTTTGTGCAAATTGAATACATTGAAACCTATTCATTTTGAGGATGAAGACATCTGAAGAACTCCATTCCCAAACAAAACAGTAAATATATGTATGAGTTAAAGTTACTTTACTTTTCTTGGCAGAGAACAGATTTTTTATAAAAATGATCCTAACCCGTTGCAAAAACCACATTATGATAGTGACTGCAGCATTAAGAAGTACATAAGCAGTGTTTTAGATGAATGGAGGAAAGGAAAATAGAGGACATTTTTTCATTAGGTTGAATTTGAATCTTCTGTGCTTATCAGCTGAAGGTGAATGTTAAAGTCTGAGCCGTTTTCAGTAAAATAAAAGATTTTCTCCAAAATACGAAAATCTTCATAGAGATCAAGACTCAGTACAATAGAGGTAATATTAATAAATATTATTAACCAGGTATTATAGACAAATCATGTTTATTTAGACTGTTTCAGGCATAGGAATAGAACCACAATTTATATATCAATAAGAAGCTCAAGTATATGGCTATATTTCATTTGTTCTCAGTGATTACAGTTTAATCAGTAATTGTACTATTTACCCCCCTGAAATGTATTCCCTTTGTTTTTCAGATACAACAACAGAGTGTTGAAATAATTATTTTGGCCATTGGTCACAATGTATTATTGAAATTTTAATACATGATTTAGTCTGTGGAAGAGAAAGCTATCTGTCTCTAGGCAAGTTGAACTGAGAAAAGGTTACAGGCCACCTTATGTGTGAAAATCACTGTGCCGATAAATGTGATAAAATATATATAAGGTGAAAATTGCATTGAACTATATCAGTTTAATAATTGAAGTGGTAGACATGACCATATTAAATTGCCTTAACTCTAGTGAGTGCTTGAATATTTCCTTGGAGATAGTAGACATCAATCGTTCTGTCTGTTCATCCTTTTATGAGTAATTATTTAAACACTTTAAATGACACTGACCTTTAGTTTATCCATGTAGTTCCCAACAGATTCTATCAATTATGTCTCACAGAAAACATAGGTACAGTATTCATTATTAAGATAAGTTGCATTCTCCTACCTATTTCCTACCTATTTTCTAAATCCTCGTATTTGTATCTAATGAAATCCATTCAGAACTTAGCAGTGTTGCTTAGAAGTGATATATTAGCTTCTAATGGTTTTGATAAACCATCTCATTAAGCAGTAATATTCTTTGTCCCTGTTAGAGCATCTAATGATCTAGACAAGCTGAACATTGAGAAGAGAAACTTGGTGGTACTGAATGCCTCTGTCCTATTTCACGCGTAACATTTTTATTAATCCATGGCCATGGATATGATGAGTGCAGTCTCGCAAGCATTTAGCAATTTCTTTACTAATGTGGTAGATCCATAGATTATAATGGGATAACTCATGGAAGCAAAGAGAACAGTCAAAGAGTTGAGACTGGTGCTATTAATTATTTAGACAACAACAAAGTAGCAACATTAAGAAAGAATGTATCTTTTTTATGACATATTTTTATCTTTTATACTGATAAAATACATAACTGTTCAAACTTCATTCTTAAACCTTTAAAATAATGTTTCATTTTTGTAAGATTACTAGGAGACAATGGAATGGATTTCACTTCATTAAAGGTCAAATAAATAAGGGGAATATGAGCATGATTCTCCAGGGTAGAAAACTGACATAATTCAAATTTTCCTTTATTCTTTTTTGGTCATTTAAAAGGAGTTTTTTGAGATACAAGATTTTATTTTCCTGAGGCAAATATAAATTTTTTAATGTAGCATAAATTTACAGAAGTTTTCAGCCATGGTATGCTGAACATTGTGTAAGCTTTTATAATAACTTTTCTCACTTCTGAAGCTTCATACTTCTTTTCTTGCCTCATGCATTTCCTTTCAGTGCCCTGTGGTGGAATTTTAACAAAGCGCAAAGGGACTATTTTGTCTCCTGGTTACCCTGAGCCTTATGACAACAATCTGAATTGTGTATGGAAGATCACAGTACCAGAGGGAGCTGGGATTCAAGTAAGTATACTTGCTATTTGCTTGTCATCATCATGTTTAAAACTGTTTTTCCTGATGCAAGAGCATGAAAAGATCATTTATTCATACTTTTTTCTATCTCACTAATGATTCTCACAATGGAATTTATTGCACATCTTTTGTATTCATGGAGTTGTTAAAAGTTATAAGATTTACAAAAATCTTAAAAGATACACTTGTAACTTTTTACTTAGAAGAAAAGCACCAATAATTTGAAATGTGTTGTTTCAATAGGTCAGTGATTCCTTGTAAGCCAGAGGAAAGAGAGTCTTCCCTGTGATTTTTTTTTTTGTCTCCCCAAATGGATAAATCTCCTTTAACAGAGTGAAATTAAGTGGGTTGCTTCTGTGGACAAGTTATATATGTTTTCCTAGAAACTCTGTTATTTACTCTATAGTTATGGAAGCTCATAGTGTTATAAGGAATCTTCAGTATGTTTCAACATGAGATGGGAATTGGTCCTTTAAAATACTGACAAAATTCTCATTTACTAAAATTTAGATTAAGAGCTGTTTAAACTGTGTTCCTCAAAATCAATCTCAAAACTGATTTAAGTTATTAAATCAATACTTACTTTCCTGGTAGGCACCATGGGCACAGATGTTCACTTGCTGTTCCCAATTCTGAACTCTGGAATCTTTGTTTTCTTTCCCTCCATACAATGCTGTGACCTCACTACAGAGATTTCTCAGTGGGAATCTGGCAGCAGGATCTGCTAGCACAAGTTCTATAGGTTTGTGAAAAAACAGTTTCTGTGAATTTTAGAAGTATAACTGGCAGGGAAGGGAAACTGACAACCAGCGGTTACGTGCCAGCTCTGATATGCTTACTGCTTTATTAATGTAAATAGATGGAACACATAGCAGAAAAGTATCAATTAAGCTAAGTCATGTATATCTCACTCTTTAGAGTTCACTAAAGAAACTGACAGAAATCTGATTATTGGAAAGGCAGTTGAGTTTAATAAATTAGGACTCTTAAGCATCATCTGATAAATTCCTAGCAAAATGCGTATCAAGAAACCATGGTAGCAAGTTTTCTATGTCTACCCTTGGTTCAAAATATAACTACTGTAGAAAATGAATAAATAAAGAGCTCAGTTTCTGTAGGTAAAGGTTTAATAATAAAATCCAGAACCATTGCGGACACTTTATTAAAGCTTTTTAATAAATTACATCACAGAGCTTTTAAGGTACTCTACTGTGTCAAGAAAAGATTCTAAAATAGTACGAGTTTATACTTTGCTACTTTATAAGTATTCAGAAAAATATAGGTTTTGTTTTAAATAGCTAAAAATACTTAAGAAAAATGTAAAAACTTTATGGAAGAACACAGAAATAATCACAAATACAACCTAAGTCCGTACATGGTAACATTTATGAGTTCAATTTTCAAAGCCACCGATGTCCATTAATAATAGTATTTAATAATCTAAATCAGTTTTGGGATTGATTTTGAGGAACACTGCTTGATTTAAACAGTTGACTAAGTTAGGATACTTTGTTCTGTGTATTTCTTATACAATCAGTAATGTAAGTTAAACACTAGGAGGATAGTTCAGAGGATTTAAATTAGGCATTAATTGGCATCGTGACTTAGGCAGTCACTGTTGCTTTTTGGAAGTATTTATCTCTTACCACAGACTGCATTAGGTGATTAAATGACTAACTTTGATTTCAAGTTAGGTGTTTAATCTGCATGATATTCTTCTGCTCCAGAGTCATAATAAAAAAGATGTATTTACTGTTTGCTTTCTTTCTAGTTCTCCCAAGTTTTTTTTTCAGAGTTATCAAATAGCATCCTTCCTTTCTGTTATCAGTTATTGAATAAGTTATTCATTTATATTTGTTTCAGTGTAATGACAACAGGGCAGTTTCATGGGCATACCTGTATGATTGTAATTAGATACGTAGAACGTTTAATATTGTCACTGAAGCAGGACAGTCATGAAGTGTGATATTCATGCTTGATCCTTTGAATACTGTCTGATTTTCAGGGCTAGGTCTGAGGAGGATAAAGTCCCTGGTATAGTAAACTGAATACAGCTGATACAGGGTCAGTAAGACAGAGTATACATCAGAAGTCATACCATTTTTACTGTGTTATTTTTCACAACTGAGCTTAGCTTTATATCTACTAATGACATAAAAAATGGCATCAGTATTGTTTTGGGTTTGTTTTTTTCACTTCATAGGAAAGAAAAAACCTAAATATGCATATATTAAAATGTAATTGTTACTGTGAAAATCAGCTACTTGAGGCAACATTTGAAAACTTGGGTGACTGATTTTGTCCAACCTGAGAATGTGTGCAAATGCAGATATTCAAGATACTGTGACAGCTAATGCTTTTGTGTTTATGTAAATACATAAAATATCTGGACATTTTTCCTGACTAATATTTATTCCCTCAAAGTATCAAAGACAATTTCCCAGCTTTAGAGGAGATGAAAATAATATATCACCAGTGCATATTCCTCTGTGAAATGTGTAGATGGAATTTTAAACTGTTTAGGTAAAACAGCTATTGATATATATGATTACTTTGTTGAATTTGTTGAAACAGCATGATCAGATGTAAATGCTGAGCTGTCTAATATCAAATCAAAAAGCAGACATTTAAAAGTAGATTTAGGTAAATATAAAGTGTACACCAAATGCCTGCCTTCAGGCACCTAACTTAAATACCTTTCATCAGGAAATTAATCTACCATAGTTCCTTATAAAGTTAGAGCAGAAAGGTGCCTCAAGTAGGTAATTCAAAATATCTGATATAGGCTCTGGCTCTGAATCACTGCCTGAAGGTATGTCTGTCTACTTATTGACTACATGGGGAGGTTAGGGCAACTAGCATCAGTTGCACTAAAATAGATGTTTTAAATTAGGTGTTTTATGATGAATGTAAAAACAGTAGTCAGCAGCAATCCGGCCCCAAAAACACATAAAAAACATTAGGTAATTTGAAAATTGTTCTGAAGGTTTCCCAGGTGCCTGCACTTACAATTCTGTATGTCTTCAGAAATATTCCTGACAGAGGCAACACCCATAAGTTTCACCTAAATCCCTTGTGAACCAAAAAATAGACAGCCAAGTCTGAATTTTTTCAGTGGGTTTCCTCCAAGTATCTAAACATGCTAACAGTCAGGGCGTCTCCATTGCTTCACTTAAAAAAAAAAAAAAAAAAAAAAAAAAAAAATCATCCTTTGGCTGTAGTATCTAACCAATTCCTACAAAAAAGTAGTGTTTAAGGCCCCCATCCAAGAAATAGGTAGCCATACTGAACTTTCTTTTTACCTAGGAGAAGGTCCAAGTCATATATTTCACCTAGAAAAATAACTTCATTACCTAGTTGTACTGGAACCGGTGCTTATTTCTTGTGTTGAAGCTATTCCATTTTGGAAAAAAAATAAAAGGAAGAATAATTGAGGCAGAAGAACAGTAAAAGAAGCATAATTATCTGACTTGGTGGCTAAGGTACCCCTTTTTGAGGATGGTTGAGGTTTCATCTGCTCTTCTGTCACTCTTTAAATGCTTTTCATTAAACAGTTATTTCACTAAAACAAAAAAAATGCCAGAACCTCTCCCCTCCAAAACAGGAAAAGGAACCTGGCATTTCTCTACTTCATGGGGAGTGTTTTCACTATATGAGAACAGATATATCCTCCCTCTTGCAGTCTATCTGTTTACTGCTTTGCATCTTACGAGTGGAAAAATGTTGTCACCTCTGGAAGGAATGAAGTGAATGTTCTGCCTTTTGCTTGTAGCGTGCTGGTGACTGCTTCTCCTCAGGAGATGAGTCAATGATGAAAGTAACCAAACACAGGAGGTTGCTCTTACCTGGAGGCAAAATTGAACATGGCAAGATAGATGAAGCAGCGTGCATCACTGTGGGCCTGTTTTTAGCCCTGGATAAACAGGAGAGAATCATAAAGTAACTAACTACTCTATACCCAGACGATTTTTACAGTTGTGTGACTCTAGTTAGAGGTAATATGTGGTTTTCACTAAAGGTCACAGGATCTAAAAGTCTGAATTGGCAATTAAATTTAAAAAATGTTGCAATGCAATTGTATTCACTTAATGATGATTTTCCGTTCTCTTTGGCAATGAGAGCAAGACACAACTTTTCATGATTGAAAGCAACAGAGGCTACAATTTACAGTCATCTTTGTGCTTCAATACAGAGGGGACAAAGTTTATGTTCTTTGCCTCACATTTTTCTTCATAGGTGCAGGTGGTAAGTTTTGCCACAGAGCACAACTGGGATTCCCTCGACTTTTACGATGGTGCTGACAACAATGCTCCAAGGCTTGGAAGTTATTCAGGTGACTGAGAAGATTTTACAATAAGTGTTTCACAGTTTTAACTCTATTGTAAACATACAGCTCTTTCATGCGTGTGTGTGTGTGTGTTCCTCCTATAATTAACAACAGGTAGTATTCCTTCTGTTTTAATCAGTCATCTCTTAGCAGACTTTCATAAACTTGAATATTTGAAAATGTTAGAAATGAAATAACATTCAGAGGCTCCCAAACTAGATATCTATTAATCTCTTTTTTTGCCCACTCTTATAGCAGAGGCCAAAAATATAGACCTCTAAAAGAGATGCCTCTTGAAATTGTACATGACTAAAGTATGCATTCTTTATCCTTATTTTAGATAAACAAGACAGTTCTGTTTGTGTTACTTTTTCTTGTTTTGTTTTGTTTTCCTTTATTCTACTTCATTCATGTATACAGAATGAGATCACAGACAATAAGATTGTTATCTTGTCTTGTGCTGAAACACAAATAAATAACAACATTTCTAAGAATAGCTCTACCAGATATGTTCAGAGCTGCTTGATATATTTGACTGTTACATTTAAAATTATTCCAGTTACAGGATTTGCTCTTGCTTTTATGAAAACCCTAGTGAATATTTCTTCTGTAGTGGATAAAAGAATGTAATATAAATTTATATTAGACCTTGCTTCCCTGAGTACCTACAGTTGAGGTCTCTGATATTGTGGTGCACTGAAAATGTAATAAAACTTTTATAGGGACAGATATTTGATAGCATCCATGATGACAAAATATGGTGGAATTGGTTATGTGACCTCTCTTTCCCCCCATCCCCATCTTCTCGCCTCCCTTCCCGCCTTTCTCTTTTTCTCTTTCTTTCTTTTTATACATACACACACATCTATTTCAACAATATCTTGATTTCTCTTTTCAGGAACAACCATACCTCCACTTCTCAACAGCACGTCAAATAATCTGTACCTAAATTTTCAGTCTGATATCAGTGTTTCAGCTGCTGGATTTCATCTTGAGTATACAGGTAATGCAGAAATGTTCAATTAATTAAGACCACTTGCTGGTTCCAGTCATTAGGTGTACCTAAACTATATAAAAGAGGAATATTCAGTCCTACTACACATGATGAGCTAATACCATTACTTCCAAGTCATGAGTAAAATCCTAATTTAATTCCAAGTGAACAAGATCAGGCCTGAAACCTGTACTGTAAGGACTGGGAAATTTAGTTTAACTTGCTTGCACCGTTAATTTGGTTTTGCTCTCTGAAAAGCTTTTCTGAACATACAGCAGCTAGGAGTAAATGCAGACATGCTCATGTGGCAATCCTAATCCCAAGTTATAACATATTTATATAATTGGTGCAGGCAAAACCAGCAAACTGATGTAGGAAATTTCAGTTTAACTTCTTTGCCGATTAACAGTTAATTATTGATTCTAGTATTGAAGAAAAATAATAACAAAAAAACCCTGAGGAAAAACTCCCCTGCTTCCCTTTGGACATCTCCCCACACACGTGCTTTTTAGTTCTTGTTCTCCCCAAACACTACACTCTGTTCCTTTGGTGAGACAAGGGCAGTGCAGCAGATCGGGTCAGTGGCCTGTGGTTCCTACAGTCCCCTTAGGGTCCCACCTCTCAGTGCCTGCTCGGGTGGACACTCGGGCTCCAGGCCCTGCTCAGGCAACTGCTCCGGCTGCAGCCTCTGTTCAGTCATGTTCTTCTCTCTGTCCTCCTTCAGTGAGATCTGTCTCCTCTTGCTCTGGCCTTCTTGTTCCTTTTCTTAAGTATGTCTTCACAGGGCCACATCTGGTTGGTACAGAGGCACCCCAGACTCCTCTGGTGGGTGCCGCTGTGCCCTGCAGTGGGGGTCTTGGAGCCGGCTGGATCCGGCTGAACCGGCTGTGTCCGGCTCAGCCCCTGGTCTCTTCCAAAGATGCCACCCCTGCAGCCCCACACCCCACCAGCCCCTGCCAAAATCTGCAAATTATACCCAGTACAATAATATATGTACTATATAGTATGTATTTTATATATATGTGTAGGGGACAAAAATTAGTCACTCTCAGCGAAAATGAGAGAATGAATAAACTGAAAATAGCAGCTGTGCTTCTTAACTAACTGACGAATGCTCACAGGTTGGTGTGATTACAGCAGAATTATTTCAAATGTTTTTTATTAGTGCTGCGTACCTCACGAGCAGAAAAGGCTATAATTACAAATGTACTTTCTGTCTGAATGAGACCGCCTTAGCTGACTGACAGGAATTCTGGCAATTACTAATATTTTGTTGCAGGTTGTTTTGTTTGGGTTTTTTTTTTTCTTCCCAGCTGTGCAGTTCCCTCTGCTCATATTGGTTCTGGTATCTGATCTGCATAATTGTGTCACGGTTATTTCTTGTCAGTTTTCCAGTATGCAAATCCCATGGTCTGGTTGTCTGATTAGCCAGTCAGAGAACATGGCCTTGCAAAATTGCTGCCTGATCGCTTGTCTATAACTAAACATTAATTATAGGTTAGAGTTATCCTGCCATTTCCTTGAAATGCAGATAGTCTCTCAGCTGCTTACAACTTCAG
The DNA here is from genome assembly GCF_947461875.1 of Haliaeetus albicilla. Lineage (NCBI taxonomy): Eukaryota > Metazoa > Chordata > Aves > Accipitriformes > Accipitridae > Haliaeetus > Haliaeetus albicilla. Next base: position 59,696,547 of record NC_091485.1, on the reverse strand, counting down.
AGGGGAAAAAACTGTGGGAAGTTATGAAAATAAAGTAAAATCCAGTGGAAGTGAAAATGCATCTCTGTATTCCTATGTGTCCAAATAACTGAAATGTGTACGGTACTGCCAGTATACAACTTTCACCTCTAATTAAAGAAAGAATTCACAGTACATCGTTTAAAGTATTGGTCCATGCCAAGAACAATAGCTATATATGTGTATATGGGTTTATACAAAGGTGTATGTGTGAATGTGTACAAATGCAATATGTTTTTGGTGTGAATGTATAAACCCACAGTATATGCTGAAAATTTGTGATTCAGGAAATAATATCGATGTCCCTCAGTAGATACCCAGTTAACCAGTAGCTCAGTGAAATACGCTATTTTACAAAACTAATGATTAATTAATTTTTCATGTGCAGGCAATAGAAATATGTGATTAAAACATCATACAGACTTTGAGGTGGAGTAAGGAAATTGCAAAACAATGTCTAAACCTGTAATCTTGGAAACAAATGTAAACTTTAAGGGCAAATATTTTGTGGCAAGTAAAGAATTGTGGTTGGAGAGTAAACTATGATGATTACTGAATTAAGATTTTCTGTGATATGTGATATATTTTCCAAAGATATGCTCTAAAATAAACATAAATTATTTTACATGTGTGGGAATTATTGAAGTAAAATCTATGGTATTCAAAGTACAGAATAGGATTAAGTGAGCATAATATCTCCACAAAATCTGTGGAATACACCATCTCTACATTGTTAATAAGAAAAACAAAATAGAAAATATTTTCAAGATTATCTTGAAGTTTAAAATAGAGGTACATTGTAACTAAATTCCTGTACTGCAAATTGCAAAATAATGAGATGATTTTGTAGAATAATGTGGAAAAATGTAAAGCATTAGGCATCCCTGTTTGTTTACCACTCTCTGGCTCACAACATGGAACTAAAGCATGGTTTCAGAGCATGCAATCTGGATTCTTTTCATGCAAAACTAAATAGGTGTACTTCAACATCTCAGCTAATACCTTCAGCCACTAATAGACAATCAGCCTATAGGACCAGATTAGCTAAAGCTAATAATAATAAAACCCTTTAGTTTAGCGCTTAGTGTGGATATTGAGTCCCAGGCACCAGCTGTTTCAGTCCATAGATCCATGACTATTACTCCCCACTACTTGCTAAGAAAGACATAGTCTCTTTTACCTGTGGATTGGAGGAAAGTTTTATGATTTTTTTTTTTTTTAATCTGTAGCTTAGTATTTTTTTCAAGAAGAGACTGTGGAAAATTCCTCATTGGGCTGAATCGTGAGTTTGATACAGGATGTTAAGCTAAGGGGCAATACTTTCTCATCATTGCTAGGAAGGAAGACAACAGAAACTGTATCTTGTGTATCTTCTGGATTTTTGTCTCGTGCAGTTTTCTGCAACAGAGATACAGGAAATTTTGTCAGGATTCCAGGACTCAAAATACTGCTGTATTGCTACTGAACTTTCTCCAGAAATGCTTTGATCAGAAGAGAGTTTGCTCTCCTCAGTTGTCCTGGTCATCTCTGACTCTCAGACAACACTTCCTGCTCTAAAAGTTGTGATTGTTTTTAGAGATAGTTAGTAAATAGAAAGTAATGGCCACATTTTAATGTCAGTGTTTCCAGTGTTTTCCATTTCACTGGAGCCTGCACTGACAGAGGTCATCATGAGGAGTCAGCTAAATTAAAGTCTTAGTTTTTGAAGTATCAGTGCATGGTTCTCATTGAAAATCAGATCAGAGTTAAATATTTACATTAAGCACTTTTCAAGTGAGTTAGCCATAAACATTTTTTTTCAATATGTAGTGCATCCTCCAATTCTATTTCACGTATTCTAGGAGACACAAGTCCGAGGGGAAGTTCACCCTTCTTGCCAAAATGACTACTTTTTAATCTCAACAACAGTTTTCTGTAAGAAGGTTTCATTTGTTTCATTTCCAATATCTCTTTTCATCCTTTATTTAATAGGTTTTTCACACTGTCCAGTCTGGCTCATCTTTTGAACTGCTACAAAATCCAAATGCACTTTTTTATATAAAAATAAAACAAAACAAAAGGAACTTTATTTGTTGAAGAAATATTTTAAGACCAAGTAACTGATACTTTGTCATAAGGAATTAAGTATTTACATTCCAAAACGGAATAGTGGTCTTATCAATAATCTTTTTTCTGGCATATTTTTACTTCTTTGTTGAATTCTTAAATTCTTATCATATTAATAACATGCAGTTTATGTATTCTAATGGATACCTTAAATATGAAAATATATTGCACTGAAAATATGTTGCATCAACTGAAGAATGTCAACAAAGAGCACCACAGAATGGTTTGTTAAACACTTACATAATGTTTATATGTTTTATGCCACTACAAATATTAATTTAGTCCTCATTTTCTCTATCTAAAGTTTTGCTAATTAGGTAATTGATTGTTCTGTGTAAGTAGTGGTAATATTCTTTGAGATTAGTTGAGTTTCTCAGATTGTCTCATCATAATTTCCATAATACTCAGTATCTATTTAAAATTAGTAAAAAATATGACACACTAATTTTCATTCTAAAATAAAATCCCTAGAAATCTATGTATTTAAATTGTATAATGTATAAGTCTCACATAAATACTAGAACATTTCCATAAAATTACAATAATAACTTTTAAAAATAAAATGGGCTATTCCTTTAAGTCTTGTGTAGTCCCAGAGTGCAATATCCAAAATTTTATTGGTATGTTTTTGTATTTAGAGCCATAGGAGCTGTTGGAGAAGGGCGAGACAGCATCAAATAGCTTCTTTTACTTTATATACAATTCATCTCATCTAAAAATTAGAAGATACTGAAAGTATGTTTTCATGTATGCCTATGTTAAAATCTCTTTTCTTTCTAATGCCACTGGTCGTGAAAGTTTAAAATCTAAGACATTATACTGAGGTAGTAGTATAATGTGGTTCAAGGAACTATTCATGCACCACAAATGAGTCAATAATGAACAGAGTGCAGTTTATGAATACATTTATGATTTCACCTGAATAACTATCATGACACTATAGAGACACAAGTTCTGAAGTAGCCTGTCCTGGTTTCATCTGGCATAGTGTTAATTTTCTTCCTAGTAGCTGCTATAGTGCTGCTATGTTTTAGTTGCTGCTAAGGAGTGGTCAAGGACTCTTCAGCTCCTCATACCATCCTGCCAGTGAGTAGGCTGGGGGGCACAAGAATTTGTGAAGAGACACAGCCAGGACAGCTGACCCCAACTGACCAAAGGGATATTCCATACCGTATGATGTCATGCTCAGTATATAAACTAGGGGAATAGTTTGCCAGGGGCCACTTCTTGGGAACTGGCTGGGCATCGGTCAGCAGGGATGAGCAATTGCATTCTGCATCACTTGTATATTCTAGTATTACAATTATTATTATAATTATATTATTATTATTATTATTATTATTATTATTTTCCCTTCCTTTTCTGTCCTATTAAACTGTCTTTATCTCAACCCATGAATTTTACTTCTTTTCTGATTCTCTCCCCCATCCCACGGTGGGGTGTGAGTAAGCGGCTGCATGGTGCTTAGCTGCCTGCCACGTTAAACCACGACAGTCCTTTTTTGCACTCAATGTGGGGCACAAAGGGTTGAGATAACAACAGATTTGACCAGAGCGTGTTTAAACAAATTTGTTATAAGCATTCGTTATATTGGTTTAATAGTCGCTGGTCACAATGTTGATTTATTTGCTCTCAGAGTTGCTGCAACTTGTTCTCAGAGCTGCGTTATCTGTATACGTTCCCTGTTGTGCTGTTTATCACCTCTGGGACTGGGTTAAGGTTATTGTTTTGATGTACTGTGTAACTCTGGCTTATGATATGATAAAATTGCTAGCCGCGAGACTAATCTGGTATCCGTACTCAGCATTGCTGTCATCTCTGTACTTCAGGAGCCATCTCTCGGAAACTATAAATAATTACACTATTTACCTTTTCTCCCTGGAGAGCCAGTCTGTGGGGGAAACAAGGCAGGACACTTTCCCCTGCTCGTTCACTCTGCCTTTCTCCTTCACATTCCCCCCCCCAGCCCCAATGGAGAGAATGGCTGTGTGGTGGTTAGCTGCCTGCCTTGTTAAACCATGACATAGCCCTCAGCTAGGAAGGCGGCAAACCCTTCTATGCTTCAGTTTGTTGAAAGACATTGTAGGCATTCAAACTGTGCTTTTTTCTAAACTTTATTTTATTAATTGAAGTGAGAACACAATAGGATGAATACTTGTGATCTGGTTTGAGCTGCTAAGATACCTACTCCGAGAAAGGCATTAAAATTATTTCATCTCACTTTGCATGGCCTGAGTATTCACATAGTTAGGTTTTGCATTTCAGCTGAAGGTTCAGTAATTGGAAACTGAAAACTACTAACTCTTTCTTTGACTGTTCAAAATAGATTACAAACACTCATCTGTGTAAGCCAAGTACTGCTTTTTTTGCATTTGTACTTTGTACATGAGCTGGATCACAGTCTAGAACTCTGAAATGTAGAAAGTGGATCTGAGCCTATCGGCCATTTTCAAAATAGATTCTTTGATGTTCTATTAGTATGTATTTTGAGAACAGAAAATAAGAATTTGAAAGATAAAATAATCTGTTATGTATAAATAGGTTGCAGAATACTTGCTTGCATCATTTTGTACATGGCAAATACGGGATCATTATGGGATCAGTTAGTATGTTATCAATATACACAAAAGTATTATTGTCATATACAGAGGAACATTACATCCTCTTCAGTGAACCTGCAGTGGAAAGCCCTGAAATAAATACTAACTTTTTCAAAGTAGCAACATTCCTTTCTGCACCAAGTGATGCAAGCCAGAATTGAATATCATGGAAAACATCTTGTTGATAAATTGTGTAAGTTCCTTAGTACCAAAATGTAAATTAATAATAATAAAAAAATCATAAAGTTAACAGTGACCAAAAGTAATGAGTACAACTGCTTGGTTTGTGGATCTGTATCAGTTATTTCTGATTCCTATTAACAGATACATGCAGTAAAAAAATATGGTTTTTCCCTTCAGTACTGTTCTCAGCAGAGAAAATAAGGACTGCAAGTGCTTTAAGGATTTTTTTCCAATTTAGGATTGAATTATGTTTCATAGCAGGAAGTTTATATTGTCATGGTCCTGAGTTTTATTTGTATGAATAAAATGTAGATTCCAATGATTTTAGTTCAAACAGTGGGGTTTTTTAATATAATTTTATATAAAATTTCATGTGTGCAATACATTTTTAAGAACAGGAATGACAAACTAGATTATCAGTTTAATATCTACTTTCTAAATGCCTGACTTTTTTTTTTTTTTTCCCCTCATTTTACAATAGAGTGTTATTGTATAATTCTGGTAGTGAAAACTATTATTGGTGTACAAAACATGCCTTATAGAGAAAAAATAATGTGCGTACTTTATAAATTCTTTAGAATTTACATTAGCTTTCAGCTTTCATGTAGTATAAAAATACACCATTGTAAGAGTCTTCAAATAATTTTTACTTAATGAAATTTTACATGAAGTGACCAGTTACATTAGTAAGTTTTTAAACATGCAGAGGTTGATAATATATTGAAATAGGGCCATTATTGAATCCCACTACATTTCCCTATTACCCTGTGTACTGATGTTTAGTTGCTTAACAGTCCTAGCTTCACAACTAGTTAGGGTGTAATTCTTTCAGTAGGCAAAGAGAGTAACCAAGCTGCTTATACTTAATGTTACACATATTCTTATATTCCTGGATCTTCCTGGGTAGAGACAATGAAGAAGAATTTATTTATTTCTCTTTTTGATGACCACAAAAAAAGTATACGGTCCCTTGGCAAACTAGCTTCTGTTGCAGCCAGAAATTTGAACTATTAGAGTTATAACTCTATAGCTACTTTATTGAAAATAGCAGATTAGGTAAAATTTGATGTAAATATTTACTCTGTGTGTGTGTGTGTACGTGAATGGAAGAGTAGAGTCAGGCCTGTGAAGGAATGAATGCAGGTGAGCAGTTACACTTTGCACTGTTTTTACTGTGTTTTGTATTTGGTGTGGTATTGGCCAGCATCCCCTGGAACATAGGAGGGAAGATACTGGGAAAGGAAAGTGGAGGTGCTCCCAGTTTGAATTAGGTAGGTTATAGTTAGGAGTGAGGCTGGGGGTAGAAATGAATGAGTCTGAGCCAGGAGACAGTGGAAAATTTAGAGGAGACTTTGAGTTTAGACTTCAGATTGTTGGCAAGTGTTTGTTGCCACCCTGACTATTTCTTTCCTTTTCCTTTTCTCAGGAAAAGTTTTTCTCCTTACATAACAGTTGTTCCAAAATAATATGCCACTTGCTTGTCCACAGACAAACTCCTGGTACACAAGAGCTTCCTAAAACATATCAATACAGCGTGCCTATGTACAGTGTACACAGAAGTTCTATGTGAATCTAAAACCAGATTTTATTCTCCTTAGAATGCCTAAACTTCTAAATTTTTCACAGCTATAGGTTTGGACTCTTGCCCTGAACCACAGACCCCAAGCAACGGGATCAAAATTGGAGACAGATACATGGTTGGAGATGTGGTGTCCTTCCAGTGTGATCAGGGTTATTCTCTTCAGGTGAGCCAAGCTTCCAATGTCAAATGGTGCCTTTTAGTTCTTTAACATGGTTATGTCTGAGTCTGTCAATATGAAATGGACACTGAACTCTTCAGGAGTTGCAGATACGTGATAAGCTTGCAGGACTGGTAGGCTTTTCTGCCAAATATTAAATTAGCAACTATCCAAATATTCTATGAGAAGTGTATGGCTCTGTGCTTCCTCTGCATTAGTGATTATAGGTTGTTATTGATGGCATCTTTGGTATTCATGGCTGAGCTATGCAGTGTTGGCAAATTAAGTTAAAACACTTGATGAGCAATAATCAATAGTTCTCTATGTACAGGAGGAAAAAGAAAGTAACTGAAGAGGGGGAGTAACAACAAACAAAGGGAAAGGAAATTGTTTTTCTCAGTGAATCAGATAGTGCCAGTTATTTTCTTTCAGTAATTTTGGGGGGGGGCATCCAAAAAGGTTTTCAAATACGGGTGTATTCTTGCCAAGAAAATTTACTATGCTGTTGCATTAGCAAAAGGTGTAACTAGGGGCAATGAAGTGATTGTAAACTGTGACTAATTTGCCTCTTTGGGTACTTAGCATATATAGCCAGTAAGAATCTGTCTGCCTACAGGAAAGATCTTGAAAAATATTTTCAAAAATTTGTACAGTTACACTGTAGAACCAAACTCAAAACTGAATATTGTTTCCACTTGAGACACTCCCCAAAAGGACTAAGGTTCCAACTGATAGGTTACTATTTTCAACAGCTATAAAAATTATTTTTTATATTAAAATTTTAGGGTTTTTTTTACAAAAAATATTTTCCTCATTTGTGACTCTGTGGACTCTACAGTCTCCACTTTATCTAGGTCTTTGAGAGCATAAAAAGAGAAAACAGTCACATTACCTATGCAGAGTAAAAAGAAAAGTTTTAAAGGGAAAAAATGTTTAGTATAGAGCACAACATGATTAACTGCTACTGGAGTTATTGATATCTTTGGAGTAAAATAGCAAAAGGATGCTTACCTGCCTTTCTTTCTTCATTAACATCAGTCTGGCCTGTAACACATGTTGATGAGTGTCAGACTAACTAATTGAAGTGAAGTTTTAAAACCGGTAATAATTTCAAACACTTATTTTACATAATTCTGTGAAGACCAAAATAGTGGGGTCATATGTACTACATCAAAGAAAAAAAAAAATAATTACTTTTTTGGACTAAAGAATATTTTTTGAAAAGCTGCAGTTTATGTACTGTGATAGAAACTAAATAAACTTGTCTGCTTCCAGATCTCAGCTGCCATTTGGATTTGTGACCTGTATCTCAGTTTCCCCTTCAACACAGAGTTCCTATGCATGTCTGCAGCTTTCTGGCATTTCAAGAATAACTGAAATGTTCTGTGATTGCAGCTCTGACAATGACTGTTGAAGTTTACTTCTTATGTTGCTTGATTTTGGCTAGTCATTCTTGAGAACAGCCTGTCAATTATATTTTTCTTCTTTGTTTTAATTTGATACTTAAATACAAATATATGAGCAGACAAGCCACAGTAAATAGCTGAAATGAAGAAAATATAAAGAACATTAGAGCATGGACTGTGCAAACACACGTGTAAAACCTCTTCCCTCCATATTGTTTTTCTGGCTTACACATTATGACTTGGCTAGTTCCTTGGTTTTTTTTCTCCTAGCAATGAGCAGATATGCCTACTCGCACTATGGAGAAAGTGTGTTTATTTTTCTTCTAGGAGAGAAAAAGAATGGGTTGCAGATTGATGAATAAACTATTCACAGTTACCCTGAATGATTTAGAGATACTTGGTTCTCTCGAATGCTACAGGCTCAGAATTGATAAGGAGATTTAACATGAAAACCTAACTTTTTTCTTCATATGAAGGTTGAACAAACAGGCTAAAAGCTATTGCATTTTTTCTACTAGGTTAATCTTAAAGTGTATACTATATGATTTTGTATGAAATCCCAAGCAGAGTTTTCTGCTAAGATTTTTCATTTTCATTTGCTGTCTCTGGAAGACAATTAGAATTACATGAGGCTGATGAACAACACAGAAGGTCACTGGTGGGTCTTGGAACTTAGCTGTAACAGATTGCCTTGAAATCATAACACTTCATCTGTTGTAAAGGGACACATGTTGTAAAGAGATTCCTTAAATATCTCAGCTTTTGCCAACTTAAGCAACTGTTTCAGGGGTGAGGGTAAAGACTGCATTTAGAATAGGTATTATGAATTTAAGATGTAAAGTCAGTACTGTATAATGTGTGTAGTTTGTATCTTTTTATCATGTTCCACAAATTATGCAAATCAATACTATGTAAACATTGCTTCAATTAGACCTTTAGTTTCTAGACCCTTGGTTTATACTAAAGCTGGTATTATAGAATTCAGCTAGATACTGTTATACTGTTAGAAATAACATTAAGGGCATAGACACAATTCTCAAGTGGGCTAACAGTCACATAGTTAAGATTACAGTCTGCTCATATTGAAGGTATGATACAATTCACAGTGTACAATATAAATGTTATACCTTGTTGGTTTTATATATTTTGATGATGTTTTAAATTATAAATTATTTTTGTTGAGATACTAATGATGTGCCATATATTGTATATTTTTCGTTATATTAATTAGCAAATATTGTGTCATTTTAGGGACATTCACATATCACCTGTATGCCCGGACCAGTAAGAAGATGGAATTATCCGATTCCAATATGTTTAGGTATGTTCTGCATACATAAGCTTTCTTAAATATGACAGAATGAGAAAGCCAGAGAACTCAAAAATAAGAGCTACATATAGGGGAAACAACAGGGAGAACTAGAAGAACTTAATTAAAAGTGAAAATGGTCAAATGAAGCTGAAGATTTTCAAAGTATACTTGGCACTTTTTTGGCAAAGCTTTTCTGAAATGTCCAGTCAACAGAAGAAAGGATGAAATATGTTCTAGTCAGAATCTATCATCTATTCGCTATCAGTGATGAGACCTCCAGAGACCCTTGCAAACATAGTTATTTATGAATCATTTCCACAGCAGAGTGATGACTATTATAGAAAACGCTAAATAGAAATAGCATTACATTTTCATCTTTAATAAGTTCAACATAAGGCATGTCTCCCCAATTTAAGAAGATACATTATTTTTTCAAATTACACTATATACATGATCATATTAATATTATTGGAAGAAGCACTGGAATCCTGCCAGAGGCCCAAATGAAACATCTGAAGTGCATTTAAATATATTCTCTTTATATGGTGAATAAATGTGAGGGATGTAAAACTCCTTCTATTTGCATTCTCTTTCACCAAATAAAAATGCTTTTTTGTTTGGGTTCCCTAACAGTAAAAATTATCTGTATTTGTAATCTTGAATGTATGGAAAGTAGGATACTACAGATCTCATTAAAGATTTTGTACTTGGCTTTTCTTCAAGACAGATTATATATCCTCTTGAGCTGATTCACATAATCCTGTTCTTAATCCTGTGAGGTCTTAAAAACCTCCTGTGAGGTACTGAGCTCCCTCAGCTTAGAATTTATAAATATTCAACAAGATGCAGATAGTTGTAAGAATTTTTTCAGGAGTTAGTCTTCAGTTTCCATCATTATGCATTAACATATGTATAGGAAATCTGATATGATAATTGCACTGCTCTATGGTAAAATCTGAAGGCAAAGATGCTGTGCTGAAATTTTAGGGGGGTTTATTTTCCTTTTTTTCCCTTCTTTTTTGCAAGTAATGATTTTTAATTGTCTTTCAAAGGATGTAGCAACTGTTAATTGGACAAAACTGTTAAACATAATTTTATTTACCATAATTAACATCTTCAAATCTAATATTGAAGTGTAAGTTACTTTATTCACTGATGTCATGCCTGAAAAAAATTAAAATTAAGTTCAAATACAGATATAGTTAAATTTCTGGAAATATGTGTTTGTGTACATTTCCTAAATCTGTTTATTGTACCTTGTTTTTAGAACAGCAGGATACAAATGCAGTTTTTAAAAGACCTCTTGAAATTCTTTGAGTACAGAATCTTTTAAAAATAGATTATTATCTTATATTATTCAGATGCTCCTTTACAAACTAACGTGGAATTGTGCCAATGTTGCTATGAGCTGATGTGTGCCGCTTGCCTGTTCATAAAGGTGGTTCACACAGACAGAGTGCAGAGTAAACATCTGTTCTCTTTTCAGGTGCATGTGTCCCCCAAATTAAAGACTACTCCATTCAGAATAGATACATGTGTTTAAAGCACCCACCTATAAATTACTTTATTACAGGTATTTAGTGGTAAAGGAAAGTTTGTGTATTTTTTGAAACATAAGCCTAGTTATTACATTATTAATGTTGGAAGGATGTTCAATGTTCTGGATTAATTTTTTAGCTCATTCTACTCCTCTGAAAAATGTCTTTGCGTTTTTTTTCAGCACAATGTGGTGGTGGCATGTCGGACTTCAGCGGCGTGATCCTCAGCCCTGGGTTTCCTGGCAACTACCCTAGCAGTTTGGATTGCACATGGACAATAAAACTGCCTATTGGTTTTGGTATGTGTTCTTTCGTGGATTAAATTTGTTGGTTTTTTTATGGATTCAAAAAACTGAACATAGATTTTAAAATAGTGTGAATATTTATTCTGGCAAAAAAAAGAATTATAATTCATTTAAAGAAGTTATCAAATCTTAAAAGAAAGATCTAGAATAGAAAAGCTACAAGGTTCTTGGTTTTTCTTTTAACATACAGTACAATTTTCTGATAAAGATACATCCTCTTTATCCAGGTGTCTCATGAAGACATTGAATAGTATAAGCACCCATATCAACCCACAGAGTATTGTATTTGTTAGTGGCTAGCAAATGGACGTTGAATGACTCGTTATCACTCTTGGAGCCTTGAAGTTCCATTAATTTTTAACCTACTTCCTCTCCATTTATCAAGTTCATATATGTTCAACTTCCAGATGAGAACACTATAGAAGACTTGAGTCAAAAGTCATAGCAGAGTGAGAGTCCATTATATCCACAGTTCTCCCTTTTTCAGTTTAATCATAGAAGGAAATAATGCTTGATCAGTGTTGATTTTCTGTTAGTAAATCCATGTTGACTACTCCTGAGTCCCTTTTTATCTTTTATGTGTTTGGAAATTGCCTCCAATTAGCCAAGTTCCATAATCTTTCCATGGACTGCAGTGAACCTGCAACTGCCATTGCCCAGGTCCTCTTTCTTGTCTTAAAAGTGGATATATCTTCAGACTTTTTCTGGTCACCAGAGCTTCTCGCATTCACTATGATTTTGCATAAGTAATATCAGCATTTCAGTTACACTAGCTAACCCCTTGAGCAACTTTCGGTGGATCTTATATATCTATCATTGCAAAATCTTTATTCAAAGTTGGCCAATACAGTTGTGCTATCTAATTTTTTATACTTGTGGCACTTTTGTAGGAGCACATGTGCTTGGACTTTTTTTCTTTATATACTGGTTGAATGGCAAGCTGTTTTTTCAGACACGCCTTACTGTTTTCTATTTTATACTTGCCATCTTCTGTCAACTTTACTTGATGATACAGAATTTCTGCGTCTTCCACAGTAACTCAATGTGACATCCCAAGTAGTTTTCCCTTCTGCATCTGTCCAGATTCTTTCTCTCTTCTTTTTAAAATCACTTCTATGATCTTTTTGATTATAAGTCTCGGGATCCTGGTTCACCTATCATTTAAAGGAAAGACAGTTGTTGTGCATGGTTTGTTTAAACTGAGTAATATTAGACATTCAGTAACATTGACTTAACAGACTCTATCTGTGGGAAGTACATTATGTCAGGATAGGGATTTCCATATAGAACCTAATTGTTTGCATTTTGTTCAAGTCACAATATTCAAGTCAATAATTTATTTTTCTGTATTAGCATTTTACAGAAGTAGCATTGATACTTTAATTCTGCCATTACATGAATTTTAGACAGCTTGACATGACAGCTTCTAATGTTTTGTCATGAGTCATAATGCTGTCTAGAATCTTCAGATCCCATGCAGATCCATGCTAGTTTTCCAGTTCATGTACAGGAAAACTAAATGCTCCCTTTTCTATACTAAAATTGCACAGATTGAAATGTGCTCGACATTTTCAACCATTTCTAAACAGGATATGATTAAAATTTAATTGGAAATTAAAGTATAAGTTCATTGTAAAAATGAAAAAAATGACATTGAAAAATTGATGGCTAAAACTGGTTTTAGCGATGCTGTGGTTCTAGTCCAGTGGAGGTACATACATCTAACTCTTCTGAGTAGTAAACAGAAAATCTCAGAAACACCATCATGGGAACTTCCTATGGGCTTTCACTTGTTTAAGTACTTCTAACAAGATTTTTTCCTGGTTAAAATTTACAGATCATAAGCTTTTCCACTTTATGTTAGCTAATGGTGTAATCTAAACCAATGACACAATGTTAATTTCAATCAACGTACAAGGTTGCTTTACATGGTTTGTTGCTATTCTTTATGAGATTAATGGTTAGATATTATATAAATATATGAAATACTCATTCATGAGGGATGTCCAAACTGTGAAAAGCCATAGAAAAAGCCAGTCTAACAAGCAGAAGTCTGAGACAGACCAGGTGCTACAGGCTGACCAAAGGATTAATACTTTGGAAGACTGATATGGTTCAGGAACTCATAGTGAAAGGCAGTAGAATACAGAGAGCAGAAGGATGGGCAAAAATATATTAGAGCTGGTTTTGTATCGAACGAAGTGGGTGAAAGAGAAAAAAATTACACAGCGTGAGTTGGCAGTTATTAATGACAGCTTAACCTTTGGACAAGTGTTTGGTTCACAGAATCAAATAAAAGGCCAAGCCTACAAATGTCATGGATAGAGAAAGAGCAAAGTTTGGATATAACTGGATTCTCTGTGTAGGAAATACCTGGGAGGCTGGCAAAGTCAAAGAATGACACTTAAAGCAGAAACTTTCTTTTGACATATAGACTATCTTCAGGTAAAGAGAGACAGAAATTATCAAGGTAACAGTAATTTAATTATGCACCAACCTTTTTTCCTGTAGTGTATGAAATGTTACATGCTTCAGAAAACCATTCATAAACTTTACATGGTATCTGGGGAGAAAGCTCTAAAAGACTGTGGCAAACACTATTTAGCTATTACAGTTTAGGAGTTACAAAATTATTCATGACTTTTCAATAATTAATCTGACATGATATCTTTTCCTTTCAATTTTATATGAAATCATGTTGATTGTCTTTGCCAGAAACACCGGTGGGACTCAGTCATCTTCTTAATGAAGATACTCCATTATCATTCCATAGTTGCACTAACTCCAGATAAAATACAAATTCTACTCTGTTTTAACTTATATAAAAATATGTATGAACAGGAAAATGTTTAAAGACTCCTATAACCACTCAGCTGCTGAGCATTTTCTTCTTGTCCTGCCATATAATCATTGTAATACATCATCTGGTTAGGAGAGGGACTTGCTAATGGATAGTAAGCTACCTTCCTGTTCCTTACTGAATTAAATAATCAGAAATTTCTGTTGGCAAGATCATCATATGATGGAGTATGTGTATGAACTGCATGTTTAGTGGGAGAGGTACTGATGAATGATGGCTAGATGATATAATTTACATTTTTTTGACTCAAAAATAATATGTATGTTAAGGGATGTAAGGCATGCAGCCACCTCCTCCAGCCACTCCAGCCCAGGACCCTCCTGCCCAGCCACTGGAGCCCAGCCTGGTGCCCAGGGACATAAGGTCTCTGCCCAGGCTGAGGGACATGGCGGCCACTTTCCCATGTGCAGATTCAAACAGTAATGAAGCTGAGCACAGACACACACACTGACCTGGATGGTCACTCAGACTGCCAACAGGAGGTGCTGTCTTCAACAGCACCTACATACAGGACTCAAATAAAACACAAGCATAGGCAGCCAAGTCCCCTCCTCTGCTTGGGCTGGCGGAGAAAGAAGGTCACTAGTGCAGGCACACACAAAACACTCTCCAGGTTCACAAGCACACACACGTTTTCAGATCCCTTGATTGTCTGCCTGGCACCCCTGTCTGGATTTCAGGCCCTCTTACTTGCTTCAAGGGTTCCCTACTCACTGGCTGGTCCAGTTTGAAGTTTTTTAGCAGATGACACATGAGCACCCACACCGGCACTAGGGAAGATATAGACACTTGCCCTCCCAGCAGCCAGCACCAGGCGTATGGGCTGTGACCCACCATCCCGCTCCAGCTGCCACCACTGAGCTCCTTACTCACCTCACTCACACTAGTCTCCCCAGTAACTGGTTTTGAGAACACGCACCATTCCCACCCCAGTGGCTGGAAGTTAAAGACCCTTGCACTCACTTCAGGCCAGGGGCACCAACACCGCTGCTCAGACTCCAGTAGCTGGCACTTAGTCCATTCAAACTGGTACCCCCCTTAGCTGACATTCTGGGCACAAGGTCTGTAGAATCATAGAATAGTTTGAGTTGGAAGGGACCTTTAAAGGTCATCTAGTCCAACCCCCCTGAAATGAGCAGGGACACCTTCAACTACATCAGGTTGCTCAGAACCCCGCTAGGACCCTCCCTAGATCCAGAGAGCTATGGCCTTTAACTCGCCCCAGTAGCTGACCACAGGCAGCAGGGTGCCCACACCCCTGCTCTGACTCCAGTAGCTGGGACCAATTTTCACCCTCCCACACACACAGAGGTCTCACCAGTAACTGGCACTGAGACCCGCCCACTCACTCCAGTAGCTAGCACTACAGGCCAGGGGCACCCACGACCCTGGTCTGACTCCAGCAGCTGGCACCAAATTCTACTCACAGGTACGGATCTCACCGGTAGCTGGCACTTAGTCCTTGCAGCACATATGCACACAGGATAGAGAGTGAGATTACACAGAGAGATAGTTGAGAAAAGATTTAATAAGATATGAGATGGTAGGACAGACTGGTGATCAGGTACAGGGCTTAGCCAGAAAAATGTACTGACCTGCCCCATTTTACACGCAACCAGACCCTTTCATGCCCTTTTCTGTCTACCTCCATCTTTGTTCCTCCCTGCTCCCCTTTCCGCTGCGCGTCCCCTCAGGAGTTTGTATAAGTCTACCAATTCCTGCACCCCTCCCAGTACGACATACCCCTGGTTTACGATCTTATCAGTTGCAAAGTCCAGGTTGATCTTCCTGGAAATTGTGCCTGTAGTTTCTTGACAGCCCATCAATGTGACTGACAAGGTTTGTTTCTTGTCATTTGCTCCACGTTTGCTTTGTCAGGTCTGTGTCTTTGTATATTTTGGTTTCTGGTTTTCCCCTTTTCCACTGGTTTCCCAATGTAAATTCCCTGATCAGATGACCTCACTGGAATAAACATTTTCACACTCTCACTTGACCTCATCAGTTAGTGTGATTGACCAGGTTTGGTTTTCATCACATCCTCCTTCAGGTTGGTGTCCCTCTATCTTCCTCCTTTTCTTATTTTACCTTGCTTAATTGAAAAATGTCCTTGACCAGATACCCTTAAAGGAGCAAACACTGTCATTCTACATACCCTTACAATATATGTGATACATATTATGTGCAAAATTTTTACTGTGCCTCGTTATTTTTTATATATATATATTAATATATATAAGCTGAGAAATCAGTTTATGTGCAACTGAAATGCAGCTATCTCTGGGGTAGAATTCTGTCACTAGATTTTTTTAGGTGTGGCACAAAAAGCATGTTTTCTTTTAATAGAACTAGAGACTATTTTATGCAATTGAAAACAGGAAAGCTTTAACTAAAATGAATGTATTCAATGTTCAGAACTGAAATTTGCCCTAAATGCACAAACAACAAACTTTGCCAAAAAGCGGCATAAAATACACTACAGTTCAATGCCTTAGATCATGTTAGTATTTCAGTGTTAGCATTTCTTAGCTTGCCAGCCTCTCAGAATTAGTAATGCATGAGGAGAAAGAATGCTTCAAACTGAATTCCATGGACTGCATCAAGGAGCGTAACACATGCATTTCCACTAGTTACATTATTTTCTGATATTAACAGTGTAAAATGTACATACTTTATTCTCCTTCCTGGTATTGATACTAGTGGCTTTTATTTACTGACGATGTTTTTCAGGTGTCCATTTGCAGTTTGTGAATTTCTCAACGGAGACCATACATGATTATTTAGAAGTTAGGAGTGGATCTACAGAAACTAGCACTGTTATTGGGAGACTAAGTGGCCCTCAGCTACCAGCCTCTTTGTTCAGCACAACTCATGAAACCAGCTTATACTTTCACAGCGATTACTCACAGAACAAACAAGGATTTCATATTGTATATCAAGGTGAGATTTTGACATTCTTATGTGAGAATAGGGTGGCTGTTGAAGGTTATTTCTTTTTTTGGCATTTCTAAAAGATAAACATGAAATAAAAGATTTTGTGTGTTGCAAACCGAAGTGTTATGCATCAAGATCAAACAGAAGAATGCAGAAAATTAAGATGAAAAAGGAAAAATAATTGCATATGCTCTTTAAAAAGCAGTTCAAATGTAGGCAAACAGATAATTTCCCATATCTGAATTTGGTTGGCATATTAATTTACATTGCCTGGCTTTACAAAGTAAGCATCTCTATTGTTTAATCTTTGTAAGCATATGGGAATCTCACTTTTGTGTCTTGGGTTCTGGAAGGGGAAGAACTAAATATTTTTTTAGAGTACTGGATCCATGTAGGCTAGTACAGAATAATGCCAACTCAGAAATCTCCAAATCGATTTTATTTCCTAGTTGGCAATAGCGCTGGAAGCTTCTTGTTCTGTTGTACCCAAGTAGGTCATGCTGAGCTGGTGAAGACTGCAAGATCATAATTCTATTTATATAATTGCAGATTCATTTAAAAGGGGCTAGATCATCACTGTTCACAATAAAAGGTCAAATGTATATTTTAAACTATACCTGTTTTCATGATAACATCGAAGGATGATTTAAAGAGTTTTTACTTTAGAGCAGTCTCCTATTATTCTTTCAAAGGTAACAAGTCCAAGTTGACTTGAACTCTATGTAACATTCTGGAAGTGATCCACTGTAAAAAGTGTTAGCTTTTAAAGAAAAAGTCAGTTTATGACTTAAATTGGATGCTAAGATTTTATTCACTTATTATTTGGAATATGATACAATTTGTAGGAGTAAGGGAACTTTAAAAACTACTGCTAAGAGAGCAGTAAAAGACTTGTTCATTCCCAGTTCTGTGATAAGAAGTCAATGTTTCAAATCTTCTTGGAAAAGATGTGAGAGGCTTATTTTCAAATCTTACTTGTTTGCTATCAAATCTTTGATATTCATAGTTCGTTACAGAGCCTTTTAATTCTTCTGAGAAAACCAAGTAAAATTATAGACAGGTTTATTTCTCCTCTTCCTTAAAAATAATGTAAAAACAGAAAACCCCTTGTCATGGTTTAACCCCAGTCAGCAACTAAGCACCACGCAGCTGCTCACTCACTTCCCTCTCCACCCAGTGGGATGGGGGAGAAAATTGGGAAAAGAAGTAAAACTTGTGGGTTGAGATAAGATCGGTTTGATAGAACAGAAAAGAAGAGACTAATAATGATAACACTAATCAAATGACAATAGTAATAATTAAAGAATTAGAATATACGAGTGATGCACAATGCAATTGCTCACCACTCGCTGACTGACGCCCAGTTAGTCCCCGAGTGGTGATCCCCCCGCTCCTCCCCACCCCAGTTTATATACTGGGCATGACATCACATGGTATGGAATACCCTGTTGGCCAGTTTGGGTCGGCTGCCCTGGCTGTGTCCCCTCCCAACTTCTTGTGCCCCTCCAGCTTTCTTGCTGGATGGGCATCAGAAGCTGAAAAATCCTTGACTTAATCTAAATGCTACTTAGCAACAACTGAAAACATCAGTGTGTTATCAACATCCTTCTTATCCCTAACTCAAAAACATAGCACTGTACCAGCTACTAGGAAGACAATTAAGTCTATCCCAGCTGAAACCAGGACACCCCTATTGGATCAGAAAACAGCTCCATCTAGCTCGGTACGGTATTTCCAAATGGCAAAAAGGAATGCTACTTAGCAGCACAGAAGCCTAGCTAGTTTCTTTTGTAGTTTTCCAGCATCCACAGTTGTTAGACTTAATTCTATTAATGTGCGATTTGATGGCATTTTCGCATTCAGACTTTCCACTGTCTTCATGATATTTGTTAACATCTGTCCATATCAACCCCAATCTTTTTCCCAAGAAGCCATGTTTAGCCATGTGGTCAGTAATGTTATTCGTTATTATAGGCTGTATCATATTACCATGTATAGAAGTCAGACTCACTGATCTGTAATTTCAAGGATCCCTCTAAAGATAGATGTGAATTACATTGGGAAATCACCACTCCTCTAGATCAGATCTTGAAATTATATGATACGTATCTTGGTTCAGCAGCTATTCTGGGTGAAAGCCATCTGCTCCTGGTCCTTTGTCTTACCTATTTAGTGTAGTACTTTTGTATTTACTTCAAGTTGATCTAGTGCTTTATACCTGCATAATACAAGCACTGCATCTGGTTTGAAAATCTCTACACCATCTTCAGCAGTAAAGATAGATACAAAGAAGGTATTGAGTTTTTCTCTTGTAGCATCCTAATCCATAAAAGTCCCTTTTTTCTCATTTGTCATGAACTGTCCCACCAGTTCCCTAGCTGACTTCTTGCTTCTGATGTTGTCAAATAATTTTTTTATGATCAGCTGAGTCATCTTCTGCAAGACATTTTTCAAATTATTTTTGCTCTCTTTATTTTCTATTTAAATTTGACCTGCTATGTTTTATGATTTTTTGGAAAGGCAGACTTCCATTATTTAGATGCCAGTCTTTTCCCTATTGCAGCTTCTTTAACTTCCTACTAAGTCACACAGGCATTTTTCTGAACCACCTTAGTGTTTTTTTATTCTGAAGTGTAGAACATGTTTTACCTGGTCTTTTAAAGTAGTGTCAATTAGCAGATTCTAATCTGCATTACCTCATTTTTGTATAATTTCCTTTCTAGAAAATTGAATATCTCTGTGCTAGGTTTATTTTACTTGCTCCCTCCCAGTACAATCAAACCGCATTATGACTGCTATTATTGAGCAGCTCTCCCATGAAAACTTCTCGAACTAAGGCTTGAGTACCAAGCTTGTTCAAATCTAAAATAACATATTTTCTTGTGGGCTTTGCAACTGCTTGTTCTAGGGAACAGTTATTTCCTGCATTCAAAATTTATTTCTTCAAGTCATCCTGGTAAGGTGGATATTTGGGTAGTCTGTTACTACTACCTGTTGTATATTTGTAGGTTCTCTAATTTTACTTAAGACGTCCTGTTCACTATCATTTTCCTGTTTAAACGTCTGTAGAAGCAGCTCAGTACTACTTACATTTCTCGAGGTTTAATTTCCATCTATGAGTATTCTGTAGTGCTTCTTTTTTTCCGGTAGTATTTTTCTTCTATGGCTCTTAATATAATTTGTAAACAACAGTGCTGCTCTCCCACCTGGAAGTCTCTGCCGTCTCAGTCTTGGAAAGGTGGTCACTTGGCAACACTGCATCCTGCTGCTCTATGCCATGCCTTTCACTTCAGGGCTCTTGGTTGGTTTAAGCATTCTAGATCCTACCTCCTGTGTTTTAGGCTCCTATAGTGGTGTGAAAGGGCTTCTTATTTTGGCCCTTGTTCTGTTCCTTGATACTGTATGCATCACTCAACATGCGGTGTAGGCTACCTGATTTGCTTTTCCTATTTATTGTAATTCTGCTGTTTGTCATTCTCCTGCACTTTTTTTAGAGGTGCATTGGCTGTTAACCTCCTCCCTGTCATGGCATCACATCAGTCTTCTGTACCTGTTAGTTTTTTCCCATGCTTCTAGTTTAGATACTGTTCTGCAGTCTTTTTAATTTTCATTGTCAGCAGCTAGGATCCATTTTGATTAGGGTGTACTTAGGGTGCACTTGGAAGCAATTTGTAGTCTTAAAGAGACAGAAGTGGCCTAACTTTTTGAAGATCTAAGCAGAGAAAACACAAAGTCTAAATTCCTTTCTACTCTCTTCTTCTCTAGTGCACTAGTCCTGTACTTACTAAAATTAAAAGATAAAATTAAGGGGCTAGTCTCATTTTTTGCCTTCATGGACCCTGTTCTAAAAACCTGTAGGGTAGGGTGTTGGGTATTTTTTTGTTTACACACACACACACACACAGAGACTTGTTATCAAAGTGTAAAGAACATAAGATCATTTAAACTTTGGTTGTAGTATCATGTTCTCCTTATGAGGTTTGGAATTGGAAACTAATTTTTATGCATATTTCCAGAATTGCTGTGGGAATATTTCACTGTGATTCTCCTGGTGTAAGACCAATTATTTTGACTGTCACTGAGATGGAATTTAAGACATACGGGATGTCCATGATTTTTTAATTTTATTCTAATGAAAAGCTTTTATTTTTTAAGTAATTGGAATTTGTATTTTGCTTATTTTTTCCCCATTATTATTATTTATTTACTTCAGCATATCAGTTACAAAGCTGTCCTGACCCTCGACCATTTCGTAATGGTTTTGTTATCGGGAATGACTTTACTGTGGGACAAACAATTTCATTTGAGTGTTTTCCTGGCTACACATTAATTGGAAATTCAGCTCTGACTTGTCTTCATGGCATCAGCCGTAACTGGAATCATCCTCTCCCCAGATGTGAAGGTATGTTCTGAGTGACCCATGAACCCTTCATTATTTGTAAGACTTCCTAAGGACTATTAACTGAAATCATTTCAGCTTTTCAATTTATAGAGACATCTGTTTTTATTTTGTGGTCTTTGCAGAGGAAGTATTCAATTTTGCACATGAATATTTTTGCAGAGATACTGAAACATTTCATGGAAATGTGAATTCTCTGGAAACTTCTCTGAGCTAATACGTTTATTTTTGGAAAGTTAAGCTTAAGGTCTGGAGTGTAGAGACCTGTGCTGCTTTTTAGTCTAGGTGGTGCTACGGAGTAAAAGCTCTGCACTTAATCAAGAAAAAAGAATAAAAAATTCAGTTCCCCAACTCTGGCCACTTATGTTCTGTCTCATCAGTTAGAAAGAAATGTCAAAGGTGGCATAAAGTGCAGTTGTCCTGTGGTCAATGCTGTGTGAAGTCCTTGCTACATATATTTTTTGTGAATGGAAATTTTTTTTAAATTATATTTTTTAACCTTTTACATTTTTTTACACTGATATGTTTGCAGAAGGTAAGCAGATTCAAGGAACTGTGGCTTGTACATAGCTGAAATTTTAAGGAGACAGAATGAATGTATATGAAGTTTCTGTAATGGTGTTTATCTTATCCCTACCTATGCTGAAAGTAACCTGTACCTAAGCAGCAGGCCAAAGAGGGTCAGTCATCCAGTGTTATCAGACTCTGAAACAGACAAAGATGGATGTTTTGGTAACACAGAAATCTCTTTGAGAAATATCTGTGCACCGCAAAATCTGTTTGTGGAACTGAGGGCTGAATTTTCTTCCATATGAAATAATCACTTTCTTTTGGAACCTCCAGGTTTGTCACAATTATGGCAACATTCAGACAGCAATGTTAGATTCCTGGAAGAACATAGACACAGTGAAGATACTTCATATTCAAAACTGTCATCCCCAAATCCTACACTCCTGGGACCGCAAGATCTAAATGCAGTTAGCAATTAAGTTATTGACTGTAAAGTTCTCTGTATGTCTAGACACGGGTTTCCACAAAGATGAGATCTGTACGAGGTGTTGGATGCCAACTTTCATATGCCGTGAAGACCCTCCACAGTTTCAGGAGGGGTATTCAGGACCTGAGTTAAAGGCCTAACTTCCCTCTATATTGAATGGTAAAAGCTCGGCATTAAGAATGTGATCCTCAATACCAAGCAAGTTGAAGAGGAATGCCTGGGGGAAAAAAAAAAAAAAGCCACATTCTTTTCTGGATTTTTGCATTATATTGTGAATCATCTACCTAAATTTAGATACTTAAATTAGAAGCCTCATTACTCAGAATTCCTTCTGGAGTCAGTGAGCCACTGGCATTTCTGGGTGATGTGGTAGCTAAATTAAGACATATCTGATACTGAATTCAGAAGGAGAAGCCTTATCATATAAAAGACGGATGACACCTACACTGTCTTTTGAAAGGGGAAGAAGTTAATTCATCACAATTAAGTTTCAACCCCCATTTTCTGCATCCTGAAGGAATAGTAATGGTTCATGTCTTAACTGCTAAACAGCTTAGCTTTTCCCTATTACTTAGTTTTAGCTGTATTTTCTGTGCCCCAGAATCAAGACAAATAATTTACTGAATTTAGTGATTCTGTTTCTTTGAATTACCTCATTGGAACCAAGAATTTAATTAGTAAATTCTAAGATGTGCAGAGTATGTTGCTGTTCTGAGTATCACTTTTGATGAAGTTCCAGACAGTGGCTGGAAGTTCTTTGTTTCTACTTCATGTGGTATGAAAAGATGCAGATAAAAAAATCAACCTAATTGATAATGGAGATCTAACATGTGCTGTGCTGCTTGATTACTGCCAATGTTACTCAGCTCCCAGAGAAATTTCTTAAATTACAGGGGGTTTTGTGCAGTTATTTACTGTGGTATTTTTAGTAAAGAGTTTTTGACATTTTTATATGCTACTGATGGTTTTGATTTTTTTTCTTTATTGTTGAAGGAAAAAGATAATTAGGTATCTTCTAGTTGCACTTGGTTTGATTTGAGATAAAGTGCTTGTGTTCAAAAGCATTAAAATAAAGTGGACTTTTTTGTATACGCCTAGTGCCAGAAATGTAGGTATGTTTTAAATTTGTATTTGCTTTAATATCTTTATTGTAAGGCAGTATATACTGAGGTTTGTTAATGCCTCAGACTTCTTGAAGCAGACAGTCTGAATCAAATATCTCTAAACGGGGTTCCTGTTTAAACATTTTTGTTCTCTTCTCCTTGCATCCTCATGCACCTAAAATCCCTCTAACCTGTGCTCAGCACCATCTAATACTCTCTGACCCTTCTTAACTCATGTCCCTCACTTTCATCCTTTCAGAATCTATTCCCTCTCCTTTTCCGAGAAATCTCACTGTCTGACAGTCATCAGCCCATGTCTTCACTCCCCTAAGACCCTGCTGCAAAATCAATTCTGTCTGCAGTGTTCAAAAACCCTTGAGACTTTGAAGCTAAAAGCTGAAGACAATCAGTATACCAGCTGTTGAGTCTGAATGGATGAGGTGTGACTATGAAAGTCTCCTTACCCTACAGCTCCTCACCAAAGTATATGTATAAACCATAACACATGCTTTACCTAAATACAAACAATGCATAATTCCTATATGTCAAACCTATATTTCCAACAACCTGCTCTCTGGTTCTTAAGCATATTTTAGGGAATCTGAGTTGCCATTACATGTCCATTTGGGGTGGAGTGGAGAGGAATGTGTGCAAAATAAAGCAAATTATACCATTTTAGGCTTTGCTTACTTATCCAGAACTAGGCTTCTAAAACATAATTTCCCTTCTGTAATAACAGGGTGGTGTCATATTCAACATGCATCTGAAACCTCTGTGGAGAAAAGTGTACAGTTTGGACAAATAGTTTTCCTGAAGGTAGTAGTTATGAAAGTCCAAAAGCTGTATGGTCAGTCTTGCACTGTATAATGTCTAAAATTAGTGCACTTCAACAAGAATTACAGGAAGGATTCTTACTTTGTCTACCATAATTTATCTGAGGAAATGCAAAATTGCTATTCATACTGTTGCACACAATATTTTCATTTTCAAATTCCCCTCTAATTTTCCCACACACATCCTGCATCAATTTAGCATATCTCTTCTCTCGCCTGATAATTTTGTTTGGATACCTTCTTGTGACAATAAATGAAAGCAATTAATGTGTTTCACTGCTAATTTGTAGCTGGTGTTTACACAAAGCCATAACAAAATGGTTTTCAATTATGCAGGGAATAATTTAATCCAGTGTCTAAATATTACTTTAGTTACAGTTCTGATAGCATTTCTGACATCAGAATTACTTTTTTTTTCTTTTAGGTTTGACCAATAATATCAAAATAGACTTCGGACTCTGCAAATATCTCAGTAAAATCTATTTTCTATAAACAGCAATGGTTTTACATAATCTAGTTATAGCATACCAAACACGTTCAAAAGTATGGCTTTTACATGGTTTAAGAAGAATGTGAGAAGCTTCTAATATTTTTTAAAAACAAATGTCTTTTTTATAGCCCTCTGTGGAGGAAATATAACTGCAATGAATGGCACCATATACTCTCCAGGATACCCTGATGAGTATCCAAACTTTCAAGACTGCTTCTGGCTTGTAAGGGTACCACCTGGGAATGGAATCTATATCAATTTCACAGTTCTCCAAACAGAACCAATATATGATTTCATAACTGTCTGGTAAGAAAACACTTGTGGCATTTATTTAATCTTCATGTGACATAATGCAACAAAGTATGAATTAAAAAGAGTGTATTTGTGATTTCTCCCTTGACACTGGTGTTCTGTCTAGGGGAAATGAGTGATTTGCACTAATCTGTGTTTTCCAATGTACCGTTCCCTCTAGATAGCACTGGACATGAAGTTTCATAGTCCTTGTCTTAAGAATTCAAAGACAATAATAGTGTGCCTCAGTTTCTCGATGAAGAAGAGCGTTCAGAAGTAGGCTATGACAGCTTATCAACAACCAAGAGAAGTAATACTTAAGAAAGGAGTGATAATAAGCAGTTGCAGCTGTGTATTACAATGTTTAGAGTGTTAATACAAGAAACTACAGCAACACTTTCTTCATTTCTTCCAGGCTGGCTTCTTTTAAACTGACAGTACATAAAAGGAGAGACTCTATTTGTATTTGGCTATGACAAAAAGAGTTGAGCTAACAATAGCTGTAAACTATTTATATATATATATATCTATATAGAGAGAGAATTATATTCTCTATATACCTGAATCCATGTCTATCATGAATCTTTCAGATGATGAAGCCCCCATTTTGCTTAGTTGCGAAGTTGGTAAAGGCAGGAGGCTGTAACCAAGTATAACAGCTCCTGCAGTAATCTTGAAACTGTTACCGGGGTGTCTCCTAGACATTTCAATAGTGGCTAAGACCTTTTAGGAGCTTGCCTAAAACAATAATCCACTGATTATTGAATCTGAAGATTGAAAATCCACATGTTGAGAGAGTAGTCTTGTAGTCTGAGTAGTGCAAAGTAATGAGAGGCAATTTGGAATATTAATTATTCATTTTATGTTTTCTGTTGCACAGAGATCTGATTTGGATTCATGTAAATTCATATAACTCAGGATTTCATTCCTACTTTCCTAAACAGTTCTCTGCATTCTTTTGTGATCATTTCTGTAGGTTCTGGGTTTTTTTCATCTTATGTTCTACATACTGTCTTGTCCTGCATCCCAGATACTTGATTGCTTTGCCTTAAAGTCTAACCAAAATTTGATCAGAGTATGTACCCAGACTATTGCCCTGATAAAACTCAGATAATTTTGAATCCCTTTAACTCTTCACCACTTGTTTTGTGTATCAAATTTAGGCTGACACTTAGAATCTTTCCTGAATTAAATTATACCTTTGTGCGCATACAGATGTCCTTTCTCTATTTCATCCCACACAAACTAGAACATTACTGTCCATTTCTAGTGCTTCTTCTGTTCAGCTCTTCTTTTCTACCAAGTGATTTCATGTGCTTTCAGTTGTACTCCTGGTTGTGTTACAAACTTGGTTCTTACAGTAGAAGTAATTGTATATACCATGACAAAGGTAAAACCTCAGTTTTATTTCATTATGTGTTCTTTGCTGATTGTTTTTAGATGTTTTGTATCCTATTTAGATTAACAACACTTTTAGGAGAATGTTCTGAAATTAAAGCATCTATTATGCTATTAATGTATATATCATGCATGTCGTTACTTATGTATGATTTATATACCTGTATAAACTGTATTATGTACGTGATGGCTATATAATTAAATAGCTTATGACACTTCTGGGATATTATTTATTCACGGAACTGATCAGAAATTTTGATAGCTGTTTTAAATGGAAAAAAAAAAATTCTTGACAATTCAAATGCTTCTTCAAATCATACTATCTCCCCAATAAAACAGAAGGGTGTGGGAAGGTGCAATGTGCAAGAATTTGGTGAAATGTATTACTGGAAAATTTTCAAAACAAAAAATACTCATAATTTTATTTTGAAATTATTTTCAGTTAAAATATCTTATGCCAATAACAATTAGAAAATTTAAACTTTTAATGTTCATCAGTTCTGATCTGGAAGGAAGCGAGTAGGAAAATGCAATGCCCTTGCATCATTATTTTGTCCTCTGTACAGTTCCACTATTGTTTAGTACTAACTTTGATTTAATTTTTCTACTGAAATGAAGTAGCAGTGACCTTACCAGCAGTACCTGTATTGTCTAAATCATAATAAATAGTACAAAATAATATCAATCAATGTATGTGAACAAGGATTTAAGAAATCAATCAACTGTGTGTCATACTTAGTTTTGGTTAAAACTACCAACATTTATATGAATGTTTACCTGTGCCAGAGACACAACCATTTATATAAAATGCACTGCACAACTCTCTCAGCAAGAAATTGATTCAGAAAACTCTAAACTACTCATAAAAACAAACTTTAAAAGAATTCTTAAGTGTCCATATTTACTATAAATTATAAATTATAACACTTAATTGGGGGGGAGCTAGGTTAAAAAATTCTGACATTACAGAATTTCTAAAAGTAGCCTCCTTAAGATAATCATTATAAATAAAATCTACATTTATAAATGCCCACATGCAGATTTCAAGTGAAATCTTGTATTCAGTGGAGTATAAGCATTTTGTTTTTATTTTTAATGAAGCCAGTATTCACTCGTCTTTTAAAAATTAAATAGTATTCATCTCTTAATTTTCCTAGAAATGACCAAAGTCAAAAAACTGGGCAAGATGAGCAGTATTAAGTTTGTTTATTTTCTGATAGCCACTTTTTAAAGCATAGATAAGTAAATATGAGCAGAGCTAGTGGCAGGAAAATGAAGTAAGATCACAAATTGAATAATTTTGAGCTTGCTGCAATTATTTAAAAATAAGAATATTACTTCCAAAAGGTGGTTGAATGGAGCATCTTGCTCTCTAATAAATTTTGATTGTCCTCGAGTCTACTACCTGCTATACTCCAATCCGCATACAGTATTTCAAAAGGCTTTCAGCCCTATCTGATTTTATGAGATTCATGCCTTTCAGAGTAATCTAGAGAAATTTTACTACATTATACTAAAATTTGGTTGGAGAAATTAAATTATTTGGTTTTGGTAAAAAAATCTTTTTGTATCTGTTTGTCTTAGGGATGGACCAGACCAAACTTCTCCTCAAATTGGACAATTTAGTGGCAACACTGCATTAGAATCCGTCTATAGCACTTCCAATCAGATTCTGATCAAGTTCCACAGTGACTTTACTACCAGTGGCTTCTTTGTACTTAGTTATCATGGTAAGTGTGACAAATTGCACATTTTCACTGTCTGTACTGATTACTGCAGGAAGAAAACTCATGAAAAAATTACTTTAATTACTTTTTTTAAGAAGATTTGCTATTACTGATATGACGGAACACCACTAGGGTAACGCAAACATATGGAAGACTAATATGAATGATGAAAACAAGCTATTTTCTTGACCAGATATTAAATTTACTGGTAGTAAGGCCAAAAAAAAGAATGCACTGTGAATAGACATGAGCAAAGAAGGTAGCATCAAGACCCTGCAGTTCGAGGTGCTCATCTTCTCACTGCTTACAATGCTTCTAAAATTCCTTTGTAATCAAAATGGGGGTCGTTAAATTTCTAGTAGATATTTAAATCTTTTGAAGAAAGTACTGTTATTCTAGAGATTTCAGTGATAGTGAACTATACTGTGTAGTTAACATTGCCCTTGAATTAAATGAACTAAATACTGACTGACTGAAAATGCCTAAGTATTAATGCACCAAATTCTACCTCTTTTTGTAGTCATTCAAAACTTCTGTGGCCAAGTGTTCTCTTGCATTCCTATCACTACAAGGGAACAGATTCAGAAGCAAGGGTGTTTCAGGTGCTCTGTGAATGCCTGTTGGATTGACTATTCCAGGAAAAGTGGACAGACTACAGTCTGTCTTCTGGATCCTGGTTAGATTTTGAGAGTAGAAAGCTTTCTTTTTGACTTAGTAAAGACCAAGGTGAATACAGATAGACAAAACTGGGGGGATCAAAGGAACTTTAATCTAAACATAACAAAACAAAAAAGACCTAAATCCCACAATGAAAAAAACAGCATCAACAGTAGCTGAATTGATTATGGAGTAGACACCAGTAGGATTAGGCAGAGAGAGGTCAGAATTTTAATTCCAGATCTGGGCATCTAAATGGCCTGTAGCAGTTTGTGAAGGACAAACTGACCCTTTGTGGTCAGCAATATATGAATTGGCATGTATTGATATGTATGAATATATGAGTAAGTGACCAAACACATGTAAAAATGTTCATACCTAGTAATAAAGTGTCTCTAAAGACCTTGATCTCCTTATACTTGATTCTTCTGTTATTGTGGAAATTGTCATTCCACAAGTGTGGGCTCTAGTGTGTAATAAAGATGCAAACTGAGCAGCACAAAGGATTATTCATGGAGAAACTTAAACACTTTTTGGACTGAAGTTGTCAAGATAAATAAATCTCTTAGTATCCCTGAGTCTGTGATCCTTCACGTCAGCTACATACAATTTATAGCAATAACAGCAAGGCACTGAGAGGAGTCAAATTTATTTAAAATAGATAATTTGGGGATTAAAATCAATGATACCCCTAAATCAGAGAAATTCCAGATAAATTATATGAATTGTTTATTTGAATCCATTTTTAAATTATGCTGGTGACTTTTTTAATATATTTTTAAAGATGCAAATAGCACAGCTGTTCCATGTTTGTTTGGTGTGGTTTATTTTAAATTACTTTATCCTAAGGCAGGATGTTAGCTTTCTGACTCACTGATTTAATTGGCTCTTCATTATGCGATTGACAAAAAGGAGTGGAATAGGAAGATGTCAAATATGGGTGACTCAGTAGCAACAAAAGATCTTACCTGGATAAAATATAAATGTTATGATTGATAAAAGTTTGACCAGTTCAATTACTAAAGGATCCAAGTACAGGAAGTAACAAAGATGTGTATAACTGAAGCTGAATCGTCATCTGCCATAAGTAGATGGTGTTTCCTTGCTAATGAGAGATGCTATAAAACAATGTTATATGAAAATGTAGTATCGGTGAAAACCAGGCATACCTGACTCATTGATCAGCCTGAATGTACATCTTAAAACATGGAAGACTACACTGTCAGTAGAAATACTTCAGTGTGATTTCTTTGGCTGGATTCAGATTGAAAGGAATTTCCTCTGTGTCCAAACACAGGCCCATCCTCATAGGTTCTCTGTAAAAAAATAAAGCTATATAGCTTCTGCATACTCTTCCTACTTCTCTTCTTTATCATTTGTTTCACCTAATTATTTTGCCTGGCTGTTGCATACATGTGTTAAAAGTCAGAAAATTATTTCATGTGAGATTTCAAATGAGAAGTTTGAAAGCAGAATTATTCTCTGACGCTGTCTGCAGGTGAGATGTGCTCCACAACTATTCATTTACTGGGAAATTTCACTTTCAAAATGCTTCTGTCCATCAGTTATGCTGCCTCTGGGTAGAATCTTTTGGATTCTAAAACTTGCCTTTTTACAAAGTTTCAAAATGGAAGAATTCAGCAGTAAAAATGTATTGTATAAAAAGAAAACAAAAAAACCCAAAGATTGCACAATACAAAAAATATTTGCTTTTCAGGTGAGGTTACTTAAGTGAGAAAATTGGCAACCACTTCTAAGCTTCTTAAGTTATTTATGAAAAGGGTTTTGCCACTGAAATTAAATAACTGAGAACACAGATGCAACTTCCCATTTTTCATTAATTTTGATGTTCATATGTTTCCTTTCTTTTGATTTTCTTGAAAGTTCCAAAGTAAATGAATGGATGTTTATTTTTATCCTGTTAATGTGGGTATTAACTCAGTTATGTTTGCATGGCTATCTTAACTGTCTAAGTATAGGAATGTCAACTGTGTTTTCTTCCTGTTTATAGCCTATCAGCTCCGGGTCTGCCAGCCTCCAACAAATATACCAAATGCTGAAATTCTAACTGAGGATGATGAATTCGAAATAGGTAATATAAGAGAAAATAAAAGCAACATTTGTTTCAAAAAAAAGGACTGGGATGCACAGAAATTTCTTACTTTTCAGGATGCAAATCATGCCTGTAATATGTTAGTTTTGCATTTAAAAGTAAAATTTTTAAGAAGTCATTCCTCTTCCGTGTACTTCCTGAATCCCATCTATGTTTCAGAGATCACATATAAGTAACAAAGTAACTTTCTAAGTAACTTCATTTTAAAATACATTTTTCATAATTTTTAATATAAAACATTTTCCTATATTGAAACAAACTAACAAACCCCACAAAAAACCCTGTAGACAATGATATATTCTGTACCAGCATTAAGGTTCTGTGACCTGAAGGGTAAAATCAAATCTGTAAAAATTAGGAGGATCTGAGAAGAGGATGACGTTCTGACCTTCTAAGACCTGTTAACAATATTACTTAGCCACCTATCGTTCAAAGAAATATGACTTACATGGTCAGATGTGAGATGTCTAACCAGCTGGTTTTGCTCACATTATGGCACATAAAAATAAATTTATTTTTATTATATACCAATATTTGTTTAGTTTTTTTTTTTTTTTTCTTTTTCTGCTCTGTTACCAGGACCAAAGAGAACTGCTTGTGTACAATGTACAAGTTTTTACTTTTATTCATACATAAAACTATATGAATTTTTAATTTCTTAATTTAAAAATTATAATTGCTTATTCTCACCATGCCAAATTTAGATATCATCAGCTAAATCCAGTTCCTATTTAATTTTTATTCCCTCAGGATTGTATGGGTTACTGACTTGATCTTATCTCTTTATTTAGTTCCATCATGGTTATCCAATGAATTATATTGCTTAAAGCTTTGTGGACAGATGGTTCACACAGCATCAGTCAAACCCAGACAAATTAGCAAACTATCCAACTAATAAGCGGTGGAAAACAGTGATAGATGTAGCATAGTGTGCAACACAATGCTCATTTACCACATTTCTTAGACTAATCAAAGTTGTTTATGCCAGAGGTCATTTAGCCCATTATATATGGTGGTGAGAAACTTCATTAATCAATAATGTTTTCAAAGCTAAAAGTCCCAGTTAATAGCTGTTTAATGTTTCTTTTGTTTGTTTGTGTTTTTTCTTGTTTTGTTTTTCCAAACAGGAGACATAATAAGATACCAGTGTCAACCAGGCTTTACATTGGTTGGTAATGAGATCCTGACATGCCGACTAGGTGAAAGGCTTCAGATGGATGGAGCACCACCTACCTGTCAAGGTTTTTCTCCTTTTTCTTTTCCTCCTGCCTGACCAGCTGAATGGTGATCCCTTAGATACCCTCCACTATCTCTTTAGATAAGATGGCACATTGAAAATATTTCAGACTTTTTGATGCTATTCCAAATATTATCACAGTTTGTTATGGTGAATATGTGTCAACTATTAATGCAAAATAATTAGTAATGTTTTAATGACTTTGATGAGTTTAAAGGACTGCTCTACTTTGTGAAAATAATTTCAAAATATTTTTTTGGAGGGAGTCTAATAAATAATGTGATATTTTCATTTTATCTAGAACATAATAATATGAAAATTTATATGGAAATTTTAAAAAACATAGCATGGATTTGGGTGAACAAAGCCACAACATCATTTTTCAGTGCAACTTTAAGTGCTTCCATTTTTATTCAGTGTATTTTAAAGAATAGGTTTTCTGTATGTGTGCGTGTATGCCTGTGTGTGTTCACGTTTTCCTTCTTTTATTGAAAACTGTGAATAGAGAGATACAACACTACCTCACTGTTAAGGTTGGAACAAAAGTAAAATGCTGCCAACCACTAACATCACCATTTAAGCCAATCTTTATTAAGTTGACATTTGATGTGTTATGCTGCAATAGAATTTTTCCATCATTTTTGAAGAAAAATGCGAGAGTTTTCTTTATACCAAACCAATTAGGGAGCTAATGGAGATAAACCTTGCACATGATTTATTTAAAAAAATGTAATCTTTTTAAATTTTCAGTGATGGGCAGATGTTTATTTTTTCTTACTAATTCTTCCATTTATTTCCAGAAAGATAAATAAGGGCATACAGTTATAAACATGTGTGATAAGGTATTTCAAGGGAAAAAAATAAAAAAACCCCACAGCTTCATAAAAGTGTAATTTATGTAAACAAAAGCCATTTTGAATCCTGCTAGTTGTTGTGATATTCCTTCGTGATCCATCTACTCCTGAGCTTAATATTCTAACATCTACTGCAAGATTAAAATACTTTCCCAAATCAGTCATAATAAATGAAGTTGATTTACATTTGTATTAAATGAAAAATGCTGCCATCTGGGTTTTCTACCAATCAAATGTTGGTTGTTCCCCCCCAGCAATTTTAATTCATTAGCATATCTATAAAACACTAATGGTGAAAGATTTATTTGGAAATAGTAAATTAATTGTGAATAAATCTACTACTTTTACAAGTAAAGCTTTAATATTTGACTGTTTCTTGCTAATTTCTGAAGTTTCAAACTGGTGCACAATTTAGTTTTTATGGATTTAAACATCAGTGTACTATTTTTTAGAACTTAAGTGTGACTACAATGTTCAACTCAGTTTTCAGCTGAGAGCTGGAAAAGTACTGTCTTATAATTATACCCCTTTCCTGCATTCCTGTAAAACTGGAATGGTCAACTACTACTGCTGAACAAACTATTTTCCCCTGGATATATGCACAAAACTACGCAAAAGTCAAAATAATTTGTAGCAGTAAGTCTAGTTCTTAAAAATGCAAAGTCGTCTTGAATTGTGAGTTTTATAAGAACTTTAACACTGATAATTTCTGAAATTCCATGCATTTATTTAGGTACAAATGTGTCTAGGAATAGCTTCCAGCACCCCAATTTAAATTAAAATCCAACTTAGCAGGGTCATAGCATGTAACAGGTGGAAAACCACGGTAACCTCCAGGCACTGCTTTAAATATTAAAATGATGTCATAATAGATAGGACAAACAGAGACATATTTGCTGATCCTGAGGCATTCTCTCAGCACATGTTGCTGAAGGCATATTTATATTCATTGCAAGACCCAAGACAAAAACTCAGGAATGATGACTTCAGTTACCATAGTTAATCTTTCCTCTGTCACATATAAATGCTAAATATTGGATCAAATACTAAATATTAAATCAGTGCTCTTACCATTTCAGTTTAAAGCTGAATGCAATTACCATAATCTTCAGAACTAGTACACTCAGAAAATTAAAAAAAAAATAAAAATCAAAGGAATTAGTTAAAACATGTTTAAAACGACCTTTCAAATTGGCCACCTAGAATAAGCAGCAACATAATTTTCTCTTGTATTTTTTAATATATTGTGTAAGTTTGAAGATACCAATATGTAAGCTAAATTTCAATATTGAAACCCAGATCAATAGAGAGCTCTGTGGAATATAGAGGCAGCAAAATTGTATGCCTAAAATTTATGGCTTTCGTGATTTTAGTATACTACACTGGTTTATGTATAAGCTACCATACTTTAATTGTGTAGGATATAACACATCACATAAGAGTCAGTCTCAAGGAATAAACTCAGCTCTTCTGTTGGTTCATGTTTGTATTGGTATACTAATTCTTTTCACCAGGCAAAGCATATGTTTATTGTTAGACTTCATAGTGTTAACTTCTGTTGCCTTAACCTTGTGCATACATTAGACACTTTAGCCAGTGTTAAGTGTATTTTGGTTGAATTTTGCTTCAATTTTTAACTTGAAATAAATTAATACCCACATTCAACATTCATTTATTTATTGAATCTAAAGGGTGCTGCTGAACAGAATCTAAATAACAATATTAGGGGTTTGAATCTATTGTTTTGCAGTAAAGATGTAGTGGTCAATAACAAGGTATTCCTAGGAGAAAATATTGAAACAAATCTATTTAAAATTTTATTTTGAGATTTTAATTGTTACAGGTTAGTTTACACCACATTTAGTACTATTTAAAACTGTGTTGCCTTTTTTTCTATTTTTTATCTGATGTGTATCAGTTGGATGAGCATTTCTTAAAATTCTTGAAGATTTCCTTCTTTAGATCAGAAAATAATCACTAACTTCCACAACCTTATGCCAATGCCTATCATCTTCTTCTGTTTAAAAATAGAGTATTTGCCATATGCAACATGTAACTTTGCCCTTAATTTTCCTTGAAATTAGCTTCTACTTTCAGGATCAAATGAAAGCTTCAGAGTAAGAAGATTCAGACTGTATTTTGCATCGTAATTAGAAGACCCTGAGAAATTCTTCAATGATGACTCAGCTATATCTCAGCTACATTAGCTCAGATTCATAAAAAAAACTTAGCTACCCGACTCCCAAGGGAATCCTTTGTACAGAAATAAGCCTTTAAGCTCTCTGTAAAATTCCTGAGGGATGTTTACCTGGAGATCCTGAAATTGAGTACAGTTTGCAAAGCAGAATCATAAGGAGACAGCAAAACTAGCTGTAAATAAACTAGTGCAGCCAGATGACTATGATGCTTTTCCTGCCTTCTGCTACACCTCTGTGTGTGTGTTTATATATATGTATGTACGTATAAAGCTTGAGAGGATCAGTTCTTTCATTTGCTTGAGATAAAGTCTGTATCACAACTGGCCCAGCACTGTAGTTTGATAGCCAGATTCTAGCCGTAGGAGTTTTCTCATGTGGAGTGGAGGTGTTATATTCAATCTCTTCTTGATTAACTGAGACAAACACAGGACATGAGAAACAGCTATTTAAATTTAGCAATTAGATGCTAATTTTGAAAGTGAGAGATGAATATTTTAAAATATATGGACAGATTCCTTTCTCTTTTTTAATGTCTGGTTGGATGGGGCTTTGACAAACCTAATTACTGAAAGATGTCCCTGCCCATGGCAGGGGGTTGGACTAGATGATCTTCAAAGGTCCCTTCCACCCCAAACTGTTCTATGTTTCTATGATTCTTATGAGTTTTGTTTATGAAGATGATTATTCTTTTTATCTCTCTTTCTCTGCTTTTCTGTGTTCTCTTTCTCTCTTCATAGTCTGATGACTTTTTCCCCATAAAAATCTGATTTTTGTATTTAATAAGCCAATAATATTTTCTGTGTTCTTGAGAAATCCAAGATCCTATTATTTTCTTGTGTAACTTGTAATGGCTCAGTACAAACTCACTTTCATGTAAGTGTTAGTTGTGAATACAAAACCCAGATTTTAAGGTTCCTGTTTAGCAGTGTTCAGTTCTGAATAAACTCTAGGCACTTGTTCATATATCATGAAGCAAAACCAGTTCCTGAAAAACATTCCAATAACATGGCAATATCAAATATTTTTATTTAATGAGACAGTTATTCTGTGTACACCTAGTGAATCCAGATAAATTCAAAATCAATCCTCTTCATCATATTTTTAAACACCATTTTGCTCAGTTTCAGCAACTGCTTTAAATAGTGGTGATAGCAAAGTAGCATTTATCCTACTAGCATCCTCTATCCGTCCTGAAACTATGACAATTAAGAATAGCCAGAGCTGCTATGTATTTTCCAGCACACCTGTAAGTGGAATATTAGTAACTTCAGAATATGATGTGGAATAAAAGAAAAAAATAATTCTTTAGAGTAAGGTGAGGGTCTGTCAGGCAGTACATGCTGAAGAAGTCAGCAGGGATAGAGCAGGTGTCTTTATCCCTGCAGGAAACACTCTCATGTTGTGGGGTCTAGCCTCTCCCAGCAATGTTTTAGAGAAAAGGGTAAAGCATGTTCCTTTTCTTATTTCCTACCACTAAATTTGGGAAAAAGGCTGTCAGTAATTAAGAACTTCAGATTTTTATAATTTCTTCTTCAGCTGACTAACATTTACTCATCAGGGAAATAGTCTGTCCCTGTGTTAGAAGGAGGAAAGTATCCGATTGTCTGCGCTTGAGAGTTCACTAGAAATGTGAATGTATAACGAAAATTCTCTCATACACAGATTTAATAAAAAGGAGGTGGTTAGTAGATATAGATTCAGTATGCACATAACATATGAGAGTTACACATCTGTTACGCTTACCAAAGAACTGAAGGATGATGAAGAATGTGGAGTTAAAATAAATACATCTATATATCTCAGGGTGATATTTGGATTTTTACTTTTAAGTGAGGCAGAAATTGCCTATTTTTTTTCCTCTTAATTTGATCTTTATTTCCTCCAAAAGTGTTTGTCATAGGGTGAACAGTTGTACTTGTTTTTAAAAGGAGGATCAAATAGATGAATTACCCTAAGTCATTCTGAAATTCTCCAGCCCATTCAGGATTATAATACCAACATCTTGACTGATAGTCATAGGCTTTGATTTTAAGAACTCTTTTTTGCTGCTTCTTTTGGTAAGAGGTAGGAAAGAAATGGGACTGTATTAGGTGAGGTGAAGGAAAAATAGAATTCCAAGTGTTTTTTAATGCATGTAAAGGCAAAAACCTAGCATTTTCTGAGGTTTCTATGAATCTAAAAACTAGGTAGTTGGATTAGCACAAATCATATTCTTGTCTAATTAGTCCTACTGGGCAAGAAAATGTCAGCCTGAAGTGTGTCTTATATTTTCTAGACGAAAGGCCTGATGTCTGAATAGTGCCTATTACATTGTGTGTAGGTACATCAATGTCCTTGGAGCTTGATTGAGGATCTCAAAATTTAGGTGCTGCTTTATACAGATTTTGGGAAGGATTGATTACTCTTTATTTAGAACCTGACAACCAAAAATCACAGTGTCTTCAAGTTTTGCTTTCAGTGCAAAAATTTACCTGGAATTATTGCTGACAGTAACAGTAACATGAGGGGGAAAAAAATGTCTATGGTTCACTTTCTGAACAATGCAACAGTTTAGTCCTTAAGCACAGCCTACAAGAATATCTTATCTTCTAGAGCATGAAAGAAGAAAAATGTCACAAATTGATAACTTCCAAGGGTTGCAGGGATTATTTTCAAGATAAACATTACTTTAGCTTTTTTTTTCTACTAACTGACTTTATTTCTAAAATGTTGTCAG
The DNA here is from genome assembly GCF_947461875.1 of Haliaeetus albicilla. Lineage (NCBI taxonomy): Eukaryota > Metazoa > Chordata > Aves > Accipitriformes > Accipitridae > Haliaeetus > Haliaeetus albicilla. Next base: position 59,658,536 of record NC_091485.1, on the reverse strand, counting down.
TCTTTCTGTATTTATGGAAATAAAATGAGTAATGCAGATCTTTTAAACTCAAGAAAATCTTGCCAATCACATGAATCAGAAATAGTGGGCTTTAGATTTTTTTATCACTCTTTCTGTTTCACAGTGCTCTGTCCAGCCAATGAAATGCGTCTGGATTCAACAGGAGTAATACTGAGCCCTGGATATCCTGATAGCTACCCAAATCTCCAGATGTGTGCATGGACCATTACTGTGGAAAAGGGTTACAATATCAGCATGTTCTTCGAATTCTTCCAGACAGAAAAGGAATTTGATATACTTGAGGTGTTTGATGGTAACTATAGGATGCACAAATTTAGATGATACTTTTTATATATGTATTTTTACATTGCACCTGTGTAATCAACATTGTTTATGTACCATAATTTGTCAGTATAAAAAATCTTAAATAACCTATTTGGACTTTTTGTGCTAAAAAGAACTGTTGGATTACTGTGTTTCAAAATTGTACTGCATTAATTATGTTTAGAAATAATTTTGTTTCTGAACAAATACGTACTATCTAGTACATAACATGTAATGTCAACTGCCATTTTTAATTCAGATTAGTTTACCGTTTGCTTGGAGGATACCATTTGCTTGGAGGATGTTTTCTATGTATATTAATTTTATGCATATAATTTATTGTATGTTATTTTAAACTTTGTAACTCCCTTTTTTTTTTTTTTTTTTCCTTCCTTGTATCAAGGACCAAATAGTCATAGCCCACTGCTCATTTCTCTCAGTGGGGACTATTCGTCTTCTCTAAATATAACCAGCAATGGCCATGAAGTATTTCTCCGGTGGTCAGCAGATCATGGCACCAATAAAAAAGGTTTCAGGATAAGATATATAGGTATGTAAATCAGCCTTTCCTTAATGTGCATAAAATTTCAATATGGAACATATTTATTTATGTGAAAAGGGTATTTTTTGTAACATTAATTGCCAAGACTGAAAGGAAATCCAATGTGTTTTATATATGAACATGATGATACTGATCTTATGAGGAAAAAAAACCCCGCACACCCTAAGTAGAATGTATGAAACACAGGTGCTCTGTAGAGATTTAAGCAAATGTTTCCCAGGACTTTGAAATGGCATAAACCAGTCCCAAAGATGAAAGAGGCAGCATCCCCCTTCTCCCTCCCATAATTTATTTGCGCTCATGTGCCTCTGTTCTTCATACTGGATATTTATGCAATTCATCATTAACACTTTTGGTGGGACAGAGGAAGAGGAGGCAACAAGGCAGGAGTGAGCAGCTATAAGGTGGAAAAATGCGAGACCTTGAAGGATTGAACTCTTTAATTTAAGGTTCAATGGAAGCAGCACACCGTATTAGAAGAGATCAGTTAGTATGTCAAAAAAGCCAACAATGTGTGTGTATGTTATTAATTCAGATGAACATATTTATGAGTAGTGCCTGAAGATGATACTTAACAAAGATTGATTTTTATATAATTGCTTTTATAGAATTACTATATTATATCCATTTTACAGGATAATAATATTCATTAATCAAGCTAAAGTAGATCTGTTGCAATTTACAGCAATTACACAAAATCTATATTTGATTTTTTTATCGTGACCAAAGACATGAAATACACAGAATGAAAAGTACTGGGGATAGTATCTTTGGCATAAAACAATTTCACTTTACCAAGTGGAGAAAGCAATAGGGAATAAATATAAAATTCTTCTTTCTGCTGTGTTGGGGTTTTTTTCCTAACTGAATTTTTGGCTACTGCATTATTGCAGAAGAATAATTAGGCTCACAACAGTCTGTAAAACAGTATCAGTGTCATCCTTCCCTTTAGGAGAGGAAAGTTTTCTCAGAGGTAAAATGTTTGTTGTATAGCTAGATAAAATTCACTGTTGGCTAGACACAAAATATTATATGGTACCTATTTTCATTGCCTTTAGTACCTGTTGGATGTGTTAAAAGAGAAAGAAGAGAAAGTTCTTAAAACTCTTTCCCTAGTGGCAGTGAGAGAACTATTGAGAGGTAGACAAGAAATATTTACTGGTTATCTGTATGACTCAGAAAATACCAGTATATTTTCTTACACACTAAGGAAGTAGAGGTGTCTCTATGTCTGGTTCTTCCAAGAGTATAAGGCAGGAGCAATTTAGTGTAAGGAAGAAAATATTTTCATAGTATGTGCTCTGAAAGATATGGCAGTGCTTCTCATTCTGCTGCTTGCTTTAATAAAGAGTAAACAGCCACATGACTACCCTGATCAGAGGAAGCCTTTGCCTGAGAAAACCATTGACCTGAAGTAAGTCATGGGACGTGGAAAGGCCTAAAGAGCAAGTGAATCAACATTTTTCTAATTGCCTGAGAAAATAGATACCAATTATTACCCACATTTCTTCAAAGCATGAAGGAAGCACTTGAACAAACTTCCAACTTAATTTTCTTTCCTACAAAATGGGAAAATGGTCATCTTGACTAACCAGTCATGGCTCATTCATGGACCAAAACGATGAAAGACCAAGTTAAATTCTTAAACAAACAGCATTTATCTTGAACTCGCTACCAGGTTGTAAGTCCCTTCTGGTCCACTCTGGTGAGGTAACCAAAACCAAGTGACTTTCTACTCATGGACTTAATGAACAATGGAGTTAGAAGAAATATAAGCATAATGACAGTTTAATAAGTAAGCAATCTTTAATGTCAGAGAGACTTAAAGTACGTAAATCCTTTCAGATTATAACAACTATATCTCTTAAAGATCATTTTGCTCTCATAAAGATTTCTGAATATGTTTTTTCATAGTATCTAAATAAGACTTCTGTAGGACTTTTTGTGTTCTAAATAAATCACACACACACAAAAAAGCAGATTCAGTGTTTTTGCCAGCGATTTATGGTGACACTCATAAATACGATTAAAATCTATTTTAGATTTGTTAGTTCACTTCAGTTCATTGTATCACCTGAAAGAAACCGTATTAGAACCTGAAAGAAATAACTTATTTAAGACCAGAAGGAAAAGATTATTTGAAAAGAATTCTGTGCAGTATGCCCTTGATGATTCCTTTTTAGAAAAAAATTGTATACTCCTGAAATTTATACAATTGCAATAAATTTCATCATGAATTAAAATTCTGTCACTTACTTGGTTTAAAAAAGAAGATGGTGAAGAAAAAAAACAGTTCTAGAAGTGAGATATTGCTGTATTTCCTTTCAGGCTACTAAAACCTGACGCTTATAAAGCCCTACTCTTTATATTTAGTGAAATTGCTTGGTGCATGCATGATCAGGATACAAAATACAACAACTTCTAGTGACATTTTCTCAGCTTGTTATCAGACGTCCACTGAATTCAATAAGAATTTGTCGAGAATTGTCATCCGGATTCTAAATGCATGTTTCATTTATTCAATATTTATGTTTAAAGCTCTCTACTGTAGTACTCCAGAGTCCCCTCCACATGGTTTCATTGTCAGTCAGACAGGTGGACAGCTCGACAGTATGGTTCGCTGGGCTTGCGATCGAGGTTTTCGGCTCATTGGGAAAAGTACTGCTGTATGCAGGAAGTCTCCATATGGTTATTACTCATGGGATGTTCCAGTCCCAGCTTGTCAAGGTAAATTCTTTCATTATAAAATAATACGCCCTAGGAAACTTTCTTTTGCCTTTTCTAATGTAAGCCATCAGTTTTTTGACTTAAAATGAATAGCAGGTCTTGCCTCTGTACCAAAATTTTTCTACCTAGTAAAACTTACAAAAACAAATGTATTTTTAAGAAATGGTATTTCAACAGAATTTGCTAAGACTGGCAGGTACTAAAAATAATCTACATCACTGTGAGGGAAAAAAAACCACGAATACGAAATTATTCAAAAAATTCATTTAAAACTAAATATTCAGTAAAGTTCATTTATCGTGATCCAAGAACTATATAAAAAACAGAAAGACCTGAAACTTGCTACATTTCCAAGAACAGGAAGCTGGACCAAAAAAGTGTTGCCTATAATGCCATTCTGGTCTTTCATGGTTTAAATTGGAATTCATCGGGTTAACTGTATATTTAGTTTCTTCTGCCATATAAAACCAAAACATATTCTACTTAACAAGGAAAAGGAAATTGTTATTTAATACCCATCATGATTGTATCCTAATTCTTCCTTTCCTGAAAAGAATGCTATTGTTCTGGTAACTTACCTATGTCACTCTTCAGTTAACTATTAGAAGGATTTTTTTTCATGAAAATTTGCAGATGTGTTTATTCAAAGTGTGTACATTTTGTTCCTGTTGACCAGTGGAGATAAGTGCTGTAGGAATGTTACATGTTAATTTTCCATGAGTTTTTTTTGACAAAAAGGTCTTTGAACTGTATGTTTCTAAAGCAAAACTACCTAACCTTTGTCAAAGGTGAAACAATCTCAGTTTCAAAACTTTTTGATAAATTTCTATTAATATATAAAAACTGTGCCTATGTTTTTAAAAACTGAAACTCCTCAAGAAAAGAAAAAAAGTATAAGCAATGCATTTGCTACGTATCATTCTTTAGCTTTTTCTCCTCATCAGTTATCTAAGGACCGCCTTCATGACAGTTGTTTGTAGAACTTGATCAGACTGTTAATTAGCTATATCAAAAAATGTGGAATGAAAAAAAAAAACAAACAACTTACCAAATTCAAATAGAAGATGATTATTCTCAACATACTGAGTAGAGTTCAGTAATGAAAATAGTTGCAATACTCAGATAATCCTTTAGGAACAAGTGGAGTTAAGTGCTTAGTAACTTCATGGTGTCTGATCAAGTACAAAGACTGTTGGTACCAACTGTTAGAGTATTGAAAATTATTTAATGTATGTATGTATTGAATACTAGTTAATTATAATTATGCATTTAATGAGGGCTACCTTCGATACATGATATTAACTTTATTCAATTTTTCCAGCAAGTCCTTGTGCACGGGAAGTGGTTTGTGGCCATGATACGTAGCTGCAGCTCACAACAGCAAACTCTTCAGATTCAGCCTAAAGACACATTATTACTGCAAAACCCCTCAGGATTAAGCAGCTTGCGTACATCAGTCGTACATCTAAGCCTCTCATTGTTTTGCTGAGGTGAAAATTATCCCCCATACCTGGATAATACAGAAGATTTATGATATGTTCTCTTGTATCAAAAGGTTGAGAACACCATCAGTAAATATCCCTCATGTTCTGTCACAGGGGGTATTTACAAGACACAAGGGCTTTGCCATTCCCCCTACTACTGAGCAGTACAGCTTCATCTTAAAGTAGTTCCAGCTCTTTTAAATATGGGCTAGTGGTTTTTAGAACTTCATGATATAGAGGATGAGCATTGTTTTAACAACTATTATAATTGTCAGTCAGAATTTACCAACTATTTTGCCAGGTGATATCAGATGACAATATCACAGTCTTACCTTCTACTTCACATTCTCTATCATTTATAGCATAACTAGAAAAGACATTTTAATCAGTTCTTTCACACATCTGAATGTAGGATTGGCACAGATGACCATTTAACACAGCAAAAATAAAGTATTAGGCTTTTTTTTTTTTACATAGCAGTGCAAGTTAAAAAAAAAAGAAAAGATATTTGCAATTTCTTTAAAACCAATGTATCTCATTTTAATGTATTTGATTTCTGTCTCCTAAATGAAGATTACCAGTCAAATCACAGTAGTAGTTACTGGCATTATCCTATAGGAAATGAGAAATCTAAGGCCTCAAAATTTATGAATTCTTTAATGATACATCTACAATCAGCACAGCTAGTGGTTTGTGGTGGTTTGGGTTTTTTTAGCAATACTAAGTGCATTTCTTGGCAAACAGTTTTTACTGCCTGCAGAATATTTCATGACTGTATTTAAAATAATGCTTTCTCTTTACATTTTTCATTTTGTATCTGTACCATTATTATCACTTCTGAATCCTTTCCTGTAATTAATGAATGCCGGTAGCCTTTTCCACTACAGCTTTTTTTTTCCAAGTTCATGAGTAATGTTAGAGCAATTTTTAATGTTCTCATTCTTATACCTATATGAATAGCAATCTTGACCTCTGAACCTCTTAGATAATACCAGCCATTCTTCAAATCACTTGCGCTACAGGACTGGCAGAACCTGAAAAATCCAGATACACGCTTTAACCTTAGATGAAACCTTTTTAACATTATTTATAGAACTAAACATATCTTAGTATAAGAGACTCAATGCAGTAGTAAGGAATCAAAAAGAAATGCCTCAAGCCAGACTTCAGCAATTACCTGAAACCTGTTTCAAAGTTAATGCAAAAGCACCCTTCTTCTGTCATGAAAGAAGTAAAAGGAAACTGCTTCAAAATCTAATATTGTAGTAGTATAATGGTAACAATAATGCAAATTAATTGCAAACTTTACTGTTCTAACTTTTAGATATTCAATATTCTGTTTATATAGACATGCATTAAATAAATCATAATGTGAAAGTGTTGTCATCCATGTATCCATCTCAGTTTTAATGATATTAAGTCTCTGATCACAAGTCAATGAAAGAATACCATGATTAACTAAATTATGAGGTCTGATTATGGTAAACTTTTGAAAGAATGAATAGGTTTACAATAATCTAACTGAACACAAGAATTAACATGAATTCATATAAACAGTTGAATATTTACAACTGATCGTAGATCTCAGAAGATTCAAAGTATTTTAAAACATTTATCTCCCTGTTATTTTTTACATTTTATTTTTTTTATCGCAGGATTACATGATTCTTGGTTCTAATTATGAAATATTTCTCTTGCAAATAAACATTGTCTCACACAGGCCTCATCAGAAATCAATTTTAGGTAGAGATGTTAAGTAAGTAAAGTTTAAAACATAACGCTATATCTAGAAGAATTCCCTCTAGGTCAGTAATCTAAATTGCCTGTAACAACAGACATAAGTGTTCCATAACTGGTGATTGTTATGCAAATTATACTAAAGCAGTAAAAAAAAATAAAAAGAACGAGAATACCAAGAATACCTGGTTAGGTATGATACCTGATGAGTTATGATTTTCTCAAAATTTAAGCTAAAATACAATTGTAGTGGTCTGGAACAAATGACTGATGTGTAAAGCATAATGCCTTCTACCTTTACATTTTTTTAGACATGGCTATAAGTTTGAGATAGTCATATTCGTATACATTAGAACAATTCATATAGCTATGTATAACATAAATAAGTCTTGTATTTATTCAAAATAGACTGCTGTTTATTTCCAAATGCATGGCTGTATTGGGACAGATGTGAAAACTCAGTAACTTATTAAATGCCAGATAAATAGTTGGCATCCTTTAAAGTGATTTGTAAGGCAATCTACAGGAAATTCAGTTTTCATAAAATTTCTTAATTCTTTGCAAGTTAAATTTCCAAGCAGTTAAGGTCAGAGGAGTATGTTACTGAATAGTTTCAGTAGTCTCGCCTATGTTTGAAATTCTCCTTGTAAATGTTCTCAGCTCTAGATTGATGTCTGCATTGGTACTCAGATTTTTTTTCTCACATCCCAGAGATGTGAAAGGTAGCTACATCTGCCAAGTGTTCTTAAGTGAGGCAGAGCAAATCCAAGGATCAGAGGTCCTTTATAGGGTGAATAGTCTGACTTCTGTTTGGGTAATTATCATCACAGATACTTTTAATAGTGCCTTAACATTTAATGAAGGGTATTTAAGAACTTCATCCTGATACTATAATAATTTCTGAAATTTCAGATAAGTCTTTAGAATGTGCTGGTGGTATTTGAGAACTAATAAAATCAAGGACTTCCAAGCGCCATATGTGTATATCTTTGGAATTGGAACTGTGTGAACAAAGAATAGATTTTATTTTTTCAGTTGTGATTACAATTGTGTTGTTGATTTGCAATACTGCAATACTGCCAAAGCTGACATAAAATGACCAAACATTTCTGTGATAGACCCGGTTTGGGGGCACTTTAGATGTTCCATATTTGTCATTTTTTTCCTGTCAAGTTTTCAGATGTTAAAAATACTTTGTCTTGATCTTTTCACATTTTTTCCCTCAACTAAAAAAAAAAAAAATACTGTGCAAGTTTCCACATATGTAAAATTCAGCTCATAACAGCTGTAAACTAAAAATGTCATTAACTGGTTCCTTGGGAGCTCTGTTGTTTATGTAAAAGGCTGTTATCAAGCATTTGGTGTGCTTTTTGTTTCTTAAAAATTTAAGGTTAAGGGAAGGATATATTTTCCTTGTGCCACAAGATTGATTCTGTTAACATGGATAGTATGACCCAAAATTTATCAAGTCATTAATGGAGATTTTTGAATACTGAAGGAGTAGTTAATCTCAATGGTAGATAGAAAACATCTCAGTCTGTATCTACAAAGTATCGTATATATGTTTTGCTGATTGCTAAAAGAGACAGAATTTGCAGTCTGAGAACAAATAGTGCTGTAGCATTTGTTGGTGCTCAGGATGATAAGCAACAGCTGTTCACATGTTACAAGTCATTTGCAGGTGGATATTAGTTTTTATACCCTGCTGAATGCTGGCCTTGATGTAACTGGCAGTGGACTTAGTTCTGGCAGCTCTATTATGCCTAAAACTTTTTATCATTAACATGTGCTTTCGAGGGAAGAGGTTAGCTTGGCCAGTTATGCAGTAAACAGTGTTATTTGATTATACCTTGGTCATACCAGCTTCTGGTTACCCTCCTCTTTGCATGGATAGGTCTGCCTAATGTTTGCTGCTGCAATCCAAGCTATGGAGGAATTTGAGATATAATAAACCCCAACTTGGTCATATGTTTTCATTTTAGTGTCATGGAGGCTGTCCTAGTTTCAGCTGGGATAAAGTTAACTGTTTTCCTAGCAGCTGGTGCAGTGCTATGTTTTGAGTTCAGTATGTGAAGAATGTTGATAACACACTGATGTTTTCAGCTATTGCTAAGTAGCATTTAGATTAAGTCAAGGATTTTTCAGCTTCTGATGCCCAGCCAGCAAGAAAGCTGGAGAGGCACAAGAAGTTGGGAGGGGACACAGCCAGGGCACCTGACCCAAACTGGTTGAAGGAATATTCCATACCGTGTGACGTCCCATCTAGTATAGGAACGGGGAAGTGGGGGCGGGAATCGCCGCTCGGGGACTGGCTGGGTGTTGGTTGGCGGGTGGTGAGCAATTGCCCTGCGCATCATTTGTACATTCCAATCCTTTTATTATTACTGTTGTCATTTTATTAGTGTTATCATTATTAGTTTCTTCTTTTCTGTTCTATTAAACCATTCTTATCTCAACCCACGAGTTCGACTTCTTTTCCCGATTTTCTCCCCCATCCCACTGGATGGGGGGGGAGTGAGTGAGCGGCTGTGTGGTGCTTAGTTGCTGGCTGGGGTTAAACCACGACAGAGGCTCAGTTTCTTTCTTTGGTTATATCAGGTGAAATTGCACAGCTTTGTCAGATGTTCAGTAAGAAGTGGAAGAGTGACCTTCTGGTGTAGTTACCTCGTCACTTTTTAGCCCTCTGGGATCATGTCCTCATACCCTCTGGAAGAAGGAATTAAATTACTTTCTTGGGGCCTTCACTGTCTTCTAATCACTGTTTTCTTATTTTCTTCTAAATGTGTGTTTGTCTGTAGTTGCCAGTAGATATTGTGATACCCATGAGGTATATGTTTTTATGGATGCCCAGATGAGGTGATGAGCAAATTACTAATAGTTTTCTGTGATCTTCTCAGTACAGTGTGTCCCTTTTTCTAAAATTTACATGTCATATGCAGTTTCTTTTTATGGCAATTCAAGCATGTTTTAACATTGATCTTATCACCTCTGTTCTGCAAGTTATGATAGCATTAGTGCTTTACCTGTGTCTCAGTTGTGATTATTAGCTTTGGTATAGTGCCACACTGCTGTTATATTGCTTATGAAGCAGACCTGTTTTACATCAGATCAGCTCACAATAGGGGCAAAAACAGATTACTCTTTTTTATCAAGTATTTAAGCATAGTCTGAGAGGCTTAACTTTTCATATCTCTGTGTAGGCAGGATAGGTGGTTTCTTAGGGTTCAAGATTCCACTTCAAAGTAAAGTACTTAAGAGCATTAAGCCCTTTTTACTTTGGAGCTGACCTGCATTAGATGTATGGTGTTAAAATGTGGAAAAGATAGTTTTTATTTTATTCCCAAACCAGACAGAGAATTATTTGGAGCTAGATCTTCTCTTGGTACTTTCTTTCTGCTGAATAATTAAAAAAAAAAAAAAAAAGTGGCTTACACTTTCATTTGCCAATTTTTCAATATTTTCAAAAGGGTATTTTCTTTCTGCTTTGCAGGAGGAAAATAGAATGTTGAAAGTTAATTTTAGTGTTTTGCCAGAGGTCACACAGTACATCTGATGGAAGAAACCTGAAGTACAAACTAGATTCATAATGTCTCAGACAGGTGCTTTACTCATTCAGCCATGCTGACCATATTTTTTCTAGCTACTCTCTATTCCCGTTTCTTTGTTTCTCTTCTGCATTTTGAATGGATAGCTGCAGAGTTATGAGCCATTGTTCTTATTTTTAACCTCCTCCATCAAAAGACAAAAACTTCCTGAGATTTAATTCCCTAAAATTTTAAGGGGATTTATTTGTAGGCTTAAAACACACATTAATGAGTTAAAAAGTAATTTTTATGAATTTAAGACTGTTGTTGTTACAATGCATAAACTCTTTGAGGTGAGCAGAAGCTTATGGTTAAGAAGATATAAAATAACTATGTCTTTCTCTTTACTCAGCAATATCTTGTGGAATTCCTAAAGCTCCATTAAATGGTGGGATATTAACTACAGATTACTTAGTTGGCACCCGCGTTACTTATTTTTGCAATGATGGATATAGACTATCAGCCAAGGAATTTACTACTGCAGTCTGCCAGCCGGATGGTACCTGGAGCAATCACAATAAAACACCTCGCTGTGTAGGTAAGTAACTTGTAAAAACTCTCCAGTGAGTAAGAACCTGGCTGTACATTTTGTTTATTTATCCAAGGCACAAATGTTCTCATTACTTAAACTTTCAGCTTCAGGTTACTTTAATCTACGAATAATCGCTGGTATTAAATTATTGTGATATACATATTAGAAATATATGCCTCTGAGATATATATTGAAACATTTTGTGAGAGCAGAAGAAATACACTAGAGATTATAGAATACATTCAAACTGATAATTAATTTACAGCTAAATCAAAGTTAATAGTTGCAGAGGTTTATGCAAAAGCCGTCTCTTCTGTGAGAGCTGCACAGCTCATATACTGTTAAACCCTATTTATTATCCAGAATCACAAAGTCTCTGGTACTCTGGGATACTTGTTTGAAACTGCTGCATATTATTTATATTCAGTAAATCAATATAATCCTACACCATCTAAACTTGGTGGAACATCACTGAAGAGAAAATGCACATTCAGTCCCGAAGTGGATACCATCAGTTATAAATGGGGTATGAAAAACCCAGGTGATCATAAGACTGATACAGAAGTGTCAGAGTGTCTGATCCACATTAAGATTTGGGTTATCTCACCCAATGAATTTTAGAAAGGAAAGAAAACATACCCTAGAATATTTTTCAAGGATTTTCCCTTTTTCCCTTTTCTTTTTCTAATTTGCCTGTGCTAAGCCACAAATGACTATGTGTTTTTGTTATTTTCGAAGTTGTTACATGTCCAAGCATCAATTCTTTTACACTGGAACATGGAAGATGGAGAATAGTGAATGGTTCACATTATGAGTATAAAACAAAAGTAGTTTTCAGCTGTGATCCAGGGTATTACGGTTTGGGACCAGCATCTATCGAGTGTCTTGCTAATGGCACCTGGAGTTGGAGGAATGAGCGGCCTTACTGCCAAAGTGAGTACATGTTGTATCTGCGTCTGCTGTACAGACTTCAGATAAAATATTTTATTTGGCTGAACTAGAAATTAACTAATTAAATATTGGAATCAGTTAATTGGAAAAAACGTTTCCTGCTGGAATTCCTGGGAATCCTAGAGGCTATTATTTACATTAGGTTTAGTGACAAGGAAATATCTGTAAGCACACTTCTGGATTTTAAAGGTCCCTTAATCTATAAAGGTACAAATAAGTAACAGAGAACATTTTCCTATATATTTTTCTAGGCCAGGAATGCTGTATAGTCTAGAAAAATGCAAAAACTTTGTATCCTGTCTGCACACTTGATAAATAAAATAATCTCTCCTTCCAGCTGGTTATCGTATAGTGTGCAAGTGCACATGATTCCTACCATTAGCTGGTATCTTGATAACCTGCAGTAGCTACTTTTCAAAAAAATAAGTAATGAATATTCAGATACTTCAAACAAGCTAAATGTGTGGCTACAGTTATGATCCCCTTCGTAACCCCTGTGAAAAGCAGGTTTCATTATGTATTTAAATTTAGGCATCTGTTTTTCAAAATTGTGGGGGTTTGGGTGTACTTTGTAGCCCGAGATTTCTTTCTCTTTGTGAAACACCACATGACATACATTTTGATGGAATGGGATATGACTGTGGTTTTGATGCATGTATCTAAACTGTGTATCTGCATATATGTGTATAAATCCATACATACCTAAAAAGCAGGAAAAAAAATGTGTAGATAAGACAGATCACTGTGGGTTAGAATATTTTTAGAATTTATAGAGAATATATATGAAACTAATAAAAAAAGGGGCTGAAAAATGCAATTCGGAAGACAGATTAATTATATTGGAAATTAACCTTGAGTTCTTTATAACCTACTGGAAATTTAATTTTTAATTTAGAGGGTTTTTAAAAGTTAATTACAATATTTCACCTCTGCTAGTGCTAAAAATATTGTGTATGTGTCTGTATCTATCTCTTTCTCTGTGTATATAGATATTTTACATAGTATATGTGTATTTGTAACCCTTTTTTCTTTAAAAGACAAACATTTTCCACTATGTTTTGGGAACTTTTGTTTGCAATATTAGCACTTACTTTTTTTTAGCATAAAGTGCTCTAGCTGCTTTCACCCTTTGATAATCCACCATCTTGCTTCCTAATAATAAAGTTCTTTTTGCTAATTCTTAAAAGAAAATTATTAAATTAAAATAATGATTTTGAATGAAAAGATGGTTTGAATTTTAGATAAATAGCAAGGAATTCCATGTGAATCGTTCACTCATTATAACAACATACTGCATGAATGCTAGGGCAAGCATTTCATTATGAACTAAAAGATAAAAATGACACCTTCCCAAAGAAACATAAACATAATTTTTAAAATGGCAACAATTGTGACATTCCAATATTAAAAAAAAATCATTGATAAACCTAAGGTAATTAAGTAGGAATTAATAATGTTCTGAATGGTGGGGTTTTTTAACTTCACAGAGACAATTTTATTGGTCCTCCCCTGCCTCTTTCTTAAGTATTATTTCTGGGGAAGTAAGAGTCTTTGTATGCGGAGTTTTTCATCTATTTTTTCTGCGCAGCAAAAGACTTCAAGCTGTGAAATTTATTTATCTCATTGACTAGTTCATAAGTGTTACTGGTTGATAAGTATTATTGTATGTGTGTTTGTGATACTCAGCTGTACATTTCTGTTTTGGTTTGGTTTTGCCATAAAGTTATTTCTTGTGGAGAACTTCCTACACCTCCAAATGGGAATAAGATTGGAACGCAAATCACATACGGATCTACAGCTATATTTACTTGCGACTCAGGATACATGCTAGTTGGCTCTGCAGTGAGGGAATGTCTGTCTTCTGGACTCTGGAGTGGAATTGAGACCAGGTGTTTAGGTATGGATACTACTGTCATGGCTTGCCTATTTTCTTTCTCTCTAGCAGGCAAAAGTAAGTAAAGTGAATCAGCTTGTCTCTGTTAGCACAGACGTTGAAGAGCATTCTGCATTTTAAAAATGTGTGGCTGGGTTGTTTTTCTTATCAAATTATAACTATGGTTACCTTTCCACAGACTGAATCCCTTTTTCAATATCTTCCCAACATGCAAAATCTGTGTCACTGGATTGCTGCATATGTCTCTAAAGTAGACCTATACATCAACAGCAAGACTGATTCCAGATATGTCAGTTATAAAACATGTCCTCAGTAAAATATCTGCATAGTAGACCTGAACTCAGTGGTTATGTTATAGAATTAATCTGTACACTTGCAAAAGATAAAGCGGGGGGGGGGGGGGGGGAGAAAGAAAGAAAAAAAAGCTTGTGGAAACTTTGAACAGGAACACTGCAGCAAGAAAATCACTATCCAGACACTATTTATAGAATTTGACACCCTTCAGTTGTACATGTTTAGGCATCTTCACTTATTTAAGATATTCGGATACCAGTCCCTAAATCATTCATGAATAAAATGAACATGTCATCTTAGTGAAACAATTTGAAGGGCTTCTTTTTAATTCATTATTATCAGGTGTACCTTGATCTGGGTTATTGTGTTAACTGTAGAGACATTGATTTTAACTCTATATGCAATTAACATTTTAGTTTCAGCTGAAATCAAAGCTATGATAGTATTCTGATTTTAGAATGCAATATGAAAGGCATATTGTACCTTGTCATTTGTGGGGGCATGAGAATATAAAAGAGTATCCATAAACTGAGACTTTCAGAAGAATCTGAACTAACATATTCATTAAATATAGGGGTTTGTTGCAATATCTCTTTGTGCAGATTGCCATTTACCTTTTTAGACCAGTCTCCATCACAAATAGTTTTCCTTCTGTAATGCAGCATTATTTGGTGCAAATCTTCACTTAAGCTTAATTTAAATGACTCATGAATGAGCAAAAGTGTTGCTTATCAAGCTACAGTTCTGAAGCTGGAATGTTTCCTGACTTATAGCTGATGGGAACAGACAGACTTTGTTTATGTTTCACTTTTACAATGAAAACCATTTAGCAGAGCGGGGGGAAAAGAAAAGATCTTAATGTTTGACTTTCTTTATCTTCTAAGTAAGTTAGCAGAAATGGCAAGACAGACGGTTTTAAATCTAAAAGTTTTGGGGCAGCATAGTAGGTGTGTAATCAAAATGTTCTGACTTTTTTTTTTTTTTTTTCATTTTTACTGGTTTATCTGCAAAGGTTACAACTATTTAAGTTTGGAGAAATGTAAAAATTTTCATCAGAGAAATATTAATCTAAACCCAGCCAAATTGTCTGCTATTTGTGAATAGCACAGCACCTTGGAAAAATGCTTGCATTTAAAAATTTTGCCAGAATAACTTTATGCTGAGTGAATGTCAATACAGAATGAATTGAACTTATCCTACATTTGCCTGTAGAAACAAAAATGTAATATAAGCTTAATAATAGTAATAGGTTGCATAGTCTTTACTTGAAACTTGAAAGAAGACCCTGGAGTCATCAATTTTCAGATAAAACAAAACTTTTTTTACTTGTCAGAAGAGATTTGTTATTATTAATTTCATATACTATAATGTCCAGTAACAATAAACACTAAGAAAATGTGTTAAAACACTTATATGACTAGAGGAGGAAACAGTAATCTAAAAGATACCTTTTGTATCAGACTAATAGGACTACAGTAGATTTTCAAATGTATGTTTTCAAAGCTTTAATGATGGCAAATTGTTGACGAGAGCATGAATACAAGTTTTACTTAAAGAAATACAATGTAGTATACATCATATATAGCATACAAAAAAGCATGCATAGCTTGTTGAAAAAAAAAAGCTATCGACAGAGCAAATTTATAAAAGGGAGAGAGTAATGGCTACAATAACTGCTCTTGCAGCAACACTGCCTGCTGTGCTACAGCACTGTGCAGGAATGAGCTTTCTGGAAAGACTCAGACTAACTCAGTTCAGTTCTTATTTCTTCAACAAGCAATTTGAGACTTAAGATAGAGGGATGGGTTCAGCTAATGACAAATCAGAAGTCAGAAATTTGTTTAAGAAATTTGAGAAAGAAAATGTCAGAAGGTGGAGGGAGCAGAGTAAATGAAAGAAATGGTAGAGTGTGGGAGAAAGGAGATAAAATACAGCAGGAAGATCTACAGAGCAGGTATTGTAATGATCCGAGAAATACGTTTTTGTGCAACTTACGAATAAATGCTAGTGTTTGTTTTCAATCACTGAAAAATAGTAAGAAAAAAATTTTTATGTCACTTTCTACTTCTAAAGCTTTTCTGCTCACAGCTGTAAACCTTTCTTAACATTTATCTTAGAGCCTTGCTGAAAAATTTTGCTATGCTTGGACTGAAGTGGCTACCAGTGTATTTCTATTTTAAACACTGAAGATGCCCTTAAGTGTACCCTTAGATGACATTAATGAAATCCAACAGAATAAAATAATATCCTTTTCCAAGCATTTTGTTTAAAAATACAAGTTATTTTTTCCAAAGTGCTACTCAAATTGTTTTGTTTAATCATTGTGTTAGACAACTTCATTTGCATTCTCGTTATGTGTAATTTGAAAAATTTATGAAAGGCACAATAAATAAGAATATAAGTATCAGCAACGGAACCTAAAACTAGTTACTGTTGAACCTAATTAGATATAGAAGAGAACAAGAACATAGGTAAGCTTTAAATCACCAAAAATATTGACTAAAATCCAAATTGTATAACAACACAAATAAAATTCCATGACATTGTGGACAGTAGTGCATGATTTTAATGACAGCCATAGTAGTGTCAGAATATGTTGATAGCTGTCACAGCCTTTTTTTGTCTTTCTTTTTTCCATTCCTGCTTCTTTTATTAAAAGGAGAAGGATAGTACTTTATGGTTATTGAATCTCATGAGACAGTAAATGGCAAAGAGAATTAGAACATTTAACACAACTGCCCTCCTTTCTGAACCTCACTTTTTCTTTTTTTTTCAGAATACCTAAATAATGATGTAGTACTGTGTGAGTTATCATATTAATGTAGTGATCTTGGTTTGATCGTTCATTCAATGTAGTGGGAAATTGAGTTCTGGATCAGTATTCTTGTTCTCCATAGCTGGTGAGAAGAAATAATGTTCAAATTGAAAAAAAAAACAACCACAAAACCAACAGAGAGCTCCTGAAGTAATTCTGTTGGGAAGACTTAAAAACAAAGAAATGTTTCACAAGATTTTGTGGTGAAAAAGTATGAAAAAAATCACTTCAGTCTTTCAAAATAATGGTCAAAGACAAAAAACATGACTGTTTTGTCTCCAGGGTTACAGACTGCCTCTGATAATTTCTTGTGCTTGATCTTTTCCTATACTGAAAACATTAAATCAGTTTCTGGGGGAAAGTCTATGTAATAAATCCTGGAGAAACATTCAGAAACATAGAATAGATTTCTACTGAATATCCTATTCATAAAAGAGACTGAAAAATCTGTGTATTTTGTTAAACACTTTCCTCAGTGAAAAATATTTAAATACTTGATGAAGAAGTAAGTTGTTCTGTTTATGTTTATACAAAAACTTAGCTTATTTACATTATTTTATTTATTACATTAATTTTATTTGCTTTAATTTACTGAAATGAGTAATGATAATTAAAACATATATTTTCATGACTATAAAAAAGTTTTGAGGGTTTATTTATTTATTTATTTTAACGCCTGTAATCAGCTATTTATTAAACTGAGCATTCCCCAGGGCGGAAATAAATAGGGTCTAATTCTTAACTTCATATTACTTTCAGATGTTTTTAACTGATATGTGAATGATGAATAGAATTTCCCAACATTTCCTAAGGTTTCTCTAACACTGGATTTTCTTCCATTGCTTAATTAGCACTATCTTCAGACTTTTTATTAACTCTAAGGAGAAGCACTGTCAGAAGATCATTACTTTTACAACATCCTGATTTCAGGATCAGGACTTTTTTGTTTGGCTAATGTAGCTTGGCAGGAGGAAATACATAGACATTTCCAGAAAA
This sequence comes from Haliaeetus albicilla, assembly GCF_947461875.1. NCBI lineage: Eukaryota > Metazoa > Chordata > Aves > Accipitriformes > Accipitridae > Haliaeetus > Haliaeetus albicilla. The sequence goes on along the minus strand of NC_091485.1, from coordinate 59,640,636 downwards.
CAGCACAATTTTTAAAGTGACTGTGGATAGAAGTTGATATGGTGGAGATGAGTATGTGCTGAAATGAATTTTCTTGAGGTCATTTGTTGGCTTTTAAAATGTTTCCTGTATTATTTTGGTTACCATGTCAGAAACCTTGGGTTTTTTTTTTAACTAAGTTAAAGCTAAGAAACAAAAATATAGCGTGCTTTGAGAAGCCTTTCTATTGGATCCAATTCTTCTTATACTTAAAAGCAGCAGCTGTTTTCTTAGATTATTCCAAAGCATTCTAATTTCTTTCTAGGGACCGTGGCTCACTGTTAATGTAATGTACAAAGTTTCATACTTCTCTTTAGGGGATATCTAGTTTTATTGAGTTTCTCTCAGTTGTGTTAGTTGCATGACTGAAAGTAATTTAGTAGATGCTTAGACATCACATCAATGAAAACCATGTGAAAACTGAGAAGAAATACTATTTTCAACCAATTTTCAGACTCATTAGAGGAAAGACATTTTATGCAAACTTTTTTTGTTGATTGGTGAGCTTACTCCAGCTTTTCACATTTTTTAAGTCGTGAGTCCATCCTCTTCAACTCAGCCGGAATACACTTAACCCTCATTTCTTAATTCTTTCTTCTTTCTCAATTCCTCCTCACATGTAAACATACTGATAAAACAGATCTGTTGATACTCTCTCCCTCATTTACAAAATTCATTGCTGTAATTTCCTACATATGTCCTAGGAAGAATCAGCAATTGCTGGAATGATAGGTGTGTTCAGTTCTGCAAGTTAGTATTAAATCTGAAATCAAGATAAACAATGAAATATGATTAAAATTTTTAAAGGTCTATAAAATCTCATATTTTGTTGTTAATCTTGACATTATTAAATAATGTTATATTTAGTTCACTTAGAGAACTGAACACACCTTTATAAAATGTTAAGTATCAATATGAATTAAAATGCAGAAATGAAGAATGGAGTTTACTTGATCAATAAGACATATGGAGGTGTGTTTCCAATACATGACTAATACTAGAGCAGTTTTCAATAAAGCCAGACAGGTAGCAGAAAAAAGCTAATTGGGTTAGAGTGAGCATTAAATGTCAGCATTTGTTGATACTTACCATACAATAGTATCAGGAATACCTTTCATCTCTTCTCCCAAGAGAAATAGTAAACCTCACATACTGTGTCTTTGCAGTAACAAATAATCCAGCAGAAAGGAGCAGATCATAAGACAAATAATTGGTTCTGAATTCTCTATATCTGCATTACATATGGTTCAGAGAATTTTCCCTGGACAATATCTGGTCTAGTGCTCTGGGCTAAATGTCATCATTACTCATATGGTTCTAGGTTGTCAAAAGGACCTGTCAATAATTTTGACCCCTTTGTCTCCAAAAGGAGATAGAACACTTGTTTTGTGCACCACAAGTTGAGCTTCTCAATGTGCTTCCTCTGAAAGGAAGCTGATTTGTTCATAGCAAAACCACTCAGCACATTTAAGAGTTACAAGGAGGATCTGAACCAAAATGCTAATGTAGACACAACCCGTGACTTGTTAGCTGAGGAATTTTTCCCCCGGTTTTACTCAACTTTCTCTGCCTTTTTTTCATACAAAATACCAATTCCAAACACTAATGAGTCATTGGTGACAGCCTGCTACTCACAAAGAAAATATGATGATATGAGAAAACAGTTATCCAACAGTTCTGTACAGAGCAATGCTGTCAATGGGGTAAAAAGAGTAGCAGACTTACCAGCTGGGGCAGGGCAACCATGTAAGCTCACACTGAAGAATATGCAGTGCATGAATCAATCACTGCTGTGGAGAGGTGTGTGGGACAGGTAAGGATCTGCCATTTAGCACCTCCAGTCAATTCATAACTGAAAGATAATGTGATAAGGGATGAAAAGTTTTTTTGATAAAATCAGTTTATAAGATGTGTACACATTAGTGAATAAAAGCACCTGTGGGGAGGTTAGGTAATCAAATTAGAAGGTGTGAAAAGATATTAAATTTATGTATGCCATGGATCAATTAAATCAGGAACTGAAATATATACATATTCACTTTATATGCAATTTATGTATTTGGAAGAGCAAGGTAGAACAGTAGAGCTGTAAAGTTATCTTTCAACTCTTATTTGAGAGAAAGATATGCATACTCAGGAGTGAGCATACCTTTAAATTTCTGTCAGGTAAGGACAAAGGAGCCTTTATATTTTCGCAATCAGCTTTCAGTTACTGAAAGGTTTCTGTGGCTATGTATTCTTTGAAGTGTAGACTTTCTGCCACTATTTTCATCCTTAAAACTTTTGGAAAAACATACAAGCAACTAACTTCTTCCTCTTCACTGTTTTTAAACATCTTTGTTCTTCAATACTACTGCATAATAACAACAACTAGACTTTCAGATGAGGTATATGATGTTTCATCTTTTAAGAATTATTCAGCCATTTCAAGGAATTCAGCAGAGAACGTCTCTCTGTGGGCCATGGATTAAAAAAGATTTGAAAGAACATTACCATTCATCCTGAACAGTTTTAGTACAGCTTGAACAGCTGGCAAGGTGAGGATCTTCTGAAACTAGCAGGATAAAGACCCGAACTCTCTTTTGTCCAGGGCTGTGCCAGTGTCGTTTCAATACTGTGATTTTCTACAGAAGATGTTGTTTGTGAACAGGAGGATGTAAAAAAAATACATCCTTATAAGAAATGCAAGCCCCGTAGAGAAAAAAGAAATTCCAGCAAATAATTCTTCCCTCCTCAGCTGATGTCATCTTGACAGGTTAATTAACTAATGTTGAATAATAACCTAAATCTCTTTTTTCAATAATATATTGATATGTAGATTTCTTCCACTGTTATGCTCATGTGTGACATTACTGACAGCTAAAATAAGCATAGCTATGTTTTTGCCATTTAATGTAAAGATTCTGTATTCATTTATTCCTACTCTTGCATCTCAGAGAGTAAGCTGCAGAAAAGAAACCTCATTTGCAGCTGAGGTTGCAAAGGTTTTGATGCTGTTATTATGCTCATTCTTTGTTGCTAAAGCTGGATTTCTTGTCAAGTTAAGCAATTTATTTGGTACTCACACGTTATTAATATCCTTCATTCCTACTTTTTGACTAATTTTTTTTTCTTAATAATATTTCATGTACTTATTCTTCTCAAGCTTTGCTAGACTGGAAATTGAGAATGTTATATTGCTTATTTCCTCCCTCAAATCTGCTACTCAGTAAAACCTTCACATTTAATCTCTTTCTTTGTAGCATTCACTCATAGCCTTTACAAAAGTGACCTCCTTTGATTGAGTATTACAAATTACAGGTTACATTAAGACCTAGGGGGCGTCAACTGGATTCTTAAACCTGCTGTATATGTCTTTTATTTCTGTATCATAGAAAAGATGGAACTACACCCAGTCTTACAATACACTGACAAGGAACAAGGCTATCCTGAAAACAGTCTAGAATAGCCTAGTCTAAAATAGTCTAGAATCCTAACCTAGTGTGAAGTCAACTATTTACTACTAGGGTGTTAGAATATTTTGGTTGAATGAAGATTTTGCTTAACATTTGCTAATTTTATTTCAAGTTTTCTTCTATCCATAACCCAATTCTTAATGCAGTACAGTAAATGTTCTATTTGTTATGTGTTTGTATTTGGCAATGTACCATGCAAGGGTGTATTTTTTTTTTCTCTCACTCATTCATTCTGATAAATGCAGATCAGAAGTACAACATTGATCTTAACTGCTTGAACCACTTCCTCTGTCCTGTATTTTCCACAAATTATATATGATGGTTTTTCATTTTTTGTTTTCAATGGCCTTGCAGGGTGACTACAACAGTTTTATATTTGCTTATAATTGGTCTTAGAATCAGAATATTACTTTGGGGTTAAAAAAATTATATTCCATTAGATAATAATGGTTCTATTAAGTCTTTTATCCATGATAAGTAAATATTCAATGACTTACTGGCTGTTTAAATAGGAGTGTAAATTGATAATAGAATCAGTATTTCTTAAATACTCTCTCATCTATTTGCAAAATAAATTTCCTGGCTAACAAGAAAAATAAAAAAAACAGGAGACAATGTTGTTGCTCAGTGTTTGAACTTTGTTTCCCAGCAGTACTCCTAGTTTTTTCTCAGTAGTCCTTTCCTTTGTACTCCCTTGTCTTTTTGCATCTGTTTTCAGTTTTCTGCCATAGTATTTCTGGCAGATTTTTTTCATATTTACAGAGAGCTCTCTCAAAATGATACCCAGTTTGCAGTATTTGCATTCAGTCTCCAGTGAAAACACTCCACCCACAGAGCTTAGCTCCTGAGCAGTTTTGTATCTGGATTGCATTTAGGAGGAATAATTTAGCTGTCTCATTGCAAAAGACAGTTAGTCACACCTTATGGTTACATTGAATGAAGGCTAGTTATTACAACAATCATCTTTGTAATTTTATTCAGTTTCATTATACCAAAGTTCACTACTAAAATGTTCCTCTTCCATAATGTTTCAATTGGGGTAAGCATGACATATTTCTCAAATGAGAACAGATTTAAAATTATGTCCCTTTATGGCTTTGCACTATTTTTTGTAGTAGTTAAATCATATGTTACTCCTTGTTTACAACAGTGCGACAAAACTGACATCAATTACACGGTAGATGATATATATGTAATACAAGCAAGTGGAAAAATGTTTTAGACGTACAGGTGTGAGATAAAATGAAGGAATAGAGTTGATCTTTGATGCCATTGCACAATAAGTATGTCTCATTCAGAAACAACGGCAGTTTCTCAGAAAACTATGGAAAACTATATATGTGCAGTATTTGCTTTTCTCAGACTACCAAAGAATCAGCAGTAATCTGAAAGCTTTGAAAACTTTCCCAGTCAAAAAAACCCTTCAAAAACCCCAAACTCACTATTTTTACTATATACCTATATATATATATATAGATGCAGACACATAACACACAAAGAAAAGCATCAAAGGCTACTGAATGGCACTTCAAAAATTCATTTCAGAATGTTAATAAGGGGAAATAAAGACCTTTATTTGTCACAAATCCCTTAAAATAAGAGTATAACTGGAAGTCCTGAAAAACAATTAACAGCAGAATTGATCATAAAAACTACTGGGATATGTGGTAATGAATATGAGCATATCCTTAATGTATAATGAACATTTTGGAATTCTTTTCTTCACAGGTGTCTTAAGAGAAAAATGACAAAAGGGAAGAATTCTACTAATAGTCATGAGAAAAATAAAAAAACGCCCTGCTTTTAAGCAATAATTACTCTTCCAGATATGGGTGTGGATGGTCTTGGGGTTTTTTGTTGGTTTGGGTTTTTTTTTTTTCCTTCCTCTACTTTTTTCCTCGGTATTGGAGGAGTAGTGATAGCAACTATTATAAGTGAAAGGTCTTTATTTCTTCTGACAGAGACCAGCTCTGTGGATGTCTGAAATAGATTAGATTGGGAAAATAAAGCAAAGAAAAAAACTTCTGGAAAATAGTAATAAGTCTCTGACTTTATTGCAACTTGGGGAGTTTATTCAGCTGCATAAATTATGGAAATTTCAGTAATGTTCTCAAAGGTTCTCTTAACAGGAACTACGTATACCATTATATACACTTTCAGTAGCAAACATACTGAACTGCTTATCACACGGACCTACATGGCAGATGGTATTTTGAAAATGAAACAAATAGGGCTGAACCCATTGGTTTGTTTTGGGGGTTTTGTTGTTGTTGTTTGGGGGGGGTGTCTTTTGAATTTTTTTTATGTGTCTCAGTCAGATGAAGCTTCCCCTGGGAAGAAGAGTGAAAACTGGAGACAAATCCTGCAAATCCCAAATGGTTTTTATTTGTTTTTAAAACTGAGATGAAAAATGTGTCACAAGTCTGACATAGCCTGGTTTTAAGTGGTATTTAATTCCTTTACACTGTCACAATAAGTTGATTTAGAAATCTGTTGATAGAACTACAGTTTTATAATAGTTTTCATACATTTAGATTTCTTTATTTTTCAGTTTAGAAACCTTACACAGGGGTAGAATTGGGCTCCAGTATTTAAAAAATATACACTTCTTTACTAGTTCACAATTAGTCATGCGATATAGTTAGTGCTCCAAAGATGTAACTGTTATACAGTGGGAGGAAACAATCAATGCAGAGGAATTTGAAATAATAGAATCATAGAACAGCCCAAGTTGGAAGGGACCTTGAAAGATCATCTGGTCCAACCTTTGATGGGAAAGGGAGCTGAGATGGGATTATCTAGTACCCTGTCCAGTCACATCTTGAAAACTTCCAGTGATAGGGACTCTATCACATCCCTGGGGAAGCTGTTCCAGTGAATGTTTGTTCTTACTGTAAAAAAAATTCTTTCTTATGTCGAGATGAATCCTCTCCCAGTGCAACTTGTACCCATTGACCCGTGTCTTCTCCATGTGACTCCTTGTGAAGAGAGAGCCTCTTTGTAGCTGCCCTTTAAGTACTGGAATACTATGATGAGATCGCCTCTGAGCCTTCTCTTGTTCAGGAACTAACCTTCAGCCTTTCTTCACAGGGCAGGTTCTCCAGCCCTTTGATTATCTTCATAGCCCTCCTTTGGACCCTTTCCAGTCTGTCCGCATCTTTCTTCAGTGGTGGCGACAAGAATGGACACAGTACTCCAGGTGCAGCCTGACAAGCATTGAGTAGATTGGGATGATCACATCTCTATCTCTGCTAGTAATGTTCCTGCAGATGCAGCCCAGGATCCAATTTGCCTTTGTTGCTGCAGCATCGCCCTGCTGACTCATGTTCAGCTTGCTGTCCACCAGAACTCCCAGGTCCCTTTCAGCAAAGCAGATCCTAGCCTGTACTGAGCTCTTTGGGTATTCCTTCCGTCCTTGCACTTGTCTTTGTTAAACTTCATACAGTTCTTGCTAGCCCGCTCTTCCAGCCTGTCCAGGCTTCTCTGTAAGATGGCTCTCCCTTCCAGTGTGTTCACCTCACCACCCAGTCTGGTGCCATCAGCAAACTTGGTGAGGGTACTTTCCAACCTATCATCCAGATAATTTATGAAGATGTTGAACAGCCTGAGGCCCCATATCAATCCCTGGGGAATCCCACTTGTGACAGGCTGCCAGTCTGGGTAAAAACAGCTGATCACCACCCTCTGAGTGTGGCCTGTTAGCCAATTCCCTACCCATCTCACTGACCACCCACCCAATCTGTACCTTACCAGTTTGTTCAGAAGGCGGCTGTGGAACACAATGTCAAGTGCTTTACTTAAGTCCAAGTAAACAACATCCACTGCTCTCCCCTTGTCAACAGCAGATGCCAAAGAAAGTCAAAAGAAAAGAAGAAAGAAGAAAAGAACTGAAAAGTCAAAAGAAGTCAAAACTTGGGTCTGAGAGGTTTATGACAATGAGAGGAAATAGGATGAGAGGATGGGTTTTTTAAGTGATTTTAAATTTTCTCAAGCTAAACGGAGATATTAATGCAAGACTTACAGGTGATTTACAGTGAATTTTCACATGTTGCAGTTGTGTGGTTTTTGTAATGTCCACGCATAGTTGCAGAAACTGCAGTGTGATCTTAGTTACCTGATGTGTTGAATTTAGTTTTATTCCCTATGCACAAGAAACAGAGCTTGGCCTTTCTGGTGATGGATTCTGCTTCCACTCTGCTACCATAAAGCAACACTAAAATCTTAATTAAGAACCAGGCCAAATATTGTAATTAAATGCAATTAGAAAATTGTTTCCTTGAACATGGTCTGAATCACTGCAAACTGTCTGACTGCACTTCTGATAGAAACTGATCTTTTCCAGCTCAGTTTTTACTCCTCATCCGGTTAGTGCTGTTTATCATCACAAATGTGATAAGATAGGGAAATTGGGCCCTTTATGGCATGTTCAAGAAAGTCTACTACATACTGAATAGATTATGACTTTTCTGGAGAATCAAGAAGTACTCTGACAGAAATTTTATAAACATGTATTATGCCATCTTATCCCAGAAGACATAAAACAAATTTCAGGTATGCCTGGTGTCGCGTCCCAAAGTTGGAGCGACTCAGGTTTGTGGATTTCCTTTGTCAGAATTAAGGTGAAACGACACCAGGGGAGTTCAAACAACAATCAACATTTATTCAACGTAGCTAACTTTGTGCAAGTACACATGAACTTATTAATATGAACCTTGCAACATGTCATTAAGCCGCTGTTTGAGAAGAGGAGAGAAGTATAGAAAAATGAAATGGAAAAAGGAACATGAAACTGTGTCAGAAGGAGAGCCCTCCCGTTGAGTCATGAGGTTCAGAGCAGACCCCCTTGCTTTCTGGACTCCTTCTCAAAGAGGAGTTCAGGGGCAGCTAGATCCACTCCTAGTCTCAGACTTGGTCAACGGTTTATGTTTAAAAGGATGAGGTGTAGGGACTGTGGAAAAGAGAAGGAAAAGAGGGAGAGAGAGAATGGGAGAAAGAAAGAAAGAAAGAAAGAAAGAGAGAAGAGGAGGGTTTCACCAGTCCTGGGTCCAGCGTTGGTCCAGCCAGCGTAGAGATCCAGTTCCGGAGGCCGTGCACTGAGGACTTGGTCTCTCTTCTTTTATAGTGTGTTGGTTGATGATCTCAACATGCGCAGTTCCCACACCTGAGGTTCACTGGAATCAGTCAGTGAGCTTTGGCGGGGGGGGGGGTTCATTGTGGAGTTGCCTCTCTTTTCCTGCTGGCATGACTGCTTAAGAGAGAAGCACAGTCCCAACTTCTGTGGGGCCTTCTTCCTCCAGGAAGGCATAAATTGTGTTCCTTCTCCTGGTCACTTAAGATAAGGAATTGGGGCTTTGGAGAAGTGCGTTCCCACCCTCCGTGGGGCCCTCTCCTCTGGCCACATTGTCCTGTTCACAAAACTCCAGCATTTTTACAGAGGGCTTTTTCTCCAGCAGAGCTCTTTAATGGATGTTTGAGACATTGAATTTGTCAGACTGTCACACCTGGTCCTTATGTAACACTGAGGAAAATGGGGAGGGGACAAACAGTACCCTTGAACAGTACCAGATTTGGACTCCTGTTCCTTATACAGAAGTCAAATTGGCACTCATCAATTTAATCTGTGTGAAGGTTCACATACTACCTATATTGTAATTACTGACAGTTTAATCATGATTCATATGATGAAATTCTATACAAGGCTTAAGTTGCCAGCTGCAAGTTATAAGAAAATCTCAGATTTGAATTTTTTTTTTATAAGAACTTTCTAGCCCTGAAAGAATGAGGCAAAATGCTGAAAAATACATCAGAGTATTATAAACACTTAAGAGTTCAAGGGAAAAAAACATCCAGACTATATTGCTTCTAAATGTCTTTTCTTATTAGCAACCCTATGTTTTGGGGGTTTGTTTGTGGACAGTTTTTTTGAGGAGAAGTAGAGGAGAAAAGGAGAGCAGAGGAGTTTGGGTGGCTGGTAATATTTTTCACTAAAGTAGTAGCTGAAACTGCTTGTTTTTCTTTCTTGCCTTACTTGTTTTTGCAGTGAGTTCTCTGCCATGTGTCACAGTCTCCAGGAGATCAACCATTCTCAGACGGTTTTCCATTACCACATTATTTGCTGAATCATAGCGCCCATTTTCCAGAGTTCATTAAGAAACATAGTAACAAATAATATGGTTCATGCTTTTTCCCAGCTTTTTTCTAGATTCAATGTCTGTTTGTGACTCTCATAGTGTAAATAAAATATTTCTTATATTTTGAGAATACAGGATAGAAGATTAGTCCAAGTCATAGAAAGGTTTTTTGGTTCCAGGACATTTGGATGTAGTTGCACTGACTGTCTTTAACCCAAACATGGTAATCTCTTTGGGGTTCCTCTGGTATCAATAGGAGACAAAGAATGAAAGACAATCCAGAGTGTCAGATTCCAGCAATAAATTCTCCAACTTAATTTGTTTCCATTGTAAGAAGGCTGTATTTATAACATCCACAGGGGTTGATATTTATAATGGATTAGTATTTATAATATTTATATTATTTTTGTTTGTATTTTTATGGATTTTTAATATTTATTTAAATGTATAATAGTGTAATGTTAACTTTATTAAGTGTAATCTTGACCAAAATAAAACTAAGGGAAATAATATAGAATTTTACAGTTTTTAATAAAAAGTAATTACTCATATTTTTTGAAAATAAATTTGATAGCATGTGTGATATTTAATATCTTTGCTACACTTTTTGTAATTTTTTAAAGGTGTACAGTCCTACCTATACAAATGCAATACTGCAGTTTTCCCCAAGTTAATAAAAATAAACCTTTGAATGAAGTCAGTAAAAAAAATTGAAAGATGTTCAGCATTTTTTTTTTTAATTGAGGAGGTATATTTAAAATTTCTCTGGCATATTTACTGGTAATTTTTTTTTTTTTTTTTTAATTTATTTTGAAAAATCTAGCTGGTCACTGTGGTATTCCAGATCTTATAGTCAATGGCCAAGTAATCGGAGAAAATTATGGATATAGAGACACAGTTGTATACCAGTGCAGTCCTGGTTTTCGCTTGATTGGTTCTTCTGTACGAATATGCCAACAGGATCACAACTGGTCTGGTCAGCTTCCATCCTGTGTGCGTAAGTAAGCATGGCAACACATACTGATTTATGTCACAGGAATGTCTATGTCAGACAAGATAAGGAGTGACTTTGCAACTTAGTATTCATTTTTCAAGAAAAAAGATTTAAAGCAGTATGTGGCCACCTAAAATCTGTGATTCATCTATCAGATGAAGTTTAATGTTGTCACTTAAAATTTCCATTGTGTCTTTTGTCTACTAAATACCTGTCATTTATATATGAATATCAGACTTCTTCAAAAAATGATGGGACTTAGGCACCCAAGTACTCAAATTTGAAAATAGCTTTTTATGTCCCTTAGTGGCTTTTGGAAATATTTAATGTACATTTACTTTGATTGTGGTAGTTAAATAAGTAGATACTCTTGAATTACACTGTCAGCACTGATGATTATAATGTTTGCTTCAACAAACTTTTTTTTTTCTCTTCTCACAGAGATATTTTGTTTTCTGGTTTGAGTTTTGGCTTTTTTAGCATGAATTTTGTATTTTGTTGATGAGGCTTCTTTTGTCTCATAAGTGTGTCAACATATTGCATGAAATACAATTAGGTAATAACAGAAAATGTTGTATTCCAGTTAGGAAAATCTGAGAGTTCTCAAAGGATTCTCAAGGAAATTACACCTATGTTTCAATAATTCAGGTTCAGTAATATCAGTGTATTGAAAATGTATTAGTCTACCTCCTACTATTCTATTTTTATAGCTACATTTGTGTAGCAGAAACTATCTCGATGAATCATAATAGACAACATTAATTCATTACCTTTACTGCTCACTATTTACTTTGTTTTACATAGAACTAGATATACATAACACTACTATAATTGTATTTCTTAATTTTGTTTTCACTTTATGATATAGTAATAGATCATTACTTCTTTATATTACATTTCAGACCAGCACACTTCTTTATAGGTAACTGTTAAGGCAATAAAATTAGACACTGTTAATAAAAAATTTCTAAATTAAAATGTTAATATCAAGGTTAGAACTAAAAAAAAATGTTTTGAATGTGCTAACAGCAGAGAAAATGGACATATTTTCTTCCTCTGATCAAATAGAAGCTGCTTGTTTGAATACAGGTGGATGCACAATACAGCACTTCAGAAAAGGACACAAGACTTGGGAAAAAGCTTAGACTTGCAAAAGGCTGCTGTAAACAGCAGCTGCCTCTAATTTTGGATAGATATGTAGGAACAGCTCCACTTCAGATCGAAGGTTCAAATGAAGTGTAGGAAAGTAACCTCACATTTCTTCATTTATTTAAATTTAGATGTTTTAATTGAAATTTTGAGATGTGTTTAAATTTAATGGTTCTGACCTTTTCACTTTTGGATTCGCCATTGTTCTTGCTTATACAGGCGGCAGATGTATTGCTACTGTTGTGTATTGCTACTGCATATGCATGGGTATTATTCAAAATTTTATGCAAATTTCATACTTCTGTTTCACAAGAATAATTATTATTATATGTTCATTAAAAAACATCTTTATGGGCTGAATGCATATCTTTGCCTGACAGTTTTACAAATATTAACAACAGTTTAGTGTATGATTCCAATTACTTTTTTGGGGAAAAAAATGCAATTCCTTCTATAAAAGTTTCTGATACCTGTAGCATAAAGATAACACATTTAATTAAAATAACTTACTGATATTAGTAGAACACACAGAATTCAATTTAACTTCATTCATAGAATATACTGTGACTTGTCTGTATGCTAGCTCTTAAGGACCATTTTCACTTTTTTGCTGTTGCTAAAAATTGTATTTTATTTAGATTATAGGAATGGGTTTCTTTTAGAGTTAGCATGATATGTCTATTTTACACAGAGAAAAAGAACATGTATTTGTCAGATTTAATAAAATTAATTTAGAAAAATAGTTTAGAAGTTTCTAAAGTGATAAGAATTTGAGAGAAATAATGTATTCTGTGATTTTTTTTCATTTTAAATTACTGAAGAACATTTTATTTATCAACAACTGGAAAGTCTTAAAACATAGAAGAAAATATTTATACATTTTTTTACTTACTTGGGGAAAATTAATTTATATTTTATTTTCCTTACTATTTTTGCATCTAGTCTTTGTGGGCACAAAAAATGAATTTTACCTTCTGTAGTCAGTTTAGTATAAAAACAAGAAAAATTTCACAGTGCCCATAATGTTTCATATACCCAGTCATAAATTTATAACTTCACTGAGTACTTAGGCCTCAAAGATAAAACAGAGTCAGTCGATAGTAAGACATATTTGTAAGAAATAATACCTGAGGAACTATCACACTGAAATATTTCTTTTCAATTTCAGTCTATATGTAATGAAAATCAAGTGCTTGCTTTTCTCCTGATTCTTCAGAGAAGTTTTCTTCGTTTGTCTTGATTACTGCATGGCAAATCTATTAATTTTATTTAAATATTTAGATAAGTGCTTGAGCATTTACTAAAATATGTCTCAGTTCTTATTCAGTTCGGAGAAATGTGAATCTTCTCTGGAAGGTACTCAGTATCTTACTGTATCAAAACTTTAAAATACTATTATATAATGATTGTAATTGTTATATATTTTATCATAAATAATGAGAATTGATAACAGCATGTTCTGTTTGGGTTTTGTTTCTTTGTTTTGTGCTGTGCTAGCTGTTAGCTGTGGTCACCCTGGTAGTCCTATTTATGGAAGAACAAGTGGAAATGGTTTCAACTTCAATGATGTTGTGACATTCTCATGTAATACTGGGTATGTTATGCAAGGACCAACCAAAGCACAATGTCAGGCTAATAGGCAGTGGAGCCACCCACCTCCAATATGCAAAGGTAAGAATGCAAGCATTTACAGATTTCAAACTCAGTTGGAAAATTAAGGTTGAAAAATAAACTGAATGTAAAGGGACATTATCAAGACAAAATGATGCCTCCCTTACTAATAGGCATCAAATTATTAAAGAAGATGTTTCATGATTCTACAATTCTATGATATTTCAGTTAGGTCTGTTCTACGTTCAGGTTGCCAGGATAACTGTTGCAGAGAAACTTCCTTACGTGTCTGTAGTTTGTATTGATTTTTTAAAATGGTTTCTGTAAGTTCCTTTTGCAAAATTTTGCAGAGATGATTAACAGCTTAAACCCTGAAATAATGTTCTCTGCATTTTTAGCCAACATAGTTCTAACAGGTGCATAAGAAAACATACCTTTTTTTCCTTTTACATTTCCATTGATCTAACTGCTCATCTTGACTTTTTAAATTTTTATTCTAATTTGTTAGCCTAATTCATTTGGGTTGGTTCTCAACAGTTCTGGATATTATATTTAGAATTCTTTCACTGAAAATAAAAGACTATTAGGAAATTAGTTCTGTTTGAGTTTTCATAAGCACTTTTAGGAAGGTTTTATCACCATTGTCCTTTTTAACTCTGTTGTTATGTGCTTTTTAAATGTTTTAATTGTTCTCATTTAGAAAAGTCTACTTTTTGCTGTAATCTGCTTGCATGTATGCAGAAATTGTATTGGTTGTTTTTCAGCATCTTCCCAGCAGCTTCTATGGATTTTTATCTGTACACAGCCGAAGTCATGTTATGTATTTATATTAACTTTATTTACTATATTTTCCTACCAATAGGTGTTCTCCACTTTCCTTTAATCACTTTGCCTTAAGTGATACTGCCAAATAGGTTACAGACCTTAAATTTCCAAGGACCTTTTTGTTGATAAGAAGTTATTATTTTTTAAATTTACAATACTAAACATGTACTGTGTATTAAGGGTACCTAATAAATCTCATTTTCAGTCCAGTTGCTATAAATCACCTCTGTGTTCTGGTATTGCAGAGTAATGTGCCAAACTGTCTGATATGTTATTGGCCTATAGGGATCAGTAAATAAGTTGATCAGGTTATTCTTTGAAATTGTACACAGTCCTGAAATCTTCTATGGGTTTTAGAACAGACTTTAAAAAGAACCAACTTTGTATGCAACATTATTAGTGGTGTCTGTAATGTGCAGTGAAATAAATTCTAATTAATATGGTTTTGTTCTATTTGCATTGAAGTAAATAAAAAAACATAAAGATGTTACCTTGCATATTTGTAAACTGCTTAAAGTGCCATATTATAGAAAAGGCTGCACTCCTTTGTGAAGGCTGAATTTACAATTGTCATATAAATTCAGCACTGCACTTGCTGTTATACTGTCTACAACTTTCCTAAGTAGCTAGTTTCCTAGCCAACTATAATAATAGTGGAAAACTATTGAAATGGTCAAAGCTCCTTGTATTTTCTTTGAAGTGTTCACTACTCCAGATTTATTAATAGAAAATTTTCATTGCTTAAAGTACATGCTTAATAACATGAAAGTGAATGTTCAATTGTTATAAAATGCTTGTCTACAAAAATTAAGATGGATAGAAATATAGCTCAAATTTTCCTCCAGGAAAAAAAAAAAACAACAAATTTTCAACACTGTTCATCAATGTAACTATAAAAATTGACCTATCATTTAATGTTAAAGAACTCAAATCCAACCAGAAAGTTATTTCTATCCTTGAAAAATGTATGTACTCTAGTCTTGTGGTACCAATATTTGCGAACTGCTAGGAGGACCACACAAGCAGACTCCAAGATTTAGAACAGTGACTAGACAGATGTAGGTGAGCCATAAAATAACTACGTTGACTGATGTAGGTAGGAAAAATGATCTTAAATTGCATCTGGCAATAGCTTTTTTTCAGAGGTTTTTAGCATATTTTGATACTTTTATGTACACACATCCATGCACATACACACAGAGATATATATATATTTGCACACAGGTATGCATATAAACATGAAATTGATTATAAGAATATAGGGATAGTAATTTTTACAGGAACTGTAGTTTTCTAGAGTAACTTTGAGTAGGTGATGTTGTGTTTACTTGACCAGAAGAGTCTATTGCATGGAAACTGTTAAAAAAATCTCCACGACCCCCAAGATAAGTATTATACTCCCCTCACCAGACAGCTGTAAGTTGCAAAAAAGGAAAAAAAAATAAAAATCAATCTTCAGTCATTTTCAAACATATGAATCCTAAAGAAGTTGAGGACTCAAAAAATCTATCAGTATTCTTAACCATCAAAGTATACCCCTATTTTTAAAAGCACATACCCATTTGTTGGGATATTTCCCTGTTCTAGCAGAATCATCACAATCTTACCTAACTGACCATGTGCCCTTTAGCTCAAAACATCTGCATCAAAGGTCCTCCATTATCAAAATGTTGTATAGGAACGTAAGTATATTTGCATGGCTCTGTGGGTTAGACCAAAGGCATATCTAGCCCCATGACCTGTTTTCTATCTGTGTGCAATAGTTTTTGTCAAGGCCAGAGTATAAATTGAATATATTGGTATGTTCAGTCACTCTTAGTGGCAAATGCTTTTACAGCATCATCACACTTCGTGAAGAAACATTTCCTTTTATTGGCTCTGAGTTTAGCATCTCCTGGTTTTAGCATCTCCTGGTTTCATATCATCTTCCTAATTCAGCATCATTATATATAAAATCAGGGTAGGAACACACTGGAAGTTTCTCATACAAAGGATAGGAGACCATTTAAAGAGCATTTTTGTAGACTGTGTTTGTATGAGTCAAGTCTGTGCTCTTTTTCTTTTTAGTGGTCAATTGTTCTGATCCTGGAATTCCTGCAAATTCTATAAGAGAAAGTAAAATCGAACATGGAAATTTCACATATGGAACAGTGGTATTTTATGACTGTAATCCTGGATATTTTTTATTTGGATCTTCAGTTTTAATTTGTCAACCAAATGGCCACTGGGACAAACCTCTGCCTGAATGCATTAGTAAGTAGATAATGTGTATGCTTCTGCAAAGAATGTGGACTAGAATAGGTATTATTTTACACATTTCCATCAGTCTCATGACAGCAGTTAGAATCATCATATTTACATACATTTGTGTGTGTGCAGTAATGATGGAAGGTCTCAGTAGCAGCTGAAGTAGCACAGTTATCTTGTTACTGTATGTAGCAAGTAACATAGAAACCTTGAGAAATGTAATAACCCAAACAAACATCTCTGAATGCTTCAGCACAATGATCCCTGATAGCAGGGATAGAAGGTCAAAACATATCTGTTGACTTTGCCAATACGTGGCCTCCATTCGCTACAAATATAATCACACTGAAATTTAAAATCTGTAGTACCCAATTATTGACTTATGTCACTATAGTACTTTCCAGACTTCTCATGTGACAACCACACGATCAGACTATCTGTGAAGACAGTAAGCAAATAGTAATGGCACTGTAGAGCACCAAAAATGTCCTCTGGATCCTGTCCTCAGCTTACCACACTACCAGATGTACCTGAACAGCATAGTCATATGCACCCTGTCCACTAAGGCACATGGATCAATACAAGGAGGTTGTTTTTGTTCCAGCTTGTCATGAACAACGTTCTAACTGTGAGGCAGATATAGCCACAGATGTTTCATAGGTTTTTAAAATTGGCTGGGACCACTGGTTTACCCAGTTCTCTATAAGTCTATGAAAAAGTTTTGGTTTAGGATCAAAATTTCTCTCTGAGAAAGGCTGAAAGCTTTTTTTTCTAGAGATTAAAGAGAAAACAGGCTAAGGGTTCCTTATTCACGAATCATGGACTGATATTTGCAATATTGTAGATATTAGTTCTCAGTTTTACCGTAATTAGTCTTCCTTAATTGAAGTTTCTCCAGTTCTGCTATTATCTCTCTAAAATAAAAAATCTGAAACTTTATTTCTTATTACTGTTAAAACCTTTAGTTCTGGAAGTTTTCCCTTTCTTTGATGAGATAAGTAGTCTGCACATTTTTCCACTGTAAGAGCAATGGAAAAGAAGTGGAAGGCTTGCTGGATGTTTTTCTTTGACCCAGGTTGGATTTTTTTTTTTTTTTTTTACATAGCTGGAATTCAATCTCTAACCAGTCTCAAAGAACATACCTTTTTTTGAAATATCACTAGAAAAATGGACAAGAGACATGGTAACAAAGGAAAAGTTGTTCACCTGTAAAGTGACTCAATTCCTTTGAAATGTGTTGTAGCTGGAGTAGTTCTAGCTACTATAAATCCTGTAAGAAGCAGAATTCAGTGTTGGCCTGTACCATAATGCCCTTTCAACTCCCCCTTTGAATTAAAGACTTTCAGGGGCATACACTACTTAGGCACATGTTCCTAGTAAAATACTTCAAATTTGAAATGTACTCAAAATGAAAGATAAGTTTGGACAATATACCTCAAAGAATTCCAGTGATCATATCAGGGGTTTTTGTATTGTAAAGTACTCTCAAGATATTTCTGATAGACATGTTCTGATTTGTTATTTTTAAGCAACTGAGATGTGAGTACACACAATCCACACCTTCCAAGCTTGAAATCCAAATAATGTAGATTGTTTTTTTACTGGTGTCTGTGTCATCTTCTCAATAATTGTATTGCAGCGCCCTATCCTGACATTTCTTCCCTCACAATATGACATATATAACCATTCCCAGCTGTCAGGTAGAATGATAAGAATTGTTGACAACTGCACAGATTAAAGAAAATTCAAGTGTATTTTTAAATTCAGTAGTCAAGAATTAGGGTATAACATTTGTAAATTTAATTGAGCATACGTATATTTAATCAGGCTTTAACCTAATAACGGATGTAATTTTACTGTAAGTCATCACATTTGACCAGAAGAGGATGTGAATTTATACTTCTGTTTTTCCAGAATGTCATATATCTCATCCATAATCAGTACTAGCTATATTGTTTTGGGGGATTTTTCAGGGAAAAAGAAATAGCTGTTAAGATGTCACACTGGCAAATAGCGTATCTTTCTCTCAGAATTTCTCTTTTTTTTTCTAAGGAAAGTGAAGTTTTGGTGTGACAGAAATTGATTGATAATTATCCATAATAATGAAAAAATATGATTTGATCTGACATTTTTACATACTCTGAAGAAGATTAATAGTATTATTCTCTTTTATTTTTCTTCTTCCTTTATTATTTGCTCTTTAAATCTGAATCAAAGTTCAATGTAAAATTAAATTTACACACTTATAAAATGTACTGTGCAGCTACGTGATGGAACAGGACTAGATCAGCTGGCAGATTTTTAACGACACTTTCCATAGAGCGCAAGAGCTCTCAGTCCTCAGGTGTAAGAAACCAGGAAAGGAAGGCAAGAGACCAGCATGGATGAGTTGAAACCTACTGGTCAAACTAAAGGGCAAGAAGGAAATGCACAGACAGTGGAAGCAGGGACAGGTATCCTGGGAAGAGTAGAGGAATGATGCCCGGTTGTGTAGCAGTGGGGTCAGGAAGGCCAAGGCATGGGTGGAGCTGAACTTGGCAAGGGATGCAAAGAATAGTGAGAAGGGCTTCTGTAGGTATGTCAGCCAGAAAAGGAAGGTCAAAGAAAGTGTACCACCCTGATGAGTAAGACTGGCAGACTGGTAACAATGGAGAAGGGGAAAGGTGAGGTACTCAATGACGTTTTTGCCTCAGTCTTTACTGGCAACCTGTCTTCCCACACCTCTTGAGTGGATGGACCACAAGACGGGGACTGACGGGGCAAAGTCCCTCCCACTGTAAAAGCAGATCAAGGTTACCGGCTGTATGTATAGGAAAGCCCAAAACTGAATGCTGTAAGGTACCAGTATGAAATTAACTTTTCCTCTATGACAACATCTGAAAAGAGCAAAAGAATCAATCAAGAAAAATACAGATAATAAAAACACTCTGAAAAATTGTGAATGTTTTTCAGAAGAAGAAATAGTTTCATTTCATTGAAGCCTCCGTGACCAACAGTCCTTTTTATTAAGTCTTCTAAGTTTGCCTTCTCTACAATCATACATAATTAATAGTATATTTTATTTATAAGTAATTGATTAAACAAATAACATGCTAACAGCAAGTGCCCAGTTTGTAAAGCTGACCATTCTGATCATTTTACTCAAAGTCCTGCAAGCCTGTAAAATGCTCACAGGGGTCAGTGGCACTAGGTAGGAAACAAAATCAGTCAATCACATACCACATTCCTAAATCCTTCGTGGGGTTGTCAGGAATGTTCTGCACCTTGCAAGTTGGACTCCTAAGGGAACATGTGTCATTGAACACAGATCAGCACATGTATAAATGTAAAGCTCTAAGACTTAGAATAATCATTAGAGAAAGATCATCACGCATGACTTTAGTCATATGTTGTATTGTACAACCCTTGTACTGTATCTGAAGTGCTAGGCAACTGAATCCGTCCTCAACCCTGATCAGTCTTCTGATCTGGCTTTTTTTTTTTTTGATAAAAAAATCCTGCTGAAAATGTTATGGTATTGAAGATGATGAAGTATTGATAAAAACTATATTTGTATGATTTAGGGGGCTGTTCTAGTACTCTGGTATTTGCGGCTATAATTTGTGGTTTTCATGATGCATAAATACAAATATCTTTGGCCAAGATACGCCACGTGCCATGGACGGGCGTAAGAAGAAAAGAAATCAAACATGCAAGGCTAGATTCATTCTTTGAACAGAGTGAACTTGGTTTATGAATTTTAACTGCATTTCCTGAACTCGACATATTTAGCTTCCTTCTAGATTAACTCCTTACACTGAATTCTTAAAGTTTTCTCTATATTAATTCCACATGTGAGGGGGGTTCTTTTGTATATTTTTGATATGTGCTCTTAATCGTAAAAGACAGACAAAATATTTCTTTTCATTACAGAACTTCATTTCCATTACATACATTGTCCATGTAGATCATGTTCTCCATAATGATGTGTAAGACCTTTTGTCATTTTACTTTAGTCTTATGGAGTAGCTAGCTTCCTCTTGATCTAGCCAAGGTAGCTTCACTGTTACTTTATACAACTTTCCAGTAGATAGGAGGCTGCTGAAATTATTTCAGTGGTGTTATCCTGATTTTAGATCAGGTTTTTATTCCTAAAAAAAATTACTGCTTTTGACCATTTATAGCAAGAGCCACTTATCATAGTTTTCTGTATCAGAGGCAACTAAAGGACAAAAGATATCATGCTAAATTTTCCCATTTTCTTTTCTGTGTTTAAGTACTTCATGACATTTGAGGCAGTTAGCAAAATTATGTGTGTATAAGCTAACTGTTTGATACCCTTACGTGCAATCTGTAAGTGGAAATCACAAAAATGTCAAGATTAAGAGCACTAAAAATTAATCACAGTATGGAAATAACTACAATTATTGATCAAAATTTATTCAATAAACAAGTGATGTGGAGTTTATCCATGACCATTTCTAAGATTGGGATCCTATAGAAATTCCCTCCAGTCTCTGTGCAATTAACATCAATGGATGATGCCTATGTTAAAAATATGTAAACAAATACTTTATTTATGCAATACAATATTTTAAGTAACCAAAACCATGAATATGAAATTAGTATATTAGTATTAAGGTTCATAGAAAATTTAGCAAAAATGATCTTTATAAACTTTATTAGGTTTATAAACCTAATAGACTTCATGACCAATGATTTGGGACCAGTGGATGAGAGATGAAGGTCTGCATATTTCCCACCTCAGCAGTGACTTTGGCAGATACTGTCTTCCTGTATTTTTCCTCCGAAGAGTACATACATGAGTGCGTATTTGTGTGTGTGTGTGCATGTATTCATGCCATAATGATCAACTTCATGAATGAGTGTCTTTGGACATCAATATCTATATCTAAAATACCTTTTTGACATCTCCAAACATTTGTTTCACAGCTTTTGGTCTTTAATATATTTGCATTTCTAATCACATACTGTGTCCCCTTCTCCCAAGCCCTAAAAAGGTCAGCCTCTTCACAAAGTTTATGTATGGAATTATGAAAAATATAACTATGATCTGTTTGATCAGTGATAATAACCTTTTTTTATCTCCAATAATTATGCATTGTAGTGATTGACTGTGGCCATCCTGGCGTTCCTCCTAACGCGGTCCTGTCTGGAGACAAATATACGTTTGGGTCTACTGTTCATTATAGCTGCACAGGTAAACGATTGCTGTTAGGGCAGTCATCTCGTACATGTCAGTTAAATGGACACTGGAGTGGATCTGTCCCTCATTGCTCAGGTAATATTTTTTAATTAATGAGAGTTCCCTGAAGTTGTTCTGAATTTACTTTGATTTTATCAGAAGGCCATTTTAAAATCTGGAAAAATCATGTATAAAACTGAAGTACTATTTCAGTAGAAGTAAAAAAAGTAAAATCAAAATGAATATAAACTTTTAGCAAGAAAATAATTTGGGAGAAGTAGGCTTTCTCAATGACATTTAATACTAATAGCAGACTGCACATTCAATAGAATGTTAAAGGAACTGGTTTGTTTTGAAAATATTTTCTGTGTGACTTCTGAAGAGAGTATTAATTTCCACAGGGAAACCTTGCATTTCTTCAAGATGATGGGTTAATTTATTTTTTTTTTAATTTCCAAAATATCTACTGACTTGATTACACCTCAGATATATCTTAATTGCATAATACATCCATCATTATAATAAGGCCAAGTGGGCTCCACATAATTTCAAGATAGGATGCTTGGTTTTTGAGGGAACGCCATCTAATCCTTGTAATAGATTAGCCCTCACCAAAGTCAAGATATGTTTTCTGAACAACTTAATGCTTAGGAATGTTCTGTTTCACAACTTCAGTTTGATTCACTTTAACAGCAGTGATCAAGTGAAAAACAGAAATCCAAGCCACACACTAATTTGGGCTTTGGCTAAATCCCATTTCTTATCTTAGAGCATGTAAACACAGATTGTGATAGAGGTTAATCATGTTATCAGTTTTAATTCTCAATAAATACTAGGAGGAGGTTCTTTCTTGTCATGCTCATGTTTCCATTATATAGTTTAAAGAAATCAGTGGGGTTTTGGACCTTATTCAGACCTGTGTAGTTCAGACTACTTCGATATCTTCAAAGGCAGAAAATAGGAAGTAAACAAGCAACAATTTTTTTCTTGGATTAGAGCTATGCCAAAACAAGAGGTGAAAAATAACCGATATACAAATCTCACAGTACTGCTATACCAGTTTCACACTAAAAATCCAACGTTCTTTACAATGTTAGTAAATCATAGAATGGTTTGGGTCAGAGACGACCTTTAAAAATCATCTAGTCCAAGCCCCTAGCCATGGGCAGGGACATCTTCCACTAGAATGATAGAATCATAGAATCATAGAATGACAGAATGGTTTGGGTTGGAAGAGACCTCCAAAGATCATCTAGTCCAACCCCCTTGCAATGAGCAGGGACATTTTCCACCAGACCAGGTTGCTCAAAGCCCCATCCAACCTGGCCTTGAACACTTCCAGGGATGGGGCATCCACAGCCTCTCTGGGCAACCTGTTCCAGTGTCTCACCACACTAATCGTTAAAAATGTCTTCCTTATGTCTAACGTAAACCTACCCTCCTTCAGTTTAAAACTGTTGCCCCTTGTCCTGTCACTACACGCCTTAATAAAAACTCTCTCTCCATCTTTCTTATATATTTTATATATTGAAATGCTGCAGTAAAGTCTCCCAGGAGCCTTTGCTTCTCCAGGCTGAAGAGCCCCAACTCTCTCAGCCTTTTTGCATCGGAGAGGTGTTCCAGCCCTCTGATCATTTTTGTACCTTCCTCTGGACCTGTTCTAGGAGGTCCATGTCCTTATTGTTACTGGGGACCCCAGAACTGGATACAGTACTTCAGGTGGGCTCTCACATATTCAGATCCTTTTTTCTTAGCTCTTGCCTTCATCTCTTTAGTGTATTCAGGTATAAACAGATTATGTCAGCTGCAGTTTCAGAATATGCCTTTTTTTACAGCCTATGGCACAGAAATGGTAAAAAAATAAATATTAAAATAGTGTTTCTTGGTTAAAATCTTGCACTAAATTCCAAAGGGTTGGAAGAATTTTTCAGTATCTGAACCTTCCACTGCAAACTTTTAGGCAGTGGTTGCAGACAAGGACAATCCAAATGTTATTATCTTGCTCTATGAGTTCTTCTTCATTCAATAATCTGCTATTACAACCTAAAATGTGACAGAAACTAGAAAATGTGAACATCTTATCTAATCCCTTAACTTTCTTCAAATAAAATCAGAGGGAAATTTGCTGCAATGGGAACAAAGATCAAGTTCTTACAACCTGTGATGTTTAGAGCTATGCACCAGAAAGCAAACTTTAATGTAAAGTAATATTACTTAATAAATAATGATATATTTATGTGAATTGGAAATTCAAACTAGGTTAATAAAAAATGGGTTTTTTACAGTTAGTATGCATACTTATTTGTTTTGGGGAAAAAAATCTTCTTCAGGTATAATCTAAGGGTACTTATTGTAGTTTTCCATAGTCTTCATAAGAAAAAAAAAATCTAATTTGTGAATTAAAAAAAAAAAAAGAAACAGACAAAAATATCAAGGAATACAAATAGGAAACCTGGAAATGTACATGAAAATATCAAAGAAACATTCCTGAAAATAAAACTATTGTATAATCATCCTGCTAATGAATGAAATAAGTGTTCAAGTGTCTTGGGATAAGCATTCATGAGGTACATGAAAATCCTTTTTTTTTCTAATGATGATTTTTGTATCCACAGATAGAAAACTCTAATCAGATCTAATTAATTTTTCTCAATACATGAAGAAACATTTCTTTGACATAGATTGAAATGTTAATTACAGGAAATCAAATTGTTAGAGAATAAAAATGGTTATTTTCTTCAGCTGTACTATACCAAAATAGAATTCTAGCTTAGGAAAAATTTGAGACTTTGTTTTCAAAGTGTATTAAGACTTTGTTTTCAAAGTGTATATCTGAAATGATTTCTCATTTTAAAATAATTTGCAGTTTACCGGAAGAATTTCCATATTTTTAATCTAAAAATATGTGAATCATTAGCTTTCATTATTAGCCTTGATAACTTGATTTCTTCATTTTTAACACATATTAAAGCCTTAAACTTCGTAATTTTTTGGTTTAATAATAAATAATACAGTATGTTAATCATATTAATAATAAATATAGATATTAATAATAAATAATATAGAATGTTTGACTGACAAAAGAGACAGCATGCTTGTCCTTTTCATATATGAAGAAGAATTCAAATGGAAAATGCTAGGTCAGCAAACATAAGGTAACCAAATTTTGTTGCATCATCCCAAAGACAGTTTACTTCTTGTCACATGGCACTTTATATTTCACATCCTAGAGCTAGAAGGAATTGTCATGTCCCATTGATATCTACTGGCATTCAGAAATACAGTTTTCAGTCATTACATGCATATCAGCTGGAGTCAGAAATCTGCAGCAACTTAGAATTCTTAAGTGCAGCAATGGTTGTGTACTTAAGTAAGTGGTCTAAATACCCTCCTTTTCATTAAGATTAAATGCCAACTGAGAATTTGTTACACCTGTGGGTGAAGGATGGCTCATAACTGGCTGTGAAAATCAGTTAGTTGAATCTCTGAATGTGATATCATTGATTATATCACTGTCACTTCCTGATGTGATTAGTCATTTAGAAAAATTATTTCTGTAACCTTCAATCAAAAGAGCTGGCGGTTAGCCTCCCTAAGACTAAAAGAGTAATAATTCACGGTAATAATTAGGCATTAGGAAAGAACACATGATTTCATTTACAAGAGGAATATGTAATTTATACTTGGCACAGCAAAAAGCCTATTTTCATTTTTTCATCATAAAATTATTTTAGGCATAATGCCAAGTAAGTTGCCGAAAATGGAGCTGTTGCTGTAGAGATTTTACAAGTATAGAATAATGAATAGGCCCTGTCCCAAATTCTTCATAGTCTAAATAAATAATACTGGAAAATATAAAATATGGATTCCCGAAATAACAAAAAAATCTTAATCTAGCACATTTTTAAATTACTGTAAAAATACGTAGCAGACTATTTTCAAACTATAGGGATTTCAAGTCACCTAAGTAGCTTGGACATGAAGTATTTTGAAAGCTTGTAAAATTCTTTTACTTACTGTAATTTGGAACTATTTACAGTTGCTTTTTAAACAGGCTGGCAGGCTGCTTTACTGATCTGTGTCACATAATGAAATGGTAAAGAGGGAAGACCCTAAACTTTTGAGTTTGTGATTTTGAACCAGACAGTCAGCTAACCCTTATACTTACTTGAGTTAATTTGTTATTTCTGAAAGCATTAAAATTCATAGGACCATGTACTTTTTGCACATACATGCTATAAAAGTTCACAATGTAATAGGCAAGACTACATTGTTTGATTACTGTCAAATGAAAGGTGTCAGTTTAAGCTTGGTTAACTTAAGTAATGATAAAAATTGGCTCCTAAATTAGTGAGAGTGGATCATAATTAGCCTACTTTGTCAGCTGCTTCAGCAAGGGGTTGGATAGGTAGTGTGAGCTTCCAGGTTTGCTCTCTCATGCTTTTCCAGGCAAAGTTCCGCCCTTTTCTTTGACTCTCCAGATGTGCCTTCAGACTGAGACTCCATAGCTGCATTCTCTTTTCCCACACGCCTATAGGAGTTGTGCAGATCAGCTCCTGTGAGGTGCTTCGTTATATTGCTTTTCAATGGATTTGTGGGCAAAGAGGGAAGCATGGCCTATATGAAAGGAAATAAAAAGTAGCAAGCCTGACCTACAAAACTGCAGGTTGGCACATGAACGACCTTCATAAGTGACAATAATATAGTCAGCTTCTTGGACGTATTGGACTAAACTAAATATTTGCTCATACACCATAATTCTCAATGCAAAGTAAGCTAGTTCTACTCTTCTTCCTTTCACTATTCAGTTCTGTACATGCTTTTGTTAGTAAAGAGATGTGTCCAACCAGTCACTCCAACAGTATTCTTTACACACATACAGTGCCAACCAAGGCAAGGGAAGCTCTGTTTTTCTCTGCATCTACAGCTCCAGGGTCCTAACTTCCTAGAGAACCCCTAGATAGTGAGTTTGTCACTTTTGGTCTTCTGGGTACTCGGAGAAGAGAACTTTGTTTACTACTTCTATGTAAGAATTTCTGTTATTACTGCTATTTAAGCTTAGATAAATACCAGAAAAGTATGGGTATTCTACAGAAAGCTTTCTTTAAATAATTTTACAAAACTTTTGATATAATTGTCTCTAATGTGAAGTTCTAATATGACATTCTTCAGCAGTTGAATTAAAGCTTTCTAGCTGATTCATAAAATATTTCTTCTTTATTTACATTAGTGTAACTAAGTACAAAATAATGCAGATATGATCTCAAAAATATTACAATGTTTGAATTATTTTTGTTTAGAAGACTGTTCAGTTTATTTGCAAGTTGTCACAGAAAAGTGTAAGCTAAATATCTATGGGTGAAAACCTGAACAGTGCAGCTCCAAGAATTCTAGAATTCAACTCTTTTGTGTTGAAACTCAGTAATACCATATGCCTTCATCTCATTACATAGAAAACTAGCTTAAAGACCTTTAAAAAGATAAACCAGCAGATCCTAAGTACATATTAAAAGATTTAAACAACTAACCTTCTGTGCAAATACAGTGTTACCTAGAGCTTCCTAAAAGTTCTCACCATAAATGAAGATTTAGATGTATAATCTTAGATATTTTTATTAGTATGATGACTATGTTGATTTTTTTTAACGTTGATATACAACAGATAGTAGAAAACATTAACCCTCTATCTTGGAATTTGCTTAAACATTTCTAGCTGAGGGAGATTTTAGCTATCGGGCAGTCTTGAACTTTCAACATTTCTATAAATCAGGGAAATGCTTCATGTCAGATGTACATAAAATTGTTGACTAAAGCTTTCATTGAATCGTAAAACTGTTACAACTCTAATGATATCATAAAACTAGGAAGTATTTTATGAACACTTGCTATAAGCAAACAAGAAAATTATATTTATGATCAGGACCTTGGTTTTCCTCAGAATTTGTTATTTTAAATAAAAAATAACCAAGGTTTTGTGGGTTTCTTTTTGTTTCCCTATTCTTGTTTGATGATTTTGTTACCAAAAGTGTAGCATGGTCTAAGGGGAATCTTGAGATAATTATAATTTCTGTTCTGTACTTACATAATATAAGTAAAAAGAAATTATTTGAGAATCAGGTAATTCTGTAATTATAGGGACTCACACCCATTGAGATATGTGTTTTTTCTAAAAATATAAATATAAATATGAATTTATTTATAAATACATAGAAACATGTATTTTCAATGCAGTATCGTAATAATATTTCATATTTACTCTAATCTTTGCACTCTTAAATTCTAGGTGATACAGCTGATTCTTGTGGTGATCCAGGTATCCCAGGTCATGGGTCTAGAGAAGAAAACAATTTTAAAATTAAAAGCACCGTACATTTCAGTTGTGATGTTGGATATATCCTCCATGGCTCAGAAGAAAGGACATGTATGGCAAATGGAAGTTGGACAGGAAGACAACCTGAGTGCAAGGGTAAATCACAGAAGATCCACTCTATTTTTAAACTGTCTTGTTAAAAAGGCTAATCAGAAAAACAATTTTACATTGCCAGTTTTGTGTTGTGATTGGTATCCAGTTGAGGTCTGACCATTAACTTTGTTTTGAATAAGTTGTTACACCATAGCAATGGCTTGGCATCAGGTGACAAATTTGAAGTCAGTTCCTGGCACCCATGAAACTGCATGTTTTCAAAGTTTTGAGAAAAAAAAAGTATACTGAACTGTTTATTTCTTCTCAATCTTGTGTTAGTTTCAAATATATGTTATCCAGTACAAAAAACAAAACAGAAAAGGAAATAGATAAGGCCTGTAGAACTCAATTTCTGCTAAGAGATTTTTTCCCTTAAAAATCTCACCATCACCTGACCTTTAATTGCAGCCATTATACACCTGAATTTCAGAGAAAAGAGCTGAGTTTTAGGAAACTGTCAATGTCAGGCTTTCACTAGATACATCTATGTCATAAATGATTGGCTTAAAATTTTATTTACTAATACTGTTGACATTATTATTTTCCAACTGAAAATGAAATGCTGAAACAAGTTTATTTGGAAAAAATAATTCTAGAAATTTCAAACAAGATGTATTATCAGAAAAGAAAGCTCTAACAGGATATTTATGCAAAATCATTTATTACCTTAATTATCTTGATTCAAAAATAGGAAATAATTCCCAACAGACTCTTCTTCAAAGTAAAGCTTCCTGAAAAGCAGCAAATAACTTGAGAACCTGTACTCTTATTTTCCACTTTATCGCTGTTGACTGTGTTATCTGTACGAAATAGTCATCTCATTTTAAAAACTTATTTTACAAACTGGTTTTGTAATATCCTTTCTGCTGAATGATTGCCATCCTGACATGATGTAAATATATACATGTGTGTGTTTGTTGGTATCTGAAGGGATATGCTTAGCCCAACTGAACTTTCTGCTGTTCTTCTTTGATCTTATCTATTACAGAAATGAATTACCCCTTTTACATTTTATGATACTTTTGATGTTTCTTTTCCCCCTAAAAATCTCTTGAAACGATGGTTCTGGTTCACAGATAGATATATATATAGGTGTGTGTAACGCACACACAGGTGTATTGTTCTAGTTTAGGTCATATAGATTAGATGTATATATATAACCATATAAGAAAGAAACATTCAAATTCCAAAGTTAAGCATTGAAGAACTGGGAAACATCAGGCTTACACCTGCCTATGAAATAATGGTTTGACTCTATCCTGTAGGTAGGAAATGTACTTTGGTGATGCTATAAATGCATCTGTATATTTAAAGGCATCTATAGATTTAAATTAAGTCTACAAAGATAATTGTAGATCAGGCATTTCCTTATAATCAGGAGTTTGTCTTTGCAGCTAAACTAGCTTTCCTTGCAGATTTTAAAGTTAAATTTGTAGGCTGTGTTTCCCTATGTACAAAAGGGTAGAAACAAATAATTCATGCCAACAGCTATTTACTGTACAACACGTCTTATCAGTAGGTGGTGAAACTTGCATTTTTCAGGATAACAGCAGGGATTTCTACCACATAATACTGCTGGTAGCAGGATTGTCCTTAGACATTACTATTTCAAAAATAATCTTTACTACATTTTAAAAATATTTAACATTTTGCTTTATAGCTGTGCAGTGTGGTAATCCAGGAACAACTGCTAATGGAAAAGTATTTCGTATTGATGGAACTACATTCTCTAATTCAGTAATTTATTCATGCATGGAAGGATACATACTTTCTGGATCATCTGTAAGACAATGCACTGCCAATGGAACATGGTCTGGATCCTTGCCAAACTGCACAAGTAAGACACATCTCTAATCAGTCGTCTTCGTTTTTCTCTCCTCTGAAAGACAATAAAGTAAAATATAGAAGTTGGATGGAAATAAATGAAGTCTTCAGCTTTTTCTTGCACTACTTCATACATAATTTTGTACATGAAATACTTTTAAAAAAATATAGTGCTATGAGATGAAGAATATGTTTTTTTAAAGACAGACACATTATAGTAAAGTATATAGACTGCTGTTACAGTTTAAAAGAGTTGTATGGTTACATGATCTACCTACTTCAAATCTTTCCTAGTATATATTTTTAATCTTGTTTGTGTTTGGTGATATGTCATGTTCAGACATTATTCATTTAATTGCTTTTCTTCATCGTGAAAACTTAGCAGTATAATATTCTGGTCTTCCAGAGGGCAGAAAATAAAAACCTTGAAATGAACGCTTGAGAATTCTTTTTGTAGTGACTCTGAGGTCAAAACTCTTGTCCCACTCTCACATAACATTTTCTGTTTGGCCTCTTCATTAACCTTATACTTGCTTTGGTTACTCAGCTAACAGAAGCTATTTCAGCTTCTCTTACATTCATAATAAGCATTTTGCAACAGTTTATTTTCAAGCCCATCTGTTCCTGCTTTATTACATGTCCTAGTTCATCTTTTAGTAACAATTATGAAAATTTCATATTTATGTGACACACGAGACTGCCTGTCATTTTGAGGAAACATATCCTCACCAGAGGTATAGCAAACTGTTGCTTAAATTTTGAACTAGTACCCTAGTTTTTGTAAAGTGCTACTTTACACACTTACAGCAACCCAAATAGAGGCCAAAAGTAAGAAGATTGATAAAGAAAACTTCTCCTTCTTGTGTTGTTTTTAAATCCATCTTTAATGGTAAGCGTGTGAACAGCTGCTTTTGTAGTCAGCAAACCTGTGAAAGCCCAATGTTTTAGTTTATTTATTATTTTCCAAAGTTATAATGAGAACCATGTTAATTGTACCAAGGATAAAGGTGCTTTGTGATGGTAACTGCATCTATATTTTTTCTTGCATTTTAGAATTACATTTAGCTGAAGTACAGGCTAGAACAGTCTTCTCAAAAACACTACTCAGGTAGAAACTTGGGATTTTTGCTTAAAACCTAGAAAAATGTCTTAACAGAGAAAGTATCCTAATAAAACAAAGAGAGTCGTTGTGAAGATTATATGTAATAGAAAAAATATTCTTAATTTAATTAATATATAAGTATTTTAACTTTGTTATACAATAAATCTATTGACATTCCTAATACACAGTTTTCTCTGTTGTGATTACACATCTAAAAAGTATGTCCCCTTATATGTTTATTGGAGTGATAATGTTATTTAGGGGCTTTTAGTTTGGTATGTATCCCCTGGAGTGGTCAGAATATTAAAAGAACAGTTCAATGAATATCTTACCAAAAAAGGTAAGAACTCTGAGAATTTCAGCCTGACTCATTTCTGCCTTTTTGATCATTGCTAACTATTAACTAATTCCTAAAGGTGGGAGGAAGCACTACTATGTGCTACAATGTGTATCTAAGCTGATACAGGTAATAGCCGCAGCTCCAAAATACCCAGAAATGGAGAGGTATTTTACAGCACTGCAGAATGGCTGAGGTTGGCAGTCTCCTCTGGAGATTGTCTAGTCCAACCCCTCTGCTTGTGGCAGGATTAGCTAGAACAGGTTGCTCAGAGCTGTGTCCAATCTATGTCCCTTTCTACAGACCTTTATTCTACAGTTCCCTAGCACATCTAAATATAAAATAAAAATATATATATAAAAATAAATAAATAAATAAAAATACACTTCATCATACTTAACTTGCTATGTTCTCTCTTACAACAATATATCAATTTTAAATCACTAACAGATAATTAGCAAGAGTTAATGGACAATATTAGCTAAATAGCTAGTTAACAGATCAAGCATTACAGTCCCCTCTCTTTCTCCTGCCAGTTTTATCTCCAGGTCTATAAAATATGCCTGAAGAAGATTAGCTATTGTAAAGGAACAATTTGCTTATAATGACTTCAAAGTGTATCCAAAGCAGTAGAATTGGCAGTGCCAGCAGAATTTGTTGACAGGGCAGGTTTTATTTCATTTTTTTCCTAACTGTCCTTGCCATGCTGTTGTGGCTTAACCCTGGTAGGCAGGTAAGCACCACACAGAAGCTCACTCACTCACTTCTCCCCAGTGGGATGGGGCAGAGGTCTGGAAGGGTAAAAGTGCAAAAACTTGTGGGTTGAGTTAAAGACAATCTAATAGGTCAATCAAAAGCTGTGCATGCAAGCAAAGCAAGTAAGCGATTCATTCACTACTTCCCATCAGCAGGCAGATGTTCAGCCATCTCCAGGAAAGCAGGGCTCCATAACATGTAGTGGTTTCTTAGGAAGACAAACACCGTCGCTCCAAATGTCCCCTCCTTCTGCAGCTTTTATTGCTGAGCACGTCATATGGTGTGGAATTTCCCTTTGGTCAGTTGGGATCAGATATCCCAGCTGTGTCCCCTCCCAACTTCTTGAGCAGCCTCCGCCTACTTGCTGACAGGACAGCGTGAGAAACGGAGAAAGCCTTGATGCTGTGCAAGCACTGTTCAGCAATAACTGAAACACCCCTATGTTATCAACACTGTTTTCATCACAAATCCACAAAACCATACGAGCTACAATGAAGAAAATTAACTCTATCCCAGCCAAAACCAGTACACATTCTCTCCATTTTTTACTATGACGAGATTTCCCAAAATTTGCTTATTGCCTGTTGCAGTCATAGAACCTCATGGAACCATTGCAGATTTCCAGAACAGCTTAGGCAAGCACCTGTCCCAAGTGGCTGTCACAGGTGACACAAAGTAAACAGCAACCCACAGTGGATCCGGATGTTGGTGTCCGTTTAAGAACCATGCAGTTTAGAGCTTTTACCTGCCTGATTATCTCACTCTTCCTCACTCCCCCTCAGGGTTACATTTGGGGAGCTCTCTGCTGTCCTGGAAAGGACGGGTTCAAAGTCCTGTTGGTTCATGCTGTGCCACTGCTCATATGAAACTCAGGTGTTAACAGTCAGGGTCATCCCCTGACTGATGTCCCCCAACATTTGTCTCCACACAGCTCTTCCTTTTCTAGGATCTTCCCCAAGTCCAGGATCTTTTCTTCGGACAAGGTCTTCACCTTCTTTCTGGGTTCCAACACCACTCTAAGAAGACACATAACACATATCAGCGTCCTAAGTGGTTGTTCTGTCCCCTGTCTCTATTAATAGGAAGATTCAGGATATGCCACTAGCATGGTTTAACCCCAGCCAGCAACTAAGCACTATGCAGCTGCTCACTCACTCCCCCCACACCCAGTGGGATGGGGAGAGAATTGGGGGAAAAAAAAGTAAAACTCGCAGGTTAAGATAAGAAAAGCTTAATAGGACAGAAAGGAAAAAAAAAAAAAGAATTGGAATATGCAAAACAAGTGATACACAATGCAATTGCTCACCACTCACCAACCGATGCCCAGTTAGTTCCCGAGCAGCAATTACCCTCCCCGGGCCAACTTCCCGCAGTTTATATACTGGGCATGACATCACACAGTATGGAATACCCCTTTGGCCACTTTGGGTCCACTGTCCTGGCTGTGTCCCCTCCCAACTTCTTGTGCCCCTCCAGCCTTCTTGCTGGCTGGACATGAGAAGCTGAAAAATTCTTGACTTAGTCTAAATGCTACTTAGCAACAACTGAAAACATCAGTGTGTTATGAACATTATTCTGATACTAAATCCAAAACATAACTCTATAGCAACTACTAGAAAGAAAATTAACTCTATCCCAGCCAAAACCAGGACAGCCACTTTTGTTTAGTCCAGGTGTTATCAAAATTTACAGCCAGCCTGTACTTATTGCAGCTACCAAGTAATGGGCTGCTTCTTGCGTATCACTGAAAATGCTGATTTTTGAGAGCTAACACTATAACAAAATAGCATAGATAATCTTATACCCCTTTAGACACTGGGAGTCCTGGGCTGTGTAGCGTCGAACAGACGCTGACCCACATGCAGCATGCTGTGCAGACCTTTTCCATAGCAAAGATTCTCCCATTTCAGTTGTTCAAGCTATTATAGGATTTTCTTACAAGGAAACAACTCTATCATTTCTACAGTCAAACAGAAACAATGTTCTTATGAGAACTTTTCCTGCACTGGTAGATAAAAAGCAAGGACGTGCAGCTGAGTGGGAGCTACCTGCAGCTCCTCTGTTGCAATGAGCTGACTGAGGTTGTGCCCTGGCCAAGGGATCTGTGCAGCACAGCACAGGTCTGAAGGCTGTGCTGGATGTGCAGCACAGTGCAGCACAGGCCTGGGGCTCCTCAGGTTACCTGTATTGTGAATCACTTACTTTTCAATGTACAATGGTCTTCTAGTCAGGATCACTACAATAATTTAAGCTGTTTTTTGCCTACCACAGTGACTTAAGTGGTAGTGGTCCAACTCTGGGTCATTGCATGGTGTGGTGGGTTGACCCTGGCTGGATGCCAGGTGCCCACCAAAGCTGCTCTATCGCTCCCCTCCTCAGCTGGACAGGGGAGAGAGAATAGAACAAAGGGCTCATGGGTCGAGATAAGGACAGGGAGAGATCACTTGCCAATTACCATCACAAGCAAAACAGACTGAACTTGGGGAAATTAGTTTAGTTTACTACCAATCAATTCAGAGTAAGGTAAAGAGAATTAAACCAAATCTTAAAACACCTTCCCCCCACCCCTCCCTTTTTCCCAGGCACAGCTTCACTCCCGGATTCTCTACCCACCCACCTGAGCGGCGGAGGGGGATGGGGAATGGGGGTTGGCATCAGTTCATCACTGATCATCAGATTTCTGCTGCTCCTTCCTCCTCAGGGGGAGGACTTCTCACACTCTTCCTCTGCTCCAGCGTGGAGTCCCTCTCATGGGAGACAGTCCCCCACAAACTTCTCCAACGTGAGTTCTTCCCATGGGCTGCAGTTCTTCACAAACTGCTCCAGCATGGGTCCCTTCCATGGCGTGCAGTCCTTCAAGCACAGACTGCACCAGTGTAGGTCCCCTGCGGGGTCACAAGTCCTGCCAGAAAACCTGCTCCAGCGCAGGCTTCTCTCTCCACAGGGTCACAGGTCCTCCTAGGAGCCTGCTCCACCACAGGCTTCCCATGGGGTCACAGCCTCCTTTAGGCATCCACCTGTGCCAGCATGGGGTCCTCCCCGGGCTGCAGGTGGATATCTGCTCCACTGTGGACCTCCCTGGGCTGCAGGGGGACAGCCTGCCTCACCATGGTCTTCCCCACGGGCTGCAGGGGAATCTCTGCTCTGGCGCCTGGAGCACCTCCTCCCCCTCCTTCTTCACTGACCTGGGGGTCTGCAGGAATATTTCTCTCACATATTCTCATTCCTCTCTCCAGCTGCAGTTTCTTGTTGTGTAGCAGCATTTTTTCCCCTTCTTAAATCTGTTATCACAGAGGCACTACCACTGTTGCTGATGGGCTTGACCTTGGCCAGCAGCAGGTCCATCTTGGAGCCGGCTGATATTGGCTCTGTCAGACATCGGGGAAGCTTCTAGCAGCTTCTCACAGAAGCCACCCCTGTAGCCTCCCCACTACCAAAACCTTGCCATGCAAACTCAATACAGATGCACTGCTTGAGCAGGGGAGTTGGACAAGATGACCTCCAGACGTCTCTTCCAACCTCACCATTCTGTGATTCTCTTGACTGTCTGAATCTGTGAAATTCAGAAAATGCCACTGATCCTGCTAAGTAGCTACTGCAGATTTCTCTTAGTTAAAGCTTTATTCCTATGTTTATGACAAAACAGTATCTCAGTAAAATCTAGGTGACCTTCTTACATCTGCTTTTGCTTTCTTTGAAAGTCAAATGCTGTAGTGTAACACACAAGAGAAAAAGGATCTTTTCCTTACCACTCCTAACCCACCTCTATGAACGGTTCTAATGTTACAACACAGTAATGTGAGGAATGACTCTTTTTTTCCTCCTAAGTCTTTTCTTTCATGCAACTCTTTTTCCTATAGTAAGATAAAAACTCTTAAGTACAAAAGGGCAAAAATACATGAAAGAAAATCAGGTCTGGGTTGTGGGGTTTTTTTCTTTGAAATATGGCTTTAAAAGTTAATGATAAGGTAAGAATTTTGAGAAGGTAGAACTATCTAGAGATCTGCTAAAGTCATGGTGGCTCTTGCTGTGTAACAGATCAATGTTAAAGTGTCAGTAGCAGGAAAGGGTACAATCATTACAGCAACAGTGGGAGAAGCAAAAAGTTTGTATTAATGATGAAAAAAAAATGATTGTAAGGAAGGTGAATGAAAAATCTGAGAACACGGTTTTAGTAGGATTTAAATAAACAACAAAAGTAGTTTTCAACAATGTGAAATAAATTGATAGCTGTGGAGCTCTTTGATCATTCATGTAGTATGGTGTTTGCCTTAAATTCATAAGGCAATGATTTGAAATATTCTTCATACAGGGAAATCTAAAGAGATGAAACAAGGATTAGGGAAAAAAGGATAAAGGCATGAACATTATGTCGTAATCGAGTCAAAACAATAGCATACCAGGAAAAATATCAAGCATGATTTTAGTTGAATTTGCAACCTTAAAGATAGTAAATGGAATACGTCAAATAAAGAAAGGTAGAACATGTAGAGTATTTGAGTATACTTGTATAACTAAGAGAAACAGTTCTGTCTTTCACAGCTCTATATTTTTTGAAGAATGACAAAGAAAAATCTATGACTTTTTAAGTTCTAAAAAAAAATTAAAATTACCATGTTACTAGGTAAAATAAAATAGGCTGATCTCCAATTTTCTTTATCATTGCACTAGCTACCTTTAGACTAACACAGATAACCCTGTGGTATGTTTTATAATCTCTTCTGTATCCATAGACTATGATTGTGTGGGATTTTTTTTTTTTTTAAAGATTTGATACATGCAGCTTAGTTAGTATCTGCTCACTCAGACTGTGATAAACTGTAGAGCAGGCATACTAGATACCTTGGATTCTCACTTCCCCAGTTACTTAGATCAATGGACCTGGCCAGAATACACTAGAAACATGTCATCATGGGTTTTCTCATTTTGGAAACCAGGATACAGAGAGGGTGCCATTCACATTGGTCATGCTTTGGCATTGAGTTAGAAGTGGCCAGGATGTGCTTTCTGCCCAGGAAACTGCCTCCCACAATTTTCCAGAAGTAATAAAAATGCTGTAGGGGGATTGTCAAGTTTACTATAACATAAACTGTAGAACACACGGGTGCTGTACGTTGTATGAACTACATTTTTTTTTTCCTGGTGCTTGTTTTTTTTTTCCTGAAAACAACAGCTTTTTATCATTGCCACTAGGGTTCTCAAGATTTCTGACTCTGAAAACTGTTCCAGAAGTTGATAGATCTAATTGACCAGATCTGAGAGAACCTTACCTATTCTAACATTATTCTCAGTTTATAATGATATAACTCTTTATTAACTCCTTGTGAATATTTAATCTCAGGAGATTAAATTATCTCCTGACACTAGAAGTCACAAGAGGTTTTACAACCAATCCCACTCACTAAAGTACTGTACGCCTAATTTTGGCATAAGCCATGGCCCATGTTTGGGCGTTGCCTGAACATTCTCATCTGTTTGGGTACATAGTAACCATGTGAGCATTTACAGAGTGGGAGGTTTTTGCAGACATATATCTTAAATTTTCCAGACTCTGTTTCCTTTCAAGATGTACCCATGGAAAAGTAAACTAAACAATAGATATCTGCTTCTTTAATAATGAAACTCTGAACTGATAGGAAAATTTGAGGGTATCAAAGGGTGGTAGTGACATAGGGATTTTTTCTTGCTTTTTTTTTTCTTTTTATAATCTTGAAATCTTACTGATCAAAATTGTACAGTCCATTACTTCTACTGTTGAACACATGTATTGATGTTCTCCAAATATAACTGTTGTACAGCTCTACATGTTGTGTTTGGCAGCTAATTCAGATAACATATATGTTTATCTTCTCTTCTGATGGAGATAAGATTTATGGTACTTTTTCCTTCTCCTTTTTTTTCCCAATAAATTCCTAGTTTTGCCCTATGTTTTCCCCCCTCACATTTAAATAAATCACATTTAGGTTTTAAAATCTGTTCCTCAACTATTTATTTGCAGTTATCAGTTGTGGAGATCCAGGAGTCCCAGCC
The DNA here is from genome assembly GCF_947461875.1 of Haliaeetus albicilla. NCBI lineage: Eukaryota > Metazoa > Chordata > Aves > Accipitriformes > Accipitridae > Haliaeetus > Haliaeetus albicilla. Next base: position 59,602,509 of record NC_091485.1, on the reverse strand, counting down.
AATGGCATGAGATATGGTGATGATTATGTTGTTGGACAAAATGTTACTTATATGTGCCAACCTGGTTATACAATGGAATCAAATAACTCCTTAATTCGCACTTGTACTAGCAATGGCACGTGGAGTGGAGTAATCCCAACATGCAAAGGTACAACATTTATTTTGATTGTCAGCTGTTTCTTCTATGACATTTACATCCAATGTTTATCATGATGGGTCAGCCAAATATTTCCACAGAAATGAAAACTTACTATGAATACACTGAATTGATTTTTTGGCTGCAGGAATGGCGACTTCATCCTTTGCTTCTTTTCCCTTTTATTTTTCATACCAGCACAGTATGTTGAACCATTTTTTGTAGCTTCATATAACATTTTATTACTTTGCTGCTAAACTGAATTAGCCAATATGAAATGATGGTTTAGATTTATGTGTTTGTTTGTTAATGCTAGCATGTCATACCAAAAATGACCTTATATATGTCCCTGCCTTTACAAAAAGACCACTCAAGCATGTGATAGACACCTTTGGGCAAGGTCTACATATACACAACTGAACTTTGTCAAAGGCAAATTGTTCTGGGTTACTCTATCCGTAATACTAAGATTTTTCTCTGATCCCTCCTTCATTAGATGTGCACCTTTGAGCATCACTGTGCTGTATTAACATACTCAGCAAAAAGACTAAATCCTTCTAGCAAACTTCCTAAGAAACATTTTTCTGCTTCATGTTATTTTCTCTATTGTGAAAACTGAAAGGTTTAATCTCAAGATCTTCCTTTTCTCTCTTTTACTAAACACATTCCTGATTTTTCTGTTTATTGGAATTTTTTTAATGCTTTGTTAAAATTTAAACAGCAAAAAACCTGAATGTTACTGGAAGACCACCTTATCTGTGTCATTAGAACAAACTTCTCTAAGAAACATCTCAAACATCTTCTCTCTAGAGTCATTTTTCTCACTCTTCCTGATACCACAACTGTAGAGAAGCAGCATTACTGTTTTGGTGTTTTCTTTCTGAGTTCACACTAATTATGTCTGATCTGTATTCTTTTAAAACTTAGTCGGCTAAGTTTGTACTTACTTTGTTCTCATCCATCTTCCTTCTGTTTTGTTTTCAGGAAGTACGGTTACATACCTGCTCAGCACTTCTCATTTTCCTCCCCTGAATTAATTCATCAAAACAGATCAAATAAATTTCAAATCTCCACCCCATTTGCAATTACGTTCCTTGCTGAGTACAATTCTCCCAATATCTTACCAAGTCCAGTTTATTTCTATTCACCTTTGATAACGTCAATTTTTAAAGTTATTTTCCCAGTGGATTCTTGAGGATGTCAGACTCAAGATCCTCTTAACAATTTACTTTTTTTTCTATTTGTATTGTGCTCTTAGCCAGCCCAAGCTTCAGTTGCAAAACTGATTTTAAGAACAGAAGAACAGCCACCCTGGTCCTATTGACCAAGAGTCTGTCTGTCTCCAGGAGTGGCTGTAAGCAAACAGCTAGAAGATCACAAGACAGAACAAGTATTTATGATATAGTCTCCCAGCCACAAATTCTTAAGGACTACAGGGCACCTAACGGGGAGCTGGAGATCTAACTCTGATTTGATTCAAACAGAACTATACAAAGAAAGTTAGACTGTCAATTTTGGCTTTGAGTTTTTGAGTCTTTCTGGTTTTAGGTCATGTGTATTTATAGCTTGTATAAATACTAAATAATAATCATATGCAGAATCTCTAGTGTTCTCAGAATTTCATTCTACTCCACACAGGTTTGTGTGAGTGCACTAGGTAAGTTAATAACCCTCATTTCTTTGACTGTGTAATTAAAAGTAATAGATAATATGCAGTAGTGTGTTTGAAATATATAACAGTTAGTTTTACTGTCAGGAGGAAGTGCCAGGGTCCTCTGATACCATTTAGTTAAAATAATTGGAAAATGAACTGCGCAGAAAATGGATGTGTAATTGTGGCCGTGCCATTGAAATAGAAGATATAAATAATTCTTTCTCTTTGCCTAGTTGGAAAAGGATGCATGTTCATCTGCAACTAAATATTCAACTATTCAAGCACTGTCTTTTCTGCAGACTTGCATGTGAAATATACTTTCAGCTCTTAAACTGAGAAATGTTGCTGTACATGTTTATGGTTAAATCTCTGACCAAAATATTTAGAGGCATTCTGCCTTGTTGCTGGCTGTTGTTTTATTTTGCTTTTTTCACTCTGAAATTCTGATATTACACCTATTTTCATGCTACTTCTTCTGTCTGCTTTCCTAATTTTTTCACTGGAATTTCTTTCTTTATTGTTCAGCTCAGAAGTTAAAACGTACAGATCTTTTTAAATGGACTAGTCATGAAGCTCTTGGAGAATGTGGACAGACTTTTGCTGCTTGGAGTACTTATTTTGACTTTTATTTAAGCATCATGGAAGTGTGGCAAAAGCTATTATGTCCTTTTCTGGGTTGGTTGCTTGGTGGGTTTTTTTCTACTATGAACCAGAGCAAGAGAAACAAAGTATAAAAAACAGGGCCTTAAAATTTAGATTTGGTTTACTGGTTGGCAAAGGATTATTTGATAATAGTACTACTTTCATCCAGCATTCTCAAACAGCCATGAATGATGCTGCAGAGAACCTTTGTGGTGTAAATAGTTGAGATTCTCTCACTGAAGACTATAATAAGAATAGAGAAATGTTACATGGTGAATGTTCTGCAGATCACATTCAAATATGCTGTACTCCTGATCTAATGCCTCTGACTTCTTTTGAGCCTGCAAGCTGATAGCTGTCTGAACATAAGTTTAAAGGTTATAAGTGCAGCATTTCATTTCCTCCATTCTTGTGACCTGTGTGTGTTCTCTGCTTTATTTTTAGCCACCACCTCTTCTCACTTACCCCAACTGTCTCCACTAAATTAAATCATTCTAGTTTCATTTGCTTTCTTTCTCCTTTGCTAGCACAGTTTCTCCCAACTTTTCCCTTTTTTTAGCCCTTTTCTCTGTTCTTATTCGTTCTAGTAACTTTGACCTAACTTTCCCCCTTTCTCTTTTTGATTTGGATTTTTTTTCACTTAACTTCTTTTATACCTTTTCCTTCAGCTCTTAATTAGAAATTGCCTATTACTACTGCATTATCCAGTAAATAACACTTTTATGTTCATCACTACAGCTATGTCTTCTTACTTCTGTTGTCCTCCTGTGCTGTTTTTCAGTCCTCTTTCCTACAACTGAGTAGAAGTTGTTTCTGTTTTTTTCCTGGGAGGCCTGGAAATGAGAAGCTATACTGCAGTACTTCTTGTTAGCCTTCTTAGAGGTAGCAACACTGACAATTTCAAGAGGTTGCAAATCCTTAAATTTTCTCCCTCTAGCTAGAAGCTAGATGCTTTTTGGTGAGGAGCTATTCATGAAGCAAATACTAACCAAACTGTGGTACTTAGAAACAGGCTTTCAAGTCATATTTTGGAATAATTGTCCTGGAATTTCATCCCTGGGCATTAACATCTAGCAAATGTCTAAGCTGATTAACAGGAAGAAAGTGTTTGACTATTACCACGGTAACTAAAGATAATTGTACTCTATGTTGTCTAAACAAATAAAATCATTTTGTAGTATACTACCACACGGATCTTAAATGTTGTACGCTTCATAGTCTACATACTGATTTTTAGGTAGTCTTACTATTTGGTTTGATGCAGCATCCTGTTTTATTTAAGACACTTCATCAGTCAGCCACTGTCTCCTAAAAGGAGGAAAGCAGAAGTACTAACTTCAGGAAATGTGGCCAGAATACAGTGAGGAAGATAGCATGTCCTGACTGTATTGTCCTCTAAAAAAGGTGAAATTAGCACATATGGTTCTTCTAGTAATTGTGTACACCGGGGATATTTACAGCAGCTGGGCCTAATTATTTTGAATATTATTGCAGCTGTTACCTGCCCAACTCCTCCGCAGATCTCTAATGGAAGGTTGGAAGGAACAAACTTGGACTGGGGATTTAGCATTAGCTATGTCTGCTCTCCAGGATATGAACTCTCTTTTCCTGCTGTTTTGACTTGCGTTGGGAATGGAACATGGAGTGGTGAAGTGCCTCAGTGCTTGCGTATGTATTTACTTTATAGTCCCGTATTTCTTTATTCAACTATAGCGCTTTTTTCGTCTTTAAAGTTTTCACCTTTTTTTTTTTTTTTTTTTTTTTTGGTCTTCTTTTTCCCCTCCAGCAGTGGCTCAGTTCATTTCAAACCTGGGACAAATACAATCCTTCTGTATTTTCCAAAATTGTAATATAATTTGTAGATTGAGGAAGGCATAGGAGTATCTGTAAACCCTTTGTGAGCCTATAGGAAACCTTAAACAAACACAAAAAAATATTACAGGCAATGCGTACCAAATGATCCAAGGCAAAACAAGATTAAGAGGTGCTGTCTTGTTTTCAGATCCAGCTACATATAGAATAGGGGAAGTTTCATTATAATCTCTTTTATTTGCTCATTACTCATCCTAAACTTTCTCTGATGCCACAGAATGTTTTTTATGTCGGTAGTGTTAACTAGGCCCCAGGGTGATTCCTTGACAATTGTCTATTCCCCCCCTCACTAAATTAAGTTATATGTTTTATGCAATAAATTTTGTTAACCTGAAAGTTAAAACATTGATGGATTTTTATATGTCTACAAATGTCATTACAATAGCAAATGTGGCTTTTTCTTTAGGTTGGTGTCATTGAACTCATTATTTAAAAAAATCTTTTAAAAATGTGATTGTGATGCTTCTGAGAGATATTCAGTGGATTGCACTGAAGAATGAGGTTCTGTAGTTACTTGCACAATAGCTATACCACTGAAACTCTGTAGTGGTCTTGAGCAGGGAGTCTATCTGGAAAAGGATAATTTCATCTTCGTGGCTTTACAGTTTCTGAAGTTTAATTCAAGCTTGCCAAGTAGCTGAGCTTACCAGGTGGCTTGGTAAATGTTGCAAAATGCAGTTCTCCATTCTTTTAGTATTTTTTGCATTCTTCATCTCTCCCTTTCAAAAATATTCTCTGTTCTGGCTATATTCTACTACTATGAAAACATATATAGATGATCTTTTCTTTTCCTTTTTTTTCTAATGATATTCTCATATCAGCAACAGTAGCTGCTTAGTGCTGCTGAAACAGTATGTGCCAGAGCTGGAACATGGTGAAAGGCATTGTTTCTGGAACAAGAAAACTCCACCATTTGTTAAGTTCTCTAGATGCAGCTCTTCTAGAGTCCACTATATTATGACCATTAAAGATCATGAAAAATTATTTTCATCATTTTTTCTTGATTGAAATATTGTGTCTTTACATTCATTTTTGGATACCACAAGCTATTTGTCATCTTTGAGGTTAGAATACTCAATACTGCAATAAGGTCTGAAAAAGGGGCTCCACCTTTAAGCTTTTTAATAGATATAGTTAGCACAGAATGCAGCTGCCTGGGAATTAAAGGCTGTTTCATGCAGAGATTACATTAACTGAATGTTGTTGACGTGCAATGGTTACCCATTGGCTTGCAAGAGAAATCAGTTGGCAGCCAGTGCTTGTCAAAGAGCTTAAACTAGCTGCCATCTGGCAGAAATGAGAGAGAGCTGGTGAAAGTCATTCTCAATGAGCAATCTTTAAGCAGTTCTTGACATCGGAAATTTAGTTCCCAGCTTGGTTCCATAGAGCCTGTAGCTGAAGATATGCAAGGTATAGTTATAATGTGGAATAATTATTCAGAATGGACTATGATCATGTCTTTGGTTGAGTATTTGTCATCTATGACCTAGTAAATTTGTCTGCTTAATTATTCATATAGTAATTTGAGTAAAGGACTGCTGTTTTTATAAGCTTGGCAATAGATGGCAAAAAAATTACAGGCCTATGCCTGACAATTCCTAACCACAGATCTAGCTTGCTGTTAATCAATTAAATGTCTTTGAAGAATGAGGCTAGCCTCACACCCTCAGTGCCAGAGCTCCATGGCCCTGTCTCTATTAGAGGCTTTCAGAGTCCTCAGGAAATTATTTCCACTGGGAGTGGGAGCACTCACAGAGCTTCCAGGTTGTTGCAACTTTAGTTTGTTGTGTTGTCCCCTGTTCCAATATCAGAGGAAAACTGCCATGTTTTACCATGGTGCCTGGTTTCCATGGTTACCTATATAGAAGGCAGATGTTCAGTAGCTAGTCAATGATTGGGTAAAGTTGACTGGCAACTGTGGCGGAGTTTACTTAGATTTACAAAAAATTAATAAACTTACCAAAAAAACATTTTTTATTCTGAGGATTTTTTTTCCTTGGGAGTTGTTGCTACTTTGTTGGTACAAAGAACTGTTCAGGAGACAATTTCAAGCCTCTCTGTTAAAAATCTGTAAGTGCTTCATGCATTTTCAAATTAAGACTTCCACAGAATTTTCTGATGAAAACATAAATTACAACCATGATCTGTCAATCACGCAGTGAGGTTCACTGTGTGGCACTAGCCCCAATTCATAGATCAGGATTTTACAGGATTTGGCCTATAATTCTGCAGACGGTCCCATTACACTTAAAGCCATGAAATGGTATACATTTCTGGTATGTTATAGATTAAGCCCTTTTTCTTCAATGTGAGTGTGCATGGATTTCCCATACAGTCAGTGTCTGCAGTAAGAGGTAGAGGGCAGGAGCATTTCATGTGAGCACATCCTTTGGAAAGCTTAAGGCATAGATGACAAACACAGAGATATTAGAAGTGTATTCTGAAGGTGGTTGTTTAAAAGATGTAATTTTAATTTGAATTTTGTTTATAGAAGAGAAAGATGGAGCAGGAAATTCCACTGTCTGTACATCATGTGTTTTTAGAAATATGTCATTGCACACATCCGGGTTAGTGTTTTATTTTTTTGTGCGTATTACAGCATTTTCTGATTGATGTGAAATTACACTCTACAATATTGGAATTCATGGTGCATCAGGGAATAATATAGTCTGACGGCACAGGGTTTACCATTGCCGATTGCATTTTCTGGATCAATTATTCAAAATCCAGTTTCTGACAATAATCAGTACTTTATACTGCAGAAGGCAGCCAGTAAATTTGCCAGCAGTTCATTTACTTAGTTATGCTGTGCTATAGACAAAGAATCTTTAGGTGATAGGTATAAAGTAAAAAGATCAATTTAAGAATATGTTCTTATCAGTCAAATATATCCCCCCTAATAACAGTTTATTAGTGTTTGACTTTTAGATTGCTGCTGAAATTTCTTTACTCTGTGGGGGGTTATTTTGTTAGCTGTACTAACTTTCAAGTGTTGCACTTCCCTATATACCAAATCTTGTCTTTCAGTGAAGGATGAGGAAATAAGAATTTATGATTTCTAAAATCTGTCTGACAAATCCTTTACTCATACAAAAATGTTGAGCACTGGGTAGGTGGCAGAAAGCAGGAGAGGACGGGAGATTGACATGAAGGTTTGGTACACTCTCTGATTGCTCTCTATCAGAAGATTTGCAGATTGATGTGGTTTGGGGCGGAGGTGAATTGTGGATATTTGGGCCTTCATAAACTAAGTTGTGTAACCTTGAGTGTCAGCTTCAAGCTACTGACCGAGCCCACTATGTAGGCATTTTGAACAGCTAGCAAAACTACTGCAAACTGAAGCAGACTAAAGATTGGCTATCTAGTCTCTCTCTGAATTCCTATTAAATGTTTCTTTATTTGACCTGTGTTTAATAAAATAAATACAAAATTTGCTTGACTGACTTCAGGTAAGTGTTATTTTTGTGTATTTTAATAAATGACACATTCCATTTCTATCATGTCTTTTCTCACAGCAAAGTTTTGTGGTGACCCTGGGGTACCTGCTCAAGGGAAGAGAGAAGGCAAAAGCTTCATCTATCAGTCAGAAGTGTCTTTCAGCTGCAATCCTCCTTTTATTTTGGTTGGCTCCAGCACCAGGATTTGCCAAGCAGATGGCACATGGAGTGGTTCTTCCCCTCGATGTATAGGTAAGGTTACACCCATATTGAAATTGTATGAAATTCTTATTATTCCTTTTCCTGCTAAATCAGTCTAGGAGTTTTCAGCTATTTTGAATTATCCTGGTGTTATTCTACACTCTCCAAGAATCAAGTCACTTTATTTTTGTTTCTCTCATTGGCTTATTGCATGTTGTTGAATAAGCTTAATTTTTTGATACATTCATGTATTTCATTAAAATACTGTAATTTGTTTTGTCTTTAATTTATTGTAATTTTTTTTATAAGAACCTACTCGCACAGCATGTGAAAATCCAGGAGTCCCAAGGCATGGGTCACAGAACAACACATTTGGCTATCAGGTAGAGTATACTATTTTTTATTAACTTGCATATTAAATTATTTTTATACTACCTCAGAGTCTAGAAACTTCTGATTAGAGGTCCAGAAATTGCTCATGCCGTATAAGAGCTAGTTGCCGGAGTGTTGCTGTGTTTCCTTATTTCTAGCTGTTGGATAACGGTGATCTTCTGTCCCTGTTAGCAATGTGCTACGTGAAACCCTGGTGATCAAGTTTTGCTTGGTTTCACCTTGAAGGAGTTCAGTATCTTCCCACCAATAGATAAGTGCTCCCTACTGTTTATCAGGTAGGCTTTTTCTCCTTAAAAGTGGCAAACTGCTAGTGTAGACAAACTCTAAATAACAGTGGATTTTTTTTTTTTGCCCCGAGAGCAATTCTGTTACATTTGGAAATTATGTGACCACAAACGAATCACAGAGTCACGGAGGCTGGCAGTGCCTGTGAGAGCTTCTAGTGCAATGCCCCTTCTCAAAGCAGGGTCAGCTAGAGCAGATTGATCAAGGCTGTGTCCAGGTGGTTTTGAATATTTCCAGGGATGGTGACTCCACAGCCTCTCTGGGCAACCTGTTCCAAGTTAATCAGCCTTACAGTAAAAATGCTTTTTCTTATTTTTAAAGAGAATTTCCTATGTTTCAATTTGTGCCTATTTCCTCCTGTCCTGTCACTGGGCACCACTGAAAAAAAGTCTGTCTCTGTTGCCTTTCCTGCCTCCAGTAAATTTTAATACACGCTGATAAGATTACCCTTGAGCCATTTCTTTTGCAGGCTAGACAATCCCAGCTCTTTCAGCCACTCCTTGTATTCCAGATGCTCCAGTCCCTTAATCAGCTTTGTGGCCCATGACTAGACGCAATGCAGTATGTCCCTGTCTCTCTTGCACTGAGGAGACCAGCACTGGACCCAGCACACACTTGGGTGTCACCAGTGCTGAGCAGAGGGGAAGAATCACCTCCCTGGCAATGCTCTGCCTGATGCAGTCCAGCAGGCTGTTGGCAGCCTTTTCTACAAGGGTGTGTTGTGGCAAATGGTGTCTGCATATGCTTCTGTTGGAAAAAGAATGGTGAAATTGAAAACGCTTCTGAATTTCTGATTTTCTGAGTCACACAAAACAATGACGTCAGTGAGACATTTTCATGGGTGAACGGTGTACAGATGCAAAAATGTGCTGTATAATTTGCTAGGAATCTGATAAGGCAGCTGCAAACAAGCTAAGAGAGAGTCTAAACTATCCTGCTACCTCTGTGTTTGGTGTCAGGGCTGAAAGCTCCAGACATGTGAAAAGGACTAGGCAGAAGGTAGCAGCTCCCAGGTTGTATGTGGTGCCTGTCTAGTAGCAGGAGTTAAATAAAAACTGCAGATTGCCAGAAATGCAAGAAAAGGCTGACTGAGATTTTAACAGATTTTCAACATTAAATTAGTTTTTAAAAGCAAAGCTAAAGACTTTTCAAAGTTTCATGGCCAAAAATTTCTTTGGTTAGTCGATTTGGTGGCCTTTACGCAGTACTCCTCCTGCTTAGTGATCGTTTCAGAAATCTTTGGGATTTCAGATTGTGCTAGATCACAATCATATGTGAGTGGTAATATAATTGTCTCAGTTTTCTCCAGGGAATGGAGTCCTGTTTCATGCCAAGATAGAATATGCAGGGCCAGTCCTTGGACTAACTTCCTTTGGGTATAATACAATATTATCCTAGAGGGCAACTCTTTATTCAAGTGTGTAAGAAATGAATCATTGTAATGACCATTTTCTACAATTTTATTGTCACAGTTTCTCTGGCATATTAATGAGATTTCTATGACTGAAGAAGCTAATGCAGACTTTCTCATTTGTGGTGTAGTTGTAGTTGTGAATGAAAGCATCACTCACAGCTGGCGTGGAACTGTCAAAATACCAGGCAAAATGTCAACTGATAAATAATTTCTAAAAGAAGTGTAGTTGCTGGCAGAATTTATAGTTGTAAGGTTAGTGCCTAGCAGATTTAAACTGGATGAGCTATAGTCTTCCTACTTAGCCAGCAGCTTATCCTCACGCTCATGTAGTGAATTTGGTTTTGTATAGTAACTAAATGTCTGCATGCAATTTCTGGTTACTCTAAATATGATTGCTTAGTTAATACAGAACAGGGTAGGAGTATCATTTGTGCAGATGAAACTGAGTTTAGCTCTTTATTGGTTGGAAATGACAGCAAAAATGATCCATTCTAGACAAGTTACTGTCTGTAGAACCTGGAAGGAAATATTACATTACTATATATTCAATAATGTTATGACTCATTTAAACCGCAAATGCATTATAAATGAATTTATATTATGCTATAATTAACTTCTGGTATGAATGGAATAATAATGACTTTTGCTTCCATCCATAGCAGAAAGGTAAAGAATAATTCTAAATTCTACCAAAATACTGAACATGAGATGGCTTTGATTTTCTTTTGTCTGATAGATCTGTTGTCTACCATTTTAAACAATAGACCAAAAGAGCTTATGCAAAATTAAGCAAAATGTTTTGTAGTTGGCAAATTCTTAATAAGGAGTTGTTACTGTTGAATATTTAAGATGGTTTTCTGACTCTAACGCAGGGTGGGGGTTTTTTTCTCATTTGGGGATTTGGTGGTTTTTTGGGGTTTTGGGGGGGGGGGTTTGTGATTTGGTTTTGGTTTGGTTTTTTTTAACTTTCTTAAAAAGGGTCACTTCAGTGACTTAATTGTTAAGTCTTAAATTTATGTCTCTGTCTCATAAAAAAAATCAAGCTGTAGCCTGACAGTAGAATTCAAGACTTCATATGTGGAGTCCTGTTTTAAGTGCTTTTCAGTAAATGAGAATACCTCCTCTTTTACCTGCCTGTATCGCTGACTGTCACTTGCTTTTCACAATACTAATGTCAAGTCATGAACTTCCACAGCTGTTCTGTTGTTCTTGTTGTTTCCTGTACTCTTGTTTATCTGTTTTCCTATCTCATTGATTGCATTAAAAGTTCGGTCATATACAACATAATTCCAGGCTTGTCTGAAAGGCGTATCAAAACCTGACCTCCGGGAACCTACACTAACAAAAGCACAAATATCACCACCTTATATTTGAATGGTGTTTCAACTGTTAAATAGGAGCTTTGTAATAAAGAGGTAACAGAATTTTGTATGGATTTTATTGTTCAGTATTGAATTCATCAGGCAGAAGTAGATCAGGTTCTTTTATGTTCAAATAACATCAAAATACCAGTTTAGTGCTAGTTGGATATGAGGCGCAGCATGTAAATGAGTAGCATCACCTGCTTTAGTTGTTATGAATATGTACTTCTAGGATGTTTACCTTTCATCTGAGTATTTTTGATTTGACAGATCTACCTTAACAGTGTGTTACAATGAAGACAAAATGTCTTTAGAACTTAGTGAATACTGACTTCATCCGTAATCTGTAAAATAAATTGCTTCTTGGAAAGAAACTGTGGTTTTGAAATATTTCTTCGAATATATTGCTAGTAACATAGAAAATTGCTTATAGCACTTTCACCATAAGCTGTTGTAACACAAGATACTACTGAAGAATGAGTTTAGAACTGTTTAGACCAATCAGTCATATATGTAAGATTTATTACTTCTCATACTTTTTCAACATATGCTTTTCTAGAAATTCAGCTGTTTTACCCTACATTAAAGCCTGAAGGGAGCCAAAGGGCAGTCTGAATTTAGAAAGGAAAACAGCCACATTACAGTAGTGGTAGCCCTGTGCTAGCTCTTGGGTTCTATTTTATGAAATGCTGTATGAAACTTCATCTGCAGATGTGGAGCAACCTTGCAAATAACCTCCTTTGAATGTAATGCTTATAAAAACTTTAGTATTGATTAGATTGTAGGGTGAAATTCCAAGAGAAGTGCTGTACTACCACAGTATAGCTGTCTCCATTAGCACAGTTGGCATCATCACTGCATCAATGAAAATGTAATTTAAGCCTTATCAGACACCACATAATTTTCCTGGTTCCTTCTGCTTCTTAGGATCCTGAGGTCTGTGGCTTCAGTCTGGTGTCAGTGGGTGATGTTAGTGTCAGAATCTGGAGTGCTTCAATGGCAGGAATGTGATTTTGACTTCTTTTTTCCTTCTTTTTATTTTTTTGGTCTCCGTCATTCTTGATTCACCTGGGGTTATTTATAATTTTTCTAACACACTTTTACACCATTCACACTGTAGCTCCACATTATATTTCAATCTCCTCTATAAGATGCATTTCACCTATGTTAGGTACTTTTTCTTTTTTACCCCTGAAACCTGATTCTGTCCAGGTCTGCATTTCTTTAAGTGACCATGAACCAAGTGGTTCACAGCAATGGGGTTTCAAGTGTCACATCTCTTATCATACCCATACCTGTAGTCTTCCTCACAGTATCCTGTGTCTCCATTTCTCACAGCCTTTGCTATCATTTCACTGCCAGGCCTGTATTTCTCTATACCATATCACATTAGTGGTAAATAGCTCATTCTGCACATAATAGCTTCTTGTTACTAATATGGATATGAAGCTGTGGTTGTACCATACAAAGACAAAGGAAGGCATAAAAATTTGTCATAGCCACCTGATCACAAGAAAATTTGATGTTACAGCTAAACCAAGTTTAAAAAAAACACAAAACCAAAACTCCAGGCACCTCAAGACACTTTCAAAGGAAGCCTGGCAAGCTTCTGCCCAGAGGTCTTGCAAACTCAGTATCCTATTACTAGTAGTGGCAATACTGTATTACTGGGCTACCAAACTACAGATACAGCAAAGATTTAATGTGTTTTCATTCACTTAAAATATTATGCTAAAAGTTAGTGAAGAGAAATAACTGACATTCCCTTAGCCTCTCAATCCTTTGGCATGAATTGCTGGGGATGGAGAAGCTTGTTAGAGTATCTTTATGTTCTTTGGTAAACTGAAGTCTAAGAAAATACTGATTGTAGCGTAACTCATTAAAGTTAGAAATATCTTCTATTCTTAGAAGGAATATAAGAAATAATAAAGATAATTTATTAATAATAATATTAATATTAATATTTTGGTGAAAAATATGTCTGGAGTACTATCATATTCTTTATAAATGGATGCAGGTTGTTATTTATGCATTTTCTTCTCAGATTTCTATTTCTCCTGTTAGAGAATAGCAGATATAAGGTCTTTGGTTCTTAGCAAAAGGAAAAGTTAGTAATGTTAATTTGGGGAATATCCAAACCATAACTGACACTATGGAAAAGCAGCTATGGAACTGAGATGATCAAGCAGTATACAAGGAAATCTTTTTTTTTTTTCAGTATTGGATGCAAACACTGTTGCACATAGAACAGTTCTTCCCTAAAACCAGAGAGTACAGTGAATAAAGATATTGCAGCTGTTTCCCCAGCTCTCCCTACTAGTGCTCCTAGCCAAGGTGTATAACAAAAGTTCGAACAAATCAGAACATCTCTACAGGGGATTTTTTAAGACTGTAGAAGGCTGTAGTGTAGCGCCACCTCGTGCCTCTGGAATAACAATAGTGCAAAATAGACTTCCCAAAAAGTCATTTTTAAATTACTTTTTAAAATTATTATTATTTTTAATAATTACATATTTCTTGTAAGATTTTTTTATAGGAGCAGGGAGCCTCATTCCTGTATTTATTTTTTCATTATCTTGAATAACTTGGCAGCACTTCTAAAAACATCTTCATCATTTGGGCAACTGTTGTATTTTTGATGCTACTTTCAGGGCTTACGTATGTACAGGTTGTGTTTCCCTTACAAGGATAATACAGGTGACATCCATTTTTTGGGAGGAAATAAGGAAAACAGTTTCACTACTAGTTACTGTTTTGGATAGAAAAGTTGGTGTTGCAACAACTGGTTGCAATATCAACAGTGGTTTTGTCTGAGTTTTGTTTGTTTGCTGCAGGGTTTTGGTTTTTTGGGGGGGGTTTGGTGTGGTTTTTTTCTAAATTGTGGAATGCTAGCAACTCAGCCTTTCCACTTACTTGGCAACTTGAGCCATTTCCTTATCTCACCGATACATTTCTAGTATTTCTAGTACTAAAAAACTGGTTTGATGTTTAGGCAACCAAGTTTCAGTGAAGCTGTAAGGTAGGCGGAGCTACAGTGAAGATGGGCAGAGAGTGGAAAAAAATGTCTATGCATTTCTTGGTTCTGCTCTTCAGGTGAACATTTTTCCTTCAATATATATGTCCAGCAGAAGACTCAGTTCATAAAGAATTAATCCAAAGTCATGAATAGGTGGCTAAAGAAGAGAAAGAAGTTACAGAAAACTGAAGAAACACACCTCCTTCCTTTTTTCACTGTTACCCATTGAGTCCTGTAGATCTAAAGACTTTATGCACACAATTCTCCAGCCCTTTCAGCTCACAAAGTATGAACTTTCTGTTCAGGCCATTCTTGACGAGTAAAATTACAATATACTGAATTTTACTGAATATGCTGAGTTCATTTTTTTCATCTATTGACTTTTTTATTCCTCTAAAAAGATTCTATACAATGACAAATTTATTTTAGGTAACATCCTACTAAAAAATAGGTGAAAATTTCAAGATTGCAGTTATTTATTCAGTATTGCCCATATTTAAGTGGTGTTGAGCTAATATATGAAAGATAATCACATTGTGAGAACTGTCAAACTCTGAAGATACATTTTTTTTTTTTAAAGAGAGTGTAGCACATTAAAAGTTAATTGAAAAAAGTGAAGTAGTGTCACTAAGCAGTTAAAGCCATGCAGTAGCTTCTTCTGGACTTGTTATTGACTACTGGAGTTTGAATTTCTAACTTAGTTAGTTACAGTTTAGAATTCGATATCTAAGTAGCAAATTGGCCTCTTTAACTCACTGAATTCCATGATGTCCAGCTACTCAGTATCACAAAACAATTATATTTTTTCTTAAATACTTTGTATTCAGGAAGGTCATAGAGTCAACTTTGAAAGAATAAAGGGGACAGAAAATTAAGTTACTATTCAGATTATATTAAGAAATTACAGTTAACCGTTAAGCTGAGGTTTGGTTTTGGATGGGGTTTTTTTGGTGTGAGCAAGGGTGAAAGAGTCTTGGTTTTAAAGGCAGTGTTGATGTATTGTCTTCCTTGATAGCTAAAGATTAAATAGGGCAGGTGTTCTTTCAATAGCTGTGAATAGAGATTGCTTCAATAGAGGCAGATTACTGAAATGAACAAATCTTTCATAAGACTAGTACTTGTTGCAAAGTAATATATTGGTGGTGGTTGTTTTAACTAAGCTCTTTACCATGTAAAAAAGTATTTATATTTCTGTTTGGTGCAACTTCTAAAACTTTTAGTGTTTTCCCACTTTGCCCTTAATCGTGAAAGTGATTTAGTGTATTTTCTTCAAAATCTTTTAAAAGTAATTACATAGTCCAGTGAGCACAGTAAAGAGGAAAAAAAAAGGAGATGAATTTTAAATCACATACTGTGTTGATGAGCTACTATCTGTAGTTCATGGGTTATTATTAAATTTCATTCTGATGAGAAGCTTAAGCTGAAATGGAATAGTACTATAAAGTTTCAAATGACTACTTGTAGCACTGAAATGCTGTTTCCCAAGACTAAAGTATTGTGAAAGAGTCCACATTTTACCTTTGAGCATCAATTTGAATCATGTTATACATTTAAATACAATAATGAAAAAAACCCAAAACCAAAGCAGAACCATAAATGTGCTGTCACATACAATTCAAAGTTTTCAACTTCTTGTTTAAACATGAGTTGTTAAATACATTAATAAAGGTCACTGCAGAAAAGTATATGTGATATATCTACCTTAATATTTGAGATAACAACTCACAGCATGTAATAAACTACTCTCTGAATGATATGCTTGTAATCTAATTTCCCTGCTTTTGGTGGAAACTGAGAATTATTTGAATTTTCATCAATGTCACCATGACTGGACATGCTGAACAAGTTATCCCATGTTAAGTTTATGCAGAAACTGTTATTGACTAAAGAATTATATTTTCCTTTTTATGCAACACAAACCCATAGTAGGAATAATAATTAAAAACTAATCTCAGATGAATTGCTATTATAAATTGTAATTTACTTGCATTTCAGCTTCTATTATCTGTGTATTATAAAGAACGTTTCTTTTTTAGCTCTTCTCATCAAAAAACATAATTAAAATATTATAGGAACATAATAGTTTCTGAAGCATGAGAGTGTTGTTGACCAGGCCTTGTGTGTTCTAATGAAATATTTCTCATTATAATTTGTGAATTCATCCAGCATTCCACAAAGGCGGGTCTAGTTCAGCAAAGGTCCGGCAAAATCTATTACCCATTTCAGCTCTGTGACTTCCCTGGTTTGCTGCAAGATTGGCTAATGGGCTCCTCCTTGGACCAGACCTAGGAAGCCACAGTAAGCCTGGTTTCCAAACTCACAGTGCCTCAACTGTTCTGGGCCCAAAGCAACACACCAAGAGAGACCACAGAAGATGAGGTTGCGATTCTGTTCCATGGAGGATTTCAGTTTGGGTGAAGAGTAATTTTAATGAGAACGAAGCAAATTTTTATTTCGTATCAAAATGCTCTGTGAAATTAATTTACTTTCTACAGGAAGAGCATCACAATTTATCGAACCTGTATTATGTGAAGGAGTTTGCTATCAAAATTGGACACCCCCCCAACTGATATTTCCTCATAACAATATTACTGTGTTTTCTACTTTTCAACAGGTGGGAAATGTTGTTCAATTTCAGTGTAAAAAAGGACACCTTCTCCATGGCTCAACAACACGAACTTGCCTTCCTGATCTTACATGGAGTGGAATCCAGCCAGAATGTATACGTAAGTAAATGATACATTTTTGATCTATCAATTTTCTTTATCTAGGCTATTTACAGTAACATTGTTATAAAGTTAATTTATATAGTTTTATTAACTTAATACAAGTTTGCATTACTAGCTTACAGCAGCTAGAAGTGTGATTTTGTGAGTGAATTTTTCTAGAATAGCTTATAGAATTAAATAAAAAAAGCAACACAAAATAATGAGAATAACAGACAGGTCTTCATTCAGAGAGATGCTGAAAATAGTCAGTTTCTATCTAAAAGGATGCAACCCTCCCCTTGAAGAGAGGAGGTGGTGAGAACAGGATGTGTAGGAAAGCCCTGCACAACCCTAACTTGTACTGGAGCAGATAGTTACAATCAGTTATAGTAAAGAATTTACGCTGTTTCCCAACTAAGGAGTCAGGGTATTTTAAGAAGGGGGGAAAAAAAGGTTTGTAACTGGAAATTTTTTAATCTGAAATGGAGAGAATCTTACTTGGGTACAGGAAGTAATATTTAATTTCTTAGATCTTTTTCACTTCGGTAAATAATGCTAATTTACTGAAGGTATAACATCATGGTTAATCTTCCTAGTTTTTCAGCTAGGCAGCTGTATTTTTCTGGAAATAGTCTCACCTTATAAGGTCTGACCTTATAGAATCACTTCAGTGTATGGAGAGCATATCCACAGAAGAAAACAGCATTAGTGTTTCAGGTGGTGCTAGTGTTCCCCCTAAGCAAACAGCAGATCAGTAGCTTGGTGTGTTGAAAAGTGAGCTCTGCGTTTGGAGGTATGCTGGTTTTGAGATAACACTAAACTCTCAGATTCTGGTGGTTGCTAAAGATACAAGACACTTTGCATGTGATTAGGAATGGTAATTATTTTTTCTGCCTGATATTTAAAACTTGCCTCACCTACAGTTTCTCCTTGACCTTTATGTCATAGTGTTTTCCAAATGACCCATTTATTTATTGTTATTCAATGCTACACAGATATCATAAGTCATGTAAGCCACAAGCATGATTGCTTTAAACTGTGGTAAGATGTGTGCTGTTTATGTTCGCATATGCAGACAATTAATTTTGGTTGTGCAAGTGCATTTAAGTTGGTTCTTGGTCCCTTGAAATTGAAAGGTCCACTTTAAGAGTGTATTCACAGGCTCAAGACAGTAATTTATAGACTGTATAGTAATTTTTAATGTGAATTAAAAATATATTAATATGTTACTTTTAATGATGCTTTTTTCTTTGTTAATTACCTGTCAGAATGGGTACAGATTTTTTTTTTTTATATTTTCACCATTTTGACTGAAGGATATTTTATCTTTTCTTTGTAGCTCACAGCTGTAAACAACCAGAAACACCAACTCATGCTAACGTTGCAGGAATGGATCTTCCCTCACTTGGTTATACATTGATTTACACTTGTCAGCCAGGCTTTTTCCTGGCAGGAGGATCAGAGCATAGAGCCTGTAGGTCTGATGGCACATGGACTGGCAAGGTTCCAGTTTGTGAAGGTAAGCTCTTCTGTTTCCCGCTGCATCTCTTTTCTATCATATTTCAGTGATTTTCTTTACTTACAGTCTAATAAGATAAGGTAGAATGGCAAGGAGAACTAGGAGGGAGAACATCTAAGAGGATAACTCTAATCCTTTGCCAGTTGTGTTTAATGGGACATATGGTTTCATGTACTTGTCTTTCATTTGCATGGTCAGAGGTGTCAATTCCAGATATAATTCTGGAGGCCAAATACTTGGGTAACACCTGCTTTTAGACTTCTGAGTGAGTCAGGTGTGGACTACAGTCTCATAAGCTCAGTGGAGTAAGAATTTCGATGTTTTTGCACATAGCTGCTTAACTTAGATAAGGATAATTTCAATTACAGAGATTGTGTCAGCTGCGAGAGAGCTATGACACTTCCAATACTATTATGATATAGTTGCCATCACGGAAACATGGTGGGATGACTCGCACAACTGGAGTGCTGCAATGGATGGCTATAAGCTCTTCAGAAGGGATAGGCAAGGAAGGAGAGACGGTGGGGTAGCCCTGTATGTTAGGGAGTGTTTTGACTGTCTAGAGGTTGATGATAGTGATGATAGGGTTGAGTGTTTCTCGGTAAGAATCAGGGGAAAGACCAGCAAAGCAGATATCATGGTGTGAGCCTGTTATAGACCATCCAACTAGGATGAAGATGCAGATGAAATATTCTATAAGCAGCTGGGAGAAGCCTCACAATCACTAGCTCTTGTTCTCATGGGGAAATTCAGCTTACCAGATGTCTGCTGGAAACACGAAAAAGCAGAGAGGAACAGTCCAGGAGGTTCCTGGAGTGTGTGGAAGATAACTTCCTGACACAGCTGGTGAGTCAGCCAACCAGAGAAGGCATCCTGCTGGACCTGTTGTTTGCGAACAGAGAAGGACTTGTGGGTGATGTGATGGTTGGAAGCCATCTTGAGCACAGCGATCACAAAATGATAGTTTTCAATTATTGGAGAAGTAAGGGGGGGGGGGGTCAACAGAACTGCTACCTTGGACTGTTTAGGAGCCTGGTTGATGGAGTCCTTTGGGAGGCAGTCCTGAACTCAATGATCTTAAAGGTCTCTTCTAACCAAAACAATTCTATGATTCTATGAAGGGCAAAGGAGTCAAGGAAAGCTGGACATTCCTCAAAAAGGAAATCCTAAAGGCGCAGGAGCAGGCCGTCCCCTTGTGCTGAAAGACGAGCCAGCAGGGAAGAAGACTGGCCTGGCTGAACAGAGAGCTTTGGCTGGAACTCGGGGGAAAAAAAGAGGAGTTTGTGACCTTTGGAAGAAGGGGCAGGCCACTCAGGAGCACTGCAAGGATGTTGTGAGGTTATGCAGGGGGAAAATTAGAAGGGACAAAGCCCACCTAGAACTTAATCTGGCTAATGCCGTAAAAGACAATAAAAAAATGTTTCTATAAATACATTAGCAACAAAAGGAAGGCTAAGGAGAATCTCCATCCTTTATTGGATGCGGGGGGGAAACATACTGTCAAAGGATAAGGAAAAGGCTGAGGTAGTTAATGCTTTCTTTGCCTCAGTCTTTAATTATAAGACCAGTTGTTCTCAGGGTACCCAGCCCCCTGAGCTGGAAGACAGGGACAGGGAGCAGAATGAAGCCCCCATAATCCAAGGTGAAATGGTTAGCAACCTGCTACACCACTTAGACATGCACAAGTCTATGGGGCTGGATGGGATCCACCCATGGGTACTGAGGGAGCTGGCAGGAGTGCTCACTAAGCCGCTTTCCATCATTTACCAGCAGTCCTGGCTAAGGGGGGAGGTCCCAGTTGACTGGAGGTTAGCAAATGTGATGCCCATCTACAAGAAGGGCCAGAAGGAGGATCCAGGGAACTACAGACCTGTCAGTCTGACTTCAGTGCCGGGGAAGATTACGGAGCAGATCAGAGTACCATCACACGGCACGTACAGGACAAGCAAGTGATCAGGCCCAGTCAGCACGGGTTTATGAAAGGCAGGTCCTGCTTGACCAACCTGCTCTCCTTCTATGACAAGATGACCTGCTTAGTGGAAGAGGGAAAGGCGGTGGATGTTGTTTACCTGGAATTTAGTAAAGCCTTTGACACCATTTCCCATAGCACTCTCCTGGAGAAACTGGCTGCTCATGGCTTGGACAGGTGTACTCTTTGCTGGGTAAAAATCTGCTGGATGGCCAAGCCCAAAGAGTGGTGGGGAATGGAGTTAAATCTGGTTGGTGGCCGGTCACAAGTGATGTTCCCCAGGGCTCAGTGTTGAGGCCAGTTCTGTTTAGTATCTTTATCAATGATCTGGTCAAGGGGATCGAGTGCACCCTCAGTAAGTTTGTGGATGACACCAAGTTGGGCGGAGTGTTGACCTCCTTGAGGGTATAAAGGCTCTACAGAGGGATCTGGGCAGGCTGGATTGATGGGCTGAAGCCAGTTGTATGAGTTTCAACGAGGCCAAGTGCTGGATCCTGCACTTGGGTCTCAGCAACCCCATGCAGTGCTACAGGCTTGGGGAAGAGTGGCTAGAAAGCTGCCTGGAAAAAAATGACCTGGGTGTGTTTGTCAACAGCCAGCTGAATATGAGCTGGCAGTGTGCCCAGGTGGCCAAGACGGCCAATAACATCCTGGCATGTATCAGAAATAGTGTGGCCAGCAGGATAAGGGAAGTGATTGTCCCCCTGTACTCAGCACTGCTGAGGCTGCACCTCGAATACTGTGTTCACTTTTGGGCCCCTCACTACAAGAAAGACACTGAGGTGCTAGAGCACTTCCAAAGAAGGGCAGCGCAGCTTGTGAAGGGTCTAGAGCACAAGTGTAATGAGGAGCAGCTGAGGCCACTGGGTTTGTTTAGCCTGGAGAAAAGGAGGCAGCGGGGAGACCTTATGGCTCTCTACAACTACCTGAAAGGAGGTTGTAGCGAGGTGGGTGTCGGTCTCTTCTCCCAAGTAAAAGCGATAGGACAAGAGGAAATGGCCTCAAGTTGTGCCAGGGGAGCTTTAGATTGGATATTAGGGAAAATTTTTTCACCAGAAGGGTTGTCAAGCATTGGAACTGGCTGCCCAGGGAAGTGGTTGAATCGCCATCCCTGGAGGAACTCAGAAGATATGTAGATGTGGTTTACTGGTGGACCTGGCAGTGTTAGGTTTAAGGTTGGACTTGATGATCTTAAAGGTCTTTTCCAACCTAAATGATTTCATGATTTAATGATTCTTTTCTCATATTGGAGAAGGATACCCAAACTGTAAGTAGGTGTCTGAATCACTGCATGGAATTAATCCATAGGGTTTAGTATTCTTTTATATTTGTATGTAAGCAACAATATATTACTTGCAGACTAAATGTACCAACTTTGTCCTTGATGTTCCAACATTTTAGTATGTTTCTAATTTTTACTACATACTTTGTCATGGCAAGGCATGAAAAAACTCATAGCAAAATCATAGTGAGAATGGTGTTTTTCATGTGACATAAGAAATATGCTCAAGTATAGCAACTATTGAGAATTCGATTTCCTGAATAATTAAAGCACCTTTCAGATTACTGATACCTAATTTTTCAGATGTGGTTACCCCCAGGGCTCTTACAGAGGCATGCAAAGGCTATATAGCCAAACGCTTCTATTTGGAAGGGAAATAGGAAATGAATATTTTGTATTACTAAAAAACAGGTGTCTTGGCATTACATGCCAGGCAATTGCTGGGGGAAAACAGAGCAGAGCTTTGGGAAAGTGTTAGAAAGCAAGCTGCCAGGAAGCTTATGACTTGTTTAGTACTCAGGAAGTGTTATGGCAGGTCAAATGTGATTAATGGGTTGTATTTTGATCCAAGAATTTTCTGCTGATGATATTGAAACAAGTAGTATTAGGTATCCTATCTGGTTGTAAGGAACCTTTATGAGAATTTTTAAAAAAAATCATTAAATGATATCTATGAGTGCATGTACCTTGTCATATAAATTAGTTTCCCAATGTCCTGAAAAAATGTTACAGAAATGCAAAATTTTTAGGATCAGACCTCTTGCTTCTTGCTTTTTAGCAGTAGAGAAAGCTAAGAATGAGATATATATTGTAAAGTATTAAATGTAATTAGATAAAGTAAAATATCTCTTAAATATTTTCAATTTTACCTGTTATAGAGGGGTGAAACATCTCTCTCCTGTGGAAGGGAGAAGAGCACCACGTCAGGTTGTTCACCTGTCATTGTGAACTTCATAAAAATAACTTGGAAATGGATGAAAAGGAATAAAATATTTAGAGTTAAGAGCTCTAAAAGGATCTGTAGGGAAATTAAACTAGAATTTAGTCCTTTAAATACAAAACTCTAATCTTGAAAGTCCTACTGAGCAAATATCTGGACCTAGAAACTTAAACTCCATAGATAACTTGTTTTAGCTTTGGTTTTGTATTTTAAATCTGTATTTAAATTTTATTTTGTATTTAAAATTACAGTTCTGATCTTGACTAGAAACATGTTCACTTTAACAAGGCTGATTGACTCAGCAGCTTTTTATACTAAAGCCCTTTGGAAAGTATGATCCAGATATTTCTAACCTGAGCTTGATGTAGTCAAAAAGGATATGCTGTTGAAGCATGCCCTCCTGGTCAACCATGTTGAGTGAAGTTCAGTAAGTTTCTTTCAAAGTAGAGAGGAAATAGAGATTAATCAATCAGTAGTAACAGGCCATGAGAACTTTAGATTGAATTCCAACCCCTGCCCTTGTTTCTTGACAGTTTTAATCTATATAGCAAGAACAAGCCTTCTGTAATAATCAAAAATTACTCTTCTGTAAGACAAATATTCTCAGTGCTTCTTGCTAAAGTTTCCTTTTTATGCAGAAAAATGCTCCACTCAGGGAGAAGGAAGTTGCTTTTCTTGTCTATTTTTCTTAGAGTATCGATCAGAGAGAAAAGGCCTGGGTTCAAAGCCAAGATCCGAAATACAAAATATTGAAATAACCATTGGAGCAAGGAATGGAGCCTAATGCTGCATGAGAGTATTCTATGTTAGGAGACAGAATTATGTGTCTTCTTTATAGTCCAGTGAATCCAAATTAGTTTCTGCAAAATAAAACAGCTTCAGCTGCAGGAAGTGGCACTGTCCCATTGCATTTAGTTCATCGTCTTCAGTGGTGGGAGAGTTCCTGCTCTAATCAGAGAAGAAATGAAATTCTCCAACTTCCAGTGCTCAAATCAACTGAGCAGTTAGAGATACTGTGGACAGCCTCATTTGTTTCTTTCTTTCTGTTGCTACTCTTTAAAGAAACAGTGACCTTCTCCTCCATTGTTAAGAGATTAAGCATGCATCTTTGGGTTTTTAGTCTTGAACACAAGATGACTCACTCAGTGAGCGCTGTTGAAGATAATTAAGTCCTGGAGAGAAGCATTATTTAAAACACCCTTGTTATGTATCTCTTCACTGTTTGGTGTTACATTGCTTCCAGTCAAAGCACTATTCACAGTGCTTTTTTCTGTGGATCCTGATTTAGATGATATAACTTGCCTCAGATGACATATTAGAAGACATCTCACATATTAGGTGCATAGTCCAGGACTATGAATTCTGAAATATGGATTCTGAAAGGCTACACTGTTTGGGTATTGCAAATGACTTGGTAGCATCCAGGTGACTGACTCAAGAGAAAATGCAGCAATGGAAGAAATCAGTGGGCATGTGTGTCACGAACCAGGCTGGACAGACAAGGGAGTCATGTTGAATTTGAAATTCCCTCGGGCTAAATTCAGGTGAAACAACACGAAACGATCAGCTGAACATTTTATTCCTGGCAGAAGCAGCCTGAACATGGGAGGCATAACAGTAGGTGGCAGGGTCTCTCACAACAGGAATTGGCATGAAACTACCTCAGTAAACCGTGTAACCTGTGTTAACTATATACATCAATTCAGGGCATAAGGAGAGCCCTCCCATTGATTCATGAGGTTCAGAGCAGACCCTCTTGCTTTCTAGACTCCTTCTCAGAGAAGAGCCTAGGGGAGGCTGGATCCACTCTTAGTTCCAGACTTGGTCAATGGTTTTATGTCTTCAAGGGGTGATGTGTAGGGATTATGGAAAAGGAAATAGAGAACTAGACAGAGAGAGAAAAAGGAAAAGAGGAAGATTTCACCAGTCCTGGGTCCAGTGTTGGTCCAGTCAGGCAAGGGGTAGAGTTCTGGTAGGCGTGTGTGCAGGTGGGGCTTTGGTTTGTGCCCTTTTATCATCCTTGCCCCTCCTTCGGGCAGGCACTCGAACTCATTAGGCTAATTAGGTGTCATGAGCAGTTTGTGAGCCTTTGGGCTTGGGGGTCGTTTGGGGAGTAACTTCCCCTTCCCTGCAGACATGATCTTTGGCCCCACATGGTGAGCTGCCCTGCTCAGCATATCAGAACAGCACATCAGAACAGGGAGCTGTGCACCCTTCAGCACGCCCTCCCTCCAGCGGGTGCTGATGGGCTTCTTTTCACCTGTGGTTCCTTGGCAGCGTTCCTCGTTATGCAGAGTTGGTTGTTAGGTAGCGCTTGCCCCACCACAATGTTTGAAACATTAACTCTTTCAGTCTCACACATGTGCTCCTGTGATACTAAGGCTTGACAGTGACTGCAATCTCATTTGTATTTGAGTTTGAAACATCATCTTGTGTCCTTTGTAACGAATAAATTCCATTATGGAAATTATTTTCCTAGTTTCTGAGTAACATATTTGCTACTGATTTGTCTTTTTGTCATTCATCCTTTCTAACAGCTGGTTCCAAAATATTAGTGAAGGATCCCAGACCAGCTTTGGGAACACCAAGTCCCAAACTAAGTGGTAAGTACTTTGAGGTACATATAGTTTTAAATAATTTCTGTAGAAAAGACAACGAGAATCAATTTAGTGAGACTGCACTGAATGGCTTAGAATGACTAAAGGGTATTAGATTAGGCATCACATTAAGAGAACAAAAACATTGTTAATTAAATTATTCCCCAATGTTTAAGTCCATCTAGACTATGTGGTATTATTTATACCCATATACAATTTCTGTTATGTGATGAGAGATTTTATTGGTTTCACTAAAATTGCCATGTTCTGTGTAAGATCCTATGCAATTTATCCATTCAGAAACTATATTACTCACCCAGATGTAATTTAAAGACATATTGTTTCACAGGTTTTTTCAGTCTTGCACTTCTTTTACATATTGCTAATTAAATTGCTTTACCTAAATACTTCTGTATTAGCCTTCAACGTAGCCTTCAAAAAAGCTAATTTTAGCCTGGAGAAGGTAGTCTCTCTAACTCCAGCTAAAATCAACTCCAGTTTTAACTGATCTGCTAAAGAAGACTATCTTTGGATGGCCTGACTAGATGCGAGAAATCTTTCTCTGTCCACTGAAGAGACTTTTTGAAGAGAGAAGTCTCCTTAACTAAAATTAGCCTTTGACTATAACCCTATTAAATGTCTACCAATAATGAATAAAGATTTAAAAGTAATTCCTTAGCATAGGGGGAGTTTGTGGGGCTTTTTTTTTTTGCTTTGTTTTGTTTTACTGGTTTGTGCAGTACTTCACAACTGTGTTGTCAATGTGGTACTGCATGGTAGTCACGTTACCAGTTTTTCATTCAGAAGCTTTTCGTACAATCCCAATTAATTGCACATAAAGTCCATAAAGGTCAGTTTTCCTGAAAGTAGGGAAATAAATTTCAGGCAGATCACAATTCAACAGCATCAGACTGCTTGCACCATGCAGCTTTCTTGCTTGCAGTTTGCAGGCCCAGTATGTAGGTGTTTTGTTTTTATGTGTCCACCTGTCAAAAAATATATGCATATATACATATATGTACACAAATAAAAAACTAGAAAAGCTCTTTTACCCTCCATGGGGAAGACAACCTGTCTCTGTGACCCATAAAATAAACGATGAAGGAAGACTCTCGGGTATTCCAGTGTGCCCCAGTCTTGAATTTTGGGATATCCTGAGAGAGAAAGGGGCAAGTACTCTTCTGTGTTTATCTGACATGCCATGCCAATGCACACACAAACCCAGAGCTTTAAGTTCAGTGTGAGTGACTCCAAATAATGTGAAAGTGCGGATTCTAAATACTTATTAATTGTTATAGGGCTAAGTTTGATACTTTTCCTTTGAAAAGTGTGGTAAACACATCCTAAGTCACCTTCAATTTAATTGTTTAAATGGTATCTCATGTTAAGATTTTAAAGTTTTGCATGTATCTGTTTTTACTGGATAGGTAACTTGTTTTTTTTAACTGTATTATTGCTGGAATAGCATTACTTAAATTAATAATTTCACAGTTGGCTAATGATAAATATTAAATATAAAGGTATGAATCTAGCGTATTTATTATCCCTACAGTGTATGATCTCTTTTTAATTCTAAATTAGGGGATTATTTTTTTTTCTCCTAGTGAAGCTTATAATGTTTTTAAGCATTCAAAGACAAGACAAAACTATTTATATAAATTATTCATTAGAAAAAGTGACTAGGTAATAAAGAAGATGCTTATAATCTTTTAATGTCATTTAAATATGCTTATAAAACTTTTTAATATCTAAATCGATATTAATTTCTGCAAAATTTAATCCTAGCTGTATGTCTCTGCCTGTCTGTGCTGGCATAGAAAAGATTCTGCAGTGAGAGGAATCTGGTCTTTTGGTTACAGCTGTTAAATTAGATTTTATGAAGTTGGTTTAATTCTAGGACATGTCCATATTTGAGGAAAGGAGCAAATGAAGGTACAGTTGTGGTTGTGTTCTTCAGTACAAATACATTTCTTTCATAAACGTTAATGCCACGTTTCTGTGCTTTGTATGTGAAGGTTATGCCTAATAGTACTTAAAAATAGAGAGGGTAAAGTAGAGAAAATGCTAGTATTTGTCATACATTTTGTTGGACGCTTGACTTGATAAGTACTAAATATTGCAAGATGTATTGAAACATGTTTGATGTCTGTATAGTTCCTGATGATGTATTTGCCCAAAATTATATATGGAAAGGATCTTACAATTACAAAAGCAAGAAACAGCCCATGACTTTGACAGTCACCAGTTTCAATGCAACTTCAGGAAGAGTAAATGCAACGCTTACAAACAGCAATATGGAATTGCTGCTATCAGGTATGGGATAAGAAAAATTCATTTCCATTTAATTTTTTCTGCCTTTTATACGTCAGTTCCCTGTAACTTTATGCATAACACTTAAACTTTTAACATCTTCTGGAAACTTTCTTAGCTTATCAAAGAGATTTTCATTCTAGTTCAGTTCCTTTTCAAAGGTAGGGATTTTTCCACCTTCTCCTTCTTTCCCCTTTTTTTATTTCTCAGGTTTTTATTATATTTGGAGTTAATAGTCAAGGAGGAGTGAAAGAATCATCCTAATTCTCATGCTTCTTCCTTAAATATTAAAAATAAACTCTAAATTACTGTTCCTGAGATTTTCTTAATTCGTAATCGTGCAATTTCCTTACAATAGCCTATTAATGACTAATAAGCAATATGATGAGACTGATATGTATTGACCTAGCAAGGCAGAGATACTTAATGAACTTGGAGAGCATGGAGAGATTATGCTTATTAGACTAGTGATATAGTTGAAAAAAGTAGCTACTCTTCATGCTGTGGTTTCAAAAGAAGCCCTTGATTGCAATCTTGGTTTATGATATTCCACAGTCCCTGCCACACAGAGCTCTGTTGCTATGGTTATGTTGACACAATATGCACAGTTCTCTATGCTGTGAACCATCAGCAGAAACTACAGATAGGGCTTAACAAACAAGCAAACAAAAATACTGTAAAAAGTGTTTGAGTTTATAGTTTTTGTTTGTTTTTCAAACTCTGTCAGTCCCATGATTGAGACATCTCAGCCACACAGACAATGGGCCTGTCACACCACAGGAGTGGCAGGGTATAGCGCAGGGGCATGAATAAGCATAAAAGAAACACCTGAAATCAATATTATCACTCAAAACTTAGTTTCTTGTCTCTCTCTCTGCAACACTTTTTGCCAGGACTGAAGAAGCTTAAAAATCACAGTTATGTATTGGCTGGACACTGCTGGTTTTAATCTTGTTCATCACTTAAGGACCCCTTTCTCTGAAGTAGTTTAACATCACTCTTTATCCCAGAGATGTTATCAAGGACATAAGTGACAGAACATCAACCTGTTGGAAAAAAAAGAGAGGGGGAATTTCAGCCCGTATGTTTTTGAGAGGGGTGGTCTGCAGGAAGAATGTAATGGGCCAAAGAATCCACATCTCTTGAGCTTGAGTTTCTAGTATCTAGTAGAGTGGTGAATTTTTGTCACTAGGTTTGTCTGTTGAAGATATTTTGTAGGTGTCCTTTGAAGGGTCACACTTGAGAGGCTGTAGATGACCTGAATGTTTCATAAATATTTTCTAACTGGTAATGGTGTTTGTCTTGACTGTGTGAACTTATTCTATTGTACGATGCCTCTTTGGTTTCAGCCATGTAATTTCTATGAGGGTATTAGGTGCAGCGGATGTAGTATTTTGTATTTTTAGGATTAGTAAAAGTACAAGCTGTGTTTTCTCACTCAAACAACCTCCTTGTCCTCCAAATAAAAAGGTTCCCTCAGTTGGACACAAAAGTAATTACAAATGCCCATTTTCACTCTACATACAGGCATTGCACATGTCATCAGGTAATTAATATTATTTTCTTTCCCTATTTTGCAGATAGAAAACTGAGATCCTGTATATTGAAAGAGTATCTTAGGGCCAGGGAAGTAGGGATGGATCAAAAAAGACATTTAGATGCCAGGGAGCTGATATCTCCTATGCTCAACTTGTAGGTTTCTGAAATGAAAAATAGTTTTCTCCCCATGCAGCACTTCCTGTTTTGCATTCCATCGTTTACTGCATCTTTTTTTTTATTTCTTTCTATTTAGACACCTGTGCTTGCTGTAATTATAGTATATATATGTCTGTCACAGGTTAGAAATGGGCATGTTCTTTTGATCAGGTTAGCATGAGTGAATATAGCAATGCTATTATAGGCATTAAGAGAAGAGAAGAGAAAGGTACAGCTTTTACTTGTTTATTTGGCTCAGATTAAACACTTTCTTGTACACTGGGAACCCAGTTGCCAGCTCTGAAGAAGCACATTGGCCTTTCACCAAGAAACACTTGCAAATCCACCATTGTAAATCAACAGAGAACAGTGATGCCTTGGTCTGTGGGATAATTCTCTCTGCTCTTGTTTGAGTGTACGTACATAATGTTCATGCCCATGTACAGACACCACAGCCCTCAGCCTCATGCAGATACTTCCTGATGTACATTTATAAGATGCATCCATGGCAGATGTGACTGATTTTTTTTCCCAAGTTCCAAATGATTTCTAGGTGCACACTGTCCAAGCTCTTGAAGTGACTAAACACTGTATGATAATGTTAACACAGTACTGAAGACAAAAGAATAAACCCTATCTTACCAAGGCACATTCATTTGAGCTCAGTGCAGCGTTAACACGAAAGTAAGTCTGCTTGTTAGCTCAGAGATGATTTGTATAAAATGATACCTCCTATAGGGCAATCACCTATCCTTAATGTGGAGAAGGCTTTTGTTCTGTGAATTTAGGCATGTAGATGAGAAACATGAATTAGGAATCTCATTGCCGTGTCTCTTACTGCAGCTTCTGAAGAGAGCTAGGAAGTTTGTATCTTAACCTGAACTGAACTTTTTTGAGATGCTCATCTCGCCATAGTCTGTAGTGAGAGTCTAGAGAGAATAAGCTAACAGAAAGGACAAAGTTAAATGTCTTTTTTTAGTTTGGATATATCTGGGCACGCAATCTGTTTCCACTTTTTAAGTGTTTGTATTTTCTCAGATTAGCAGCCAGCAAGACAAAGGTGACCATGCTTTTTCTTCTCTGGAATTCATTTTAATACAATAGCATCACCCACCATTCTCTTCTGACCCTGTATACAAAACTCTTAACTATGAGTCTGAAAACTCTGCTGTCTCCCAGATCATCTCTTTGCAGCACTGCAGTCCAATGTTAAGCTATTCGGTTGTGCCAGCATTTCTTCCTTCTGTACCTTAAGATGCTAAAAGCACTAAGTACCTGCATATTTCCTTTCTTCTGCTACTGTGTTAGCTAGTGTTTTTGTGCAGCCTTAGTTATTTTTTTTTTCCACTGGAGAGTGTGCTGGGTTGACCTTGTCTGGATGCTAGGTGTCCACCAATCTGCTCTATCACTCCGTCTCCTCAGCTGGACAGGGGAATAAAAATACAACAAAAGGTTCGTGGGGTGAGATAAGGACAGGGAGAGATCACTCACCAATTACTGTCATGGGCGAAACAGACTCGACTAGTGGAAATTAATTTAATTTGTTACCAATCAAATGAGAGTAGGGTGATAAGAAATAAAACCGAATCTTAAAACACCTTCCCCCCTCCTCTCCCTTCTTTCTGGGCCCAACTTCACTCCCAAATTCTCTACCTCCTCCCCTCCAAGCAGCACAGGGGGACAGGGAATGGGGGTTGCAGTCAGTTTAGCACACATTGTCTCTGCTGCTCCTTCTTCTTCACTCTCTTCCCTGCTCCAGCATGCGGTCCCACCCATGTGAGACAGTCCTCCATGAACTTCTGCAGTTTGTGGGTCCTTCCCACACGCTGCAGTTTCGCACGAACTGCTCCACCATAGGTCCTTTCCACATGTCCTTTCCACGGGGTGCAGTCCTCAGACTGCTCCAGCGTGGAACCACCACAGGGTCACAAGTCCTGCCAGAAAACCTGCTCCAGCATGGACTCCTCTCTCCACAGGCCACAGGTACTGCCAGGAGCCTGCTCCAGCATGGGCTTTCCCATGGGATCCCAGCCTGCTTTGGGCATCCACCTGCTCTGGTGTGGGATCCTCTACAAGCTGCAGGTGGATATCTGCTCCACCATTAACCTCAATTGGCTGCAGGGAAACAGCCTGCCTCAGCATGGTCTTAACCGTGGGCTGCAGGGGAATCCCTGCTCTAGCACCTGCAGCACCTGCTCCCCCTCCTTCTTCACTGGCCTTGGTGTCTGCAGGGTTGTTTCTCTCACATATTCTCACTCCTCTATTCTGACTGCTACTGGTGTTGTGCAGGGTTTTTTTCCCCCCTTAAATATGTTATCATAGAGGCACTACCACTGTTACTGACTGGCTCAACCTAGGCCAGCGGTGGGTATGTCTTGGAGCCAGCTGGCATTGGCACTATATGACAGGGAGGAAGCTTGGAATCATGAAATCATTTAGGTTGGAAAAGACCTTTAAGATCATCAAGTCCAACCTTAAACCTAACACTGCCAAGTCCACCAGTAAACCACATCTACATATCTTCTGAGTTCCTCCAGGGATGGCGATTCAACCACTTCCCTGGGCAGCCAGTTCCAATGCTTGACAACCCTTTTGGTGAAAAAATTTTCCCTAATATCCAATCTAAAGCTCCCCTGGCACAACTTGAGGCCATTTCCTCTTGTCCTATCGCTTTTACTTGGGAGAAGAGACCGACACCCACCTCGCTACAACCTCCTTTCAGGTAGTTGTAGAGAGCCATAAGGTCTCCCCGCTGCCTCCTTTTCTCCAGGCTAAACAAACCCAGTGGCCTCAGCTGCTCCTCATTACACTTGTGCTCTAGACCCTTCACAAGCTGCGCTGCCCTTCTTTGGAAGTGCTCTAGCACCTCAGTGTCTTTCTTGTAGTGAGGGGCCCAAAAGTGAACACAGTATTCGAGGTGCAGCCTCAGCAGTGCTGAGTACAGGGGGACAATCACTTCCCTTATCCTGCTGGCCACACTATTTCTGATACATGCCAGGATGTTATTGGCCGTCTTGGCCACCTGGGCACACTGCCAGCTCATATTCAGCTGGCTGTTGACAAACACACCCAGGTCATTTTTTTCCAGGCAGCTTTCTAGCCACTCTTCCCCAAGCCTGTAGCACTGCATGGGGTTGCTGAGACCCAAGTGCAGGATCCAGCACTTGGCCTCGTTGAAACTCATACAACTGGCTTCAGCCCATCAATCCAGCCTGCCCAGATCCCTCTGTAGAGCCTTTATACCCTCAAGGAGGTCAACACTCCGCCCAACTTGGTGTCATCCACAAACTTACTGAGGGTGCACTCGATCCCCTTGACCAGATCATTGATAAAGATACTAAACAGAACTGGCCTCAACACTGAGCCCTGGGGAACATCACTTGTGACCGGCCACCAACCAGATTTAACTCCATTCCCCACCACTCTTTGGGCTTGGCCATCCAGCAGATTTTTACCCAGCAAAGAGTACACCTGTCCAAGCCATGAGCAGCCAGTTTCTCCAGGAGAGTGCTATGGGAAATGGTGTCAAAGGCTTTACTAAATTCCAGGTAAACAACATCCACCGCCTTTCCCTCTTCCACTAAGCAGGTCATCTTGTCATAGAAGGAGAGCAGGTTGGTCAAGCAGGACCTGCCTTTCATAAACCCGTGCTGACTGGGCCTGATCACTTGCTTGTCCTGTACGTGCCGTGTGATGGTACTCTGATCTGCTCCGTAATCTTCCCCGGCACTGAAGTCAGACTGACAGGTCTGTAGTTCCCTGGATCCTCCTTCTGGCCCTTCTTGTAGATGGGCATCACATTTGCTAACCTCCAGTCAACTGGGACCTCCCCCCTTAGCCAGGACTGCTGGTAAATGATGGAAAGCGGCTTGGTGAGCACTCCTGCCAGCTCCCTCAGTACCCATGGGTGGATCCCATCCAGCCCCATAGACTTGTGCATGTCTAAGTGGTGTAGCAGGTTGCTAACCATTTCACCTTGGATTATGGGGGCTTCATTCTGCTCCCTGTCCCTGTCTTCCAGCTCAGGGGGCTGGGTACCCTGAGAACAACTGGTCTTATAATTAAAGACTGAGGCAAAGAAAGCATTAACTACCTCAGCCTTTTCCTTATCCTTTGACAGTATGTTTCCCCCCCGCATCCAATAAAGGATGGAGATTCTCCTTAGCCTTCCTTTTGTTGCTAATGTATTTATAGAAACATTTTTTTATTGTCTTTTACGGCATTAGCCAGATTAAGTTCTAGGTGGGCTTTGTCCCTTCTAATTTTCCCCCTGCATAACCTCACAACATCCTTGCAGTGCTCCTGAGTGGCCTGCCCCTTCTTCCAAAGGTCACAAACTCCTCTTTTTTTCCCCCGAGTTCCAGCCAAAGCTCTCTGTTCAGCCAGGCCAGTCTTCTTCCCTGCTGGCTCGTCTTTCAGCACAAGGGGACGGCCTGCTCCTGCGCCTTTAGGATTTCCTTTTTGAGGAATGTCCAGCTTTCCTTGACTCCTTTGCCCTTCATAGAATCATAGAATTGTTTTGGTTAGAAGAGACCTTTAAGATCATTGAGTTCAGGACTGCCTCCCAAAGGACTCCATCAACCAGGCTCCTAAACAGTCCAAGGTAGCAGTTCTGTTGACCCCCCCCCCCTTACTTCTCCAATAATTGAAAACTATCATTTTGTGATCGCTGTGCTCAAGATGGCTTCCAACCATCACATCACCCACAAGTCCTTCTCTGTTCGCAAACAACAGGTCCAGCAGGATGCCTTCTCTGGTTGGCTGACTCACCAGCTGTGTCAGAAGGCTGCCTTCCAGGATTCTCCTGGACTGTTTCCTCTCTGTATTGTATTTTATTGTTTTCTATTGTATTGTATTTTATTTCCAGGAGACATCTGGCTTTTCCAGCTTCTGGCATTTTGTCAGAGAAACCGCTCCTGTAGCCCCCCTGTTAATGAAACCTTGCCACACAAAGCCAATAGAAAGAGCCAGTACCTTCTCCTACACCTCACTGCTTTCTTCACTTCTTGTTCACATCACAGAATTTGGATGAACATAAAAATAAGAAGTGACCAAAATTAAGCTTAATGGTATATTTCTGGAATTTTCAGTTAATAAAAAGAAATCCAGTTTTCTTCATGCATAGCTAACACATACTAACTAATTGTAGTCTGAAGTCATCCATATTTGTTAGTCAGTAAAAATTAAAAAATTAAAGGGAGGGATGAAAGTCAGTATTTAAGTCTAAATCATTTACAGTTTGAAGTGTGTTCTGTGATGTACTATGTCAATAAATCAGTGTATTTTAATTTCAGTTTGGTGGAATTTTCTGGAGGTGGAAGTATAATTATTTGGTTGGGTTTTTTTTCTTTTACTTGGTTTTGGTTTTAGTTTTGTTACTGTTTAAGTTTTAGCCATCATTAGCTTTTGTTGATATAAAGTGCAGTATAACCTTGCGTGATTATACAAATAGAAAACTTCATATGAAATGAACAGTAATATCAGTGCTCTGCCAGAAAGGCAATGATCATACTAGACAAGTCTTCTATTTAAAATGTGAAGTTTTAAACCATTAATTGATAACAGTGTTTAAAAACATGAGGGAAAAAAATCTTGACTGTATCTTGACTGTCTTTGTAATGGAAGATCAAATCACCAAGCATCTCGTAATATTTTATTTTCATTCTCCAAATTAACAAAGAAAGGTGTTTGGATTCTAAACATTTCTTCTGCAGGAATGAAAATGAATCAATTAATTATGCCTACAAGGTAAATAAGGCTATATACAAGTCTTATTGTCTGAAAGAAACTGTGTCGTAATATTGACTGATGAAGAACAAGTTTTTGATCCATTTTCAAATCTAGAAATTTTTAAATTAGCACCAGCTTTTAGAAGAGAATTTTGATGTGGATGTTGCTATTATCACCTTCTTTAACTGATGACTGAATTAAAAAAAATTGAAGGTGGGTATGCAAGGTTCAAATACATTCTGCCTGATTCAGAACAGTATTTTCCATCTCAAATCAGATTACTGTCAACGTTTGTTCTGTCTAAGGTTTGTTACGATAACTGTTAAGTAACAGCTGTGTCTATAAGGTTTCCCTTCTCTCCTCTCTACAGGGTAAGCTAAAACCAGTTTCTATCAAAATCCTATGATAATTGAAATAATTTCACAAAATAATGCATCTTGCTAAACTAAAATGTTGGTAACAATGCTACCTATTCTTCCTGCTTTCCCCTTTTAAGGCAAGAGATTAAATACTTGTTCTTAAAAATGAAATTATTTCTCTGCTCAACACAAATGTAAATTTTAAAAACTATATTCTACAGGAGTGTATAAAAGCCAGGAAGCTCGGCTAATGCTCCACATATATCTCATTAAAGCACCCTCCCATACGTCTGTGAGCAAGTTGAAAGAGGAAAAATGGGCTATGGATGGTTTTGTGAGTATATTTCTGCTACAAAAGAGAGAGAAATATTTTTGTTGTTGTTGTTTGAAATCATGCTGGTGTTCTAAACCCCCCAAATCCTGAGACATATCAATAGGAATCTTGTTAGCAATGCTGATTCATTAAATGAAATTAAAATTGTATTGTAAGATATAGGAGACCAGTCTGAGAGAAAATATGGGAATAGTCATAATGTGTAGGCACAATTATAATGCATGTTAACACAGAAGCCTTTCTCTTACTTTGGATTTTATTCCAATATACTGAGAAATTCTATCATCACGATAATATAATAACAATTTCAAATAATATTATAATATATAATATTAATGCAATAGCAATTTTTACCATTAGGCTAGCAGTGATGTTTTACCTTTTGGTGACATTTTTAGAAATACCATGAAAAAGCTAAACTGTTACATGTATGGGGAAAAGAAAATAGATTGCTCCAATTAAGCATTAAGTCCCTTGGAGGTTCTGGGGCTGAGCTTATTCTTTAAAAGGGAGAAAAAGGGTGCACATAACTGAGAGGAGGAAAGGTGAAGGAGAGGGGTAAAAAGAAGCAACAGCCCAGGTGGCTGGGACTTGTTTAAACCATGAGAGGGAAATCCATTCAGAGAATAGACAGGAAAAACAAACATCACCCAAGATAATGCTAAGGCTGGAAAAAACTGAGTGTGTTGGCCTGAGAAACTTTATTTGTCATAGAATAAAGTAGATTTTTTAGAAAAGAAAGGGCCTAAAATAATTTGGATGATGATAAACACTCATTTATCCCTATTACACTGTCTCATTTTTCAAGGAATCTGTCTGTTTTGTTATGTTTCACCTACTGGTAAAGCACTACAGGGACACCAATATGGGTGCACATGCCTAAAGAAGAGAAGAGGTGACATTGAAGTGTATGCATAAATTTATATTTGTATAACTTGTGGCACTACTTCAATAATAATTTTTAAAAAGGTGCAAAACCAGAACCAAAGCAAAAACCCCTAAACCTCTTAAACAGTAAATATGCTGGTAAAAGGGCTTCACTCCCTTGGTTTATACAAACTTCAGGCTTCATGAGCATGCTCCTGTGCTGAAAAAATATGGTAAAAACAAGACATTTACTTTCAGACTTCTAAATGTACAAAAGTACACAATACAGTCCCTACATTCCATATGCTATTTACATACTGTTCTTATTTGACCATTTTCTTTTTTTTTTTTTTTTTTTTTTTAATCTTGGAACAGCTCAAACAGGCTGTTTTACCCCAAAGTAAGAATTTCACCTGAGAAATGCACCCTTTCTTCAGTGAAAACATAGCTTCAGGTCATTGCTGAAGACATAGTTACCTTGAGAAAGGGAAGCTTAAGGGAAAATCTTGAAGGAATCTGCCGTGGGACCACTGAATTTAAACCTAATAACTACCCTGGGAAGCAAGTACCTGTAAATTGAATACAGCGTGTTTGTTCAGAATGTACTTACCCTGATAAAGGAGATGTTCATAGGATTACAACCCTTTCTTTCCTCCCACAAGTCTTTTAGTTTATACTAGCATATATTGCTCTTGTACCAAAGCCTCATTCAATATTCTTCTGGTCTACAGCTGTATAATTAAATAATTATTGGGATAAGCACTGAGAAAGAGCAAAGGAACTAACTGTCAGTTGAATGCAAGATCTTGTTTATTTATTTTTAAAGTAATTATTAAAACCTCAATACTTGCATCCTTAGGATTACCTACAATATAACTTTTGCCATCTAATTCCTAAACAAATCAGATAATTGTGAAGTATGTAAGATGGTTAGAAATACTGAAATCTTGAATTGCCAGAAACTTTAAACTTTGTTGGTTTAAAAAAATAATACAGTTAAAGTTAGTATAACGTAGTATATGTGACCATAAGGCACCATGTCTAAGTTGTGCCTTTAACATTTCTGTCTTTTCCTTTAAACTTTATAGATTTCCTAGAAAAAAAGAGGGTGTTTTTAATGGGGAATAACAGCTACCAGTCAAGCATATTAGGATCTCTCTCTTTAAAATAGATACTTGTACAAAATTTTCCCCTTTTAATTCAGAGTACTTTTTGTTTACAGGTTTCTGCTGAACCTGATGGAGCAACATATGTTTTTCAAGGATTCATCCAGGGTAAAGATTATGGACAATTTGGACTTCAAAGATTAGGTATTTAGTAAATTCGAAGTTTTTGCCAGTTCATTGTTCCATATTCTGTTTTATTATGTCCAGCAGTATAAGGGTATCTGCAGGATGTTACGAGTATTGACATTTCATAGAATATTGAGATGTTAATTTCTTTAAAATCTCATCTAAGTAGTACTTACAAAGAGTGTTTTGTCAGAAGTGGTAAGGAGTTATAGATGCCTTACAATGTACTTCTTAGTATAGCTATACATTTGACATGTTTTGAGAAATGTTTTTCTATGAATATGTGTAAAATGCATTTAGTTTCACATCTTGATAACTAGAAAGCCCATGTTATAGAATGCTCTGCTAAACTGGTCTCTTGTTCAGGGTGCTGAAACAACATTTCACCTGAACATTTGCTAGAAGAGTGAAACTGCTAAATATTTGCAAGTAAATCTTAATGTTACTTTTAAGAAGAACAAAATCTTACACACTTGATAAGCATTTATTTTCTAAAAATTGACTTCTTGGTTCTATACATTCAGTTCTACACCAAACTAACAGTCTTTATCCTTTCTTGGAGAAGACAGCTCTAGTAACAGAGCTCTAGTAACAACATTCTGTTGTGCTTTTTAAGAAAAAGAACTTCAGTTACTTTTCTGTTACTGTTTTAAAAACAGTGTTATTTCTCCTTCAACAAGAATTTGAATTTAGTTAATACTGAATTCTTGAATAATAAAACATTACAAATATAATCAGTAATATAATCGAACATATGTTATTATAATTTTGACTTTTTGTAACACAGTACGTTAATGTGTATTAATAACATCCAAAACTTGAATCCCATACAGAATTATGCAGGAAGATATTTACTGTACCAGCATATATGTATTGTTCTCCTGAACATTTTGCATCCACTTATTAATCAGAATATGGTATACCACACTACATTTACTTTCCAGGTGGGCTCAGCATACAGCTGTATGTATACAGCTGAACATATTATGATGACCCTATCACAAGGTGTTATTGAATTCTGAAGTTTATGGAGCAGTATGTGCTGGGGGGAAGAGACACATATATTATATTACTTGTTTTTTCTTATTATTCTTTTTAGGTCTTAATATATCTGAGGGTTCAAATTCTTCTAATCAACCACATGGTACAAACAGTAGTTCAGTGGCCATTGCTATCCTTGTGCCTTTCTTTGCCCTTATATTTGCTGGTTTTGGCTTTTATCTTTATAAACAAAGGTAAGTACAAATTAAGTGTATAGAATTCCTGTATGACTTGGTGGTTTTGTTGCCCTCAGTCTTTGTTACTGTAAATAAAGTTTTCTGTAAAACCACAAAATATTTGCAAAATATGCGCATAGACAGTTCTTCCTACCTCCATTAAGGTCTGGCATAATGACTGAGAGATCAGTTTATTGTACTGTGCTATACTTTCATTCCTACCTATTTAAAATGTTATAAATTTCTCTCTTTACAATACCAAAATAGATGCTATAAATTAATGGCATATGGGGAATAATATAATGAATAGACTTTGTGTGTACTTAGAGTAGATTGCCTGTATTATTTTTTTTACATGTGGCAGAATTATGAGTCATATCTTGAGTAATTTGTTTTAATGCCTGCTGTGTTTATTGGCTTGCAAGTATATGGAAGTATTATGTCACTGAGAAGTTTCATTGTGGAACTCTTTCTGCATATGAAATTATTAGTTCATATGCAATTACCTTACATAGCCACCAGTCTTCTCAATTTCATTAGTCTAAGTTCAACAGTTTTGTTCATGTTACTGAGACCAGTATTAGTTCTTTGGATTTAGTGTCAAGTAATCTTTTCCTATAGCTTTAAAGCGTTAGATAACTAAAGAAAATTTAACCACTTTAATGACAAGACAATTCATTGCCTACTAACTGTCAAAATGGTGATTTACATCTGGTAGCCTGACAATAATAATTGTAATATACTCACCAGGATAACATTAGTTTAAAACATGTACCATGATTTTTAAATGGTACCACTTGTTTTTTAACTGCTTCAGAATATGAAAAAATGCTCCTGTAATTTTTTTCTACACTTGTTATTAACTGTGTGCTGTAAGCACTTATCTTTACATTTCATATTGATGATTTACAATACAGTATGCATTTTGCATAACAATATATATGAAATGTTTTCAAGGGATTGAACTTTGATATTTTAAGTTATTTAATCAAAAAGGAAATGTTTCAGCTATAAATTCATTCTTGATAAATTTGTTGAGTCTTCAAAGGGAAAAAGAAAATCTCAGTCACTTGGCTGGGGAATTACTGCATCTTTACAAGATTTTCTTGTACTCTTAACTATTTACCAGCTGATCATCCAAGTGGAAATACCTACCTCTTCTCAGGCTGTTACCTCATTTTTTAAGTGAACACCATTTTAAATGAATCATAAATCCCTTAAACTTTGATAAAGAGAGTACTAATTCTTAGCACAGATACTGTACCAAAAAATGAGATGTTGTATTTAGCTCACATAATTGGAATTGGGAGCTAGATACTGTTCATATTCTTAAACCACTTTAGAGTCAGTGAGGAAAACTGCAGTTACAAATACTCTGTCTTTCTTCTACAGGACTGCACCTAAAACACAGTATACAGGATGCTCTGTACATGAAAATAATAATGGACAAGCTGCTTTTGAAAACCCCATGTATGACACAAATGCAAAGTCTGTGGAAGGGAAAGCAGTACGATTTGACCCCAACTTGAACACCGTTTGCACAATGGTATAATGTGGTAATGATACGTCTTCAAAGTCTGGAATTGACACACAACACAGTGCACACACAGTTCACTGATTAAAAAAAAAAAAATTAAAAAAAATTAAAGCACACTTTTCAGGATATACTGGGTCACCTTTTCCTGAGGATGATAGACAAGAATGGGTTGTGGTTATTTCGTTTTGATTTTGTTTTTCATAAACTGGATCAGAATTCTTCTTCGTGTGTACCACGGAGAGTTTTAAAAAATTTTGCTGCACTCCATGAGTGTTACTCACAGTTTATTTGCTTTTTTAAAAAAGGAGGTTATTCTAAAACATAAAACATATTTGCATATATTGGAGGAGCATCCACTATCAGTATTTCTGTGCTTTATAAAAAATATAATAGAGGGACTGGGTTAAAAAAAAGATATAGGTAGAAAATAAGAGCTATACTTACAGGAGACAATAGGTCACTGACTTCTCTTTAACAGTCATATGCTACATCTTTTTCATGAGTTTGTACCTTTTTTTCATTTATTTAGCCAGTTTAGTATTTTATTTTTCTCAGAACAGTTAATTTTTTAAGTCCAGGGTGTAGTATTTAGAAATCAGCAAGTACAACTTACTCTTTTCACGTCACAGAAGAAAAATTAAAACATCATGTTCTTATTTAATGAATTTCCTTTCCTGCTTCACATCTTGCTTCCTTTTCATCTTCCAAGTCAAGCTCCTTTTCTCTGTTTCCGTTAACAATACCCCAAAATGGTAATGTTTCTACATTTCTTTTATCAATCATACAACTAGAAAATTTTTGCAATCAAGAAGCTAGTGTGAATTGACCTTTGTCATGTGGCTATGTTCCTTACTGTTGAAGATCATTCAAAAGAGTGACCATCTTACATTTTTTTTCAAAAGTGAAAACATAATTTCATGATATTTCCAATTAAAAAGTGCAGTTTACAGTAACATTAGCAATCAAATCCATATATCAAAAATTTAAGAGTCCATTTTTCAACCCATGCTAGTTAAATCTAAACTGTATCACATCAGTTTATTCCTTCAGCATTTTGTCAAAATGCATGCACAAAGCATGGTGAAATCCCATTAAAGTTGATGCATTCCAACAGACTTCAATGAACTTTGGATCAGACCTACAAAGCAAGAGGAAGTTATAATTTGGAAATACTGTTTTCACATCTATTTAATCTATATATTCCATACTCTATGGAAACAAATCCTTACAGCTAGTGATTTAAAATTGAATATATTACCATAGTGCAATGAAAACAAAAATATTAAATATATATATATATATATATAAAGCCATGATTTTATTAGGGACAATCCATTCATTTTAGGGACAATTCAGATTCCACAGCCCTCAGATACAAGTTTTAGACATTCCAGAATCGCTTCTAAGGAAATGTAATTTTTAGTTTTACAGTTATTTCATATCAGAATTATTCAGTGGCAACTCAGTAATTTATTTGATAGGTCATTGTCTTCCATTCATAGCATGACTCACAAATGCTGTGTGTTAGCCAGTGTGAATTATCTGTTATTGTCCCTTTCAGACATTAATAATTCTGTGAAAATCTAAACTTTTTATTACCGTAATAGAGAGTGCCTACCAAAAATCATTGTACCCAGGATTGCTGCTTGGATTTCTATAATGTTTGATGAATTTCTTATAAACCATTTTACAACACTTTGTTTTGAATATTCATACAACTCTGTCAAACTGTATTCTACTAAAAGGATGCTGGTTTATATTTTATACCATTGGTTGTTATTTATTCTTGTTTATTCAAATGACTGCAATAACTATGATTCATTCATTAATGTTAAGGTTAATACATTTGAGATCGTTTAAACTTTTTCTTCTGCAACTGGCTACTCCTCTTATATTAATGCATACACTTTTGTAAAGAAGTATATTTTTATGAAAAAGGATTTGTAAAAGTATGATGTAAATTTTCAGTGCAATGTAAACAAAATAAAAATGGACAATTGCTTTTTTTAACCATGTTTCTTCTTTGGAGGATGAGCTTTAAACTCATTTCAGTTGTGAAGATGAGAAAATAACCAAATTAATAATTTAAATCTAGTATTTTTGTGGGTCTTAAAATCATGTTATTTTTTTCTGAATCTTCCTGTGAATTTTAGGTGAGGTAAAAAGACTTAGATTACTTTCACAAATAAACAATGAGCACAATGTTTAAAATTATCTATTTACTAAAATGAATTTTTTGTTTGACTTGAAGAAGCAGATTTCCAAAAAGAAAAAGGCTTATACTTGTCAACCCAGTGAAAAGCACGGAGAAACCTCTTTTTTTTTTACTTTAAAAGAAAAAAAACCCAAAACCTTAGTGTTCCTCAAGGTTGTAGACAGCCTACTTTGCACATTAATTTTGCTACCTTTCTGCAGAAATGTACAGGTTGTACATATTAACAGGTAGTACCAGTGCATACAGTATTTTCTGGCATTAAAAAAAAAAGTGTTGTCTTTTAATGACATTGAACTGGAGGGGAGGATCTTAATTATTTTACTGTAATATTAGAACTGTCTTTTAACTGTCCCTTTTGCTTGCAAGCATGGAAAGTGAATGACAAATCCTGATCTGAAATGCTATTCATAGGATAACTGGGGGAAAAAAAAGTAATATTATTTTGTGAATTTTGTACTCTACATAAACAAAAGGCCCATTCAGGCCCATGTTGAAATTACTGAACACTGTGTTCTTAAATACATTGGAAAGAGAAGAAAAGAGTCACTGTAAAAATGATACTGTGAGGATCATGCACTAATGTTTTTCAGGCAGGTTCTAGAGCAAATTGGTTAACTCTGAAAAGCAAAAAATCCTGTTTCACAGCGGCCAAACTTTCATAACACTACCTAGAATTTGAAGTTAAGCTTTTCATTTTCTGGTTTATGCATTATATGTTTTAACATATACAAGTAAATAAAACTTACATTGAACTCGTTCAACAATTCTGTTAATGCTTAAGCTAGTATCCAGCTTGTGCTTTTCAAGAATTGTATTGACTTCATTGTAATAGAGAACAAACTATTCATAATAGATTTTTTTTTTTGTTGGGTTGAATTTGTTTGGTTTTTTTTTTAATTTTGTCTTGATTTTGGGGGGGTTGTTTGGGGTTTTTTTTACTGTAGTTCTTGAGCTGTTTGACTCATAAATTGTTTCTGTGTGAACTGTTCGATTTTCTACTAGCAGAGTGGTTAATTTTCACTTCGGCCTATGGAATTTCAAGTTTTGGTTCCTTGATTGCAGTTGGTTAGCACAGTCTACTCACTGTTTTTTGTTTTTCTCAAGAAAATAGCTGAAATTAATTAGACTTTCTGTCCTCCAAGCACTTTGGCTACATTATTCAAGCAAACACACTACACAGAGAAAATATGCGAGAATACAGAGATTGTTATGCAACTCTGTGAGTCCTTTCAAGATCAATACTACTGACTAAGATTTAAAACTTCATTTAAGTTTCTATAACCAATAGCCACTAAACTGGGTAACTCTGGAGGCATTGAGACTAGCTGTCTCTGATATGCATTGAGCTCTTTTAATTCTACATTATCTGTGTGTCAAGAGCTAACTGGTCCATGACGTCTCATTAAAGTCATACTACAATCTGGTTCATTCCTGAAATCCAGAAACCACACAGTATCATCTAAACTCACCAAAGCAGCAATTCTAATAGAACTACTCAGAATGACTACACCATCATAAAATGGAGGTAAAAATGTCTGATTTTACTTTTGTTTGTGAAACAGAGCTGGCATTATTATGTAGACATCTTATCCTGGAGGAATTCCTTGACAACAATATAAGAAGCTATTCTTGTCAAGGAAATCATTTAATAGCTACAAATCTTAGAGCTTCTT
This sequence comes from Haliaeetus albicilla, assembly GCF_947461875.1. Classification (NCBI taxonomy): domain Eukaryota; kingdom Metazoa; phylum Chordata; class Aves; order Accipitriformes; family Accipitridae; genus Haliaeetus; species Haliaeetus albicilla. The sequence continues at coordinate 59,557,854 of NC_091485.1, read as the reverse complement.
ATAGACAACTAATAGAAATTAAAGTGAGCCTATAGCTAAGTCACTAAGCTATTAATCTAGGTAAAAGGCAGCTTTTCTTTTCCAGGCCTTGAAAGTGTATATCTCAACCCACTAGTACAGTTGGCTGAAGTTTTATGAAGTATTCCATCATTTTTTCCAACATTAGTGAAATGCGGGGAATTTAAAATCTTGGATATCACTGCACAAAGACATCAGCAGATCTGTATGCCACTGTGTAGATTCAGTTGCAAGTCCCTAACTACTACAGTATCTCAGTAAAGCATAGTTCTCTTGTGCTGGAATATACTATTTTTTTACCATGGACGCTGCTGCCCATGATCTTTCTGTAAAAGATGATCTGTTCCACAGTAAGAAAGTCAATGTATGTTGCAGTATGCTTCTTTATAGGATGGTGAGAGTTGGAGAAAAATATGGCTTGTATCATTTGTTATATTAAGACCCCACAATCTTTCTTGGATTCATTTGTGAAAATATTTTCTGATTTCACATTGTCAGTAGGGATTGATATAGGTACATGAATTGTCTATGACTTCAGGAGGACCACCCAAGCAATGGTAAACTCAGCAACCAAGTTCCAGAGCTCCTCTCACATGCATTTTGTTAGTAGTCTTAGTAGCTGTGCAAGGTACTACAGAAAATCTACTTAGCATCTCTCAAAACCCCCAAATTTCCTTTTTTTTTTTTTTTTTAGTTTCTGTCATTTCATTTTGATTTGGTCACCAAAATTTCAGTCAAACATGATAGAGACAGATGCACTGGGTTAGTTTTCTGGTAAAGGTGCAAGTTAATAAAATCTGTATTACTAGTTAGCAATTAAACCTGTTATTCTTTACATCCTTTTATATTGTTCTCCATGAAATAATTAATTCTTACAGAAGAGATTATTCATGTGAGGGGAGCATGATATAACATTTAAAAATGCATTTGGGTTTAAGATTTCTGCGCTGTATATCTATTTATTTTCCAAAATCTTTGTGTGATCCCAGCTGGCATTTTTTAAGCAAATGAGGGCCTATCATTTCTGCACTAAGTTGGTTTTATCTTTAGTTCCTTACTAAGTCTCCCACTGTTTGATCATTTGTTCATCATCTACTTTGTACTGCTGTCCTAAGTGACAGCTAGGACAATGGAAAAATGATTCATCATTTGGTTTACTTATGTAGTAAAATAAGTACAGTGAGTAATAGCTCAGGCAAATAATTTTGAGTAAGATTTTGTAGTGTCAGAAATTAACCAGGACCAATATTAAATGAATATTTGATTACATAAAAAATATTTCAGTGAAGTAGCTGTGTTCCTGTCACAGGTGAGTGATTTAGGATCCTTAAAGAATGTGTAAAACTGAAACTTAACAGAGTTTGATTGCAAGGTTCACTCTATTACTTACTACATGGGAGAAACATACAAAGGAAAATTGAGTTAGAATTGATTTTCCATGATTTGCACAGAGATCGGAGATGCAAAAATGTAAGGGAGACCCTCCTGTTGAGTCACAAGGTTCAAAATGGACCCTCTTGCTTTCTAAACTCTTGATGGAGCTTAGGGGAGGCTAGGTCCAATTTTAGTGTCAGACCTGGTCAACGGTTTATATCTATGAGATTCAACGGGTAAGGAAAACCTCCTGTCGAGTCACGACGTTCAAAATGGAGCCCCTTGCTTTCTAAACTCCTTCTCAGAGAGGAGTCTAGGTGCAGCTGGATCCAGACTTAGTCTCAGACTTGGACAACAGTTTATGTCTAAAAGATTATATGTGCACAATTGATCCTTTATATCACTTAGGATTTCAAAGTTTAGCATGCTATTAATCACTTACTGATCCATCCAGATATCCGGTGTTAGTTCGCACTGAAGTTCGAGCCCTTGGTTTCCTGAAACAGACTCTCAGACATATTTTATTATAAAAATAAATAATTTAATAGAGTGGTACAGCAGCAGGGTCAGCTCAAGCTGGGTGCCTCTGGGGAGGGACCAATGGAAGGAAGGGGGGAAGGAGAAGGAGAGGAGGTAAAGAGTTGGCCAAAGAAATCCCTGGGTAATTATACTCTTACAGACTATTCACATTCCCCCCCCCCCCCCCCATTCTTCACACTCTTCGTGTGTCTTCTATGCGCACTTTGGTCCAATAATAATTCTGGACTGACACCTTCTGACTCATTATTGGATTACTTCTTCTCAAGTTGCAGGTGCTGTGCAGGTGCTTTTTGTGGCCTTGAAGTCTCCTTATCTTACACTGGCTCTGGAGGCCCCTGTTCTGACTAAGTAGGTACACATCCAGTAAATCTAGGTGAAAGTTTAGAGCTTGCAGCCTAAGGCTTCAGCAAATCTAGCTTCTCATGCTAAGTAACCAAGCATACAGCATACTAAAAAGCTAAGCAAACAGCATACTAAATCACACAACATTATAAATGTAAGTGATTCATTCTGTTTTAAACTTACTTGTTTAAGCTAAACACCAATATCTGTTAACATCAGGCATCCCTGCTCAAGGAGAGAGGTGCCTGGCATGCAGTCCAGTTGGTGTCCAGGAAGAACTCAAAATTGGGCTCATCCAAGGATCTGTCATCGGTGAAAGATCCGTTGCTGGAGATCACTGCCATGGAGCCATGCTGTCTAGCAGGGAGAGCTCAAAGAAGGCTCACTTAGGCTGTCATATTTATGGGATAAAGTGGCTGGCTAGTAGTCAAATTGCGTACAATGGGAGAGGTATGCACAAGACTCTATACCCACAACTTTCACTGTGTTGCTCTGCTCCTTTGTGGGTTTCCTAGAGGAGTTCTTGGCCCAGCTACAGCTCGGGCCTTTACCTCCTTTGGAGCCTGTACCAAACTGCTGCTGGTTTGGTTAAGGGAGGGAGTTGAGTGCATCTGTCACAGTTCCCCATTTATTATCTTCTTGATGCTGAAACTATGGCAACATAATATCCTGACTTGCTCAACCAGGAGTAAGTGTAGTAGTAGTAGTTCTGAAAAGTAGGTCCTGTCATTTTGTGAATAATTATGAATGTTGGAGACATACATGATTCCCTAGCAATTAGTCAAGTATCCAGTGAATATCTGCCAGTGCTGATTAGGTCAAAATACTTTTTTGTCTGAAGTATATTGAAAACGCACATGTAGAAAGAAGAGGAGATGAGATAACTTCCATCAATGGAGCTGCACATCTCTTTTAAGGTAACATCTTAAACCACATTAACTAATGTCCAGAATTTTATGCTCTAGCTGCATGTCCACATTTCTAAGAATATACATAATGTTTATCAGAGTGAACTTTGATCCCAGTTACCTAGTACTGATAAAATAATTTATATTCCTAAGATAAAAGATGCTATGTAGGGCAAAATTAATTATGTAGTCATCTTCTTTTCCAATACTTAAATGACAGGAGATTATATCAGAACACTAAGTCTCCTCTAGTGATTCTTGTGAGACATTTTGCTTGGTGTTTTATCACATTCTGCAGTGATAAGAGTTTAGTGGGTGAACTGCTAGAATTCAGAAACTGGGAAATAAAAAATAAAAACAACCTTTTCAAAATGTGAAGAACAGACTCTTCTTTAAGAGAAGCATAACACAGAAGGATTCTGCTCCCATATATCAATTGAAGAATTTCCCAGTTCATGGGGAATCACCACATTTATGCTTAGCCCACCAAAAGAATGCCCAGTAGTGTAGTTTGAGTAATGAGTCCCTATGATTATTTCTTTTACTTTCACTTATGTCCATTCAGAAATAGGTTGATGCTAGAAAAGTGGTCAGAAAACCCTAAAGGCCCATAAAAACAAAAACACCAAAAATGGAGTCTGGGAAAGTATAAATGAATAAATAGATTGATGTTCTATGTTAACATGCTAAATGGTGTTATATTTGATCAGTGATTCTGAAACCAGATTAGTAATATCAGGCTGATGTGACTTTAACTTCCAGGCCCTCAGAGCAGCTTAACTTGTTCATTCCACCTATACCCATTTCTTGGCAAAAGCTTTTGTCCTCCACCTCTTATTCATTGAGTTATTTCTTACTTGGTTTGAAAAGTTTTTGAGGAGCAACTCTCAGGGACAAGGAATTAGAAAATCATTGTGAACAGGGTCCATCTTATTTTAATGACCTGCTAAAACTGTGATTTACGTGTTTTTTGATAGCATTTCTGGGCTTTATTTTTTATTAAGGTAGAATTAATATATTGTATCTCTTAAACCAACATCAAAGTGTAAACATATATTGAGACTTGTAAATTTATACTTCTGTTTTTATTTGTAAAATACATTTTAAAATGGCAAACATAAAGTCATGACAGTCTGCCACTGTCAATGTTATGTAGAATACAATACTTATCTCTAGAGGGATGGACAAAAAGAAAATGAATGTCACTGCACTTTTACTACAGCTATTTTTACATTGCCTATAAGTAAGTCTAAGATTGCCAAAGATGAAGCAGGACCTATATTAGATGTAAGACTGATTAAATAAAATGTATTTCCAGTAAAGTAACTGTGCCTTACCCCTTTTATTACCTTCTCTGGATGCTGAAACTATGTCGACATGATATAGATTGTGTCTAAACAAAACTAAAAAAGGCTAATTGCACAATATCAGTCATGTCTGTGATTCTAAAATAAGACGATTATGGACATTGTCATTACTGTAAAGCAAAAATATTAGGTTTAGCCTGGAGTACAGAGCTTTCCTGTAAATGAAGAAATTGATACCACATGTTAATGGGCTATGATGAACTGTCAATTGCTCTTTGAGAAAGAGATTATATAGCACAAGCAAAATGCAGAACAGGCAACTGTCGTCACCAGCAATGGGCTCCAGAGAATAATGCAAAGTGACAAAAGCAATTAAGGAAGCTCAGGAGCTGATAGTTGAGGAACCAGATAAGGCAGATGTTTCATATCATTCCTAAGCATGTCTGGAAGATACTGAGAGTGTATGTACTATATATATATATCCTGTCTATATATATACACATAGACAGAGTATATATATATATATTATGTAATAAATAATAAACTCTATATATCTGTGCACACATCTAATGTAAAATCAAGCCAGTGGTGGTGAAATTTTCCCTAGGTTTTTTAATAGAAAACCAAAATATATACAATATATACTATATATACACTATGTATAACTACTATATTATTATATATAACAGAGTATAGGTATATAATATGTATACTATATACTATATAGTATAATAAATATTATATATATTATCTAGGAGTGTATATGTATACATTCATATTCATTTACTTATGTGGTTAAGTCAATTTTGCAAGTAATGGATCCTCATAAAATATTTATTGCCTCAAATTGCAATATATTTACCGCATATTGAGCCATAATTGCAGAAAGACCTAGTCTGTGGATAACTGTTAAATGTAAATGCTTACAGTAATAAGGATGTCCAGTATCTGTAGTAACATGCTATATTTAGTGTTAAAAGATTACAAGTGTGAAGTATGAGTTGTAAGTGCCTTTATGTTCATGGAAGATAAGGTGTAGTTGTCTGAAAGAGTGGTTTTATTACACTGAAAAGACTAAATTAGTTTTAAAATACAGGGATTTTAAAGGTCTTCATAAAAATATGGCATGATTTCTTTTAAGCAGAATTAGAAAATACAGTAGTAACGTTCCCCCATTATGTAGCAGAACAATGGACCAATACATCATAAGTAACACCTGAAGCTGTTTGAGGAGGAATTCATCAATGTTAAAGTCTGAAAGCTGACTGCGATCTCACGCAATGTTTGAAGAAATTTTACAAATATACCATAAACAATAGAAAAAGGTACTGTATCAAATGCCATAACATTAATAGACACCTACAATGAACTTTGTCATGAGTAGCCTCATATCTTAAAAAACCTTAAAAACTTTAAAGGCCTTTTCAGTCTAGTAACATAATTCCATGCTTCATGCCTTAATTCTATGCTTTCATTCTAAAAATTAAAAGACTCATTATACCACAAGAAAAATAACCAGCTACATGTAACTCTGTCCTTTATCATGGTTCTTGTTACCTCTGTGGGCAAGATCTGGATACCTGCCTAGGTGGGATGTCATGACCCTGGCATAGCTAGCTTTATTTTGTCAACTAACCTTAGATTTGAGAAAGATGCAAGAGATCTGAACCCTACTCTCATGCAGCACAGAAGTATGATGCAACAAAAAGTAATGTGCTACATGCCTTCTTTTATCTGTTCTTTTCCATCCTTCAACATAGCAGGATTAGTTTATTGGAAAACAAAACAAAATGCTTTTCCTCTCTGTGTGCAAAACTGGCAGAATATGGTGCTTAATGACAAAGCGTTAGCCTCTTAGCAAGCATAAAAGGTGAAAAACTAAAAGATGAAGGATAAAAAAAAACATTATCAGCTAAATCCTTTCCTAGCTGAGACCCCTAAAGAGTGAACAGATAACACAACTACTGTTTGATTTGATGATCTTAAGGGTCTTTTCCAACCTAAATGATTCTATGCTGTTGTGCAATATAAGCAAGATGCAAGAATTCTGGGAGGTCCTGTCCTGGTTTCAGCTGGGATAGAGTTAACTGTCTTCCTAGTAGCTGGTACAGTGCTATGTGTTTGAGTTAGGTATAAGAAGAATATTGATAACACACTGATGTCTTCAGTTGTTGCTAAGTAATGTTTAGTCCTAAAGTCAAGGATTTTTCAGCTTCTCATGCCCAGCCAGCAAGAAGGCTGGAGGGGCACAAGAAGTTGGCACAGGACACAACCAGGGCAGCTGACCCAAAGTGGCCAACGGGGTATTCCATACCATGTGACATCACATCTAGTACAGGAACTGGGGGGAGTGGGGGTGGGGGGAATCACCACTAGGGGACTAACTGGGTGTGAATTGGTGGGGGTGAGCAATTGCACTGCACATCATTTGTACATTCCAATCCTTTTATCATTACTGTTGTGATTTTATTAGTGTTATTATTATCATTAGTAGTTTATTCTTTTCTGTTCTATTAAACTGCTCTTATCTCAACCCATGAGTTCTATTTCTCTTCCCGATTTTCTCCCCCATCCCACTGGGGGGGGGGGGGGGAGTGAGCGAGTGGCTGCATGGTGCTTAGTTGCTGGCTGGGGTTAAACCACAACAGATCCATATAGCATTTTTAAGTGACACAGTAATATGGATCCCAAAGGGGAGCAGATTGTCAGTTCTCCTTCCTAGTCATAGAAAGGTCCATGAAAGTCACTAAGAAAACAATTCCATTCTGTGGCAGGTTTTGAAAGTTCAGAGGCTTGTTTAGTGTTTATGAGGGAAGATGTGTCCAGCTAGAATCACATTCCGCTTGTTACTCTCCTGAGAACTCTTGCTGTCCACAAATACCTCCAGCCCTTGACTTCTACAGTCTGGTAGCTGAGACTCTCTAATTACTAAATAAAGCTAACAGGTTCCTGGCAGTATTGTGCTGACATTTAAACTTTCTTTATGAAAAATTTCTATTTTGACAGAGCAACAAATTCTGTGGAAAAAATGGTTTTGTGAAAATGTTTTTACTATCTCTACCAGTCAGTTCTCTGTTAGGGAGATAAGGCTATATTACTCATGTTAGACATAGAAACAAAATTATAAGTTCTCAGAACTAAAATATACATATAAAACTCTCAGTCTTTCTTTCTAGTCCATTTTTTTCACCTTCAGACTCTTCTAGACTGTTCTGCAATAATAGAAAGCTGCAGTTATCATAGGCAGGAATATGACAATGGGGTAGAAAAAGTCTCGAACAGACCATTGGAGTAGTTCATTCTCAATCATAGAATCACAGGATTATATGATCATAGAGTAATTAAGGTTGGAAGGGACCTCAGGAGCTCTCTATTCCACCCTCTTTCTCAAAGCAGGGTCAGCTTTGAGGTCAGCCCAGCTTGCTCAGGGCTTTATCCAATTGGGTCTTAAAAACCTCCAGGAATGGAAACTGCACAACCTTCCTTGGTAAGCTTTTTCACTGCCTGACTGTCCTCATGGGGAAAATGTTTCTCTGTGTGTTAAGTTAGAGACCCTCCCTTATGAATTTTGTCTGTTGTTTCTTGTCTTCTTGTCATGTATTGCTGCAAAGATTTTGGCTCTGTCTTCTTGAGACCATCCTCACAGGTATTAGCAGAATGGCATTAAGTCCTCCCTGCAAAGTTGCCTTTTCTGCAGGCTAAACAAACCCAGCTCCCTCAATCCTCATAAAACAAATTTTGCAGTCCCCAACCATCTTGGTGGACAAAACAATTTATGCACATCTTTCTTGTTTTGGGAGTCTCTAAACTGGCTGCAGTATTCTAAGTGCTGTCTAACAAGTCTTGAGTAAAAGGGGAGTTCCTCAGTCTATTGGCTGGATTCCTATTAACCCAGCCCAGGATGCCTTTGGCCCTCTGCTTGCAGGGCACACTGATGGCTTCTGATCAGCTTGCTGCCTGCTGTGACTCCCAGAGACTTTTCAGCAGATCTTCCCCCCTTGCAGTCAGTCTCCAGCTTGTATTGCAACCAGAGGAATGTCTTTGCCAGGTGCAAGATCTCCTATTTGTTCTTGATTAATTTCGTAAGGTTCCTGTAATCCTGTGTAGGTCCTTTTGGATAGCAGCATTGTAATTTGCAAATTTGCTGAGAATTCACTCTGTCAGCTCATGTGGGCCATTGATATGGATATTAAACAGGACAGATTCCTGAAGGGGCCCCTGAGGAACACCACCAGCCTCTTGGTTAGGGTAAAAATAGCCTTTGATCTGCATCTCCAAACCAATTTTTTACCCATGTAGTTATCTACCCATTCACACCGTAATGTCCTAACTTAGATACAGGACTATTTGGGGAGCTATCAAAGACTTACTGAAGTTTAGCTGAATGACATTAGTACTGTCCCTTCATCTACAAATACAGTCAATTTTATTATAAAAGGCAATCAGGTTGTTTGGGTGTGATTTTTACCATGGGGGTGATCAAATAGTCTAGCAGGCTACCCACACAAGTTGTGGAATCTCCATCCATCTCTGGAGATAATTCAAAACTCAACTAGACACACCCACAAGCAACTTGATTTAACTGGGCCTAGTTTATGTAGGGGTTAGTCTAGGTGACCTCCAAAGGATTCTTCCAACTATTTTTTTTTTATGTTTCTGGATAAGTCACAGGGGGATGATAGGGCATCCAGGTAGAGAAGAAGACAGAAGAAAGGTTGCTGAGCGCAGTCATATATTTTGTCTAGTGGAAATGAGGAAACAAAGCTTTTATACTGGATTAGATGAGCTCTGTTCACTCTTTCTCATTCAACCTTTGTTATTCATGTAACAAGTGAATAGCTATATCCCTTGTCATGCCATTCTGACAAGTTACTTCTCATGCTGTAAATGCTCCACCCCTGCTTCCACCTTGAAAAAATGAAACAACATGATAAGGAAAATAGAATATCTTCAGGATTTGAGGCATATAATTTGCTAGCTGCTTTGTTTGGCCTTTTCCTGGGAAGAACTCATGGAAAGTCAACTCAGGAGGACTACAAGGATGTTGTGAGATTATGCAGGGGGAAAATTAGAAGGGACAAAGCCCACCTAGAACTTAATCTGGCTAATGCCGTAAAGGACAATAAAAAAATGTTTCTATAAATACATTAGCAACAAAAGGAAGGCTAAGGAGAATCTCCATCCTTTATTGGATGCGGGGGGGAAACATACTGTCAAAGGATAAGGAAAAGGCTGAGGTAGTTAATGCTTTCTTTGCCTCAGTCTTTAATTATAAGACCAGTTGTTCTCAGGGTACCCAGCCCCCTGAGCTGGAAGACAGGGACAGGGAGCAGAATGAAGCCCCCATAATCCAAGGTGAAATGGTTAGCAACCTGCTACACCACTTAGACATGCACAAGTCTATGGGGCTGGATGGGATCCACCCATGGGTACTGAGGGAGCTGGCAGGAGTGCTCACCAAGCCGCTTTCCATCATTTACCAGCAGTCCTGGCTAAGGGGGGAGGTCCCAGTTGACTGGAGGTTAGCAAATGTGATGCCCATCTACAAGAAGGGCCAGAAGGAGGATCCAGGGAACTACAGGCCTATCCTTGGTGCCAGGGAAGGTTATGGAGCAGATCATCTTGCAGAACTGTATCAGAAATAGTGTGGCCAGCAGGAGCAGGGAGGTGATTGTTCCCCTGTACTCGGCACTGTTGAGGCCGCACCTCGAGTACTGTGTTCAGTTTTGGGCCCCTCACTACAAGAAAGACATTGAGGTGCTGTAGTGTGTTCAGAGAAGGGCAACCAAGTTGGTGAGGGGCCTGGAGCACAAGTCTTATGAGGAGTGGCTGAGGGAACTGGGGCTGTTTAGTCTAGAAAAGAGGAGGCTGAGGGGAGACCTTATCGCTCTCTAGAAGGGAGTTGTATTGAGGTGGGTGTCGGTCTCTTCTCCCAAGTAACAAGTGATAGGACAAGAGGAAATGGCCTCAAGTTTTGCCAGAGTAGGTTTAGATTGGATATTAGGAAAAATTTCTTCACTGAAAAGGTTGTCAAGCATTGGAACTGGCTGCCCAGGGAAGTGGTTGAGTCACCATCCCTGGAGGTACTCAGAAGATGTGTAGATGTGGCACTTAGGGACATGGTTTATTGGAGGACTTGGCAGTGCTAGGTTAACAGTTGGACTTGATCTTAAACCTCTTTTCCAACCGAAACAGTTCTATGGTTCTATGATTCCAGGACAAATCTTACTACTGGATCAGTTGACCTCTCAGCCCTTCTGATAAATTCTTCTCTTTTCCAAGTGATGTTATTTTAAAAAATCTACTCAGTTAAAAAAAGCCAACATTTTAAATAAATATATTGACAATTCCAATGTGCTAATAAAAAAAACAAAAAACAAAAAAACCCCATACAAATACAAATAGAAAGAGAAGTGGTAGCTTACTGATTTATACCCTGCATTTTTGTAGTCTTGTGCATCACAGAGAGCTTAGGTAAGCCCTACTTTATGAAACTTGCAGTACCAGGTACGACTTACACATGTACATAATGTCATCTGAAGTTTCATTGTTTCATTTTTAAATTTTAGGGAATACATTAATCCCCTGACCAGAAATACAAATAGTATTAAAAATGTCATAAGGATGGTTTGAATCAGTAGACATAATATTGTCAGTGTTGAAGCTGATGCAGAGTTTATTAAACAATTGTCTTGACTTGCAATGTTGATGGAAAATACACTGTGTTACTTTGTACAAATAACATTTTAAAATTGATTTGATATGGTATTTTGGAGTGGGTGTGGGGCAAACTTAGGAAGAAGGCAGGAATACCTTACAGAGAGTGACTCTTTCCTCTTCCTCAGTCTCTGTCTCTCAGATTCAGCAGCACTTGATTCCTCCTACTTTCCCACCTTGTTATTCCAAGCTGTCACAAGTAAATATACTTGGAAATAAGTGAGTTATTTTTTCAGCCTAGCAAAATAATAACCTTCACTCTTATGTCATCTAGGGAGCATACTTGCCTGTTTATTTAAGGCATGAAAGAGTAAGCTTTAGGGAAGTCTATGCAAAAGTAGGCAAGAAAGAAACACTATAGAAACAGCTCAGGTAAAAAAGAAAAAAAAACACGCACAAACAAATCATAAACAACTGACAATTTTTTTCCATCATTTTACTGTGCTGACTATAGTGTAACTCTGTCTATTCCCATCACCCAGGTTTTTATCCTGCTCATGAGTTGGTAGCATGCGAAAGCTGTATAATATATGAAAACAAGCACATGAGTTGGACACAGTCCTAGAGAGAGAGGTTTCCACACAGTATATATGGAATGCCTTACTAAATAATTAAGAGCATTTGCTTTTAGGAAACCAAGGAACTTAAAATCCCTTAAACTTCATTAAACAAATTGTTAGACAAACAACAAAGTCATTAAACAAAATATGGCAGAGTATGGAGCCAAATTCACTAGCTGTATTGCAAGAGGTTTTATCACTGTTTCTGAAGTTCTCCCTCAAATGTTCAAGATGGAATGAACTATTCATGTAAGATAATGCATTTCTATCACTAATCTGTAATAGACCAATATATGAATAAAACTTTCTGTACAGTGAAAAGATGGGAAAAAACTCACCTCTAGTGAATCTTCTACAGGGATTGTGAGAACTAAGATGGGTTAAGAGATGTATTTTTCATGTTTCTCTAAGCTGTTGACCACTGAGGCTTATTTTTCTAGTGTCAACAGACAGGCACAGAGCATGAAAAATGTGTCAATTTTATTCAATGGGCCTGGAGTCTTTTAAAAGGTTTTGCCTCCAAAAGAAACACGAATTTGATTAATTTTCTGTTTACATAACATTATTCACTCTGCACACACTGTAACACCTAGCTGAGGGAGGTCTTACATCTCAAGAATGTGAGTTATTGTGTGTAGATCATAAAAATCAAGGGACCTGTTGTCTAAGACAGGAAGTATTAGGGCTCATCTGACATAGTAAAATCAAACAGTTTAAAGAAGATGTTCTTGTCTGATTTGACTTTGGCACTCATTATATATAGGCCAACACAGTATTGTACAGCTTTGATGTCAGTGCAGGCTTAACATAGATTTGCTTGCTGTTGTCATCAGGAAAAGAAACCAGCCACAATAATAATAAAGCAACTTTAGTTTACACTTTACCTCTTTTTAGAGCATATAAAATAGGAAAGACTGTTGAGGAAATATATTTAAACTGCATGATTTTTACCAGAAGTAATTACACCAAATCAAATTAGAAACAAAATAGATGCAATTAAACTGTCTCATGAAGTACTCATTTACAGGTCTAAAAAAGTCAAACCCCACATATTATTTGCTAGAGATATTGTTTTTCCTGTTTTCTATTTGGATTATATTGCAGTTGAGTTCCTTGTGCCCCTGGCAAAAAGCTGACATTTCACTAACTGCTCTTTGACTAGCAGCCTACATATACAACACTTGGAAAACAACACTTAGAAAACATACAGGCTGGGTTTAGATGGCTTTTTGAGTGCCTGATTGTACTCCAAGCTAAATCCGCCTCTTGGCAGATTTCACAACTGAAGAACAGCTGAAAAGTCAGCAGGTAGAAACCATGAGCCCCTGATATCCCTCAGTGGGGAAAACCCAAACATACCTTACTTGCAATGTGGATGGAGCACATCCATCAGTCCTTACAGTCAAATCCCATGGCCCATTGGGCAGATGGCATGGTGACAAAGACTTTCCTGGAAAGGCCCTCTATGTGTGCAGCAAAGGCTGATGTGGTATGCAGAATTTTGGAAGTGTGCATTCTGCATTGCTCTTGCTGGTGGTCTCTAAGTAGTGAAATGACCAGGCAAAACACAGGTCAAAGAATACACTGTCTTTTGTCAAATATTAAGTTTTTCATTTAACACAGGGAGAATTGCAACATTTTGAAACCAACAAACTCTGCTTCCAGAAAAGCAAAGATACAATGATAGTATGCATTGCTTTTGCATAGAAAAGATTAAAAGATCCACGGTAAATGATTACCACAGATTTTGTTTCTGAGTCAGAAGTCCAAAAAACATGACAGATTAAGTTTGGCTGTGGAGTTTTTGTGAGTTTTTTGTTTTTGTTTTTTTTTTATTTTTAATCTTCCCTCGTTGAGTAACCTTTTCTGGGAAGACAGATCTTTTGTTTTGCTTCACATAGGTGTGACCCTGCAGGCTCTGAACTTTCATGACAGTATCTCAGCTCCTCTTGACTTCTTCCTTAGTGGGAACTGAAGAATGGTGCTGACCACCCACAGTATTTTATAAGATTAGAGGAAAACCTGTGAATTTCGGAGAGCATAGACAGATGCATTTTTTGGCTGTACAAAGAAAGAGGATAAATCAAACAAATGAAGCGTCTGTTGCAGAAAATCATGAAGAAAAAAAGTTCTGGTTGCATGAACAAATGTTGCACCCTGGTTAACAGAACTATAATTGCTCATGTTGATTTGGCACATTCTGTGTTCATTTCTGGCTCACACTTGAAACACTAGCAAGGTGGAGAAGACAGAGGGAAAAGCAAAGAGAGTGATTAAGATGAGAGGGAATGTATGTGAGGCAGAAAAATGAAGGGGTTATCGGATAATAAAGGTATAGCTGTTGTAAGTGTTTCTAATCTGAAATAGAGGAATAACTAGTGTGATGAAAGAGTTATATCTTTAAGTTATAAGAGTTCACATTGCTGCAAATTGTACATCCACTAAACTCTGTCCAAGAGTGAGATTCATTTAATGATGAGGAAACATTACTATTTGCAATTTTTTGAAAAAATTACACTAAAAAGAACCATAAGAAAAAGATCTGCACTGTCAGGGTTACAGATATAAATTGTTTCTATCTCTGAAAAATGAAACTTCAGAATTTAATTCAGGTACTCATATCTAAACAGTTGCTTTACAAAATAGTGAATACAATAGTATGTAAAGCATTTATTTGTACTCAATATATCAAGCAACAGATTTTATTTCAACAAATATATACATTTAAAGCAGACAGTTCGGCATTGTTCTGGAGATGTATCAGGGAAAAATGAATTACTCACAAGCAGCTGGTGGCTTCACTGATCAATTGGTCTGACCCCCCCTGCAGAGAGGTATTGTCCTGGTTTAACCCCAGCTAGCAACCAAGCACCATGCAGCCGCTCACTCCCTCCCCCTCTACCCAGTGGGATGGGGGAGAAAATAAAAAAAAAAGTAAAACTCGTGGGTTGAGATAAAGAGAGTTTAATAGGACATAAAGGAATAAAATAATGATGATGATGATGATAATAATAATAATGATAAAAATAATAAAATGACAAGAATAATAAAAGAATTGGAATATGCAAGTGATGCACAATGCAATTGCTCACCACTCGCTGATCGATGCCCAGTTACTTCCCGAGCAGCGACCCCTCCACAGGCCAGCTCCCCCAAGTTTATACACTGGGCATGGTGTCATATGGTATGGAATATCCCTTCAGCCAGTTTGGGTCAGCTGTCCTGGCTGTCCCCTCCCAACTTCTTGTGCCCCTCCAGCCTTCTTGCTGGCTGGGCATGAGAAGCAGAAAAATCCTTGCCTTAGTCTAAACACTACTTAGCAAAAACTGAAAACATCAGTGTGTAATCAACATTCTTCTCATACTAAATTCAAAACATGCCAACTACTAGAAAGAAAATTAACTCTATCCCAGTCAAAACCAGGACAGCTATCTAAACAATTTCAGAATTTAAGACATCATCAGGAAAATCTTTGCTCACTATGACTGTTAAAAGAAATGTATCATTGCAGATCAACTGCACGCTTTTAACTGAAAACATTGAAAGAGGATAAACTAATTATAATTTTTACTCTAAAGTTTTTTGAACATTTGTATAACAAAGGAATATCTTAAGTATGTGGTCATAAAATACTGCATTAAAGATTTATATTGAGATAAGTATGTAATATTTCTTCACTATTTCTTTATCAGTTATGTTGATAAGAAAGTAGAATGGTTCTAAGCATTCTTTTTGTATCAAAACACCCCAACTACCCGTTTCTTCAGGGACATTTGAAATTTTAATTGTTGTCTGTTTCATATGTATTGGAACACTAATCATGGCCCATTGAACAAATTTTTCTGCCACAAATAAATCTTTGCAAGCTCCCCTTCCTCCTTCTCCCATTCCCTGAAAATTTGAGCAGTTGATCAGGAAAAATAAAAAGAGAACAGGAGTGTTCCTGGTTTTCTTCCATTTTTCATACCAAAATGACTGACTGTAGTCAGGCATGCTTAGAGTGCTAAAGTAAAAGAAATTGATTATAGACTGTTTTAAGTAATTTTGTTTGTAACACTTTAGAATGTTCAGTTAGAATGATAAATCGCTTTGGCTTAACTAATTGTTATTATTATTATTTTTATTATTGTTGTTGTTATTACTAATATTATCACTGCATTTGCTTAAACAGATGTGGAAGTTATTAGTCAGTTTTATGTAAAAGAATGTTTAGGATTGGGTGAGTAGTTAATATCTAGAGCAAAGCACAGAAATTCATATAGAATAGCTATCAAAACACCACAATGCTGGGGTATCTACTGTCTAAACAGATACTACTTACAAGTTTCAGGAAGGAAATTTCTTAAAAGAATACCTTTTCTTTATTTTTATTATACTTTTTATCATTACTTTTTATTATCATAATTTCTCTTTTTTCTGGCCTTCCTTAAACAACTTATGAAATCACTGATCATTCTAAACCAAATGGTTCTGTGAGTTAATTTCTGTTAGTCTGCTGGTGAATTCTGAAGGAGAGGGACCCTAGTTCTTAATAATCTGAAGTAAAAATTTTATGTTATACAATGTAGATAATAATTTCATGTAAATTCATTCTTCTTTCTTCATACAGAATCTCCTAATATTAGGGAGAATTAAGGATCTTTCTGCCATTTTTAGGATTTATCCATAGGATTCTTTGCTTTACTGAAATAATCTGGGAAAAGAGAGAATTAAGGATCCACACAGAAACCAGTCTAGATCCAACACCGTGTAATATATAATTTGTTAATTAAAAAAATTACATTAAATATCCAGTAATGGCTGCAGATGTCAAACAGATTGATTTGGTAATAAATAATGTGGACATTGTTGCTAACACAGTGATACAAATCTTAGTTATTACAAATCTACCAATCCAACAAAATGAGTTTTTAAATAGTCTAATGAGAAGAACTAGTTTGGAAAAAAAAGTAGGTCATCTCTAGAGAGTGAAAAATGTTATTCTGCACAGTGGTGAATTGGAATCATCATAGGAAACAGTAACATGCAGTTTCATAGTGACTTAAGACTGAACAAGCAAACGTGATTTTGTGACATGCTCAAGCTACTGTCTTGTTTACACAAAAGACTTAATGTGTGCAGAAGCTGTAAAGCTCACAAAACCTTAATATATGTGAAAGGCATGTACTCTGTTAAATAGTTTCATTCTCTATAAATAATCTCAGTATGCTTTGTTCCGTGAATGAATTGATTCCATGAATGACTAAGGGCACCAAAAGAGTACATCAGAAAAGTTTTTCAAGATGTCACATTGCTAAACTAACTAAAAGAAATTTCTCTGCCATAACAAAATTATTCGTCATTTTTTGAAAGCAGATTGATATGCTTCTTTTAGGTACACTGTCTAGTGCATGTTTTATTAGAAAACATAGACTGAGTGTTCTAAAAAATAAATTAAAAGGAAAATACTTTACCTTGCAGCAAAATGGCCAGTAAATATCTTCGTCTTACTTTGTGTACTAATGTTCAATAGTGTTGAAAACTTATTATTCTCTACTCACACATAATGAATGAATCAACTAATAATAGCTCTATTACTTACTAAAGACCTAACTTGAAACACACATTTGTAAACCAAACAATATATTAACAACTAAACAAAGCAAACTACTTCTAAAGAATTTAGCATTTAGCAAAATAGCTAATTAAATAAAATGATGATCCAAATAAATTAAATAAGAAAAAACAACAACAAAAAAAACCCAGAAGGATGTCAATCTCAAAAACTTTTAGGTAAATTGTATCCAATTATTGCAATAAAAGTTAAATGCCTACTTATTTTTCTAAGAAATAGGAACATGGTCATTCTGGAAAGTACTTATACTGTTGCATCAGTAAAATGAAATAGAATTTTTTTTTCAAGCACAAGATTCTCATCAGCTTCTGGAGAGGGTTAATGAGGAATTAACATAAAGACTGTATAGTTTATATTATGATATATAGCAACCACAATAACTGTAATGCAGCTGAATTAAAAACTTGCATTCAAAAAACTGAAAATTCTTTGTTCAGACTTGTTATCTATTCATTTGTATCACCCAAATTACTTTTTGATGAAAATTTTCCACAGAGTATTTGTAGAACCAAGATTTTTCACCCTGTGCTGGATTTTGTCATTCAGAGGTCTGAAGGTCCTGATAAATTTCTGATAAAGGTCTGATAAATTTCTGATAAAGGTCTGATAAATTTCTCAGGATGTCGCTCTTCTCCTACATGCTGCCAAACAGACTTTCTATTAGTTAATCTTTATTATGTATGCAGGAGAACCTAATTCTGATTATAAATACCCCATGATTAAAATAGGTGTAATTGTCTTGACTTCAGTTAAGTTATTTCAGTGGGGATCTATACTGCTGTGTGGAAGAGGTGACCTTGTCCCTAAAATTAATCAGACAGCTTGAGTCATTGTTGATATACACAGAAAAGTTCAGGATGTTAAAAGTTTCCATTAAGAACATTATTATGATCTTTGATTTACTGCTTTGTTTCATTTTAGAGAACTCCTGTAAGATTCTAATTACAGAAGGAAAAACTAAAACACTCTGTCCATGAAGATAAGCAATAAAAGCCTTCAGATCCTTACACTATGCCAGTATTTTCTAAGTAGCAGACAGTATTCAAAGGTCTGAACATAAAAACAATAAAATCTTTTTGTAATGAGAATACATCACTGGGAAATTCCACAAACATATCGTGTCAGTATTTACCAAGGTCTTTAAGAATGTACACGACAGTTACAGACTTAAAAGAGAATAAGAAATGAGAAAATAGAACTTGTCATGACTATTACAAATCAGTATACCTTGTATTTTTGTCAATATGAAAAAAAATAATGTAAGGTGGCATTTTAATACAGATTTCCTGTTGTGTGGCTGAGATATTAATAGTTTGCATAGAAAATTATACATGCACATATAAAATCAACACAGTATTTGTAATGATTTTCAATAGACATTTGATCAGGCCATTGTAGATCAGAAAAATGAAGCCTATAATAAAAGTAATTCAACATTTCCTCTTAACTCACTTTATGGAAATGCACTTAACTGCAAGTAAGTTAAATGTTTTAACCAAAGTGCATACACAATGTTAAAAATAAAAATAGCTTTAAATTCAGATTTTACTCTTTTTTCACTTGTGGGCACTCAGATGTATTTATTTTCAGCAGAACTTGTAGCAATTCTCTAAGGTTATGTGGAATAAAAGAGCATCTGTTGCATTAAGTTCTCTGGTTAAGGACTATCCAGTATGAAAGGAATAAAAACTAAAAAGGAAACTGAATAATTAAGGACACACAGACACACAGACATTACAGACTGGATGGCAATGGAGACAACAGAGAAGACTAGAAGCCATCAGCCACTGAGGGATGGGCTCTTAGAGGAGCAGCTTAGGCACTGCCTTGAAGAAGATCGGCCTGAATTTGTCACTGATATAAAGGAGGAAACAAGATTGACACGAGTATTTTGGGATATTTGAGGGTGCTTGTGGGACTGTGCAAAATTTACTATGGTATGTTCAGGAGAAGGGCCAAAGGCAGGAAAAAGGAATGAAGCAGGTAGATCAGGGAGGAAGAAGGATGGGAAAATGCAGGTGGGTGGGTAAAAGGGGCCCACCATATGTGAGCAGGTCGCTGTGCTTGTCTGACGGCACCCTGTGTAAGATCCATGCAGTCTAGCCTATTCTCTTATTAAAACCTTGACTATTTTTTTCTGTGTAACCTCACTATCCTATGTGAGTGCTGCAATATGTGAATGTCAGCAAATGGAAAAGAAGCTGGGAGTCACAGGGCATATAGCTCTGAGTGCTAGAAAGTGGAAAGACCTGGGTGTATTTATCTTTCCTGAGTGAATTTAGTTGTGAATGGGTGTGTGCATGTGTCATTCATTAGCAAACCTCAAGATGGACTAGCCAGCAAGCAGGAGACCAGCACCTGGAAAGGCACAAGGTCTGAGTCAGGGGCTGGGCATGGATTTTAGGTGGATTTAGGTTTTGTGCTAATGGTCGAGGGATCTGTGACTGTGTGGGTGCAACATCAGCGTGAGACGAGTGTGCAAGTGCATACATCTCTTTGCTAGTGAACATCAAGCTGGACTAGTTGGCGAGCAGGAGGACACCTGCATGTTGGGAAAGGGACCCAGGGTCCAGCCATGAGCGTTAGATGGACTGAGAGGCTGTGTGGAGATTTGAGGGACCCATGACTCTGTCTGTATTTGTGAATCTACAGAGTGAGGCCGTGTGTGAGTTTGCACTTCAGTCGTGATCATTTGGAAAGGAGGAGCAGGACTTTGCTGCTTTATGTGTGGTGTTCATGGGACTGCTGCTGAAGTCAGTGCCCTGCCTGTAGTATTCTGTGTGGCTAGCTCTGTTAGTGTCCTCTGTATGTGCGTGCATGCATGTCTGGTACATGGACGCATATTTTTATATTTTGCAACAGCCTTTCTTGCCTTCTATTCAGAAGAAGAAAACACAAATGCTCAAATATGAGAGGACTAAACTCACATCAAAGAGAAAGATAAAAGAAAAATTGCATTGTAAGTCAGGGAACTCTGATTATTCTGAAAATGGATGAGAAGACCAAACTGTTTGGTATAAAGAAAGGACTTGGAGTAGCCAAGAGGCAGGAATTTGTGCAACAGTATGTTTACACTTCTGCTCAATAGAGACCATGTAAGACTTGTTTCTTGTATTTGCCTTAGCATACACTCAGGCAGGTTGTCTTTTATCATATCTTAGATTATTTCAGTACTTGTGATAGAATTTCTTTAATTCAGATTAGTAATATGACATTTTGTCCTGGTTTCAGCTGGGATAATTAATTTTCTTTCTAGATGGTACAGTGTTATGTTTTGGGTTCAATATGAGAAGAATGTTGATAACACACTGATGTTCACAGTTGTTGCTAAGTAGTGTTTAGACTAAGTCAAGGATTTTTTCAGCTTTTCGTGCCCATCCAGCAAGAAGCCTAGAGGGGCACAAGAAATTGGGAGGGGACACAGCCAGGACAGCTGACCAAAACTGGCCGAAAGGGTATTCCATACCATGTGATGTCATGTCTAGTATATAAAGTGGGGGGAGCTGGCCTGGGGGGATCGCTGCTCAGGAACTAACTGGGCATTGGTTGGTGAGTGGTGAGCAATTGCATTGTGCATCACTTGTTTTGTATATACCAATTCTTTTTTTATTATTATTATTGTCATTTTGTTATTGTTATTATTATCATGATTAGTTTCTTCCTTTCTGTTCTATTAAACTGTTCTGATCTCAACCCACGAGTTTTACTTTTTTTTTCCTGATTCTCTTCCCCATCCCACTGGGTTGGGGGAAGTGAGTGAGTGGCTGTGTGGTGCTTAGTTGCTGGCTGCATTTAAACCACGACACATTTCTATTCTTTCATATGCATTTCATGATGAAGACAGTAAAAAACAATCCCTGGAATTAGGTTCTAGGAACCACTATAGCAAATGTAATACTATTTCTCCCCCAGACACTGAGTATAAGTAATCTAAAGAGCATGACGAATGCTACAAAATTTGGAAAAAAAAATTAAGCCCTTGAGCTGGCTGAAAGTATGGAAAAAAATTAAGGGCAAAAGTCTCTTACAAGAAAAAATAATACTAGAAGCTTTAGGACGATACCTTTCCTTCAAAAACACTATTTCACCCCTACTCCAACTCACTGTATTCTTTCTCTTTCTCTCAACACTAACCCTAACTTTTCTGCTGACCTTTAGAAAACACCCAATTATTGCCCAGAGGAAAATGTTCTTGCAGTCCAGTTTCTTCTGCTGTGCAAAGGACACTGCAACAGGCTTGCATGCAGAGCTCTGTCTAGCCAACAGCATAGATCAACTCGATGATGAAAGCTACTCCAAAAGAAAAAAAAAGAAGGTGACAAAGAGAGGGAGAGAGAGAGAGACAGGGAGACAGAGGAAACAGAAAAGGGAAAATTCTCCCCAGATGGCCTGTCTGGAAAAGGAGCAACATGGTCCTACATGAACATTCACCACTGGGAGCTCTCACCAGTGCCGCAGGTGGCAATGCTAAAGATTGTGAAAATTATGATCTTTTGTTGTTGTTGTTGTGCTTTACCTCTAGTTCTATAGACTTTCCATAAGGAGCAGCATAAATTCCCTATTGGTTGTGACTATTTATGATGTTGTTAGCACTGATTGGAGTGTGTTAAACAGGAGTAAATTTGCACATTGATTGGCTGCTAAGTTGCTGTTCACTGTATTATTAGATAATGTTTGTCAAGTATTCAAATGACTATTATTCACACAGTTGAGAATTATGCTTCAGTTTCTTTAATATGAGCCAAAGTTCACAAACAAGACATGGAAAGGAAGGGGGGAGAAGAGAGGTGACTCAGACTACTGATATGTACTTCCCATGCAAACACATCAAACCAAACAAAATCTAAGTATATGGGCGCACGAGAATGAGAAAAAGCAATCTGAGACTAACATCATGAGCACTCAAAAGCAAAAGTGCTGCCACACTGGAAAATACTACCTAAATAAGTAAAAAGAAAAGTCACAGAATTTCAGATAGCAGACCACTAGCATTAATAAGGACAAGTCACCAAGTTACCAAAGAGAACTTGCAACAAAAAAAAGAGAGGTTTTCTCTTTCCTTCCACCCTAACTCTAACCCCTATACTTCCCCTGCACCTTAGACAAAGCCCCCAGCCATGGCCCCAAGGGAGATTCTCATATAGTCCAGGAGTCTTTGCAGCCTGCTGTTCCATTTTGTAGTGCCTTGCCAGCTTTACAGTACATGTAGCTCTGTTTCTCTCTCAACCCAGACTCTAGCCCTAAGTGTAGGTTGAGCCTGAGGCACTACTTCTGCTGTAGCAGGGCTAGGTCTAACAGTATTTTTCCAGGAGTTGTACCGTATGTCTTCTAGAAATTATCTTTAAAAAAAACCAAACAAAACAAGCTACACCCAATAGAGATTCCACACTTTATGCATATTTTTCCCTCAAGATATTTAACTTCTTTAAACATTTATATTACTGTGTTTCCATTTTTGAAATCCATGAACCTGGAGAGGCAGATGGCTAAATGGTCTGCAGATGGTTGAAAATGATAAATGGCTGTGACAAGGTTAGTAATAGTACTTTTGTTCACTGTATTAGTGCAATCTGTTTCTGCCTAGGAAGCAACCTGAGCTATTAAGTGAAGTCAAATTAACAAAATATTTTCCTCTACTTTTTGCTGTGACATTTCATAGTTTTGTTTTCAGCATAATTCATGTTTGCCTGTACTGACTGCCATTTTTATATACTGTGTAGTTTTACAGCTATTAGCTATGTGTTGGGTGACACCTGCCATTTTAACTGCGTATAGTATACAAACTTTTTTTCAGACATATTTACAGGTTTTTCAATGTTCTTGAGTTCATAGCATGTAATGAATAAAAACCAGAAAATCCATATGGCCTCACAGATGCATACTGCAGCTATCCTGCAAAACTGCTAGAAGGAAGTGCTTGTATTTGGTTTTGTTTTATTCCCTTGAATTATTATGTCAGCTGCAATAATTGGGAATGGCAAGAGCACTAGCAAAAAGATGTGTTATGTAATAATATTTTTTTAAGCGTATTTATTGATTGTTTTCTGTTTCCCAATTTACTAGACTGACAATGAAGAAAGAAACAGGAGATAATGAAAGATAATTAGGGAGGCAATAATTAGGAAAAAGAATGCCATAGAAATATGGGAATGGAGACTCACTGTGATTCAGACCAATAGTTGTCTGTCTGGTTAGGCCTCCTTTACTTAATAGTATCCAGCACCACTTATTTTCAGAATAAGGTAGAAGAAAAACTAAGGCTGTAGTCATTGACACTCCCACTAATTCGATGTGGCCTTAATTTCATCTCCATTGCATTTCTGGGCAATGGAATCTTTTCTTGGAATAATTTCTCAATATTATCTTCTTTTTTTAAAAAAAAAAAGAAAAAGAAAAACCCAACCAATTATTAGCATACAACAAACAGGTTTTGTCCAGACACTGCTTTGTTTGTAAAAGTTATGTACTAGCACAGTTTATGAATGGCATTGCCATTTTCAACAGGGAATTTTATCTACCATTGTATTGCCTGTGCCAGAAGCTTTATTAAATTCTGCAAAGCTCTTCACCATCTTCTCAGATTTTACTAAGCATATTTACATGCAAATCAGTGATAAATATTTCTAACATCAGTTCTACTCAGGACCCACTGTTATAAACAGATTGCAGTGGTGCAGTTAAAGCAACAATTTCTATTAGTCTTCTTCCTCTTACCTAGTTCAAATCAAGTACAGTACCTCTCCTGTACTTTATAATAAAAATATGTTCATGAGAGTTTATGGGTAGTATTTTATCCATCTCATATGTCCAGTCACATATGTTTATGTGACTTGTTCTGACACATTTAATCTTCATAATTTACTATGGATTTCAGCGTCTTCCTTTTTTTTATGCTTCATTTGCTGATAATCTCTTAAAAAGAAAGATAAGACAGATTGTGCCCTTGTAAAAATAATTTAGTTTCTTGTCCATGTTCCTATTCTTAATCAGAGTTATAACTTGTCTATATAAAGCTATTCTCAGGGAGTGTTGGTCAGGAATACATTTCACTGCATTGAGTCACAGTGCTAAACCAATCTGCACCAAATTTTCCTAATTCTTAAATTGAGTATCATATGACACTTATTTCTCCTGTTAGCAACTTTGCACTTCAAATGTCCACTTTGGTTTTCTAACTTTGGTTTTCTAATTTCCACTATCTATTTCCTCCTCTAAGATTTTTGATGTGTTCTATTGGATTCAATAAAGTACGATTTCCATTTTCTGAAAATGTATTTCAGCATGACAAGAACACTAAATATTTTCTTTGAGAATACAGGGTTTTTTCACCTGTCCTTCTGTCTGCCTTCCTGCTCCTTCTCCACAGTGTCTCAGCACTTCAGAGATGTTCACCCGTTCTTTGATACTACAATTTGCCAGAGGACAAATCTTTCAGGACTAATCCAAGTGCTTCTGTTTCATTACTTTTAATAATCTTTTTGACTAGTATGTACTTCTTTAAAAAAAAAACCACCACCTTTAAAAAAAGTCCTCTTTCAAACTTTCTGCTTCAAGAATAATTTTGGCTCTAATTTCAATCCACATTTTTCTCCTAACAATCTTTCAAAAAAATCCTGCCCATTGCTACACTTTGTAGTTTTGTACGCTGTGACGACTCAGAGTGACTGTGCCTTTTAACAGGGATGTGATCAGACTGGACCCTTGCCTCGACTATCTGGTGAATTCCATATAAAGTGCATGATTTAAGGAGACAGTCAAGCATCTCTAATAATCATTATGTCCATGTCCTAGGATACAGTCCCTCTTTTCCCCAGTCTCTTCAGCCTTCTTTATGCTGAGTGCTGCAACATTGACAATTGCTTGCCAAGTTTGTCTCAAACTTTTGCAGTTCTCTGTCTCCTGTTGTCAGATTGGCATTACAAATGACAATGTCAATAACAGTGGCTTTCAACTGTTTACAGAACCTGGTCTGCCATTCCACTTGATACATAAAAATCATGCAGTATGTTGCAGGTAACAGCAAAAATTTTGGAATAGACATGCCCACATCAGTTGTTTGTAGCTGTTCTTGTACCCACTACAAAAGTAACTATCATAAGCTTTTCTTGTCTACAAAACTGAGCAGAAGAAAGTGTAATTGTTAACTGTGACATTAAAGGATGAAATAATACATGAGTTGTTTAAACACTGAAAATTTTAAAGAATTTTCTGAAGCTCAGCCCTAAACTAAATTGCCCTCAGTCCATAAGCTAGATTGCCCTTTTTTCATGGTCCACATATGAGATACAAGGAACAAAAATATAGAGCACAAAACTTAGTTTAAAACATTAGGTGTTCCAGAATTCTTAATTTGTAAATACCTCTACTGCTTGCCTTCTTTAGGCATTTTTTATTTCTCGTAGAAGTCCAAGTCTTGAAAACCTTGAAAAACTGAGGAATGAGCTTTGTCCAAATTGGTCCCATTCCAATTATTATTGTGTCATGTGTGATCTTTCTTGTGTTTCAGATTACATGTGGTACTAGGAACTGTGGAAAAAAAAGTACTACAAGTTAAAGTTTTTAAAAATGAGAGGTAAGAGATTGCAATAATTTTCCTAGACAGGAAACTAACATAGTTAAAGTAACTCTGTAAATTCCAACCCTACATAAGCCTAAGCTGTGTTTTACTTACATCCTGAAGACATGCCAATCAAAGCAGCTAATACAATTTATTTCCTCAAACTGATTAGCCAGAGGAAAGTTAAATGAAAGGAAGTATTTTGCAGATTAATTTCAGATGATAAGGCAGATGCATGACAGGGTCTGGTGTCGAAGATGATACATAAACTAAGATACTGTTTGCTGACCATTACCTACCACAGCTGACAGATGTTTGGAGAAATGCTAAACAAGATACAAAATAAGAAATCAGTTTTAGTCTTATTTGAAGTTTCCTTCATTTGAAAGGGTACAGGGTGGCAGGGACACCTGCCAGTTTGTAGCTGTATTTCTGATTCTTTAAGGGAGAACATAACCCACTATTTTGCCAGAA
Organism: Haliaeetus albicilla; assembly: GCF_947461875.1. Taxonomy (NCBI): domain Eukaryota; kingdom Metazoa; phylum Chordata; class Aves; order Accipitriformes; family Accipitridae; genus Haliaeetus; species Haliaeetus albicilla. The sequence goes on along the minus strand of NC_091485.1, from coordinate 59,531,443 downwards.
TGCAGCTTAGTTTTCTTTGAAGACTTCCTAAGTGTTTACAGTAATCTTGAGAAAGCTTCAAAAGTATAGTCACAAATCCAGCCAATTCTACTGAGCTTGTAAACCCAAATAAACTGGTACCTCAGGGCAACCTGCAAAGATATATGTGGGAATCTTAGTAAATGTAGCCTGTTCCTCATTAAGGTGAAAGTTTTCCTCTACCATCAAACAGAGTAGGGCAGGAACCCACCATTTTTTGACAAGAGGTGTGCAGTGGAGCTATAATACCTCTTTTTTTTCATGAGATCACAGAATGATTGAGGTTGGAAGGCACCTCAGGAGGTCATCTGGTCCAACTCCCCTGCTCAAGCAGGGTCACGTAGATCAGGCTGCCCAGGACCATGTTCAAATGGCTTTTGAGTATCTCCAAGGAGGGAGATTCCACAACCTCCCTGGGCAACCTATGCCAGTGCTTGGTCACCCTCACAGCAAAAAAGTGTTTTCTGATGTTCAGAGGGAACCTCCTGTGTTTCAGTTTGGGCCCATTGCCTCTGGTCCTGTCACTGGACTGTCTCTGAAAAGAGCATGGCTCTGTCCTCTTTGCACCTTCCCTTCAGGTATTTACATACATTGATAAGATCCCCTAAGCTTTTTCTTCTCCAGGCAGAACAGTCCCAGCTCTCTTAGTCTTTCACCATATGAAAGATGTTCCAGTCCCTTCATCATCTTAGAAGCCTTTTGTTTGACTCTCTGTTTAAACCATGGGAAGGACATGTACACAAAGCCTTCCAAAGGAGTGGAAATCTTAGTTTGCCTCTGACTCTCTCAAGAAAGCTGGGTTCTGAAACCCCAGCTTGTACATTATATACAGCTTAAAATTTTCTAGGGCAATTAAAAGTGCTGATAAAGATTTGACTAAATTCAAGGAAGAGTACATATCGTTGTGATTGGTATGTACAAGTGAGGCAGCAGGCTGCAATTTTGCACTGTTTCTAGGCACTTTTAGCTCTGTGTTGGTAATATGTTTTCAATACTTAGATGATAAAAACTGTGTAGGCTATAATTATGCATTCTGTTCACCAGAAAAGCTTCCACAGATGTGCAGTTTTATTTATGAACTTCCAGAGAGCATGAAATCTTACTGAAATTCTCATCAATAAAATGTAAACAAACATGCCCCAAAATACCATTCAGAATTGTTTTATCATACTTTAAAATAATTAAGTCAATATTGCCTTTTTTTGCACATGTACCTTTCTCTCATTGTCTGAGACAGGGATAATGACAAGGATTCAAGACTATGTCTGAATTATAACATTTCATGGAATCAAGAAATAAATGTACCATCAGGCTTACTCTTTAATTGCTTAATCTCTGGTACAGTTTCATCCCAGGTCACCTAGCACTGTCCTAAATTCCAAGACTTGCTTAGGGAACAAAATGGTTGGGAATTCCGAAAATGCATTACAGAAAAGATTGCCTTGATTTGTGTGGGAAGAGTTTAACTTGAGAACAGGCCACAGTACCTCTCAGTTTACTGATACAGGTGTAGACCTTAAAAATGAACATGATCCCACCTTTCCAAAATCTTAATGTATAGAAGATAACAATTTGCCTTTACACTTTCAATTATTTAATCATAAGCTCTAGAAACTATTTTTTTTTTTTAATGAGAAATGGAAGCTGAAGTTTTCCCTTAATGACATTATGCTTAGAATGGAGTCTAACAAATTCACCAACTCTTCTCAGACTGATGAAACTAAGGGAGTTAGAAACAATGAGATATGTTACAGAAGCTCATCTCTAGTAATGTGTACATAAACAAGTAATTTTTTTTACTACCTCAGAAACTTAAGAAATCTACAGTGTAAATATCTACACTAATTTTTTTTCTTCCAGGCTCCCTTTATAATTAAATAAACAAGTAATTCTGAGGAGAAATTAATCTGACCTATTTTAGACTTCTACTTCATAATAAAACGAATCACTATGTAAAGGTGAGAATTTCTCTCCTATGCGTTAAGGAACTCCAGATGCCTAGATGTAGTTGCCCTCTCTTGGCCACAAGTTAACCTTAGCTGGCTAATGGTAATGGAGCAGCCCACAGTTAGCTCCCCCTTGGCACCAGTGATTGCCTCACTGATGAGTCCTTTTCCCTATACAAAAGTGAAGCATGTTCTTATGGAAATATCCTTTTGCTTGACAATAGAATTGTTTACATCTAAGAAAATCCTATAAGAGCTCTAACGACCATAATGCTGGTGAACCTTTCCATGGCTTGCAGCATGACATGCCATAGCTGGAGGTCCATTCAGTGTGGCACAGCTCAGGATTCCCAGCATTTGAAGTCAGGTAAGATTATCTATCCTCTTTTTTTTTATAGTGTTTGCTCCAATAAATAGTATTTAAATGAATATGGAGTACGAATGCCTTTCTTACTGAAGTCATAATGAACACTAACACTGGTACATTATGGTAGTTTTAAGCCTGATGTCTGGATTTGGTCAGCTGAATCCTTGACTGCTCTGCAGCAATATATATATGTCCATCGTAATGTGGTAGTAAGATGTAAGTTTATGGACAAAAGTTAATGCATAAGATACTGTTAGATGGCTCTGCATCAAATATGTCTTTTGGCAGATGTTATAATCTTTTTGTCAATTCTATGTTAAAAGAAAGTACACTTGGCATTAAATTCTTCATATTCTTTAGTCATTGTACTGCAGTTAAATGACTTAATTTCACCAACAAAGCCCACTATATGATGATTATTTATAGATTTGAGTGGCTATTAATAATTCATTTATAAGTTGTGAATAATAACAGCCTTGTGAGAATTAGCCTACAATATTGCTCTATGAATATGTATGCATTATTGTAATGTTCATCCTTCACAAGACCTGAGAGGGAGAATGGTACAAATAAAGCACAGTAAGTGCTACATTCATAAAAGGTTATTTTTGCAATTTCTATGTAAATAGATTGCTCTTTGTGGAGAAAATGTGTGGAATGAGGAAAAAAGAGGGAATGCAAACTATCTGTTCATGACTAGGGCCCTGGGGTCAAAGGCTTTTTAAAGTAATTACCTTCACAGTTTCAGGGCAGCAGCCAGCTCCTCATGATGTTAATAGAAATATTCCCATATGCTGGGAATCTGGGTGCTGGGATCTGCTCAAAATTGAGGTGGATTTTACATTAATAAATATATGTTTCAATAAATTTCACAGATCCAGTGTGGATTTTTATTTCTTGGGGCTTTTTTGAAGAATAAGGTGGATGGTGCATGACCAAGTTAAAATTTATGTATGATTAAGAGGGCCTGAATTTACTTCTGCATGTGTGAATGAGGGGAGTGTAGTTCTACAAGAGAAAAGTTGTCCCTAGAAGGATAGTTAATTCTTTTTGTATTAGGTATCACTAGACGATGTGATAATGAAAAAACTCTTCTCTCAAATACCAAGTATTAAAAGTGGTTAATGTAAAGTATACTGTTGAATTTAGGAACTAAACACTGTTTGTTTTCTTCCCTGTCTGTCATTCAACATTGAAACTTTAAGGATTCTGATAGTAAAATTTATCAGCAATATTATCACTGTCAATTTCTATATGCTGAACTTCGTAGAATTACTGCTTCTCATATTTTGACTCTGACATTGTAGCTTGAATTATTTCTCCTCATTTTCCAAAGTAGAATTGCAGCTCTATCTTATTTGTCTTTAAATAATCCATTGGTAGATCCCCCTCTTTTTTTTTTTAAATGCTCATTGCTCAGTGGAAGTCTCAGTTCTTCCATAGGGCAGACCTATCTAGCACCTGTTTTCACGAACAATTGCTGTTTTACTTAACTTAGAATCATAGAATCATTTAGGTTGAAAAAAGCCTTCAAGATCATCGAGTCCAACCATCATCCATGCCCACTAAACCATGTTCTGGAGTACCTTGTCTACACACTTTTTGGATACCTCCAGGAGTGGTGACTCAACCACTTCCCTGGGCAGCCTATTCCAATGTCTGAAAACCCTCTCAGTAAAGAAATTTTTCCTAATATCTAACCTAAATCTCCCTTGCCACAACTTGAGGCCATTTCCTCTCATCCTATCTCCAGCCACCTGACAGAAGAGATCAGCGCCCACCTCACTACAACCTCCCTTCAGGTAGTTGTAGAGAGCGATAAGGTCTCCCCTCAGCCTCCTCTTTTCTAGCCTAAACAACCCCAGTTCCCTCAGCCGCTCCTCATAAGACTTATGCTCCAGGCCCCTCACCTTCTCTGGACACACTCCAACACGTCAATGTCTTTCCTGTAGTGAGGTGCCCAAAACTGAACACAGTACTCAAGGTGCGGCCTCACCAGTGCCGAGTACAGGGGAACAATCACCTCCCTGCTCCTGCTGGCCACACTATTTCTGATACAGGCTAGGTTGCTGTTGGCCTTCTTGGCCACCTGGGCACACTGCTGGCTCATATTCAGACACTGTCTCTCATGTCATGCTTCTTGAGAAGCTGGCGTCTCATGGCTTGGACAAGTGTACTCTTGGATGGACGAGCCCAGAAGGTTGTGGTGAATGGGGTGAAATCCAGTTGGCGGCGGGTCACAAATGGTGTTCCTCAGGGCTCGGTGTTGGGCCCCATTCTGTTTAGTATCTTTATCAATGATTTGGACGAGGGGATTGGGTGCACCCTCAGCAAATTTGCAGATGACACCAAGGTGGGAGGCAGGGTCGATCTGCTTGAGGGTAGGAAGGCTCTACAAAGAGACCTTGACATGCTGGATCAATGGGCTGAGGCCAATCATATGAACTTCAACAAGGCCAAGTGCCGGGTCCTGCACTTCGGTCACAACAACCCCATGCAGCACTACAGGCTTGGGGAAGAGTGGCTGGAAAGCTGCCTGGCAGAAAAAGACCTGCCGTGTTGTATTTCCAGCAGACGTCTGGGAAGTTGTAGTCTCCCATGAGAACAAGGGCACATGATTCTGAGACTACTGCCAGCCACTTGTAGAATGATTCATCCATCTCTTCAACCTAGTTGGGTGGTCTATAACAGACTCCCAGCAAAATATCTGCCTTTTCGACCTTCCCTCTCATCCTCACCCATAAGCACTCCATCTTGTCATCACAGCCGTGCAGCTTTGTACAGTCAAAACACTCCCTAACATAGAGAGCCACCCCACCACCTCTTCTACCTTGCCTATCCCTTCTGAAGAGCTTATAGCCATCCATTGCAGCACTCCAGTCATGGGAGTCGTCCCACCATGTTTCCGTGATGGTGACTAAGTCATATCTATCCTGCTGCACAATGGCTTCCAGCTCCTCCTGTTTATTGCCCATGCTGTGTGCATCAGCATAGATGCATTTGAGCTGGCCTATCGAATCCACCCCTAACATTGGCATGCTGCCCCCAGGCTCATCTGTGGTGTACCTAGTTTTATCCCTTACCCACTTTGAACCTGGTTTAAAGCCCTCTCTATGAGCCCTGCCATCTCATAAGTGAGGATTCTTTTACCCCTTTGAGATAGCTGGACACCATCTGTCGCTAGTAAGCCCGGTGCCGTGTAAACCTCCCCATGATCAAAAAAAAACAAATTCCACCAGTGGCACCAGCCTCTGAGCCCCGTATTAACCGGGTGTGTTTTCCCGTTCCTTTCAGTATATTTCCCGGCCACTGAAAGGATTGAGGAAAACACTACCTGTGCTCCCGATCCTTCCACTAATCCTCCCAGTGCCCTGAAGTCCCTTTTGATTGGATTTCTCCCTGCAATCTCATCACTGCCAACCTGCACAACCAGCAATGGGTAATAATCAGAGGTCCGAACCAGACCAGGGATTTTCCTGGTAATGTCTTTTACCCGGGCCCCAGGGAGGCAGCAGGCTTCCCTGTGGGATGGGTCAGGTCTGCATATTGGGCCCTCTGTCCCCCTCAGAAGGGAGTCACGTATGACAATTACCCCTCTTTTTCTTTTTTCAGAGGATGTGAGAACGTGTGGGGCTGCCTGACTGAGCCTTGGCACCTCCGTAGATAGGGCTTCATCTACACCCTGATCTTCATTGACCTGGTCCTCAATTTCCAGAGCCCCATACCCGTTGTGCAGGGGCAACTGGGAAGGTGAGGGAGACCAGGAGGAGATTCGCCTGCCTCCCCGAGCAGGGACCTGTATCCATTCCCCTCCATCTCTTAGGTCCCCTCCTGCCTTGTGGCAAGAGGGCAGGGGAACCTCTGCTTCTTGCAGAGCCTCTGCCTCAGGGATGGTAGGGTGTGGGCCCACCAATCTATCTCCCTCTCACACTCCCTGATACTCCTCAACCTTTCCACTTCCTCCTTCAGCTCTGCCACCAGGCTGAGCAGATCATCCACCTGGTCACACCTCACACAAGAGGTGTCCTCACTGCCTTCCATCATTACTGATGGACTCAGGCACTCCCTGAAGCCAGAGACCTGGACAGCTGCACGTTTACATGGGACCTCTGTCTGCGTCGCCACATTTCTCCTAGCAATGGCTTTCACCCGAGTGGCAACCCTACCTGGGTCTCCCTCTGGGCTGATGCCCTCCACTTGAGTAGCCTTCTTGAGATGGGAGGAGGGTGGACTGCGCCCTACCCACACTCCCTGCCTGTGCGAACTGCCGCGCAAACTGCCGCACCACGCCCTTTCTGACGCGTCACACCCTTTCTCATGCACCACGCCCTTTCTGACACACCCGCCCTGTTTGCCCACCCTGTTTGCCAGGCTTCTGGTCGCTGGCGCTCCTCAGGGCCGTTCAAATCTCCTGCGGTTGCCCCTGGCAACGCCCACACCGCGTCAGCCTCTCTCACGAGAGCTGCTGGCTCTGGCCAGGTCCCTTCACTCTTCCCCAGCACTCCTGAGCCTCGGGAACCTCCCAGTGCGCCTCAGTCTAGCGCTTAGCCGCAGACTTACCCTTGCCTCTGCTGGCCTTGCCACTGACTGAAGTCAGTCCTTCCTGGGCTTCCTCCATGTAGCTGTCATTTGAAAATATCTGTCTTTAAAGTGATGCACTAAGCTGTATCAGTGCTGAGGGATAATTTATTTAAGAATAATTTATAATTGTGGCCATCACACAGTACTGTGTAAGACTATTATGATGGATAAAGATGAGGTTATGAATAAGCTACCAAATTCCAGTATATCTGATTCTAGTCAAGTGTGATAAGGTTGCTTAGATGTATTGCTGAAAGACAGAAATATTCATTAACTATTTCTGTTCTATATTCAGAGAGAAGCAGGATAATGGTTGCGTGGCTTGGAAAGACTTTTCTAGTTTCAGCGAGTAAAGAGTATGTTTCATGAATACAAAAGAAACATTTAAAATCTGAAGAGTTGGAAAAGCTGTAAGCAGGATTTTAAGAAATTTCTGGCAATATTTTTTAATCATTGGAAATGATTTTTAAGGAAGTATGGAATTCTAAGAAAGTACTAGAAGACTGAAAAATGAAAGAGATGATATTCAAAAGGAGTTGAGGGAATGGACTTGGTAACTGTGGTGAGTAGGTCATCACTGATCATAGGTTAACAAATGAGAGAGCTATTTAATAATAATAATAATAATAATAATAAAAAATAATACTAATGTAGAAATTACCAAAAAACCTTTGTCTTCTGAGTAGATTTTGAAATTGTGTTTGATGAAACCTTGGTGAAAGTAACTAATCTGACATACATAAGCTATACAATGTTTAAATGGCAGTCTGGTTAGAAAAACAGCTATGACACAGAATCAGTATGATGATTGCCAGATGGATTAAAAATGTTTAATTCATACCTTCACATCTACACTTATGCTATGAGGCTTATCAGACACTAAAAGCAATTTTTAAAGTGGTCCAGCAGCAATCTGTTGTCAGCTAATGGTGTTCAGGAAATCTCATCAGTTTTCCAGACAAAAATGTAGAATCAGTGCTAGTATAATCTTATCAATGCACATACATTAGAGAAATGGCAAATACGTTGGAAAACATTGATAATAACTTGGAATCATGTCTATTACATTAATTTTTATAGTGCCACGTATAATATCTGCTGTAGAGTAAATATTCTACAGTGATGGGAAGCTACATCTTCTGATTCTGAAAATAACTTCGGGTCTTGCTATATAAAACCATATGACCATGAGTTCCGTTCTATTGTAGTGATGTGGCTCTATGAATTAGCATAATGTGTAGATTTTTAGTAGATGACTATAAAGCAGAAAGAAACAATTACTTTGATTGCTAGAATAGTGCACCCAGTTCTGATGCTTGGATCTTCAACAAAGATTTGAAATCTGTAAAAGAGAACAGAAAAACCTTTAAGGCTGATGCTATGATTTAGGAAAAAAATAAATTTATTGTAAGAGTAACACAATTCAGTAAGTTTAGTTCTTTAAGAAGTAAGGATTATGATTTACAAGAGTCTTCAGAAGAATCTTTCTATAGGATAAACATTTCTTAAGTCATTCTAAAAAGGACATAATAAACTCAGCAGTAAAACACTGAAATAGAGGTTGTTCAGACTAGAAGATTCAAGTTTTTGAGTGATAGTATTAACAGTGAACTAAATTATTTAGGTTACTTTTATATTCTCCTTCCTTTTTATTGTGTAACTCAACTCAGGATATCTCTTAAAATATATATGGATCATACTGATGTAGAAATTGCTCAATATTTTTCTTCTGTGTTATCTCTTAAAATAATTATCTGATAAAATGATTGTAATTGTTCTGCATAGATTGCAATCTGTTAAAATCAGTATTTACTACTTTTTATTTATCTCAGAAACACCAAACTTTAAAGGAAATTGTAAAAATCAGTTACACACACACACAAAAAAGTTAGACACATCTGAGAATCTATGCTTTTATTGCATTTCTTCATGAGTCTCCTCATATATATAGTTTCTGATTTAAAATCTTTTGAGATAAATAGTGAGACTCTCACTTATTTCAAAAAGTATTTGTCCTGGTTTCAGCTGGGATGTAGTTAACTGTCTTCCTAGTAGCTGGTACAGTGCTATGTTTTGAGTTCAGTATGTGAAGAATGTTGATAACACTGATGTTTTCAGTTGTTGCTCAGTAGTGTTTAGACTAGAGTCAAGGATTTTTCAGCTTCTCATGCCCAGCCAGGGCACCTGACCCAAACTGGCCAACAGTGTATTCCATACCATGTGACGTCCCATCTAGTTTAGGAACTGGGAAGGGGGGGGCAGGGTTTTTTTTCGCCGCTCGGGGACTGGCTGGGTGTCGGTCGGCGGGTGGTGAGCAATTGCCCTGCGCATCATTTGTACATTTCAATCCTTTTATTACTACTGTTGTCATTTTATTAGTGTTATCATTATCATTATTAGTCTCTTCTTTTCTGTTCTATTAAACTGTTCTTATCTCAGCCCACGAGTTTTACTTCTTTTCCCGATTTTCTCCCCCATCCCACTGGATGGGGGGGAGTGAGTGAGCGGCTGCGTGGTGCTTAGTTGCTGGCTGGGGTTAAACCACGACAGTATTGAATTATCCTTGTTACAGCATAGTTCCTCTGAAGCAATCTGGTGTGCAGTAGGTGGATTGGATACTTAAATCCTGTATGGATATTCTGTATCACACCATAGATCATATTTATACAGTTATATGCCAAATGTTTTTTTGTTGAAGGGAAGGATGAAAATCTTTAGGAAAGGAAAAATATACCTTTCAGTGAAACCAAACCTCTATGCACACTTTAGTGGTGGCTGTGAGGCTGCAGTTCTTTTCACACTGTAACCTCAAAATACCACACACTCTGGCTCTCTTCCCATGGTGTCTTAGTCCTAGTTACACGATCTAACTACATCTAGACTGGACTACCTAAATGCTGTTACCTTCTCGTACTAAGTGCCTTAGCTTCTCTTGCTGAGTTTTCTTCCATTGCAGGGCATTTAGTATGGGTCACTGTGGGGTTAGAGTGTAATAGCAAAGAGGCAGTATACTTGCTAAGTTTGATCAGCAGAATGATTTTCAAGCTGGAGAAAATAAAATGAAGAACATTCAATATCTAAGGAGATTATGGCATGATAAAGCCAAGACAGTGAAGAAAACATAATGGAAGTGTTTCTCTTAAGTCACTGAAGTGAAAATTAGTTTCTTTCTGTTTTCAGTACTGTAATAGTTTGGTACTAATTTTTTTCTGTAAATTTTGAAGAGTTTATTGATTTTTGTAATGAAATTGAGAGCAACAAAATGTTACCACTTTGAGTATATTACCTTGTCTTACAAAATGTTGCTCTTCTATGTATATGACTGAATGTGCAATCATAAAAAAGAAGAGCCAGGGGCAAGGAAAGGTGAGCTGACCTGTCACTGTATATATTTGCGTTTGATATCCACACCAAGGGGGGATTATATGCTAGCAGTTAGCAGCCATTTCAAATATATAGTTCTGTCAGAACATCTGCTGGGATAAAACAATAATGGTTTTAACTTTCCTATTGGAAATCATTCTGTATCCTTTTACATTTTTCTAGGTGGTATTTCATGGTGTGTCAAATCACAATATAATTACATATTTCAGAAAAATTAAGTACTAACTTCCTATTGGAAATTTAAAAGATGCACATCTGTTTCCCAGTGGAAAAAAAGCACTTATTTCACTAAGTAACTTTTCAAATAGCCCTTGAAAAAGAATTGTTTGGACAAAATGTTGAAGCTATTTCATTAAAATTCAGGTTAAAATAATGTCAATTACTTTCCAAACTGCAGTCTGGAAGGTTTACTTTCAAAGAAAGTAGCATCCTCATTTGGCCAAATTCTGTAGAGTTTGCATGCAACTTTCAAACTCTAACATCAAAGGTTCTGGTATAATTATAAGATCAAGTATTTTATTTTACTCTCTGTTTTTTTTTATTTTAAAAGATGATACAATGTTATTTAAAGTTATAGCAAGAATTTCTTCTAAGAAATACACATTTAAAGATATATCATAAAGGTATATGTTGGTGATCTTTTGGAATTTCCCATGTGCTTGAGTAAGCACTTCTTAATTTTATCAGTCAATGTCTTCTTAACTAAATATTCCTGAATAGCATATTTTATAAATACTATCTCTGTTATCTCACTGATATGCATAGGAAACCAATCAAATGCTCACCCAAGTAACCTCATTTAATAAAGGAAAACAAGATAAAACCAAAACTATGCATATTTTTCTGAGGAAAATCTCTCTACCTTGATGTTACTGTCAAACTAAAAACTGTAGTCTTTGATCCCTTTGTTCATAATATCTTCTGTACCTCTGTTAATTTTAATTATGTTCTCCAGCAGACTCTTAAAGGACATGGGGAAAAAGTCCTCCTAACCATCTTTTAAAGCAATGGGGTCTAGAGAGCGAGGTTATTATATGTTCTGTAACATCAGGCATGTATTTTCATAAAATAATTAAAAAATAACAGCCTCAAAAAGTACAGCCTTGTTTTATTTCAAGTTTAGTATTTTCAAACCTTCCAGAAAACTTTATTGGTAAATGTTCTTAGTGATCAGAAAACTGTCTAGTAATACGAGTTGATGTGGCTGTATATATTGCAGATTGTTAATAACACATCATTGGAAAAAATAGCTATATAGATAAACTCTCCTTCTAGTACTAGTCAATGTACATTTTTTTTTTTTTTCTACTTAGAGAGATGTGACAGACTGCATGGAATTTTTTTGCTTAAGTGGACTTCAAGACTTTCTGCTCCAAGAATACAAACTAGAGTGAAGTCTGGTTCTCAGCGGAATTGATGGGCCATATTCACAGTGATGTGAGTTTGACATTTAGGGAATAGATCCAGGTTTAGATCTATTCAGTTTGGCAAATAAATTAAGCTTAATTGACAGAAATTTCAATTGCAATGTCATAATTGCTGTATAGCTTTTTATTTTGTCAAGGAGGCAAACCTAGTCACGATAATAAAAATGTATCAAGAATGTTCATTGCAAAATAGAGACACCATTTGAACAATGGAAACACAATAAAGTCTTAATTTTTGTTGTTAGAAGTTAATCACCCTGCAAATATGACTGAAAAGTTATGCAGTAGAAGTATACCTGTTGTGTTGTTATGTTATTATGTTGAATCTAATAGTAGCCAAATGTAATGTAATTGAACTGAAAGTGTCAAAATGGGATAGATTGGGGATGGGGAGCATAAGAAATATTTCTCAGATGGTCTCATTCTTCTCTGATATGTGGATGCAGAAGAAAAGAACTTTATTACAAGCTAGTAATAACGCCTCATACAAACTATTTCAAATATCATTTCCTCTACATAATTCTGTTCAACATTAGGTGACACTGATTCTGTCTTCAGTATAATTTAGATTCAGTATAGCTGTTTAGCAGGGGGATACTACGTGCTCAGTTTTCTATGAAAAATAACATTAAAAGATTTGAGCATAACATTAACAAGAAAAATCTTCAGGAACTTTTGCAATGATGCTTTGACAGCATGCTTTTAATGTGTGAAAGAAGGTGGAAGGCAGCTGTGATGAACGTAAAACATTGTAGCATATTCAAGAATAAATTATATAGCCATCCAGTGCCTCTGTGAGGTGAACAGTCTTTACATCACACTTTGCTCCTACCATAGGAAAATGTAACACAGTGTCTTTCAAATTACTCATTTCTAGGCAGTATAAATATTTAGCTCTTACAGAAGAATAGAATAGAATAGAATAGAATAGAATAGAATAGAATAGAATAGTTCAGTAGGAAGGGACCTATAATGACCATGTAGTCCCACTGCAATATTTTAAATATTTTAAACTAATATTTAGTACATTCCATCTTTAGGCCTGTATGCACAATATGGCTACATCGTTCCTCATTTCTCACATGAAAGCTACACCTGCACTTGGAAGACTGAGAGAAGGTGCAGAATTTTCACAAGTATAAACTGCATATGGCATAAAAGATCCTGTTTCTCTTCTTCATCTTTCACAGCCCTGTAGTCCACATACCATCAAGTTTTCAACTGGAAACAAGTTGAAAAACACTACTGCAACAAAGAGATTATTAGGAGCCATTAGCCTTTCAATGTGTGATGGTTTCCACCCTCTCTCTTTAATTTTCATAAGCAAACCCCCTGGGGAGCCGAACTGTGCACATTTATCTGTGTCTTATGTACAGAGGAAGTGTATTTGTGCAATCCCATTTCTAGGAAAGCGCAGAGGAGCAGAATGCCTTTTGAAATGGAAAACCTTGAAAAGAGGAAGGGGCTTGCTATTTTGCTCTTTATTAGGCAGAGAACAGCTACAAACCATTCTATGCAAAGAGAGGAAAAAAGTGGTTCTTTTTCCAAATATACCTGACTAAAAACTTTCTTGTAAGAAAATATGAGTAAAGATTTCTGATGCAGAGAAGGATAAATCAGGGCTTTATACTTATCTGTTTTAATTAGAGACAAATATTAGACCTCTAATGTTATTTTTATAATGTATATCTGTGTCAATGGAGTGTTATTAACAAGCTAATAACTGTTGTATCTGAAGAACACGCAGTTCTGTTGCAGATGAGTGATGCACTTATAAGAGAGAATAGCAATATGTTTGTTGATATAAAACAGTGATTTAACAAAGTTTGATAATAAATGCAACAGTGGTTTAACAACATTCGATGGCAAAGCATAGAGGACAGGGTCAGACAAAAATGTCAGGGACACCCTCCCATTGAATCATGAGGTTCAGAAACCACACCCTTGCCTCCTAAACTCCTTCTCAGAGGGGATTTTTGTGTGGCTGGATCCAGACTTAGTCCCAGACTTAGTCAATGGGTTATGTCTAAAGGATTATATATGTGCAATCATCACTTAGCTAAGATTTCAAGGTTCCAGTGCTCTTATTCCCGATTCACTTACCAAGTATCTGATGCGATAAGGATTCTCTCAACCTTGAGGAGTAACCTTGAGAGGCGTCCCTACTCAAGGGGCGATCCTGGAGTGCAGCCTGCTGCTGTGCAGGAGAGCTCAACGGGCCCTGGGTTGTCCACAATTTATGGAGTAAGATGATTGACTTATAGTCATATTTGCATACCAACCATATTTAGCTTGGCACATGCTCAACTAGTCCTTGGCTATTGTGTTGTTATCTGTCTCCCCCAAATCCACTTTGAGCCAGATGCAGCCATAATGACCAGACCCATCCATTATGACTGCCACTGGTGGTTATCACTTGAGCAGGTTTAAAGGAAATAAAGGTCAGGTTGGGGGGGTGGGGGAAGCACACCGTCACAAGTTCTGAGGTTGACAAAATACTGGTCCTGGTTATTTTTAAAATTCTGCAGAGACAAACTTTGAAAAGCCACAGACATGCAGTATCCTATGTTTACACTCTACTGTACATCTACTGTCTATTTGTAACAAGTTATAAGTGAAAATGGTATAGATAAACACAGATATACACCATTTTTAATGCACTGTGTCTAATTGTAGTATTCGTTAGGATATATGTTAAAGGCTTATCCATACACACACAGAAGAGCGCAGAGGCAGAGAGCAGCAGGGGAGCCCCAGTGCCCCAGTCAGAGACAAGAGCCCCTACCCTGGCCCTCCAGGGCTGTCCCAGGAGAGCATCAGCCCCATGGACTGGATGAGACCCAGCACCATGAGTCCCTGGGGAGTGGCTCTGTGGGATACCACATAGACTGGGGTGGGGTGGGGGCGGGGTTCTTGCCCTGTGGGATGGAACTCTTTACATGATGTGGGGGAAGAGGGTGCTGGGATTGTGCAAGACTTTTATGGGATGCTTAAGGAAGGAAGAAAAGGCAAGGAAAGGGAGAGACCCAGGTGGTTTGGGGAGGAATAACGTGGCAAAATGTCGGAAGCAAGGTATAAAAGGGGACCAGTCCCCTGTAAACAGTTTGCTGGTCAGCATGAATGTCTGTCTGACCATGCTTTGTGCCGGGTCAGTGCAGTCTGTCCTGTCTTCTCATTAAACTCCATTTCTAACTCTTTTACTGGATGAGGGACTCTATTCTGTGTGCATGTGTGTGTTTGGGGTCTGAGTGCCAAAACTACAGTCAGATCACAGCCCATATGCCCATGGTGCAGCAACTGGGGAGACCAGAGTATGTGCATAGTGTGTGGGTAAGTATGCCATTATGTGATCCCTGGCTCATATCAAGCCAGACTAGCCCACAAGAACAATATGAGAGTTGGGAGCCAGGTACCGAAGCAGCAAGAAGTCGGGATGGACACAGGTGTGCCTCTGTGAGCTGGCTGTCACAGGTCTGCCTGGGGACACCACAGGGTCTGGGCATCAACTAAAAGACCCTTTTGTATGTGTGTTTCTGTGCATGAGGCAACCAGAGATGAAATGTTCTTGGCGCCTGCTACTGGACTGACTGTCTAAGGCCAGCTACTGGAGGGATCTGTATTGCAGATATGTATGTATATATGTATATATATTTCCCACTAACAGATTTTCATCTGGGAAGAGAAACAGGATGAGGCTATTGATGCTGTTTGTGCTTGCATGGCTGATAGTGGGTTTTTTTATGTTGATCTGTGTGGACAGCCATGTGTATACAACATATGTGTATTGTATGCGTGTGTGTATGTGTGGTTGTGTATGCACAAACAAAAGACTTTTTTCTGCTTTCCCACATAAGCATCTTTTCAAAATTCCTGACATTAAATATATCTCATTGTTCCTAACTTAGCCAATTTCATTGCCCTATACAGCTTAGTTTTATTGTCTGTTATTAATAGCAAATCTTTTTTTTTTTTTTGTACCTAGAGTTGATTTCTAGTTGCCAGTACCATTTACTGGCAATAAATCTTTGTGACAATAATATTCTTGTTCTGGGAATTCAGATCAATGTTCTTTGTTAAGGCATTTACTAAGGTCTTATCCACCTTGGAAAATAGCTGTGCAGTTAAAATGTTATATAGCATCTCTACCTCATGCTAACAGCAATTTATTTCCTATGTAACTTACTTTAGGCTTTGGCTCTTATGGTTCCAGTTGGAGTGATCAAAGACAAGACTTAGCTTTAGCTGCCTGGCTACTGCTGTATACTGGAAGCTTCCCAATTTTTGGTTCTGCCAGAAGAAAAGAACATACAAGACCTTAATCTACTTCAAGCAAAATAGCCAGTTTGGCTTAAAATACCCTTTTAACCTTCCCTACTTTGAAGGAGTAGGAGGCTATCATTGCAACACCTGTTAAACAAGTATGTGTCTTATTTTTCTGCTGTGTAGTTTATTCTCAAGCCTTGCCTAATTAGTCACATAGGGTAAGGTACAGGAAGTAGGAGGGTTTTGGAAATTTAAACACAGTAAACCATAATAATGAAAACAGATAACAAGAACATTATTTTTTTCTTTCCAACATCTTTAAAACTTTATTTTCTTGAGACAAAAATATAAGCAGCCAAAAAAATCAGTAAAAGTGTACTTCAGGGTCAGGACCAGCCCTTCTTCTTTAAGGTATTATGTGTCTTGTATGTAAAGAAGACTTGTATGCAAAGTAGAAAAACAAAAGGGGAAAAAAATGTTTTCTTGAGCTGTAGCTGTTGGGAAAACTAATCACTGATTTTAAAAGAAAGCATCTGTGGTGCTAACTTGGAAACGGGTACAATACGAATCAGGTGATTATAATGTCGCATGTTGACCAGGCTGAAATAATCCCTGTACTTGTTGTCAAGGAATGAATAGGCTGCCCATCCTTGAATTAGATGCCAATCCTCCCAGGCAGAAACAGTACAAAGCCAGCTAAAAGAGAGTGCATTTCTGGCTTTAAGCACAGTAGGAAATTTACTTAGCTTTTGTCAGCTAGAAGTCACTGTTCTGTACATCACATACATTACGTTTGGCAGCCTTTATTCTCGAATAAGAACTACAATACCAATAATTTTAAATTGTTATTTTTAAATGCACATAATACAATTGTGAAATATGTTCTATATAGCTTTTTAACTTCCTCCTACCAACTGATGTGTCATTAACAGAGAATAGCAATTTATTTTTTTCAGGCTCATCCAACAGGCATACTCCTAATAGAAGTACCAAAGGAGAGTCCAGAGTGACTTTACATGAATTTTCAGAAAACTGCCTTTCTCTAGTCAGAGTCCTCTCTACTCTGCTTCCAAAAGGGTCCACAACCTATCCCCACCTCTTTACTGACACTTTGAGCATGTTCTTATTTGAGACCTTTCTGTGTAGTAACATCACTGGTTAAGAGAATGAAACATTTCACCACAGCTCTGAAACTTAATTTCATTGATGCTTTTTCTTTTCATTGTGCACAAGGACAATCTCTGGACTGGCGTAAGAGTGAGGACATTGTTACTCAGGTTTAAAAGGATTTCAAATTATTTAACATTATAGATGTTGGGAAAAAAAAAATCATAAAAATTACTGGTTTTTAATTCTCCTTCACTTTTGTCATTCTTTTGTTGAACAGAACAAAGTGACAGTTAAGATAGATTAAGCTAATAAACACAAATGTTATCCCTTGTTCCTCTTCACATATATTCCAGGCTGATTACCAGAGAGCTCAGTGATTCCTTTCTTACACTAGTAAATGAAAGACCCATTTTCCTGAAAATGTGTGGTACTCATCAGTTCCATTACAAACCTCATGAACAGCTAAACAGCAAAACTTGAGTGTTTTAAAAAATCTATGTAAATGGGTGAATCAATTCTAAATTTATTATCCTCACCTACACTGTTGGACTCTAAGTAGAATCTTCACATGAATTCTCATTGAAAGTTTAATTTTTTGAAGACAGTGTACTCAAAGCCATTCTCAAATTACTATCTTTGACACATCCAGGTGTGGCAGATGTAGAGCAGAACCATACTGTCACAGGCAAAGTACAAACAAGCCTATTCAGAGCCTTATACTGTGTTTTTTTTCTCACATTTTACTCACTGTTTGGAGGCCCACAAGTACTGTATAGTGGCTTCTTTACTGCCAAAGAATTTGGAGTTATTTGTATCAGTTATTGTCCTTTGGTTGTCTTCTAACTGAAATATAAGCAGTTCTATAATCAGAGTATAATATGCTTCGATTTCATTGAGCATCTTTCTATCAAAGTGTTAGCGGTTGAGTATAATAAATCAAGAAAGAGTACAGTTTAAACACTGAATTTTTATTAGGTCATTAGACAAGTGTAATGCACATGTGACAGATGATTTTTTTAATATGCAGAAGAGTGATCTCATTAATTCTGCCATTTTCTTTGTAAATGTGATTGCCACTGTAATGCAGGTAATTATGAGAAGAAAAGTGAAGGTACCTATCCATACAATACGTAAGCTATTTGAATTAAGTTAAACCTTATCTCTGTTCTGCACTACTTGTGAAGCTACTCTAAATTTGAAGTGAGAGATCTTCATATCCACTGAAGAAGGTAGCAATCACTGTGGACAATTTGAAATTATATTTGGCTACTGCTGTTCCATAGCCCATGGAATTAATGTTAAAAGGCAATATATACGGAATTTGTACATTTCACCTACAAAATAACTCAGGCTGGGACTGAAGACCACGTCTGTGCTTACTATCGCTGGATTATTGATTTCTTTCTGTTTGGGACCAAAAATTAGACACAGCATTCTAGGTGCAGTCTAATAAGAGCTGACTAAAGAAAAAGAAAATTTCCCTTGATGTACTGGCTGGAGTGCAGCCTTCCCTTGATGTGCAGTGCAGGAGGCTCTTGGCTTTCCTTGTTGCCAGGGCACGCTGCTGGGTCATGATCAGCTTGCTGTCAGGCAAGACCCCCAGGGCCTTTTGAGCAGAGCTGCTTTCCAGGCCATCAGATCCCACCCTGTATTGCTGCCAGGGATTGTTTCTTGCTAGGTACAGGACCTCCCATTGAGGACCTTCCATGGCTCCTGTTGATCCATTTGTCCAGCCTGTCTAGATCCTCCTTGATGGCAGCCCTGTTGTCGGGCATAGTGACTGGCCATCTACCAGCTTGGTGTCATCTGCAAACTAGATCACATTGGCTCTCCTCCCAGTCTTTTGTAAAGATGTTAAATAGGATTGGTCCCAGGACAGACCTCTGCGGCACTCTACTTGTTACCAGCATCTAGGTAGAGTATGACCCATTAACCATTGCCCCCTGAGTCTAATAGTCAAACTATTTTTTTTTTTTTTTTTCTTTTTTCCTGTCTGGTTGCCTATGCATCCAAACAACAACATCCCAACCTGGATACAAGAATCCTGTTGGGACAGAGTATCTATAACCTTCCTAAAGCCTAAGAAAATGGCATCCAGTGCTCTCCTCTTATCTAGAAATCCAGGCATGCCATAGGAAGCAACCAAGTTTGTCAGGAATGATTTGTTCATGCTGGCTATTCCCAATTAGCTTTTTCTCTCCAAGTGCCCAGAAATTACTTCCAAAAGGACTCATTTCATGATTTTCCCAGGGACTGACGTGAGGCTGACCAGCTTGTAGTTCTCTAGATTGTCTTTTCAAGCTTTTTAGAAGATGGGTGCAACATTTGCATTCCTCCATTAATTGGAGATTTCCCCTGATGGACATAACTTTTCAAAATGATAGAGTTGCCTTACAGGGACACTGGTCAGCTCTCAGCACCCTTGCATATAAGCTGTCCATCCCAGGGACTTACATGGCTCAAGTTCTCTGAAGTGATCCTTGACTCACACCTCATCCACTGCTGGTAGGGCTCTTCCTTGAACCCTGCCTTTTATCACAGGGGCCGGGGGACCTTGTAAGTGGAAGGTCTTCCTTTGCCTACCTTCGCTGAGGCAAAGAACACATTCAGCACCTCAGCTTTATCTGTCTCCAGTTTTAGTCTATTATTCCAATACCGTCCAGAAAATGCAATATAAATATTAAACTTTAGCAAATTTTAAACAATCTATGTAAACTAATTTTTTTTTTTATAATTTTAAAGTGAAAGCATTTTACTCAAAGTTTTCTGTATTAGCCTACTGCAATACTAATTTTAAAAAGTGGGGGCATTATGCAGGTGCTATTAAAATATATAAACTATGGAACTCAGGAAGCTTTCCAAAAAGTGTTGGTGTTCATAAATTATACTTGAAGTAAAATGTCATTGTGTATTTGGAAAGCCTACACTTAATAAATCATTGCTCAGCAGAAAAATTTTCTTTCTGTGTGAAATGAGAGGATAACAGGTACACATTATACAATTGTCATTTTTCCTTTGGAGGGGAGAGGAAAACAGATGGGTTGGAAACCATACCCCTTTTTAAAGGAAATGCCACTTAAAGAATACAGAAAGTAATGGACCTGTTTCATGATGATTAGACCAAGTTACTCCACTGTAGAAATTTGTCAATTATTATTGCTGTTGGTAGAAAAAATATAATTCATATGTTGATTTAATAAGGCCATCTCTACACTGATCACTTTGCACTTTTTCAATTCTGGTAAATTTAAAAGCTTGTTTACTTTCACAGAAAGTATATGAGTAGGTGTGTGCAAAAATTTTCTCTCAACAAATTTCTGTCCTGCTATTTTTTAAATATTATCAACTACAAATCTTTGACTATAGATTTACTAAATGGGTGGGAGCATAGAATTTCTCACATCTGTCTTACGGAAATTAAGACTAGAGAATGATTTCTTGTGCCAGTTGCAGTTTATCAACTATTTGGTCATATGACAAAAGGTGATTTCTTTAACACATCCTAGTGAACTATTGCTTACTGATTCAACATAATGGTGCTTTAAGATAAAGAAAATTACTTCAGAATTGAAGTGGTGTAATTGAGGCAGGCAGCTATTAGGGCTCAGCTGATGCGTGATAACTCATTAAGCCATAGTAACTCAATAGCTTTGGCTCATTTGATAATAAAGTGTATGTAACCCTTTATTGTGTTTATGTAAATTACAAATCAGTGGGTAGTTCTTTTTGCTTCTACCAAAATATTCTTCAGTATAGTTTTTATGATAGTAGGAAGCAAAGTTGTTTTATTTTTTTCTTTAATATAGTACCAATCTAAATCTTAGTATTAGGAATGCATTAGTAGGAATCGATACAAATCAGACAAAACTTACTTCATTTTGGGGAAAACCACCCACATTCATAGCTCTGTAATAATTCTGTGGATGTCAGTGGAAATTTTGCCATTAACTGCTGTAGGTTAATTCTTCTCTTAGGATTATGGTGCCATACACCTTAGGATAGCTATGTTCCACCACAACTTTTTTCACTAGTAATAAAGTGAAATTAATACATTTGCAATAATGTCTCTCTCCATTATTTCTTTCCTTAGAAAAATGGTAATTGATCTAGTTAATGAAATGTCAGTATATATCCATAGCTAGCAGTAGTAAACTGAATTCAGTGCTACTTAATGTATAACTGATGATCTGTTAACATGAAGACTCAGGAGGAAAGAAATCAGGATCAAATATTATGTTTTCTAACACTTGCTTCAAAAATTCCTTTTAAGAAAACCTTATGATTTCAATGTGCTGTCAAAGCTGGAAAAATGTGCAATTTAATATAAATTCTTGAATAAAAGGTCATAGAAGGGTAGAACATTTTTTTGTGTTAGTTTCATGCAACTTCAAGAACAATGCATCAAAGTTATAAACATAGTCACTTCATGCCCTTAATTCCTTTTCCCACTGTATAATCATTCTACAAGGGCAAAGACAGCCTACTTTATTAAATTGTTTATTTACTACGTTATCAACACCTTCCCACCCAGTTATAGTAAAAGTGTAGCTTGCTGCTGCAGAGTATACTTAAAACACTTCTGTAAAAAAAACCCGTGCTGATAATTTTATCTCATCTTTTCAATATCCTTCCCCTTTGTGTATTTGCTTAATCCACCTGTTGTGTCATTTCTTAATTAAGAAGCCCCTCCTGCAATTGCTAGTGAGGACAGTTTAAATTCCGTTGTCCTTCTATAACATAAGCACAAACAAATGACAGGGTATCACTTTGTAAGACACGGTCCACAGTAGGTAGATCATGAAAGGTCTGCATCTTCCCTAGTTATCTGAAAAAACACTAGACTTAAGAGTGTGCCTAACCTTCACAGTTAATTTGATTCCAGATGTTGTTGAGTTAGAACATCTTTGAACAACTGTTTGGAAAAGACACTTCGAAAAGAGAGATATAAGCAGCTAATAAGAAGTTACCATCAGTTTAAAGAACTCATTGGGAAAAATATTAGCTGATATATACTCAGGCAAAGGGATAAGAACAGATAGTAGTAACAGGAGTAGGTGGAATAAAGAATGCAGCATATAGATAAAGTTCAAACAAGTGGAGAATTTTGCATTTGACTCTTTGCAACTCGTATAAAGTACTTCAGAAGAAATCAACACAAACAAGTAAAGCGAGGATAGGACAAGTTCTAAAAAAATGACCTATAAAAGGTTACCTTTAAATAGAAATCTTCTAATTTGATCTCTTTTAACATCAGGTAATATTAGTCTCATTTTATAAAATCGCAAATAGTATTCTTCCTAAAATTCAGCCGCAGATTATTTGTGTGTCTACTGTACCATTTTCTGAAAAAGCAACCATTGCTAACACTCCTGTAATTGCCTCTAAAACATACCAATTCAGTAGTACAATGCTACTGCTAGAATCCAAATATCACCCTATGTGTGATGTTGCCCATATTAGCCACAGGGCATTGAACAGAGAGCAAATAAAGCAAGAGTTTGGTATATTATCTATAATAGGGAATCAATGCCAGATGTTGTGTGAAAATAATGAGGAAAAGTGGTAGTATATTACACTGAATGGAGCTTATATACACATTGTGGGCCCGATATTGAAAATTTTAGTTGTTCATACAAGCTATTATAATTTTACTCAACTTGGACTTTTTGTTATTTAGATAGGAATAAAATACAAGTATTAAAATAAGTGTAGTGATGGTGCTTTTTGTACTTAAATGACGATGATCTTTGTATTGTATTATTGTATCAATGGATTGCTACAGTTAGACTGCAAGTTATTTTCATTGCATGTCTAACTTCACAAATGCCCACACATTTGAGAAGCTATTGTTTTATCACTTTTTTTTCTACTTTGTGTACTTTAATAAAAATAGTTATGAAGGGTGAATATTTTCCATCCAGCTGAGATTCAAGCATATTCCAGGTTACTCCAGTGAACATCCAAGAGTTTTAATAATTAACGCTGGCAATCAGAAAATACTGATATAACTTTCCTCTAGAGAACAGGTCTCAGACTTGCTTGTGAAGATATGGCAACACTCTTTGTTATCTGTTGGACATACTGGGCAAAATGTGTTGTTGTAGCAGTTACTGAAACGGTAGTCTGGTATTCTACTTTTAACCATATACACTCCTTATTGTCAGTCCACAACACCCTTTTCATTTACACTAAAACACCCATTATTAAAGTTACTACTTGACAGGCCATGCTAAGGTAAACAACATAAAAATACCAGCTGACAACATTAAAAACCAGAAAATTTGTTTTCAAGTTTTACTAATTAAAAGGTAACAGACTAGACAGAAAATTATGTTTAATCTACTTACAATACCTTCACACTTTCCTCTCCACAACCTGCTTTGAACTCTACCTGCTTACATAAACTAATTGTTCAGGGACCCAATTGTAGAGGTAGCCAACATTTTGAGGTTAAGTTTACTAAGACAGTGCCATCATCCAATGTCTGGTAAGAATTTATTCTGGATTCAGGGAAGGTAAAGATTGCCTCCAAGTGTCTCTAGTTTCCTCCAAGTTGTTGGTAGCCACCTCACACAGCAGAGTTTGAGATAAATCTGGATTTTTATCCTGCACCCACAAGAAAATTATCTAAAAGATTACTAAGCATGGCATGAAAACTCCTCTTGACAAGAACAAAAATCTCCAAAGCCTCTTGAGGTATCTGCCTACATCATAGCATCAGAAGGGGGAGCACAGATAATGCTATCTAAGTTTGTCACAATTTTAGGACAGTGAAGTTCCCAGGAAACATTCTTGCATGATGGCTCAGAGATTGTATCAGAGGTAAAATACAAGGAAAGAGACCGCAGGAACCTAAATGAAAGGTTTAATATGCAGACCATTACATTTACCCAACAGAACACATAGAGTTTTAGAAAAGGGGATAAAAAACTACAGATCTAGCAGTTTGGACCTTCTCTTTAAAAGATCCTGGGCTACTTACAGAAAGATGATCCATATGCTCATATACTGGTATAGGGCTACATACTATACAGGTATATAGGAGATGCTGAATATGCCTTTTTTTTTTTGTACCTGTCTTTATAATTCTTATGCTTGAAATTTTTATACTTTATTATCTGTATTAAGCGTTAAGATAGAAACCATAAAATGCTGAGTAATTTTGATCTTTTATTGTTTAATTTAGTGTCTTATACTTACTGGTTGGTTTATGAATATTCAAATACATTAACTTACTTAATGTTTTAATACAAAATTTTCTTGCATCATCTGGTAAAAGGTAGAATTGCCAATGAGTGTTATGGATGGTATTCAAAAAATGTTTTACACAGTCTTTTCTGTAGCTGCTACAAAAGGTGTGAAATGGATCCTTTTTGCAAACCATTGATGGTCAAGAACTGAGAGAGTTAGTGTTATCTGTCACTGTGTTCTCCCATCTAGGAGGACTTTCTGCCAGCAATAGCTCTATGCCCTTGGTTCTAGTAGGAAAAGCCAGCTTAATGCAAGGCCCAGCACTTAACATA
This sequence comes from Haliaeetus albicilla, assembly GCF_947461875.1. Taxonomy (NCBI): domain Eukaryota; kingdom Metazoa; phylum Chordata; class Aves; order Accipitriformes; family Accipitridae; genus Haliaeetus; species Haliaeetus albicilla. The sequence continues at coordinate 59,506,824 of NC_091485.1, read as the reverse complement.
AGGTTAGTATTGCTCATAGCTCACAGGTATTAGATCAAGCTTGGGTGATAATTTCCACATCAACAAGGAAGCTGTTTTCTAACACTAACATTCTTCCTTATCCCCCCCCCCCCCAACTCTGTATTCTTGCCCTGCATCTGAAAGATTAAAGTCATAAAGACGTGGAATAACATTGTACTGAAACATTTTTTTCTCATGAAAGATTAATTTTCCTCCTATTTTTTAATTAAAGGAAGAAATACAAACATACTTATTCTTATCTGGAACTAGTTACTCCTGAAATACTGATTTGTTGTTTGTGGTTTTTTTTTTCCTCATTTCTTTGTTGTTTTTTGTTTGTTTGTTTGTTTTGTTTTGTTTTCCTGCTAGTCTTTCATTGATATCAGGATAATATTCTTGTAGATGAGATATTGTTAACACTGTAGCAAAACATGGAAACATGGATCCTGTTTCACAACTGGAGTTACACTGGCAGAGGTCTGTGGACTTGTGATGCTTTATACCAACCTTCATGAAGAACTATATATGAAGACTTATAACAAAAATTATGATTGCTCACAAGAATAATGCAAAAATTATTTGTCACCTCTCCTTGTTCAAATTTGTTCAAAATTAAGTATTGCATTTTGTCTGTAGTGAACATCTTATGGAAAAATCAAATTGACGTGGAAGAGAAGGAACATAACTGGATACAGTCTTTTTGATTTGCTTGTTTTCTCACTTAGATTTTTGTTTTTCAACTTTTTTTTTCTCCTCTAAGTTCCTCTTCCTAAATTAAAGACAAACCCAGTATAAAGTTTCATTTCCCAGTAAGAGTTCCAGGAAATTCATCAACTCATAAAACTTCATATGAAAGCTTCTAGTATTTATGTGCTTTGTTTTATTCTTTATCAAGTAGGAGTAGATGAAAGATGCTATATGTGTTTTTGAAGGTTTCTGCACTGCAAATTCGTTAGATAACATTAAAATGCACAAATGGGCAGATAATTTTCCCTCCTTATGTAGTCATGACCACAATGCACACAATGTTATGGAATAATGAAGTTCACTTTCTACTTGTTGCCCATGCACACCAGACAGTGTGGTCAAACAGGAAAGGAAAGTTTCTTTGGCTGCCTGATATGGATCTTGTTCTTGAACATCCTGTGGTTTTGCAGTTCACTGTTTAGATCATTTTGTATACATCCTTACAAATATCTCCAAATACACAGGTGCATTACAGGAAAATCCAAATAGGTAACTGCAGTGACACAGATTTTATAAAATACTAAAAGACAACATATGGCATTCATACATATAATTAGTTTTGTAAACCTCAAAAAATCCTTGAAAAGTAATTTTACTGTGTTGCTCCCACCACTGTTGGTTACTAACACCTTAATTAATTTAGAAGCCATGTACAAAATATCTGTATTTTTGCTTATTAGATTTTATTACCAAAAAAAATGAAGCGTTTTTCCACAGTTGTAATGTGAATGAGGGGCATTTCTGGAAGAAGAAACAAAGTATATATGCAACATTATACTCGGTCCATATAGACAGAGTATGCATGGACTGATTACATTCTTTCAGATTCTGAGTATCTTCAGGAAGGAATTTGTGGACTTAACTGTCCATAGACTAAATTATGGAATTAATTGCCCCTAGACTATTGTGGGCTCACCACTCAGTGAAACAGGTCTTTTAGTGAGAGACACTACAAGAGAGGCTGAGGTATTCACACCTCTTCCTAAGTCTTTGTTAGAACTTTCAGCTCCCGGATTTTCCAGGCCTCTGTGCCCAGTCCCAAGGTTTGGGAGAGAGGGGAGTAGAGGAGCCTGAATTGGGACTCCTCAGGTGAGCTGGTCATTTTCAAGTTCATGGGACCAGGCTGGATGCATTTGAGACAGCTGACAGATATCCAAGATATAATTGTGAGGCCAGTCTCTATCATGTTTGAAAAGTCCTGCTGATCAAGGGAGGTCCCTGAAGATTGGACACAGTCTTTTACACAATCCTGGTAGTCGAACTGGAGAGATATGGAGTGGATAGGTATACTGCATTGAATCTACTTGGACTGTTGGGTTATAGGGCAGTGGTTCAAAGTGAAACTGGTTACTGGTTCTGAGTGGTATTTTTAAGGGTTTTATACTGAGATCAATTCTGTTTTTAACATTTTTGTGAACAACCTAGATGGTGGGACAGAAAGCACCTCTAGCAAATTCACAGATGACACATATTAGGCATATTGGGCCACATAGCAAAAGCATAGTCAGTGACTGAGGGAAGCAGTTATTCCACTATACTTGTCTGTCATGAAGCTGCATCTGGCATTTTATGTCCAATTTTAAGACTCCCCATTTAAAAAGAAATAACACAGATGAGAGACTGTAGGCCACCAAGATGCACTCAGGGTTTTGGAATATATGAGAGAATGAATGGACCAGAAACTTAGACTGGAGAGGTAAGCTAACAGTGGAGCTAATCACTGTACAGAAAATGTAAATCTTGTTCTCTTACACTGAAATTTTGCTCAAGAAATTATAAAACTATCACGCATGCATTGCACTTATATAAGGAAGCAAACATATCGTATAAAAATGCTCCATGTGGGGAATGTATTTGGTTTGGTGTACAATAATAATATTTATATTAGGTCATACTTTATTTGGCCAACAGCAACTGAAGAGTACTGTAGGGAATGTGTTTTAGACCTCCTATCTAATAAAAAATAGAAGGCTTCAGCTGCATTTAAGATATGCATAAAGTGAAGTGATGTAGTATTCAACACCACACAACTCTTTTACTAGTTTCTACATAAGGTAAAAATTGACAATATAATGTTTCTTCAGAAAAGTCAATGTCTTACTGAAATCCCCTTATCATCTAAAACTTTGTATGTAACAATTACTCAAACAGACTTTCAAATAGACACAGGTATGTCTTTTCTGTCATAAGGAACATGTAAGAGATCATTGTGTTGTGTCAATGAATTGCACTGAAAATTATTTGAATTTCTTAATATCTGAAGGCTGTCTGTCACAACCTGTGCTGGACAGACCAGGGAGGGGTCATGGTGAGTTTGGAATTCCCTCACACTAAATTCAGGTGAAATGACACCAAACGATCAGTTAAACATTTTATTCCTGGCAGAAGAAGCCTGAACGTGGGAGGTGTAACAGTAGGTGGTGGGTTCTCTCACAACAGGAATTGGCATGAAACTACCTCAGTAAACCGTGTAACATGTTGTGGTGGGTTGACCCTGGCTGGATGCCAGGTGCCCACCAAAGCCACTCTATCACTCCCCCTCCTCAGCCGGACAGAGGAGAGAAAATATAACAAAGAGCTTGTGGGTTGAGATAAGGACAGGAGAGATCACTCACCAATTACCATCATGGGCAAAACAGACTCAGCTTGGGGAAAATTAACTCACTTTATTACAAATCAACCAGAGTAGGGTAATGAGAAATAAAACCAAATCTCAGAACACCTTCCCTCCACCCCTCCCTTCTTCCCAGGCACAACTTCACTCCCCGATTCTCTACCAAGCCCCCCCCGCCAGCGGCACAGGGGGATGGGGATGGGGTTTACGGTCAGTTCATCACACGTTATTTTCTGCCGCTTCATCCTCCTCAGGGGGAGGACTCATCACACTCTTCCCCTGCTCCAGCATGGGGTTCCCTCCATGGGAGACAGTCCTCCACGAACTTCTCCAACGTGGGTCCTTCCCATGGGCTGCAGTTCTTCACGAACTGCTCCAGCGTGGGTCCTTTCCACGGTGTGCAGTCCTTCAGGAGCACACTGCTCCAGCATGTGTCCCCCATGGGGTCACAAGTCCTGCCAGAAAACCTGCTCTGTGGCCTCCTGTCTCCACAGATCCGCAGGTCCTGCCAGGAGCCTGCTCCAGCGTGGGCTTCCCACGGGGTCACAGCCTCCTTTGGGCACCCACCTGGTCCGGCATGGGGTCCTCCACGGGCTGCAGGTGGATATCTGCTCCACTGTGGACCTCCATGGACTGCAGGGGGACAGCCTGCCTTACCATGGTCTTCCCCACAGGCTGCAGGGGAATCTCCACTCCGGTGCCAGGAGCACCTCCTCCCCCTCCTTCTTCACTGACCTTGGTGTCTGCAGGGTTGTTTCTCTTACATGTTCTCACTCCTCTCTCCAGCCGCCGTTTCCATCTGTCCCAACTTTTTTTCCCTTCTTAAAAATGTTATCACAGAGGTGTTACCACTATCACTGATTGGCTTGGCCTTGGCTGGCGTCGGGTCCATCTTAGAGCCAGCTGGTATTGGCTCTCTCGAACACAGGGGAAGCTTCCAGCAGCTTCTTACAGAAGCCACCCCTGTAACCGCCCCCCCCCCCCGCTACCAAAACCTTGCCACACAAAGCCAATACACATGTGGTAACCATATACATCAATTCAGGGAAGAAGGAGAGCCCTCCTGTTGAGTCACGAGGTTCAGAGTAGACCCCCTTGCTTTCTAGACTCCTTCTCAGGAGGAGCCCAGGGGTGGCTGGAGCCACTCCTACTCCCAGACTTGGTCAATGGTTTTATGTCTTAAAGGGATGAGGTGTGGGGATTATGGAAAAGGAAAAAGAGAGAAGAAGACAGAGAGAGAGAGAGGAAAAGAGAAAGATTTCACCAGTCCTGAGTCCAGCATTGGTCCAGCCAGCCTAGAGGTCCAGTTCCAGTGGGCGTGCACATGGGGCTCCTCATGTCTTCATCTTTTGTACCCCAGTTCCCTCCATTTCTCACGTCAATCGCGCCTCTGTTGGTCGCCTGCACACCTCCCGTAAGGACTGATGTAACTCTCGATCTTGTGCGCAGGTGCCGTTGGGGGGGGGTGGCTGCGAAGGGTCCCTCGGGCGGCTGTAAGCCCCTTCCTCAAATAAACTTTGTATGACCTCTGGCCATACATCGTGAACTGCCCTGCTCAGCGTATCAGAACAGGGAACTGTGCACCCTCTGGCACGCCCTCAGCAGCGGTTCATTGTTATGCAGGGTTCATTGCTAGGCAGAACTTGCCCCACCACTATTTTTGAGACGTTAACTCTTTCAGTCTGTCACACTGTCAGAGGGCACAAGGATAGATTAATTTTCTTGGTTTCATGTTTCATGTGTTGAATGGGCAAGAGAGTAGGTTTTGCATAATTTTTTTCTTTGAAGCAACCTCTAAATTATCTAGACAGGACCAGTAATCAATGACCTATTGCCCACTGCAGATTTTTGTAACTGGTGTAGTCAGCTATCTAGAAAGCCTAGTACTTGGGGGAGAGGGGAAGAAAAAAAAAAAAATCCTTGGTAAGTTTGTACTTTTGGTCTGTCTTCATTAAGCTGTGTGGCTACTTTTCTCATCAAGCTAATCTGGGGGGTTTGTTCATGCTCCCACAGTGGTTGTGTAGCAGAGACAGTTGAATATTTGATCACACCTCTGTTTTAATTCTCTCTGTTGTATTCTTCATTAGAAAGGAAGTGGAAGTAATAATTCTTGACCAGTCAAAAAGGATAGGCAAATAACAGAGACCTAGATAGACGATATGCAGCTAATGGTTATGGAAAGAAAAGAAATAATTTCTGCAACTTGATGTGGATTTTCTAAAAGATCTTTACTTGTCTTTTGAAGATAGGACTGGTTTATACTGTGCAAACTGGTGACCAATTCAAAGGAAATCTGGTCGCTTCAATATAATTCAAGTGAACTGAGACTTCTTTGCTAAGGAAATTAGGGAATAGTTGGTATCGGTGCCACAAGAATAATATTTTTTTGGTCAGCAGTAGAGTAACTGAGGAAGTGAACAGACAGTGATCAATAAATTAAAGGGAAAAAAGTGTTCTTTACTTCTGCTTAAGAACCAGTGAAGTAACTGTCACGTTTGGGACAATTTGAACAGAATGATACAGAAGGCATAGCTAGGATGTTGTTTAGGGTTCACAAACACAAAAAGTTGTGGAAGCTCCTTCACAGGGTACTTTGAATGCAAAAGATGACACTGTTTCAGAGAAAACTAGAAAAAATTGTGAAGGAGAAATTGGTGAGAATTGTTAAACACTTAGAAATATTTTTAAATTTTAGAAATTCCTGAGCAACTTAGGAAGTATTTGGGGGAAATATATATGCTTGTGCTGTTCTTATAGTCTTCCACAGGCATCTACCTTTTGCTACTTCTAGAGAAAGGACACAAAGTTGAATGAATCTTTGATCTAACTCTATAAGGTTTCTCTGATATTCTTACTTATTTCTGCTTCCTACTAGTCTTTTTTGGTTTTATTTGTTTTCACTTCCTGGTTACTGGCAGTACTACAGTAGTTCAGTGCTCTAATCACAATTACGCTTGGTAATAATTATCTTTTTGTTGTAGTCTTTTTCTTAAACTGTAATGCATTTGAGGAGATAGCTTTCCCATGACATGTAGTTACATTTGATTTTTTTTTAAAGATGGAAAAGCATTGGTGTTTGATAGTAATGAACTTGTACTGATCAGATTTGGGATTGCAATTTTCAATTAAAACTATTTTAAAAAAAAGTACACAGAACAGAAAAGGTGGTGTTTAAACTTCTCTTAAAATTCACCCCTGTGAAAGAATTTATTGAGACTTATTTAGTTCTAGTGCTGATTCACACAAGAAGCAAACTGTAAACCCTGCAGAAATGTGTAATCACTAACTTTTACCATGAGTGATTCTAAACATGGTATCCTGTGTACAACAATTAGCTAATTAATAAACTAATATATTGAACAAATAATTTAGACTGAAACAGACAAAAAGAAGGTTTTAACAGAAGGGCACAGTAGCCCAGACAAATGATCAACATGATAATATGAGACCTACATGCAGTGCAGAAGGTGCCAATGCAACTGCCTGAAGAGTCTGCCAATGAACCAGATGCTGCTGTAGGGAAAATATCTTTCTCAGCTGGCATCTGGGTAGTGTTTGTCATCTGAAAGAGAAAAAGTCTTATGATTATAATGTGGTGGGGTAAATAACACTATTTTGTAACTGTACAATCATCTTGATTAAGAGTTTTTGGAAATCCATTCTGTATGTGGATTTTATATTTCATATTTCACTTGTGACAGAAGTACCTTATCCAAGCAGTCAGGAGAAAAGTATTTGATCTTCTGATAGATAAATGGTAGCACAGGTAACAAACATTTTCTATTTTATCCACAAAAAGAACTGCACTCTCTCTTTACTCTTTGCATTTCAATGCATGTTTTTTTCAGACTGCATGAGAATAATAATTAATATTTTCTCTGTTGAGATGGGGCAAAGATGAAGTTAAACTGGCATCAATGACATTGAGATTCAGAGCATTTTTTTTCCAAGTTGAAAAATTCTGAAAAGATACTTCACAGATTTTTTATATCTATCTCTCTATAGATAGATCATACATATCTGTACAGAAAGAGATATAGAAAAATACAGACAGAACATCCCAAACCCCTTCTTACAATGTGTGAAACAATCAGACTTCACCTTTCAAAATTTCTCCCACTAAAAGACCCTCAAAACAGAATTACCCATGCAGAATTGACCATGGGTTTCTTTCAGGTTTTTTGTTTGTTTGTCTGTTTGTTTGAAAGAATGCCTCACATCCTTAGTTAGGGTGCATCACCTTTGTGTGTCTGTGTTTGTTGTAGTGTAAATGATGAAACCTTTTGTATTTCCCAAACACTGAGTTTCTGTGGAATATTAGCAAAGCTAGAGTACTCTGTTTAACAACAGAGAGTCTGGAATTGAAATAAGCAATTTCATCAATGGGCATTGCAAATACCTTGGCCTAATGGTGCTTCTCTCAGCCAGCCCACTTATGTTAAATATAGAAACAGAGAAGACAGCAGGAGACATGGCAGCCTGAGCTGCATTGGGACCACCCATTATTTAGGCAATCTTCCAGTAGTTTTAGGGATTTTCTGCACTTCAAAAATGACTAAAAGGGAGAACCAAACCAACTAGCATAGAAAGCCAAGTCTAAATTCATTAAGGTAAATACCACACAATATTTTCTTTCCATTTTGAAAACATGTATACGACAATATTACTGTCTGAGAGATTCAGCAAATCAGATCTGTGTTTTACAGTGATAATACTAAGTGCAATAAAAATCCTACGTTCCAGAATAATACACAGCAGGTGAGAAGTACAGTTACCCTGGCACTAGATCACAGAATCCTAGAATCATAGAATAGCCCTCGAAAGATCACCTGGTCTAACCTTTTGTGGGAAAGGGAGCTTAATGAGATTATCTAGCACCCTGTTCAATCACATCTTGAAAACCTCCAGTGATGGGGACTCCACCACATCCCTGGGGAAGTTTTTCCAGTGATTGATTGTTCTCACCGTAAATAACTTCTTTATTTTATCAAGATGAAACTTCTCCCAGTGCAACTTGCATTGGTTGCCCCTTGTCCTCTCCAAATCATGACCAGCTGTAGCAGATTAGCACAAGTCCATTGAAGTGATTGGAACTGCACCATTTGACAAAAAATTACTAGTAACCGTGTTAACGTATATACCCAGCCCGATCTCCATCTGAGTTACATCAAGATCTAGATCTGCTCTTAAAAATCCTTGAAAATTCCATTTGTCTTAGTGAGAATTTAATGGCCCAAATAATACAATAATTTTTCTATCAGAAGTTGACTCCAGTGGAGACTTTCACTTAAAAGCTGGTGCCATGATACGCTCTAATATTATTTGGTAGAGTTCACTCTGTTAACAAGAAACCACCCACAGAACAGATAGCACTTCTAAGGCTCTGGGGCTGTGACTAATGTCCTGATACAGTGCTTTCTTATGGGGATCTCAAATTCCCTTGTAAACATAGGATTTTATGTTGAAGTTTCATGAAAAATAAAATACAGCAGCCAATGAATGCTTCAAGGAAAGTAATATTGTCATTTACTGTTTTATGAGTTTTGCTGTTTGGCTTGTCTTTGAGTGTCCTCCCACAGCTAAATAGCAATAGCTGGAGCCAAAAAAAAAAAAATTAAAAAAAAATCAATAATTCTGATTTGGAGAATGAATTTTTATATTTGTCAGGGATAAAACATTTTCAAGGCTATCTATTCCACCCATTATTCCAATTTCTAAATGAAAAAAAAAAAAAAATCTTTCATTGTTCTACTATATTTAGCTATTCTTGCAAAATATTAGCTTTTCATAATCAAGAATTCTCGTTGTCTGCATATTGGAAATCTTGTTCCCACCTATACTATAATATGAAAATAATAAATTAGATTTTTTAAAATAGTAACAAATATTGGCAATGCCTGTGTTATGACATTTTCCAATAAATTAAATGGCTATATAGCACAACTGTTACCACAGGTACCAGGAGATTTCAAGGATAAAAGAGGTCAATCTCAGTTTAACCATCTGTCATAATTTAATAAAGTTAAAATAATGTCATTGAACTTGTGGTTTTCCAGTGTGATGAGGGCAGTGCTACACTTAGAGGACTGTTTTGTGAATATAGTGACTTGGAGAGAAACTTGTCAGCTATATTCAGTGCCTGATGAAGTATGGGCTCATTGAGAATTTCCTAAATGACAAGAATTCTACATTAAAAAAAAAGAAAAAATTCCACATCTGTGTGTGAGTCAGTCCCTTTAGAACATTCCATTGCTCTAGTGTGTTAGCAAAAAAAACACCAGAGACTTCCAGAGTAGACTACTTGGAGTAACAGGAGGGCAGAAACAATTTAACTTGTAAATAATTTAAGAATAATAACCAATTGTCCATGCAGTATTTCCAGAAATATAATTCAGCATCTTCCCACTAGTATGCATCAGTAATCCATTGACTTGCCACTAGAATCTGTTTTAAAGATTCTCTTTAGAAACATTTTTTAAAAATTCAGATCAATGTTTTTATTATTCTAAATGAAATATAAATCACATTCATTAAAATTAATGACAAATTTCCTTGTTTGTATGAAATGGAAATGCATAATCAGAAAAAATTAAAGTCATACAAAGTAATTAGTTCACAAAATTGGGAGATGGTGGGTATGCCAAACAAATGCAGGTAAATAAATAGTTGAATGAATAGTACATTATCAATTTGTATGGAGGCTGTTCTGCAATAGGCACAACTATCTCTTTCAGTTCCACAGGGAATAACTGAAAAGTTAAACTAATAGAATGATGTGTTGTTTTTTTAAGGGAAAACAAATCTGCAAATGAACTGCACAGAGTATCTGATACGGCAAAATCAAATTCAGCCTTACCTTTTCAATTTTATTCATTAAACACTTGAGAAAATAAATGAAAAAGAGAAAATTATTGATCAAATGTAACTAGTTTTTGTTTGATAGAAAGTGGTGAAATTTCTAGAATTTGGGAAGCTTATTTCTGAAATACTTACCATACATGATTACTTCACAAAAAAGTTGTTGTTATTCAAATTTTGAAATGCATACTGTGTGTGTTTCTATGTATTTTTTCTGTTCTTTGATGAGCTGACTTTGTGACTAATGAACTCAGTAGGAAATCTGATTATCGTAATCAAAATACATCATTCAAAATTTGCTTTCTGCAAATACAGGGCACAAGAGCTTAAAATCACCATAAACACTCATTTTAACAATGGCTGCTATACCTAACAAGATGCAATTTGTCACCAATAATATTTTTTCCACTGCATAACCTCATTATCATTTTGCTTTATGTATCTTTCTTCCACTTATTCTGAATCCTCAAAAAATTTTCTCAAGTCCACCACTGCATGTTATTTGCAGAGTGCTCACCACCTCATACATCATGTGGGATACTCTTTGCTGCTGCCAGAATGCAAACAATAAATAATAATTCTAAAATTATATTCAATTGCTAGGAGTACTCAAGGCAGATGAATACTTATGTAAGAATATGACCATATATATTTATTTATTATCGTGTGATTGAGGTGCAAATGAGAATGGAGCTCCACTGTTCTAGGCACTGTACAAATAAGTGAAGTCTGAATGAAGCAGTGGTATGGATGGAGGTGTGTGGCCACCTTTCTGTCTCATGAGCAAGAGGAAAAGCTGTGCCAGGCAATGAGAGCAAGTACAAGCAGGGCTGCTGGCTGCTCTCTTTAGCCAAGAATGTAACACAACAGCAAGGGAAAATCTTTATCAGGCCAGTGACTACAGTCACTGGTAGAAATTGCCATATGTGAGTTTCTGTGCTATTAGCTACACTAGGCTGTGATTTTTCCACCGCCCCAGCTGTACTTTATCACGTTCCTTATGACATGAGAAAGCTCAAAGCGCATTTGCGACTACTGACTATGTTGATGGGATGCAGAACAGGAAGGTTAGTTTGAGATTCTGTTTTCAGGAACTTTTTGGTCTTTGATTCTTTCATTAACTATAAGGCAAGAATCGAGATGATATATTTTCAAACTCAGCCACTGGAAACAAAAACCTACAGGACAAGGTGCTTACAGAACAAAATCAGCTATTAAGTATACTAGTGTTTTGCAACAGGTGTGTCAGGCTGTTTTCCATGACTAATTTATACCCATGGATGTTTTTAAAGCCACTGTTCAGATGTCTGCAATTCTTTAAGTAAAAATTAGCTGATTATCTGTAAAGAAAACAGAATTAAAACTATGGATAACTTTTTTTTAAAATAATTGCCTACCAAATAGTAATTATTCTGAATAAAAGTTCATTGTAATATAAACCAATGAAAATTTAGAGTTATAAGACCTATGGAAATTTAAAAAAACAAAACCAGTGTCGTGGTTTAACCCAAGCAGGCAACAAAGCACCACACAGCCACTTGCTCACTCCCCCCTGGTGGGATGCAGGAGAGAATCAGAAGGGTAAAAGTGCAACCAGAAAGTCTTCTGTAGCCTATTCTTCCAAGCTAATATTTATTACACTGAGATTAATTAATGAATTTTACTTACTTATGCTTGGGTGTTCTGATTTGGTACTTTATGGATTGTCAAAGCAGAGATAATGAGTCGCATTGTTCAGATATCAATTGAATTTCACTTATTTAAAGAACATGTTTATCACTTAGATTTAAGTCACAAGGAAAATATCTGCATTGTAACTAGAAGCTTCTTAATATTATTCTTTTGTTATTTGATTCCTAATTCATGGCGCCTGCTATTTGAAAAAATAGGGAAAATTACTTAAGCAAGATTTTCTTTGTGGGAAGAAAACATTTAACTGTGATCAGTAGTGGCCCAGTAGAGTCAATACAGTCTGATTAAGTAGCTAAGCTGGGAATGTTTGCTATGCCATGGGGGAAAAAAAAAGGAAAAAAAAAAAGAGCAAGGGAGATGTTTATAGCCCTAGCAAGCAAGCAGAATAGCCCCAGAGCATGAATAAACATTACAATAATGTAATCATTTATATGAGAAAAAATGTCATAGAAAATATATTGTATTTACTTAATCCTGTCATCCCAGGCTTGCAAATGTAAAGAAAGTGACTTTGTGCTAAACTGATTTGTGTTATTCAATGTTGTACTGTAGTCGACTGGCTGATATTTAAGACAGACATTAAAAGACAGCAGCATTAACCTTGTCCTTTCATCCCAGATCATGCAAGATAATTAGTCTTTCTGCTTCATTAGGTGCCTAAATCCACTACTCTGGCACCCGTGACATCTTTCAAAATATATGATAGTTATCATTAACTCAATAGGTACCTGCCTGTTTCATGAATGTGAACCAAGCTATTTAAGGTAACAAGACGATAGAAATTTCAGCTGAGACCTCTCTGGAGAGAATATCTCAAGATAAGCTTTCCCCAGGTGCTAGCCTCAGAAGAGACCCTTTCATCTGCAGCTATCTAGTGCGTGCTTTGGCTGTTTGAGGACATATTAAAAATATGCAGGTCTGTGTGAGCTGAAGCTGAACACAGATGTCCAGGGTGACTATCAGACTTCTGTCTGTTCTGAGATATCTCAGTACATGCCTCTGGCAGACATGTTCTGCTCTATAATCAAAGGACTAAGGGAATTTAGGGATGAAAGAAATTGTTCATATTTTTTGCAAAATAGTTTTGAAACTTGGTCTTTGATATGCCTTTGGGAGCATGCTATCTCAAGGTAGTGGGTATTCAGGGGTAAAGAGTTGGCCCTGTTCTTTCAAAGATATGACAGATAGGAATCCAAAAGCTGTGTAATGACAGATTTTGAGTAGAGGACAATCGTCATACTTGGCCTTGTTAGCAGCAATTTCCCAGTCACAGTTTGGCCATGATCCATTATCAAAAAGCAGTTTTGTTACACTCAAAATTTTGTTATGGAAAAAAAAGGAAAAACCTTATACATAAACCCAGGAATTTATTATTACTATAATTAAAATCTTAGCAGCTTAATCTAAGAATCATTATTAGTCCAGGTCTAAATATCAGAAAAATAAAATAAGATCAAGAAATGAATCATAGAATCATAGAGTGGTTTGGGTTGGGAGGGACCTTAAAGATCATCTAGTTGCAACCCCCCTGCCATGGGCAGGGATACCTTCCATTAGACCAGGTTGCTCAAAGCCCCAACCAACCTGGCCTTGAACACTTCCAGGGATGGGACGTCCACAACTCCTCTAGGCGGCCTGTCCCACTGCCTCACTACCCTCACAGTAAAGAACTTCTTCCTCATATCTAATCTAAACCTACCCTCTTTTAGTTTAAAGTCATTACCCCTTGTCCTATCACTGCATGGCCCTGTAAAAAGTCCTTCTTCAGCTTTCTTGTTTTGGGGACCCCAGAACTGGACACAGTACTCCAGGTGGGATCTTATGAGAGGAGAGTAGAGGGGCAGAATCACCTCCCGCGACCTGTTGGCCATGCTTCATTTAATGCAGCCCAGGCTGGCTTTCTGGACTGCAAGAGACCATTGCCAGCTTATGTCAAATTTTTCATTTACCAATATCCCCAAGTCCTTCTCTGCAGGGCTGCTCTCATTCCATTCATCCTCCAGTCCATATTGATACTGGGGATTGTCCTGACCTGGGTGCAAGACCTCGCACTTGGCCTTGTTGAACCTCGTGAGGTTCACATGGGCCCACTCCTCAAGCCTGTCAAGGTCCCTCTGGACGGCATCCCTTCCTTCTAGCATATCAATTGCACCACACAGTTTGGTGTTGTTGGCAAACTTGCTGAAGGCGCACTCAATCCCACTTTCTGTGTCACTGATGATGATGTCATTAAATGGTATTGGTTCCAATATGGACCCTTAAGGGATACCACTTGTTGTTGGTTTCCACTTGGATGCTGAGCCACATAGGGTGACTTTTATGTACGTTGGATACCACTTCATTATTCTCCTTGTTCTCCCTAAAATGAGTTTGCTGCAACTCTATGTCTTCATTTCTTTAACTGACCATGGATGAGTTTTTTATAGACATGAAGTCTCCAGTGTCAAGCCTGTGTTCCATTAGTTATCATCCTATGCATGTACTGCTCTACATCACATCCTATGTGCCCACTTCTCAAGGCCTTTACTGTCATACCAAGACTGTATTTCTCTACATCTTATTTCTTCCATCATTTTTTTAGATTCTTTTTTTTTTGCTACACAGAAAAATACTTGTTAATACTATCTATATAAAGCTATGGTTGTACCACACAAAGACAATTAAAGTAGAGTAAGTTAGCCATAGCCACTTACTTCGAAGAATAAATGTTGCTATGGATAAATCAAATATAAACAAAGCTGCAAGCATGTAAATGAATGTTCAGACAGAGGAAGCCTGACATGCTTCAGTTCTGAGACTGGTCAAACTCACTACAAGGTCTGTGGCCTTTTACTAGCAATGGCAATACAATGTTACTAGGCTACAGGACTACAGTTTGTCTTTCCTTAACTTACTGCACAGAAAAAGATAATTTAGTAATATGGACATGAGCCATTCTGTTCAAATTAGTCTCAGATAAAAAGCTCTGATATTATTTTACATATATTCTTAGTTTCTCATGTACTGTCTAGAGTACTTGGACTGAGTGAATCTCAGTCTGATACTGAAATTCCACTGTTAAATTTTACTTAGGTCTAGATTTTATGATCTTACATATTTTTAAGAGTATAAGTCTCAGGCTCTGTGTTCTTAAACATATTTCTGTACTTTTACATCCGACACTGCATGAAACATTATTTTAGCTCTGTTACTGCTCTAAGGCAGCAGCTATGAGAGAGATCAACATTGACTCAAGCCAAACCACTGAATGCTCCAAAGGAGTTGTCTAGGGAAAAGTGGATGAATCTCAGAATTTGGGCTTCATACTATGCATAAACTCAGACAACCGTGTAATGATGGTGTCATGGTTTAACCCCAGTCAGCAACTAAGCACCACGCAGCCACTCACTCACTCCCCCTCCCCCCCCAGTGGGATGGGGGAGAAAATTGGGAAAAGAAGTAGAACTCGTGGGTTGAGATAAGAGCAGTTTAATAGAACAGAAAAGAAGAAATTAATAATGATAATTATAACACTAACAAAATCACAACAGCAATAATAAACGGATTGGAATGTACAAATGATGAGCAGTGCAATTGCTCACCACCCGCCAACCGACACCCAGCCAGTCCCCGAGCAGTGATCCCCCACCGCCACTCCCCACGGTTCCTATACTGGATGTGACATCACATGGTATGGAATACCCTGTTGGCTGCTTTGGGTCAGCTGCCCTGGCTGTGTCCTGTGCCAACCTCTTGTGCCCCTCCAGCTTTCTCCCTGGCTGGGCATGAGAAGCTGAAAAATCCTTGACTTTAGACTAAACACTACTTAGCAACAACTGAAAACATCAGTGTTATCAACATTCTTCGCACACTGAACTCAAAACATAGCACTGTACCAGCTACTAGGTACACAATTACCTCTCTCCCAGCTGAAACCAGGACAGATGGGCTGGAGGGCGACTCCTTTCCTCTGGTCCTCAGCCTCCAATCCTTTTGAGCTATTAAGTCCCTAAACTGAATTAGTATTATTGTTTCCTGTTCAAAAAATTCTCCTGCACTTGCACTACATTTCTCAGTATTCTTTCTTCTCCTATGGGTTGCCTGAAAAAGCTGATTCTTCGTGGGATTGCAACTTGCTAATGAGATAGGTATTTCTTTCATTACTTCAGTGATGTTGCTTTTAAGAACAAAGCCTGTGTGACTTTCCTGTTTGTTAGCTTCCTTTAAAGCTTGGGATGGAGGTTTTTGTCACCTGAGTCTTTGTTTCATTTGGACTGGTTTAAGGTTGGTCATCAGTTTTGTTATGCTATAATTACATGGTCAGAGTCAGAGCACTGAAATGGAGAGCAAGTGTTGACTTACTCTCAGTAGTCTGGCTCTAGCCTTCCATAACACTTGCAGGTTACACACAGTGGAAATGATGTGGCACTCGCATACCAGCATCCTGAACTCAATCCAAGAACTACCCAGAATGAAAGGCAGAGAGGTTTATATAATGCAAGGCAAAAACACCAGCCACAGCAGTGGCAGATACAATAACCAAGCTCATAGTGAGCTGCATATGTTCTCAGACTTTCCATAAGAAATATTTTTTTTTCATGTTTCCATATTCCTGTGAAAGCCATTGATATTTTAGAGTCTCACTACATGTGTGCATCATTTTAGATTAACTTTGACCTCATTATTGGTCAGCCTGACCCTGAAATAAAACATCTACAATATCTAAATCACTCTTTGTGAACAGATAAGAGTATGGTAACACAGTAAATAGCATGTTGCATGTATTTTGAGAACCCAAATGTACAATTTTAAGCTTCAGTAAAGCTAAAAGAATTACCAAAAGTTCCTGAGGAAACAACACTAAGCTTTAGTTTGATCTCTGGTACACTCTGGCTTGCAGTCCTTTATGGGCTCGATCAGTCTTCAGCTCTGTGCATGGGTCTTGCTCAGCTCCCATTTCCCGTGGCCTGGTGATGCCTGCATTTGCAGGTTTTTTATTCTGCTTCAATAGAGTGTGGGATTATTTGCTAGAAGTACTGTGCTACTGCTGAGATTATATTTCTTCATGGAATTTTGCTTTCTGACAGCCCCTGTTATTACCTGGCATACACACTTTGTGGTGTGTTGGCCACAGGGAGTCCTTCTACAACAATCATGTGACCAGTCTTCCTTCAGATAAGAGATAAGTCCTTGTGAAGCCCTTGTGTGCATTTTCCTAGATTGTATTTCCCTCACCAAAGACACAGAAAGTAAGCAAGAACCATCCTTTGCACTTTCTAGAACACAGGAAAAGATGCATGATGCTTCTTAAAACTCTGCCAAAGGAGAACAGAACTGTTTGTACACTTCTTTCTGCTACCCTTGGCTTTCCTACACAAATGACATAGAAAATTTAGCCTCATGAGAAGGATGGTTATCATAACAGAATGTGGCACATTACTGTATGTTTAGGATGCAGTCTTTCAAGATACTGCAAGCCTTTTGCTCTCAGTAGTGGATTTCCAATAATAGCTAACAATCTAAAGATCAAGTTCTTGTGAAAAATGTGATAGCCATGAATACTAATACAGATTTAACTGCATTCATATTTAGAAATAACACTGAAGCATGGAGGAATGAGGAGTTAAGTCACATATAATAAGTCTCACAATAGATCAATACCAAAAGAAGAAATTATTCAAGTCCAGTTGTACTGGAAATTTAAAGCAAAAGGCGGCAGCTAGGAAAGTATCTTTACTTCCTACAGTTTGCAAGTCTGCCTTCTGTCTTCAGCAATATTTCCAGATACTAGAATAAAATATGAAGAAAAGGTGAGAAAAGTAATTACTATGGGTTCTTTCCTATTAAAATCAGATTATAAAATGTATCAGAACTGTTCAAATACCACAATTTGTCAGTCATTGAACCTGCAAGCACAAGTTGAATCGCTACATGTAGAAATGTGCTGACATTTGCATACAAGTATAATTATGGATTTTTATACACATATTTAATATAATTCTCATTTGACATGCCACACAACAGAGCCTTCAAGAATGAGCTCCTTCTTATGTGAGAAAGAGCTGACATTTTTGCATGTATGCTGCTGTAGCACTTCAGACACGAATGAGCCGAGTTTGCTGAACTGAATGGTGCTATCTCATTTTGGATTTTCTGATCAGTAAGTAGTGATATACTTGCACAGAAAGTCTGATACTCCAGACATTTGGAGGAGTATAAAATGTCAGTTAGGTCTTTATTTATTATTATTAACTTATGATCCAGTAAGCCTTCACCAGAGAGACTGTTTTGGTTTCCCCGCACACACAGCATACAGCACCTGGGCTCTCTGGGCAATAAGGTCTATGTGATATACAGTGATTACCTCCAAAAAATAAAAAGCTCCCTGAGATCTGGAGTAGAAAGCTAACTTCAGAGAGTCTTTTCATAGTCACCAGAATTATATATGTTTTTCATTGACCATTTTACATAGTTTTCCAAAAATGTTTTGATGAATCAGTACCTTTAAGCTGTAATTTTTAATCTATTTAGCATTTTTGACAGGTAGTTGCAAACCTCAGACATACCTAGCTAGCAGAGGAAGAAAAACTTAGAGTCTGGGACTTTATACATTGCATATTAACTCTGTGGATTCAATTCACTGAAATAAGCTGACAAAATGTTCCTGTACTGGAATATTTTTTGTAGCTTTGCATTTTAGAAGAAAGTCCATCATTCCACTGAGTCATGTGATGATAAGTATGATGGGAAACTGACATAAAAAATTACAATGTGGAATTCAAGAACTTGTTCTCAGAGGAAGAAAAAGTTCCCAAAAATTAAAAAAAAATATATTTGTCACTGCCACAAAGATAAATTACACTTTTTCAGTGGCAAAAATATAAAGAAATAACCTTCTTTTACCAGAAATTAATATTAAAATATTACTGAGATTGTATGTGCCTACCATTTATATGTTGTACTATTATGTACCGACAGTGGCATGATGATACTGTGCTTAATGTGGCAGTTCTTCTCCTATTTTCACCAAGAATCACTTTTAATTTTGAAGACCTGCAGTTTGGCTGGGCTTCCAGGGAATGAGATGCAAGGCTAGAGGGCAGGAATATCACAAGGGATCTCGATGACCTCAGAGAGGAGGGTAGCAGAGTTAGGAATGGCATAATGTGCATCAGCCTGAATAGAGAACAGCCAGAAAGAATAGGGAACAACCTTAAAAATCCAAGGGAATAACAAATCCAAGTCAAGACTAAAGGTATCTCTTGGCCAGGGCTGAACCTCAGGGCAAGACCTTGCACTATCTCTTCCATTTTCTAAGGAAAAAAGCCAAACTATTTTGCTGACATAGCTATGAATCTCATAATTTGTTTGTTTTCTTTTTGTCATAAGCTTATTAAATACTCCTGGAAGTGGGATCTGGACTTTAAATTTGTCTTAAAAGGATCAGAACATAGCAAACATTGTCTCAGACCTGGAGTTCTGGGAGTCTCCGGATGATTTCTGTCTTTTGTTCTTGCTCAGTGGTGCCCCTAATGTGAAGTAGTTTGTCACATCTGCCTTTCTGGTCCATGCCTAAATTGTGGAATTGGGAAATCACTTCTTAACACTCTAACTTTAGCCAGATGTGGCATGTGCATTGCGTGTCTCCTGTTAATTTTCGGACCTCCTGTCATCATCTAAGCTTGAGCATGGTGGTGTAACAGAGCTGGCTTCTTGGAATTAAGATGTCACAAACAGCAGTTTAATGTTTTAAATTCGTCAGAGTTTATTCTTCAAATGGGCTGACAATTTTGTCTCTAGGCATAGACAAAATTGGCAATATGACACCCTGTGACAGCAAATCTGCTGATTTATGATTTTTCTAAACTAGGCTGATTGCTTACTGCTTGAAAGGGAAATTCAAATTGTAACTGCTCAGAAGTGGTAATTTGTGACCAAGGAATGATGTGGCATGGAGGGCAGGAAGGCCCACCTGCAGAAAGAGTTAAATTGGCTGGAAGCAGGAATGCCAGAGACAGAGGGAGTCCCGTTAAGGGACTTAAGTTTCCCTTGGTGATAAGACAAGAAACAGCCAATATTAACCTGTCTTGTAGCCATCCTGGAATGTGAGCACTCAGGCACCACATTTAAGCAGCAGATCTGGGCTGGGGTTTGGACTCAAGGCTGGGCTGACGTGCCTCATGTCAACTTCACTGGATTGGTGCTGGCGCAAGTGTATGTATGGAATTGGCTCATGATGTATCTTTACAGATTCCTTTTAGAACCATTTAGGGTGGTAGGACTCTGTCCAATGCTTTGTTCATTTTTATATATACATATTTAAGCAAAAATGTGTGTTTAATTCACCTCAAGGGGTACAACAAAAATTCCCCAACATGCTGATGTCACTGATGTCATGGAAAGGTGACATTATTTGTGTCTGCCCCTCTGCCTATCCCATAGTGGCAGTGGGAACAGCAAGTCCAACTCTTCTACTATGCTACATTGTCCCACTTCCATACCTTCCTATTACCTTGTTACAGCATCTTGAGGGCTGTAATATTCAAGTTACCTAATATGAAAAAGCTGAAAATAGGGAAAGAGCTCCCTGGTAACTATAAGGAGCTTCTGAAGCTGGAGAATACACAGTATGGGGCTTTTGGGAACCAGTAGCTAGGGTAGGACCTGATCGGGTAGAACCAGAGTGTAATATTTTTATATAGCAATTTTCTATGTATAGAAATCAAGTGAGAGCATTTGGGCTTGCCTGTTCCTTTCCTAAGAATACATCAATAATAAAATAGGTATTAAGGATAACAAAATTACCTTATGTCTGTGTGGTAGAAAATATGTAATTATGCCATACCTCCAAGCAGAAATATGAGGTCTCCAAAAGCAACACTAAATAATTTTGGAAGATACACACATCTATTTGTGACAAGAATAGCTCCAGAGTAGGACAAGTCCAAAAATAATGTACCATAAGAGCCTGAATCTTGTCCTCATTTTTCACATACTGATGGCAAAGCAGTTCGAAATTTAAAATCGGTCTCAAGAGATGTTCAGGTTCTGGAGTGCAACTTAAACAGAGTCTATCTTACATCAAAGAAATTGAAATATCATTAGCACAGAGAAATCATCTCTCCAAGGTATAATAATCTATTCTGCATGTCAGCCTGGTGCCCACAGTGAATGCAGATTGTCCCATTTATCACTTCTCGTATTATTTAGGGTCTTGGAATCAAATGAAAGTAGATATACTACTCCTTCCTTGGTTTCTTAGTAAAGTAATGAAAGAATTTTATTTTATTTAAAAAAAAAAAAAGAAAAACAGATAATTGGTTCCTGGAAGGGATTTCATTAATGTAATGAAGAAAAAAGTACTAGAAATTAAATGTGTAAATGTTTTATTAGACATGTTCATCCATTTTTATCACACAGAAGCAATTGGTCATTTTCACCAGTGCAGCCAAGTTGTTCCTGGCATAGGACTAAGAGAAGGCAAGGATAAAGTAAAGATGCTTTTAGCACTAAGTGGCACACAGTTGCCAATAAACTTGTCTGACCTGCTAAAAGCTTAACCAATTTGCACCAGGGCCCTATTGGATCAACCAAACAGTATGAAGGCCTGAAAGCAGCAGACATCTGACTGTACCTCATTCACAAGAAAAAAATCTCACAATTCTGTTCAGCTACATTCTGTCTGCTTTAAGCTGTTGAATATGCCAGAGACAGTCAGACCTAACCTAGCATTATTTCCCAAATTGATAATACATGCTTTTCACTTTGTGGGACTATTGTAATGTGGTCATATGTATTGCAACTCTAAAAGACTTATGTTATTTCCTGCTCTTAAAATTACTATAGACTATTTTTAGATGGAGAGGAAGAGAAACAAAATTATAATGATATGAGAAATAAAAAAAATAATGCATATATATAAAAGCTGGTTAGAATTTAGATAATAAATTTAGATTTGGATGAAAATTGGTAATTACATTTATTGATATGCAGAGTAGATTTTCATCTTCCAATCTGCCAGCTGAACAACTAGCTTTAGTATGTCCACTAATCTGAAATTCAAATAAATCAGTAATTCGATAGGGTAATATTTGGATAAGACAAAGTAAGCAAACAGATAATTTTAAAATGTAGTACAACTTTATAGGAAACATTCATCTGGTGTTCTGGATCTTTTTTTTTTAATAAACTGACTTTCAGACAACCTCAATATAAACACTTGTTCCAGATTTTTAACACTGTTTTATCAAGAATGATGGCATAATCTCATATATTGCAAAATAATAGTACAGTATGCAAATGGATATTAGAAAACAGGAAAAAAAAAATCTGAAAATTTCAGAAATTATCAGGACGACTTATTGCAGACAAGTCAGCCTGGATTTTTAATTGTCTTAATGCTTGAAAAGATAATATGACCTTTTTAACGTTAGTCATATAATGTTAAATAGTGTCTGTTTTCTGTGGTGCATGAAGGAATGAATGTTCCATGCATTTGAGAAACTCTGCAATACTAAATTAGAGATGGATTCAGTCATTTTTGGAGATATATGTGTGCATTTTTTAATCAAGTAGGGTGTGTTTCTATTAAACTTGTGACTGAATTTTACAAATAGTGAAATAGCCTAAGCAAATTTCTGAATTCCTTGTACAGACATTGGAGAGAGATAAGTTAGGACAGTTGAATCTCTTCTGGAAGCCTTTATAAGCATCAGTCTTATCCATTGAATACAGACAGCCTGAAGATGATTCAGGTGCTTCTAGACATATTTTAAAAATAGTTGTGTCTTTATAGTTAGTTAGGAGGATGGATTACAATTTACGTTGCACCTGAAATTCAGAAGGTAATTTTATAGTTGGCTTTGCTACACATGCTTTATCTGGTGGTTTTTGTCTTTTCAGAGAGAAGCACAAACCCCCTGTTTCTGACTGCAGTGTTGATTAAGAAATTTTAGATGCAGTTGAAATAGTTCTGTAATTTGCAATCATCTACTTCTAAAATATTTTTCCTCTGCTTTTAATAATTGGATATATTTTTTTATACAGCTGACTTCTTGTCTTAAAGATTTTATTCTCTGCATCTAAACATTCAAACTAACATTTTTCATTATGGATCTGTGCCTGAAAATTTATTAAACTTTCATGTTAAGTAATTCAGTTGCTGCTGCTTCTGAGGAAAATGGATAATTTTGGTAGTTTTAGAAAGCTTTGTCTTTTTTGTATTTTTGAATAGCTGCAGCATATCTATAGCTGGGATAGAAATTTAGAAGGCCTTGAACTGAAATATGCCTTTTGAGGTCCTCTTGAAAACTTTCACAAGCTTTTAAAAATGTAATTTGTTCCTCAGCAGAATGTCTCAGGGTTTTGTTGCAGTTTCTAAGCATTTCTCAGAACTTTTCCCCAAAGCTACATAAATGCCATTCCTTATTCCAGCATCACATGCCTCCTTCAAAAGTGCCAGTCTCACTAAGAATGTGCCAAGACGTAGAGATAGTGACTGGATATAAAAGCTGGACACTGAGCTAAAGGCAACTGTGGGAGTTTCTGCAACCCCATGAGTCAAAAATGAAGAAGTGATAGCGGGGGACATGACCTGGTTGTGGCTCCTTGTCTCACCTCTTTCATTAGGCACTAGAAAACTTGTACATGTCACTCCTACCTAGGTGTTCTCCTAACAAAATTAGGTCCTCATGACCTTATCTTGAGGGATATGATTTTCTTCTTAGAAGCAGAGACTTCTCAGGAGATGCAGATTGGCTTGCTGATGGAAGGAGGTGAGCAAAGGTGCAGTTAAGGCACTTTACCTTTTCAAAAAATTGGGTTTTTCTCTGCTCGTTACCCTTAGCAAATTGAAAGGGCTGTATTAGTTTATGGTAGATTCCTCTGAAGTATTTGTACATAAAGGATTCCTTAGACACATGCACAGCAAATCTGCATAGGCACAGTAGTTTAGATAAAGCCAATAAATGGTTGTTATAATTGAAAACTTAAGAGTCTAATCATTATTAGTTCATACCAAATTGTTACAGAAAAAGAAAGAATAATAATGTGGTTCAAATTCTTACATAGACACTTAGTTTCTACCCCTTTCCTAGTATTATGCTTACCCTTACCCTTCTCTGGGTTCTAAAATTGGTGGTTTCATTCTAATCATGGTGGTCATGTGAGTTGTCAGCTCCTGGAGACTTTCATCACCAAGAGGAATATGATGATTTCTTCTTCCTTGCTCTAGAATCCACTTGAAATTATTTTTCTGTACGTTTCCTAACACACTTCTACACCTTTGCTCTTTCTTCAAAGTTCCACATCGCATCCAAATTTACTATATATAGTGGGTTTTACCTATGTTGGATAGGTAGAACTACTTCATTGTTCTCCTTGTTCCTCCTGAAATCAGTTTTCTCATATTTTTCAATGTGGCTTCATATCAATATGATTTGATATAAACAGACAAGTATGCATCCATTTTAGCATTATCCACCTGTGCAATCAGATCATACAACTCAGTTTCATTTCTGCTATTCATAGTCCAAGTTACTTGTAGCCATTTTGAGAGAACCATTCATGTTTGCTAGCATGGCTTATACTGTGTATTAACATCACAGTGTCTGTTTTGTTGCTTTTGGCTCACTAGCTGAGGAAATCTGTCTCAATTTTATTGTCAATATTTGAGCACCTGTAGTGAAACTTTTATGATAAGCACATATTTTAAGCCCAATAACACTAGGCTGTTACATTAGCAAGAAAAACATCTACTTTTTTCTCCTCTCTCCTGTGTTCTCCCATGCCCACAAGGTTTTTTTATATTTCAATTCCTATTTAAATGCTTAATTATTTTGCAGATTACTTTTAACATCTTTTGCTTAAGGTCAAATGTTTCCCCCAAAATATCTTTTTAAAATTTTTTGTTGAAATTTCAAAAATTACTAAGTTAAATTCATGTTAGAACATGATTATTAGTCATGACCTTTTTTATAATACCAACACATTTTTACATGCTTTTTTACTTACAGGAAAGAGTGGGGTTTTTTTTCTAACTGATTTTTTTGAAAAACAAAACAAAACAAAACACAACCAACCAAGCAAACAAAACAACCAAACAAACCCCAAATTATTCTTGGAAATATAAGCCTGAAGTCTTTCTCTCTTTTGTAATCACTTGCTTCCAGAAGCTGGGCCATTTGGGGAAAAAAAAGAAAATTCAAATTATCTGAAAAAAAGACAATTCCATACTGGGAGCTGGCAACATTGCAAGCAAGCACCCTCTGGGAAAGCAATTTAGATGGGTCAGAATTAAAAAAATGTAACATGTTTGAAATGTCCTTTTCCTCAGAGCTCCATCTGCTCCGTGATAGTGGGAAAGTCAAGTTTGGAAGCGGCTGCACCTGCACAGCCGCTTGCAGAAGAGCTCCCCCTGGCAGCACTGGATACAAAACTCAGCCAACACAGGTTAGCATCTGAAGGGCTGCAAGTATTCACACTCATTTAAATAAAATAAAACTCTTGTTTACTTCTGCTTTGGTTTTTTTTTGTTTTATTTTGGTTTTTTTTTGATTGGTTGATTTTTTTAATTAATATTTGTTTCTAAAGCTCTGTGCATTCCCTTAAAAAAGTAATAAATGCTGATAAATATTACATTAAATATTCATTTCAATGTGTGTACTAGGTTCTTTCCAAATATTCAGGAGGGGAATACTCATATTCCAAGAAAATCACTGTCTGGGGATAAATAAAAATAAAGATGTGTTGTAAAAAAAGGGAACAGAAATAGGAAATTCCCAGAGGGGAAAAAAAGGAACAGCAAAAGAAAATAATAGCTGAAGGTACAGAGCAATTTAAAGTATTACAGCAAATCAGTAAAGTGTTGGAAAACCTCATGCATTGTTATAGGGAAAAATGAAATAACAGCAGTAAACTATATATTTTCAGTGTGAAAATTCAGGCTTTTCTTTTTTTAAATATTACATTGTACATCTCCCTTGTACATTGGCTATTACAATCTTGGAAGCAACACCGCTGGTATCAGCACATAGCCAGGATTCACAGAGAATTAGAGGTTGAAGCATAGCCCTTAGCTTGAGGAAAGTGATTATCCCCCATTATTCAGCACTTACTAAACCACATCTAGAATACTGTATTCTGTTTTGGGCTCCCAATATAGAAAAGACATGAAGAAGCTGAATGGGTCTGGAGCACCTGCCTTGTGAGCAGAGGTAGATGAGCTTGATCAGCCTGCAGAAGGGACAGCTTTGAGGGGGTGGAGGACTGGTTGAGGATGGGACCTGATGAGAACAGTGCATGGTGGGTGGATGAGCACTGAGCATAAGCTGAATTTTTTCCCCACCGTTGGAAAAGGCTGCCCAGAGAGGCTGTGTAGTCCCCATCCCTGGAGGTTTTCCAGACCTGGATAAGCCAACTGGATAAAGCCCTGAGCAACCTGGACTGATCTCACAATTGACCTTACTGGACTAGAGACTTCCTGAGATCCCTTTCATTCTGAATTATCCTATCTATCCTATGTTTAACTGCTATATAAGTTAAAAGTAATATTGTGAAATACCACCTAGTTTTTTCTGCTTATTCCAATATCCCTTTCCAGTTGTTCTTATGTATTCAGCACGTTTCCTTTTTAATGTGTATTAACTGGCATGAAGTCAGTGTCATCTTTTCCATGACTGAGATATTCTCTTTTATGCAGCAAGACATCTCTGGCTTCCAGCAGTCTGCTGCAATGAACAACTGAGTAAGAGGCAAAAAGAGGTAGTAATAAACCATGACTTCTAACTTTTCCCCCACCGTTTTCATTAAAAATACATAAACAATAGGGCTAAAAGCCACACCATTAGAATGATAAATAATGTTTCATCCTCAGCATATCTCCTCTAATATGTGTATTAATTTAGACTATCTTCCTTAAATATTTATCCTATTTTGTTCAAAGTATACGAGATAGAATAAGAAGTTCAGTCGGTCTGCTGGCAAATGATAATTCCTAAGGTAAAGACAGATACAATTTTAATATAATCCAGTAGAGAAGGTCAGAAAATATAATGTAAATCTGCATCTTCTTTATGTTTGCAGTAATGCATGGATTTTTTCATTCTTTTTTAGAAATTCATACAACAAATAGAATGTAAATTTCTGAAAAAAACCTACTTTATTTCTTGATGTCTTCCAGAGTTCTAAAAATGTCATCAGCCATTTGAAATTAAAATTGAGTAAAACATTGAAAAAAAAATGAAAAGGAGTTACTCAATTACAATTTAAACATTTTTTTTTTTTGCCTGTTAAAGGCCATTAAGCTGTTTTAAATACAACAGTGTATTGAATAGGTAACATTACCATTGTTAAAAGTTGCCATCTTAGAAAGTTGGAAAGACTTACTGAAAATTTCAGGAAAAGAGTGCTATAGGAAAGCTGAAAATTTTCCTTCTTGTAAAATGAAAATATTTGGCACTTCTCTATCATTTCTCAATCTTTTTGTCTATCTCTCTGACTGATTATAGAATTGTAGAATTGTAGAATAGTTTGCATTGGAAGGGACCTTTAAAAGTCACCTAGTCCAACCCCCCTGCAATGAGCAGGGACATCTTCAACTTGATCAGGTTGCTCAAAGCTGTGTCCAACCTGACCTTAAATATTTCCAGGGATGGGGCATCTACAACCTTTCTGGACAACCTGTTCCACTGTTTTACGATCCTCATCATAAAAAATTTCTTCTACATGTCTAGTCTGAATCTACCTTTTTTTAGTTTAAAACCATTACCCCTTGTCCTATCACAACAGGCCCTATTAAAATTATCTGTCCTACTAGTTGGCTATCATCAAGTCAGCCAACATGTTGGACTCCAGTGACCTCAGTACGAACCATGGGTTAAAATTCTATCTGTTCTATATTTGCTTTTATTTTAATATCTTATAAATTTTCTTTTCTCTGTCTTTCAGATTCATCAGTGAAATTTTCCTTTGAACTGCTCAAATTCTGGCATGCTCCACTTTTTTTGAAAGGTTTATTCCTGGTGTTACTGCTTTCTGTTTGTGATAGAGAGAGCTGTCACATCCTAAAAGCAGATCCATCTTTTTCAATGTTAAATTTCTTAGAATAGAGTTTGGACATTGACTCTGTTAAACTTTCCATCCACATATACCAAATAAATGATCTACCTTTTCTGGAAAAACTCAAAGTTCTAGTCATCAACACACATTTTCAAAGTCAGACTACAGATCATTCTGTGGAAGTATAAAATTTTTAGGAGTATGTGTGTTCTAACAGAATGTCCTATTCTCAAAGTACAAGACAATCTGGTTTTTGTTATCACATTGAATTTTATAATCCTTTCACTGAGCTGTTGTTGCTAAATTGTACTTGTTTGTATTTGGTAGTCACCCAATCAGAGCACCCTTAATCATGATCCCCTCATCTTTGTGTGTGCTTGTGAGGTGGGAGGATTTCTAATTATGTTTGTATGGCTGGTTAATGTTTAAGAAGCTGGTACTCCTTCATAACTGTCATATTGTTGTATAATCTGTGTTATTAAATACTGAATAGGTGGTGAATGTCCTAGCTGCACCCTGAAAGGATGACTGTCACCTAAATCCACTTGACTTCAGCTCTGTGCTCACATGTTGCTAAGTTTTCTGTGGTGAATATGAATCCATTGGAGTTGAGACAATAGGAAGAAACATGAGATGAGATTGAGTTTATTTTTCAGATGGAAAAAGATGTGGGTGTCTGAGGGATATAACCATTTAGATCATAGAGTTAACTGTGTTGAGATCCTCTCTTGACCTCTTTGAACTCTCCAGAATATCTGCTCTGTATTGTAAAAATATGAATTTTGGCAGGATTTTTACCTTCTAATGTAAACTGCAGCATATTCCATGTAGCCACTGGCAGCAGCATCTGCCTCTCTTTAGGAAAGGTATTTTCTTACATTTTGCAAAGGATAAAACATGTTCTCTATTGGGGAAACTG
This sequence comes from Haliaeetus albicilla, assembly GCF_947461875.1. Taxonomy (NCBI): domain Eukaryota; kingdom Metazoa; phylum Chordata; class Aves; order Accipitriformes; family Accipitridae; genus Haliaeetus; species Haliaeetus albicilla. The sequence goes on along the minus strand of NC_091485.1, from coordinate 59,477,959 downwards.
GCCCATTATCAGAGATTTGATTTAACATCAAACATTCCAGTATTCCGAGAGGCAGGTGACTTTCCACTTTCCTGATCCTAACCATCATACTTAAGCATCCTTAAACCCCAAATCATTCTTCTTGGAAGACTGTATAGCTCCTTCCTGAATTTTGGTATAAGAAAATTTCACTTCAGGATCCATTTTAACCTGTTAAACTTTATATATATATATATTCATTATTGTATATATACAATATATATATTGTATTTCATGCAAATGTGGAGCTGGTAAGCATTAACTGTTAGAATCATAGAATTATAGAATATATCAAGTTGAAGGGGCCCATAAAGATCATTGAATCCAAGTCCCTGCTCCTCACAGGACAACCTAAAACTAAACCATATGAGTAAGAGTGTCATCCAAGTGTTCCTTGAACTCTGACAGGCTTGGTGCCATGACTACTTCCCTCGGGACCCTGTTCCAGTGACCAACCACCCTATCAATGAAGAACCTTTTTCCTAATGTCCAATATGAACTTCCCTGGTTGAAGCTTTATTCCATTTCCTCATGTCCTATCACTGGTCACCAGAGAGAGGAGATCAACACCTCCCCCTCCACTGCCCCCTTTGAGGAAGCTGTAGATTGTGATGAGGTCGTGCCAAAACCTTCTCTTCTCCAAGCTGAACAAACCAAGTGACCTCATCTGCTCCTCGTAACTCTTGTCCTTAAGGCCTTTCACTGTCTTGGTCGACCTCCTCTGGAAACACTCTAATAGTTTGATGGCCTTCTTATATTGAGGTACCCCAAACTGCACACAGTACTCAAGGTGGGACCATACCAACCAGTGCAGTGTACAGTGGGACAATCACCTCTCTCAACTGGCTAGCTATGCTGTGCTTGATGCACCCCAGGACATGGTTGACCCTTCTGGCTGTCAGGGCACACTGTTGACTCATATTCAACTTGCCGTCAACCCAAACACCCAGATCTCTTTCCACGGGGCTGCTTTCCAGCCTCTCGTCCCCCAGTTTGTATGTATAAACAGGATTACCCCATCCCAGGTATAGAATCTGGCACTTGCTCTTGTTAAATTTCATATGGTTGGTGATTGCCCAGCTCTCTAGTCCATCCAGATCTCTCTGTAAGGCTTCTCTACCCTTGAGGGAATCCACAGCTCCTCCTAGTTTAGTATCATCAGCAAACTTATTTAATGCACATTCAGTTTGTGTGCCCAGATCATTTATACAAACATTAAAGAGCACCAGCCCTAAAATTGAGCCCTGGGGAACCCCACTGGTGACTGGTTGCCAGAGTGATGTAACCCCATTTACTATAACTCTCTGAGCCTGACCCATCAGCCAATGGTTCACCCAATGTATTATGGACTTGTCTAGCTGTATACTGGACATTTTGTCCAGAAGGATACTGTGAGAGACAGTGTCAAAAGCTTTGCTAAAATCCCCAAATCCCACATCTACTGGCTTCCCTTTGTCAACTAGATGGGTGACCTTGTCATAAATGGAAATTAAGTTAGTTAAGCAGGATGTACCTACCCCTCATGAACCCGTGCTGGCTATGACCAATGACTGCATTGTCTTTCAGGTGTTTTTCAATAACTCCAAGAGTAATCTTCTCTCTTTCCCCCTTCAAATCTAGTTTAAAGCTCTTTCAATGAGCCCTGCTAACTCTTGCACAAAAATCCTTTTCCCCCTTTGAGAAAGGTGTACCCTGTCTGCTGCCCAGAGGCCTGGTGTTGTATAGACCAACTTGTGATCAAAAAAACCAAAATTCTGCCGATCACACCAGTCACTGAGCCGGGTATTGATCAGCTGAGTCTTCTTGTTCCTTCCCTCATCATTCTCTGCAACTGGAAGGATAGACGATGTGCTCCTGATCCCTTAACCAGTTGTCCCAAGGCCCTGAAGTCTCTTTTGATGGCCCTTGGATTTCTTCCTTAACTTCCTGTTAAGGAATAATTTCATATGATCTAGAATTACTCACATTTACAAATTAAATACTTTCATAGGTCAACTATCTTATCATCTAAACATTTATTTTATCTACACATTCATGATATTGCCATTATGCATGTAATTTTTGGTACTTGTGTACCAAACTTTGAGCTTTTACAATGTTGCAAAGTTCCTGAAAGCACTAAATGTTGCTAGGATCAGGCTTATGACTGTTTCAGTTTTAGGGTGAAGATCACTCCATGACTGGATGGATAGGGAAATGTAAGAGCAGTCCAGCCAGCACTTTAAGTGCTCATGTATGCAGAAGCTTTCACCATGTCTTAGTAAAAAGAAGGTCATTACAGGTTGTCTATAATGTTTATGATAACCAGTTTTGAATACTCCAGTCTTTCTGAGAAAATCAAATGCAGCTGTTATTTCAGGAGAGCACCCTGATGCCAGGGGCAAAATTTAGGATGATACTGTGACTGTAAATTGAACAGTTCTGTAGAGTGTTTTCCAGCACTATTTAATTTAGTAGTGTAGAAATAGCCTTAATAGGTTGATTGGCTGGGCCTGAACTTTCCAATGATTTTCCTCTGGTGTAACTGTATACACTTGACATGCAACTGTGCTAAGGCTTAGTGAATATTCATTTCAGATGGAGTATATTTGTGAAGTAAATGAAGACACAGAGGATGAAAATACACTGTCATTACACAGACTGTAGGAGAAAGTGCTTATCAGGGTGGACATCAGATGAAGAAGAAAAAAGAAGAGACTGTTCCTTTTGGATCTGAAACTCAGCATCTCTGACTTTCTGTCATTTGAAGGGTAAAATAAGATATTTTTTGAAAAATAGTGTGGGGTTTTTATGAGATGAAGCCAACTTTCTTCTGCTTATATTTAGGTTTTATGTACTATGATAGCTTAAGTTCAGCTTTTCTGGCTTCAAGCATCTCACTACTCACCTCTTCAAAGGACTTTTTTTTTTTTCTTTTTTTTTGATGGATAGAATGTCCTGGAGAACAATTATGTGAATTATGCACAATTTCTGAAGCTAGTTAATGGGTCCCGCTGAACCGCCAAAGCTTTGGAAACACATCTTTAAAATGCCAATTTTCAAAAAAGATAATTATGCAGATATGAGTTACTACATTATGACAAAATTCTATGAAATAAAAAAGAGGATAATGAGACAAGTGCTGAGGGCATATTTGTTTCTATCTATGAGAATCAAATAGAAATGAAATAATATGATGTCCTACCCTTACTAAGCTATATATCATCTACCTCTAGGCAAAAGAAAATAGTAAAATATGTAATAATCTTTTAAACAGACCATATCAGAGAAAAACGTTCCTATTAGCTCTATGGGCTGATTTAATTTGCCCAAAGTATTTGACATACTGTGTTATGGAATTTTATACTTTACTGTTGGACACTGTTTATCTTTACTTCACAGAACTTTTATAACAATATTATTCTGTTTCCATCTGTTTTAATGCTTTTGAACTTATTGTATACCTTTGTATATATGTAAAATATTAATGACTGCAGTTTTTAAGTAAAACAAAGTTTCAAAAGTGAAGCTCTGTATTTGTCAGTGATCAGAAATGTCCTCAAGGATTTGTCTTCTTCAGTGTCAACCTGATGAGAAGAGTTTAATGTGTAAGTGAGGTATTTGGAAGAGGAGGTCATAGCAGTGCATGAGTGAAGCTGCAGCACATTTCCTCTGTTTATCCAAAGGTTTTAGGTGTCTCTCACAATCTTTAGATAATCATAGCTCTACTGTTATGTCACTGTCATGTCAGTATCATTGTTTCCTTCTCTACCTTTCAAATGGGAAAGCACACATGTATTCATATCCGCCCACAAAATACACCGTGGCTTTCTTTTTTCCTTTTCTTTTTTTCCCCAGCTTGCTGGGAGTAGCAAAACACCATCTGATGCTAAACTCCACTCTGACTAATAAAAAAATGCACTGCCAAGGCAGACGTTCTTTCTATTAAAATGAATAGTTTGGCAGTACAAACAGACCAACACAGAATACCCTGACATAACATAATGTGCATACCAGTACTCCGAAGGTGTGTGTTTGTTGTTTTTTCACAAAATGAATGAAAGGAATATGTTCTTTGACCTAAAATGAATTAGAATTTTATCGAAACCTTAGAGACAAACTCCCCTTCTAGTGCCACCAGAATCACTCAAGAGTGACTGAACAGATTACAACACATACAGTATCACTATTGGCCTTAAGGAAAGCCTTATGGTCCTATGGTTCAGCAAGATGCTGAACTGGGAAACAAGAGAATTAATTTCTAATCCTGCTCCTGCAGCTGATCTCTTCTACAGTGTCACTTCTTTACTGGTGTTGTCTGAAGGGTAGTTTTAATTGCTAGGTTATGCAATTTTACAGTTCAAATACATAACTCGTGTTTTATAAATGTGCAGTATCCATCTGTATTTAGTATTATTTTTTCTCTCAATCATAGCAAAAACTTTCTCTAAATCTTCTGTATTAAATTAATGTATTAAACAGGAATTTTACAGTAATAAGAGTAATTTTAAGAAAAACATTGCAATTGTAATTCTGAATGGCTAAACATGATGAATTAATGAATCCTACCTGTCAAAATCTTGAGATTTGAAGGTAACTGAACATAAGATAACTTTTCATGATTTTTAAAGTGTGAGGGTTTTGGTTATTTCTTTGTTTGTTTGTTTGCTTGTGTTTTATCTCTTGGTGTTATGGTAAAAATAGGTCATATTTTCAAAGCTGTAAAAATATTTACAACTAAAGTATTTAGCAAATATTTAAAAAATATTTATAATGTATCTTGAAAGTCAAAAAATGTAAACAGGTAATTTATTGTAAAGAGAGTGCACCCAAGAAAATACAGAGGAGAAAAAAACCATGACAATGTACTTTATTTAAAAAAAGGCATGAATATAGTCAAAGATTAGATAGTGAATTCACTTTAGAACTACTCGTCTATGAAAAACCAGTTTTGATATCTGCTAGACTAACTAGATAGGTTACTTATTTTTCTTTATTTTGCATCCTAAGGAAATATATTGTTGTTTTATTTTTCTGGAACAAAATGTGTAACACTTTTACTAAATACACAGAAGTGTTTTTTCTTCAGGATGTCATTAATACGATGCATCTGTTTAGTGTCACCTGGAATAATAATATTCACACAGTCTGAATCAGTTTATAGATCCATCTTTATTCATCTAATTTTAACATATGCAGAAGTCCAATTGACTGATGAAACTGAAATACATGCTTAATGTTAAGCATATTATTATCTTTCTGAATTGTCCCATAAAGAGGAGCATCTGTTTCTTTGCTCTAATCACTCACTTCTTTACTTCAATTTTGTCTATTTGGGCAGGAGGGAATTGTTTATTATCCATTGCTGATTATAGGTATGTCTTAGAGGACTATGTAATCAGGTGAATAGGAGGACTGTAAAACTTCAAGTGCTGTTATGAAGACTGAGGATATAAGAGTAAGCCTTGATTTCTCTTCTGTACGATTCCTGGAGTCTAGACCAGGATTCTTTAAAGGGTATATATTTGGCCTGAAAAATATTCACATCTTGAAAATCACTAAGGAATAGCTCTGGAAAAAGGCAAAGTACATGGTACTCAGGCATATGTCATCCTGGAATCCAAAATCCTTAGACAGATACCATGGTCTCTGCTAGAAAATAAAATGGGCTTTGGATCATTGTCTGAACTTGAGGGCAGGAGCTGCAGCATGGCTTGTAGTCATTTAGCTAAAGTCTCACCCTGCTGCAACCAGGGATCTGTCACCCATGCTGCCTGGGAGGAACAAGCCCTGGAGTACAAAGTCTCCATTATGACATTTTAATTTCTTTCTTATTTTTTGGGGCGAGGGCAAAAATTCATGGCACCTTTTCCTTAATATGTGAATAGTATCACATCACATAAAACTACATTTTTGGTGAATAGGTATTCTACAAAAAAATTTAGGCCAGTCTGTAATTATAATACTTTAGTAACAGAGTAAGTAAACAGACATAATCTGTTTCAAGTCAGACTTACCAGAACAAAGTGATGGAATCAAATTATAAATTATCATTTTTTGCTGGTAATAGTGCAAGGATGTTGGTTCATAGGTTCACAGTTCTGAATATTTTCCACGTTTTTCTGTAGTATTATGTATTTGTTCCTGAAAAAACATGATATTATGGAAGAACAGAGACCTTGTAAATAGCAGAATAAAATATTGATATTCCTATCATAGTCCTTCCAGCACTTTTGGTTCATGTTGGTTCAAAACAATTTCATTTTTCTTTTATGTATCAGTGAATATGTTTCTTGCTTTAAAAAAGATAATAGTACTAACAAGATGAATAAATTATTTAAATGCTTGTACTTCAGTTTAAATATTTTGACAATTAATATAAGTATTTAGATTCCTAAGTGTTGAAGCTAAATATTAGTTGATAAGGCTGTATCATTTAGTTTTTCAAGAACTGGAACAATAGAAAATTATTGTTCAGAAACAGTGGGAAAAAATACTCTAATCTCCCAACAGAATTTGATGTAGGCCTTAATGGAAAGTTATAGACGTATTCTGGTAGCTAGGAAAAGAAGAACCTATGAATATTTAAATAGTAACAAATTAGTTATTTCTGTAAGGGCTATTTATAAACACTTGTAGGGTGATTGCGGTGGACAGGCAATGCCATCAAATTAATTTTTTTTTTTAAACTACAGAAATATATACCTAAAGTTACCTTTTTTCTTAGTATTTAGAAGTCATGTAAAAGAGGGACAATGAAAAAGGAGATAAGCAGTGCACATCAATAACATTATGTAAAATCACTTCAAACCTTATTTAATGTATTTTTCCTTGCTAAACATTTCCAACTAGAGTAGTAAGATTCAGCTCTTGTGAGATAAAGTACAAATGAAGAAAAAAGAAGAAAAGGAAAAAAAATGAAAATTTCTGAGAAACATGTGATTGATTTCTTCTTCTGGAAGAAATTACTTACTTGGGAATGTGATTTTTGCAGACACAAAACTTTCATTGAACTCCTCAAGTATCAAACCACAGGTTGCTGGTGTGTTTTAGGAGGACACCTGAAATATTTGAAATTTGACAAAGCTGAAAATCATGGTCTTTCTTTGTAATCCCTTGTTTTAACTTCCTTCAAGATATTAACTTTTGAAGTCTTACAGCTCTATAGTGGTCTGAAAAGGTCATTTTCTCCTTGAATCTTTTGAGGGTTGATGGCTATCCCCAATCCTAGTGTTCTTTAGCCACACTTCATCTAGGCTATTAGGTGACTCCGTCCACAGTCAGTGGGAATTCATTGCATTATTCTTCTACCCTGCTAACAGTGCTGTTCTCCTGAATATACTCTAAAAGATATTCTGCCATCCAGTACTGTCTATTCTGCCCTCTGGTAATCACTCTCCTCCCTCACTATTCACAACAAAGACTCAGTGTGTTTCCATTCTGTTTTTAATCGCTCTCCTGGTCTATTCCTCTACTCCAAATTATTTCATTTTATTCTCCTGTTATCCTTGTCATCTCTGCTTTTTATCTTGAACGGCTCTGCTGAGCTCTCATGTTCACAGTTCATTTCCCTTTGACTTGGCACGGATAAAAGTTCCACCCATCATCCAGTAGTGAGCTGGGATTACAGCATGAGGCTAGCATATTTCTGCTAGTCTGCTGTTGAAGTATATGTCCAGACATTTTCATAGCAGACCATGGTAATCTGCTCATATTAAAACCACATGTATCTTCCAACAGGTCTTTGCTTTTGTTTTTTACTTCCTGTGAAAGTCTTCAGTTCTTAGAAGTTGTTCTTATTTAAAACCAGTCATGAGGACAACAGTTTTGTAAGACATTGCATTTATCTTTGTAAAGACTGAACTGAGTTACATGGCTTAAGTTCTACTTTTTGTTTTAAAAATATCGCACAAATGTCTGGCTTATTTTGAATGGGCTCTGGATAATATATTGTTTAGGTAGCTGTTCTTCCATTGATAATAGTTTAAGTAGTATACACTGTATCTTTCAAGACACAATTCAAAGAGAATGAAACTCCAAGCAAACATTTTTTTTTTTTTTTCACTCAGGTGACTGTCTTGAAACCTTAGCAATTAAAGCACTGCTTTTCAGAATGCTTTGGTTAGGAAAGGATAGTGTCATCAACAGGGCCACTGTAAACTCCACTTGGACAAAAAAAAAATAAATAACATTTGTATCTTGGACATTCTGGAAAGATAAGGGCTTAAGAAAGGGAAGAGAATATGAACAGAGAAATACCAAAAACAGTAGTTAGAAAATACCAAAGATGTGACAGGTGTGGTTTTTAGAGCATATCCCAGTTGTCAGGTCAGTTAATTCCATCACAGTTTATGGGCACTTAGAATGGAGTTCTCAAAAGGGGATGTTAACCTAGACACAATGCCATACTCGCAAGGCTATAAGGCATTTGGATCAGAGCTAGTTCATACTTTGCCAACTTAAGAACTCAGCCAGGCTGAGCTCAGCTGAGGTGCATGACGAAGTAGTTATGACTATGAGTGATTTAGATCAATCAGCCTTATCAGCCAGGCAGCTCATGGGCTAGTTAGCTGTGTGTTTTCATTGAAAGTACATTTCATCTCAGTAGTTACTGTTAAGCTGTTAAAACATTCCAAAATAGCTACCTTTGCATACAGTAATTTAGCACGTTAATAAATCTCACTATCTTTGGGAATCTGGCAGACAATAGTAATGGATTATATGTATGGCTACATCCTAGAATCATCTCTCCCCATCCTGAGATTACCACACCAAGTATGCTTTGCGTTGATATGAAAAGAACTTGGGTAATGTGTGCTGCACCTTCCTTAGGGGTTAAATGTGAATGACACATTCAGTTAAAAGGAAGGGAGAAATGAAGTTTAAATGGTTATTTATCATATATTTAACTGATGTGAATGCTTGTTTTTCCTCAAAAAAAAATTATTATCACTCTTGTTTTCTCTCCAAAGCTGTTGTATGTCCTCTGTTCTTTAAAGTTCTCATTATTTCATAGTCTATTTTTTCGTAAGAAAATGTTTATATACATATCCAGGAAAAGTATTCAGTATTACTGGAGTCACTGGGTAAAGATCAATTTGTTGATACCAGACTCATAAAGATCCTTAGTTATGTAACTTAATCTCTTGAATTAACCCAACATCTGGAAGACCTGTTAAAGTTACAGTTTCAGATTGAGAGAATTATATTTGCAAATCAGCATATGAAATGGGTTGGAGGTCTACTAGGGACAGTGGCACATCTGGAGAGAAGTGATTAGCCATTAGTGATTAGAAGTGATTAGGTCATTTTGCACTGTACACAGGCATTGTGGTTACCTCTGGCATTTTAAGGTCAGAATAATCATACTGGTCTTCTTATTGATCTGTGACATTAAGTCTGCTGTATAGTTTTGTTTGTAACTTCAATAATGACCCAAAGTGTGGACACTAAGGTTCTGAGCTTTTATTCTTTTAGGAGACCCACTTTTGTTTTTCATTATTCATGATTAACACAACGTTAAAAATCTGAAACTTATTTCAAGTCAGACTCTTCTAATTCCTAGTAAGTGGATCTTGCTATGCTTTTGTCTACTAAATTAAATAACTCAATTATAGAATAAGATCTCATGGGATTGTGATCAAGTTGCTTCTTAATCTTCTTTGCAACAAACTATATAGTGATTTTGCTTACATTTCTTATTAGGAAGTTTATTAATCAGACCACAAATTACTGTAGAGACAGTTTTCTGATATTTTGTAAAGGTTTTCTTATCCCTTTTGTAATGTTGCCTTTGATCTCTCCTGCTCCCTCTCTCCAGTGTTTTATAGCATTTGTGTCTCAAGTAGAAAAGGTCTTAACATTGTGATAGAGGGCTGGGAAACATTCTGTTTTATACTGTGTGAATGTATGCAAACTGGGATATTCTCTCTTCTCTTCAGGACTAAATTTTAGTTACACAGCACGTTGAATTGCAAAACTCTGGACTCAGTGAGCTTTCTAGTCCCTTATGTTGTTGAATGCATAACTGTATTCACCTTTCAGGTATTGCTCTTGTCAATGCCATGTAGGTAGATGACATTACGTTTTCCCATCAGTTAATATTGTCCCATTTTTGCCTTTTTTAAAAATCTCATCTTCATATAGAAAGATGTAGTTCTAGAGCCAAATGCACAGTGATGCCTCTTCCCACAGAAAAGTTCAGCCTATAACTGTTGCTGTAGTATCATGGCAGCTTATCACTTCTTTCCCTGTTATGTGCAAGATGGTCACTGGACAGCCAGCAGAAATGAGAGCAAAGGATTGTGGAAAGTGTCCTTTGATTTCTGATCCTCTGCAGTTTCCTTCTAAGCACTGCTCTCGTGTTTTGGCCAACTAAAAGAGAAATAGAAACAAGACTTTTTTCAGCTAGATTCAAAAAGAAGGATGAAATCAAAGGATTTCAATTAAGGAAATAAAAATATTGTAGTGTAACTTAGATCATCTGTCAAAAAATGCCTCTGATGATAGAAATAAGCCCTTTCCCAGGCTCTAAAGTCTCCCAATCAAGATTTAATCTGGGAATATCCTTGGATGGGAGGAAACTGAAACAATACTTAATACTCCCTTCTCAGATCCTCTAAGCTCCATTATTTCATTGCTGGATTAGCCCAGCTAGCTAACTTTGTTTTTTGTTTTTTTTCCCCTTCCCATAACTAGAAAGTTCCACAGCTGTGGTGCAGCCTGTGTAGATCTTATCTTACCCTATTTATATGATGTATTTCTCTCTCTGAATCTCAGAAGAAGAAAAAAATACCACCTTCCTCTTTTTTAAAAAAAAGGTGGTTGTATATGGACTTTAGGTTGAACAATTTGTCTTTCTCTAAAATATAGAGCAGATTTGATTATGCGCTGTAACTCTTTTATATATTTGACTTTCATTGAATGTGAGAAATGAAATCATATTTTGGCAGTGAAATAAACTATAATGTACTTTTATGTTTAAATTCTGATTTTTTTTATTAACAGCTTTCTCATCCAGAAAGTATTACACAAAAACTAGGATTGATTTGTTTATATGTAGGCTTGTCTGAATTATTTAATATGAACGGAAAGCTGTTTTCTTTTTTTTTTATCTAACACGCACATTTGGCTATAAAATTCATTTTGTTAATGACAGCGGTAACAGCTTCAACAAGAGATCAGTCTTCAGCATAAACCAGTGATGAGGAAAAACCCATCAAGTCATTTAATCCCTCACTCACCAATGAGGAATTACCGGATGCTCTATATGCTCAAGCATTTTGACCAATCCAGTTTTAAATGATTCAATGATTTGCTCTCCAGCATTTTGTTTGCTTGATCTATTTAGATGAATTATAGTTAAGTAGTATTTACAGACATGGCTATAATTCTTTCTTCTGTCTTTCTGTCATTATTCCTTGCTATACCTCTATGAAACACTGATCAGACTCTTATGCTCTGTTTCAACCTACTCTATATTTGATTTTTTGCATGAGATTCCCATCCTTCTGCCTTTTACTCATCAGGCAAGCAGAATAAAAAAATGGCAAGCAGTCATTTCAGCCCACCAAGAATAGGGAGAAATTGGACTTTAATATCTCTCAATGCAATGAAAAACATAGACTATTCTGTGTATATGGTTGTATTGGGTTTGTGTGGCAAGGTTTTGGTACCAGGGGGTTTACAGGGGTGGCTTCTGTGACAAGCTGCTCGAAGCTTCCTCTATGGACAACAGAGATGCTGCCAAGGCCGAGCCAATCAGGAACGGTGGTCACGCTTCTGTGATAACATATTTAAGAAGAGGAAAAAAACCTGCATGACTGCAATTGCAGATGAAGAGATGAGTGAGAATATGTGAGAGTAACAGCCCTGGAGACTCCCAGGTCAGTGAAGGAGGAGGGGGAGCAGGTGCTTCAGGTGCTGGAGCAGAGATTCCCCTGCAGCCTGTGGGGAAGACCATGGTGAGGCAGGCTGTCCCCTTGCAACCCATGGAGGTCCATGGTGGAGCAGATATCCACCTGCAGCCCATGGAGGACCCCACGCTGGAGCAGGTGGATGCGCCCGAAGGAGGCTGTGACCCCATGGGAAGCCCATGCTGGAGCAGGCTCCTGGCAGGACCAGTGACCCTGTAGAGACAGGAGGCCACGCTGGAGTAGGTTTTCTGGCAGGACCTGTGACCCCAGGGGGGACCCCTGCTGGAGCAGTTTGTGAAAAACTATAGCCCATGGGAAGGATTCATGTTGGAGAAGTTCGTGGAGGACTGTCTCCCATGGGAGGGACCCCAACCTGGAGCAGGGGAAGAGTGTGAAGAGTTCTCCCCCTGAGGAGGAAGGAGTAGCAGAGACAACACGTGATGAACTGACCGCAACCCCCATTCCCCATCGCCCTGCGCTGCTGCGGTGGGAGGAGGTAGAGAAAACCATCTGATGGGGGGGAGTGATTGAGCAGCTTCCGTGGGCACCTGGCATCCAGCCAAGGTCAAACCCACCACAGTGACCTTTTAAGAATCAGATACTTCAGATATTTGGGGGTTTAAACAGTTAACTTCTACACCAAGGTCACCTTCATGGTGTTTATTTACATTTCTGGCTAGCCAGACTACCACAGCTTAATTCCAGTACTACATCAGTATATACTAATGGAGTTATGCTGGCATAAAACTAGAGTTGCATGGTGGTGACACAGCCCACACAGTTATCGGTAAATTCTGAACTACAAACATATTTAAAATTTAAGGAAGGAAAGAGGAAAAAAAAAAAAGACAAAAAAAGAGAAAAAGAAGAGGTAAAATCACAGTCTTCTGTTTTCCAAAGCATGTTTGCTTGTTTACTTATTGCTAGATACTAGATTTAAGGAAATGAACATATCCAGGATTTGAATTTTAGGTCGTTACTTAGACAAATGTAGCCCACAGTTTTGTGCGTGCACATCTCTTTTAGTCCTCCGTCTGATCTAGGGAGAATTTGAGACTGTTATTATAGAATCATAGAATATATCAAGTTGAAGGGGCCCATAAAGATCATTGAATCCAACTCCCTGCTCCTCACAGGACAACCTAAAACTAAACCATATGAGTAAGAGTGTCATCCAAATGTTCCTTGAACTCTGACAGGCTTGGTGTCATGACCACTTCCCTGGAGAGTCTGTTCCAGTGACTGACAACCCTATCAATGAAGAACCTTTTCCTAATGTCCAGTCTGAACTTCCCTGGATGCAACTTCATCCCATTTCCTCATGTCCTATCACTGGTCACCAGAGAGAGGAGATCAGCACCTCTCCCTTGTCTGCCTCCTTTGAGGAAGTTGTAGACTGTGATGAGGTCACCCCTCAGCCTTCTCTTATGACTCATTGACAAAAGGATGCAGTTCATGTCATAATTATGGAAGCAAATAAGTGACTTCAGGAACATTTGAATCCAAGCTGAGAATCATGACATAACTTTCACTGGGAATTCTGCCCAAGTAAGAACCACAGGCACCTACTAAAGAATGTATGATAGAAGAAAGATTTAACATTCAGCAATGGAAGATGACAGGTGAAAAGACCCATTAAATTAAGGTGCCAGAGGCACAAAGAATGTAGTAGAACAAGACTGACATTGGAAAGGGAACATAAAAAGGAAAACACAAAGGAAAACAAGAAATTATAGTAGGTTTACAAAGGACACAAATCTTTATGAAAATATCATTATACAGAACGTCAAATTTGCCACACATGGATTGTTAAAGTCATAAACAGAAAAGAAGGAAAAGGCAAAAAAAAATAAAAATCAAACAGTACTAATGAAAATGGTTCAGGGGAAATACACAGGAAGCATTTAATGTCAAAGGTGGGGGAAAATATTTGTAATAATTTACTTTGAAAATTATTATTATCCTGTGAGGAGCAGGGAGTTGGACTCAATGATCCCTATGGGTCACTTCCAACTTGAAATGTCCTATGATTCTATGATACTTTTATATAATTATGCTATTATATGTATACTTTCTGATTTTTCTAAAATACTACTTTTAATATCTCTTAATAATATTGAAAATGAAAAAGAAACATAAATAAGAATGACAATTTGTCTATAAATGCTATAAAGAACACTAGAACAGAAGTTGCAAGAAAGAGTTCAGTTTACATGGATAACGTCTAGATAGACATGGCAAATTAAGCAACAAACCATGTTAATAAAAAAGCATTGGAAATCTTGAGAAAATTCTTGGCTTGAGACAAGTAAATATGCTACTTATCTTTCAACACAATAAAAAAACAAACTTGAGGTGTCAAGAACTCATGAAGGGCTCAGTGGTCTGCACATTATTGTGTACATTCTAACTCTAGTAAAACAAAGTATTAAGAGGGGAAGAATGCTTGAATGTTAAAGACAGTAGAAACATGCAGCATAAATTTACAGAAAATATTTAAAAAAATAAAAATCCAACTCATTTTTCCACAGCTTTTAGAAGAAGCAGCATAAGAGGTAGCATACAGGTAATAAGTTTAAATTTTAATAATATTTGTGACAACAATGGAAGGTATTGAAGAAAAAAATCTCTGAATACTGCAAACAAATGATTATTTGATATGTTAAAGAATCAAACACTAAGGAATGGAAGGGAAATAACAAGCAAGAATTTTATGGTCAAAAATAGCTACTCCTGTACTTTATAGAATAATGATCTGTAAGGAGGGAGTAAACAGCCTGTAATTGAAAATTACTGATCATCTTACAGAAGAAAAAAGCCAATAGAAAGAGCATCAGCAAGGTTAGAAATTGGGATAGAAAAAAAGTAGTATGTCCCTTTGTGTGTGTGTAGGGTTGCATGGGGACAAAAAACCAAAGCAAAACAAAAACTAACCAAACAAAAGAAAAAATAACACCCTCCCCAAAAGCCCCCCAAAGCCCAAACAAAAACCTGTTTCACCTTGGAAACAGTAAGCTAAGATACTCAGTGAAAATGAGGAGTCAGGAATTGGATTCATACAATAGTAGAAAAATTAAAGAAAATAAGATTCAAGCAATTTCTCTCAGAATTTTACTGGCTTTGATTTTCCATTGCATAAAATGCAATCTTGAATTTCCTGTCTCCACTTAGAGTAGACAGATGAAACAAATGATGCTGGGAAATAGAAGTTCTCCTGACCTTGGACTTGCTGACAGGTCCACTTGCTCTCCCCCACTCTGTTTTTCATTCCATCATTAACTTCTCTAATGAACTCCAGTCTCAGAAACAGGAAGGTAATGCCAGAACTTCAAGACTTGAAGGAAAGAAGAAAATAGAGTACCATAGAGATGACCATGGAGGGATCCAAAATTTGTACACATAGTGGAGCTGTTTCATGCCTCGTAAATTCCTCTGAAATCAGATCACAAGGTACTATTTGACTCTTGGTTTTGGGGAGATATAATACCAAGAGATTAAAGTAAATAAAGTGAGCATTGCTTGGGGAACTGGCAATACCAAATTAAACAAAACTCTGATAGACAGTGTTTGGATAAAGCAGGTCCAAGCAGTTTTGGAGCACTAGCACAGGTACTAGTCTGAAGCTCCTTTAAGAGTACTGTATTGACCAGTGGGGTAAGGCAGAAAGCATAAGATGACTTAAACAGTTTTTCTTTCTTTCAGTGCCATGTGCTTTCACTTCCTGTAAAAATGATACGACAAATGCTCTATATCGTCAAGAACAGAACGTACCTTACAACAAGAAAAAGGCTGTTTCCCTGAACACTTTCCTTTCTCTAACATATTGAAAAGGTGTCACACAGCATCTTCCATGGTAAATTCTGTTTGTCTTCCTTTCCGTTTCTTCTTTTTGTTCAGCTTCTCACTGACAGAGCTCATTGGTTAATTGAGATACTTTGCTGATGTGTTTTTCCCTGAAACAGTATAAGCATAACACTCAATTATGACATAATGAGTCTCAGTTTGAAAATATTTAAGAAGAAATCTGAATTAACTACGGACAAGGACTGTCCTTCACCATGGCTGATTAGGATATAACTATGATTTACTATGTTTGGCGGTAGGATTTATATGCCAAGCTGCCATTAAAATCTTATGATGTGAGATCTCAGGAGTCAGCACATTAGTCTTACTACTGTTATAACTTCAATAAGCATAAAAAGAAGACAAGGTCTTGAAGTTCAAGTAAAAGATTTTTCCAGGGTATTTAAAACTTAAACTTTAAGAAAAAAAAGAAAGAAAGAAAGAAAGAAAGAAGGAAAAATATGCAGACTAATCTTTTCTGAAAGTTTTCTTCACCACTGGATATACTCTGATTATCTTAGGTATATAAACTTTAGGCTTTGATCAGGTTTTATGGAGTACAGATTAAACTACAAATTAATCTAGAAATTACTTCTGAGTTTATGTTCTTGGAGGTCCAAATTTCAATGTTAAAATTCATTCTCCATTCATTTATTTGAGGATTTTTCTACATTTCTAGAATGATTATCCTTTGGTTCTTGCTGAATTCTCTGGAAGATGGTCAGATTTACTGACCAAGTAGAAAAGCAGTCATTAAAGAGCAACAGGAGAATGAGCAATGCATTCTTTAATGTGTTTTGTATATGCATGAATATGTGTGAGGGGAAGACAGAAAAAGCAGAATAAAATCCTGGTTGTTAAGTTCTGTATGTGAAAATAAAATCTAAACAAACCCCCCTACATTGACACTGTGAAAGGACTCCACAAATCAAATGCTTGTGTACCTTCCTTCTGACCAAAATATAAACCATTTCTTGCTGCTAGAGACAAAGCCAACTGACAAAGCTGAAAACATTTTGAAAGAGTAAAGTTCAAAATCCAGTCATTTCAGTGTGAGTCAGAGAGAACTGCAGCAGCACAAAACCAAAAGCTAATTGTGACATGTCTCCTTCACTTGGCCGGAAGGATTTTTGTGCCTGGAATAAAATTGTATTTGTTTAAAAACACCCCCATAGCTTTTAAAACTCTAGGCACTCCTCTGAAAGGAAGTCTTATGTTTACATTTTCAATGAAAATTTTCACACAGCTAGTGAACTACAGCATGTAGCTAGTTTCACGTATTTGCTCATATATGCTTGTATTTGGTCCACACCAAAGAACAGAAAGGTAGATAGAGAGAAAGAAAGATTTTTGAAAAGGTCATGAGATCTCAAACAAAAACAATGTTAGGCTCTGTCCTGAAAAACATTGAGTTATTAAAAGATCACAAGCGATCTGTGAAGCTTCCAAGGAAATTCCAGGTTTTGGTAAATGTATGTCTGATAACCGAACAGTGAAAATGAAGCTGTAGGATGTGAAGCAGGCTCAAAAATCCAAAAACTGTAGTTAAAATACAGTTCAAAAGCAGACTGCACTGAATTATTGAATGAAAAACTTAACGTC
The DNA here is from genome assembly GCF_947461875.1 of Haliaeetus albicilla. Classification (NCBI taxonomy): domain Eukaryota; kingdom Metazoa; phylum Chordata; class Aves; order Accipitriformes; family Accipitridae; genus Haliaeetus; species Haliaeetus albicilla. Next base: position 59,460,602 of record NC_091485.1, on the reverse strand, counting down.
ATGGACATATTTAACACAAATTTAGTGCAGGAACTGTGCTCCTCCATTTAAACAGTCCAATGTCATCAATGGTCAGTATCACCATAAACAATCTTATAGTGCTTTAGAAATTCAGTCCCAAAGTGTGAACGCCCTTTATGTCATAATCAGTAATCAGCATCAGGCAATTTAACCATAACACAGTTGGCACAACTAAAGTATCAAGAGGAAGAGCAGGACTGAGCACAAACTGGTTCTTATATCTTCAAAAATATCAGTAAATCAGCTCTAATGAAGTTGAGACTTTGACTGACAACGTAAACATTACAAATAATGCTGCTTTTCAGTTATGAGTGAGTAACATTTCTTGCCAAGCCTTAAATATTACAAGTGTTTCATTGATTATGTTACTTGAGATTTTTTTTTTGAAGAATTTTTGTTTTCTCATATTTTATAGATTCTAACAGTTATTCACTGCCACAGCACAAGCAAACTTTCCCCTGATGATTATTTATAATTATTTTCTGTACCATCTGGGCTACATTTTCAAATCAAAAGAGTTCCTGCTAGCACTGTTAGTTGCCATGCTTTTTTACTATTTTAATTCATTCCCTACCCTGTCACTCTTTTTTATTTGTTATATTTAACCTAAGAATCATGCATATTCTTAGCATTCTTATTAAAATATTAGTAATTTAAATCATTTTCTCAAGTGTCAGTTTGCCAGATTTATGCCTTTTCATTTGCTGCTTTCCAAAGGAGTCTAACAGACTTCAAACAATTTGGTAGAACCTCAAATGTCTTTGGCCTCCAAGACAAGAGGCTTACTCAGGCGCTCTGAAAATTTCTGTTCATGCTTCTGCACTGTAATGGACAAGGTAGAATCCTTTTCTCTGTCAGTGTCTGGTGTAGTAATTTCACTGTGACTAAGAGAGGAATCATCCAACTACAGATAAATTGTACAGAATTAAATGGGGCATAAAAACATATCCAAAAGAGCTCTTGATTTCTTCCTACACAGGAAATAATCAGGCCTGTAAGACACCTCCAAAGATGTGTGTGTGCTTCAATGAGAAATGAGTGGATGTGCACCTTTGGCAAAGTGTAAAGATGTCACATGTTATTTCAATTATAAGATGAGCAACGACACTTTATCACCCAGGAGGTGCTCACACATAACCATAGCATTCATAGGCCTTAGCCATGTAACTTCATTGTCACACTGCATCATTTAGATGTTTACATGTTCTGTTTTGGTGGCTTTTGTTTGTTTGTTTGCTTGTTTTTCATTTGTGGGGTTTGGGTTTTTTTGTGTGTGTGTGTTTGGTGTTGCTTTTTAGATACCCTCTTCTGTGGGCAGGAAGCTTTCCTGATTACATATGTTCAAGAGTCCAAAAATAGGCAGTGATTATGTCTGAGGAGACTGAATCCCCCCCAACCCCTTAAAAAAAATTTTCTATAAAATAAAGAACTGTATAAAAGAACTTACTTCATGTGTATGATACTTCTGTATTTCTATGCATTACTGTATATCCTATGCCTCATCAATATATGATGTAGTGTTTTGTTTGCTGTCTCATACTCCTCATAAAACCAGATATAACACGCAATGGTAACATGATGCTGTCTCTGGGCACAAGAGATACACAGGTTGGGCTGTGTTTCAGATCCATGTTTCCCACTGCATTATGGGAAACGCTACTCTTGCTTTTTTAATTTAAAATTACCTATGTATCAGGATGGCCTATACAACAGATATTAGTGAAAAAATACGAAACAAACCCAACTTATACTAGGTGAACAGCAAAAATGTAAACCATATTTCTCTAGGCTGTTATTTTTTTGAAATGTGCAGAACATAAAAAAAAATTTTGACTGAAAGAAAAACAGTGTAAAATCACTGCTTTCTGAAAGCTGACTTCCTACACAGCTGTAACCTAGCACCTGTTAACGTAGTGCTCACAGAGAGTCTTGCTATTCATTATTAAATGAGTTTCTATTTCTATCATTGTGTTTAATTCTTAGTGTCTATCTTTAATCAATGCCACAGCATGTTTGGATAGGTGAAGTTTTGCATCAGCCTGGACTCATCTTGCCTGTCTCTTCCTCTTTTATTTGCTTCCTGATCCATAAATGACTGTCTTCTTTTTGGTTCTCCATACATAAAGTGACCTGTGACAAAAATATTTGTTCTTTCTTAATGTGAAGTAGTAAAATGTTTTTGAACTGTTTCATGTGAAAAACATACTTGCTACATGCAATTTTGCTTTCATTGAATGGTGTCCAGCCACTGGCCATGACAGAGGAATGGATGCCAAATGCCATTGTTATGCATCCATAATGTATGTCTGAGAAGTACCTGGAATAGATGGAGACCTAAACTAAACCCGACAAATTTAAGCTAGAAATAAAGAATACCTTTTCGATGCAAGAGGCTATTAGTCGTTAGAACAACCTAGCAGACAGACAAATGCATTCTTAAACATTCGTTCATCAGGAAAGTGTTTTCACTAATCTTTTACTGTGGGATCCAGTACAGAGGTAACAGGATTATACCTTATGGCCCAGTGAAGTCAGAAGGCAGAACTACAGTCTTTAATCTGTGTTACCAGCAAGGGTGATTTGATAAATAGTTTGTACCTTTCAAAGATTGGTGGTCAGCCAGTACAAAGATAGATCCATGGAATGAAAAAAAAAACAAAACAAACAAACCAAAACAGACTGAGCAGTATGACTGCTCAGGGGTCCCCACAGGTATCAGCAGGACCAGGGCATGACAGCCAGTCTCACCACTCCAGTCAGGAGGAGGACAGGCTGGGGGGCAGCCAGAGGCAGCCTCAGCCCTGGGCAGTAGCACCTCCCTAGGGACAGGACAGACCGAGGCCAAGTTGAGGACACTGGCCTGCTGGGTCCTGATAAGGCCGGATGAGAGGAATGAGTGTCAAACACAGCCCTGGGATCACCAGGCAGAGCTGTGGGGATGGGCTGAAACCAGGCCAGGATGTCAGTGTGTGGTCAGGGATCAGGATCAGATGGTCCCATGGCTGGGCAAGGCTGCGCTGCAACATGGCAGGAGCTGTAGCTCAGGGGGAACAAACAGGAGAGCCTCAGCTTAAAAGCAGCTCCCCTGGGAAGGAGGAAAAGGCCGTCACTGAGGCCTCTTCTGGCTCTTTCTTCACAGCAGCTCTTCCCAGCTGGCCAAAGGCTTTGCCCTGAGCCCAGCAGCCAAAGCCCCAGACAGAACTGCCATGGCCAGGACCCTGATAGGATGTATACTGTGGAAGGCAATGCCTTCCACCTACTGCAACTGAAGTAGTGACAGGTGTCTTCCATTTTCATGAGGTTTTGCTAAACAAATACTAGATGTTTCTTTTAATGCCTGAGGCATGGCCCACACCTGGTCATGCTGTGGCCTGGATTAGAGTGACCTAACAGAAAAAGCTGAGGAAAACAGATGCCAAAATCAGGACACATAATCATCTTCTTGCCAAGTTAGCTATAGCAGCATGGGGTTATACTACATGAATCCTTTGAATGACTGCATTTGCCATCTGCTATTCACTTGCAAAACGTTGTGCTTCTGCTTAGCACTCCTCAACGCATGCAAGCAGTATCCAGCTACCTTCAACCATAAATGGGAATGGTATGAGCCATTCCTCTATAAGATGAGCTCTATTTGGCAATATGGCACCAGCATGTCATTGTAATAAGCAGTTAATGTTAACACTGGTGAAAAAAAGATCTGTTCTGACTCCAGTTTCCCAGTGTACAGAAATTTCTGGAGTTTTGTTGTCAACCAGAGTTCCTTGTTTGTACATTTAACCTAGTGAGAGAAATTACATTCATCAGTGGTCATCATTTTAGCCATTCTTTGAAATATTATTTATTGTACTTTTCAAATAGGTATTAGTCTACCTAAGGTTTCTGTGCAGTCAGCCTTTACGAACAAAGAAACCTAAAGTTTGCAGACTCTGTGGTGCTCTGAAGACTGAATACACCAAAAGAAGCTGTTCTGTTCCCTTGACAAGACATGCACTTGGATGGGATCGGTTTACTGAAGCACAGATCAGCGTTCTGACTTTTCAGAATATATTAAAAAGGAATCAAACATCAGGGCAATTATAAACATGCAACAGTAGTTCCCTGCTGCCTTTTAAAGTATAATTTCCCAGTCAAGGAAAAAAAAAAGAAGAAATAACCCATATAGAAAATATTTTTAGTTCTTTTAAAGATGTTTTGTATTATACAGAATAATGTGGATAACTTTTACAATCAAAATTATTTGATAGTAAGTCTGCTAGCATTCCTCTTATACACTACCCCACCTTCTTCTGATGCATATCGTAATGTTGGATTTCAATATAAAGTTTATATTTGAAAACATACAAAGCATGCTTCCCATGTTTTTTCCCCAGGGCTGATATCTTAATCTATTATTTTCCCTCCTAGAAATGTGGCTTGCATATTCAGATGTTAAAAATAACTTCATAGCAACTGACTTCTCTTCACATCCTGTGCAAGACCACTCTGGAAACCATTGCTGTCAGCATTCCAGCCCTCTTGTCAACAACTGACTGCTGTCATTTGCTGATGGAAACCATCTAGAGCAGTTCAGTTATTAGAGTCTGCATGTAATAATGTTAATACCATGGATTTTTATAAATAGAAATAGAAAGCTACCAGGTAGAATCCAAATAATATTTTGAAGACATAAGCACATTTGATGTAGAAGAGAAAAAAGGAAGTTCTAAAATGCTAACTTGAAAAATATGTTTTTCAGAGTAGAAGGATACCATAAGTGATCATTTAGTTTTGAAACACAAGAAATAAATTTTTTACACTACGTGAAGCAAAATTTTCCTGACAGTTTTCTAGTCAAGCAACAAAAATCTATAAGCCTCCAAATATTTCATAATAAAGGTATTCTGTGAACATAAATACATTGGCTCTAGTTTTCTTTGCAGTTAATAATAATAACAACAGTAACAACAAGAGTAAAAATATCTCAGTATATGAGTAGAGAGAATTTTGCATTAAGTTCTTTGTTTTTTTAATGGAAGATGACATTTGGGATATGACTTTAGTAATTTCTCACTTCAGCTTAGAATCCTCACTTTATGAAATTCAAATATACAGAACTCTTTTTAAGATGCATTGCCTTCATACATCTATCCTGTGGAAGCATTCTTCTGATTTACTGCTAGATTTTAATAGGAGAGTCCAGATGTAAATGAAGAATTTAATAGCATTAAATGCTATAATTAAATAAATAAAGCAAATATACTATTAATTACAACAAAATCAAATTAACAATATTGTTCACAACCATTGATGACATCATTTTGACAGCACTTTGTTTGAGTTTGCATATTCATGGTATTAAACCAAAGGATCATCTTCTACCACATAGGCTGTAAATCAACTTGAGTCATGTTCTTGTTTTACTTGTTTTTCTGAGGACTGCACTGGGAACACAAGGAGAAATAAGATTTACATGTGTGGTTTAGTGGCTACAAACTAAATTTGCCTTCAAGACTGGATGCCCAGTTATGTAGGAAATGTGGATCCATGACAAGGAATGATGATCTTTCAAATTCTGGTAGTTTGGCTGGGTCAAAATTCAGTAATTACCTTTTAAGATTCTAGGAATGAATTGTAAATTCCTTCTGCCCCTACCATTGCAAAATGTTTGTACTGTTTATACATTTTTTCTATACTAAAAAAATCCAACACAACATTCCTGCTAATTATATTTTAAGATGATGTAGATGTGCATAACTTATTTTTTAACCTCCACCCTTAAATAGGTATAATTCCCTAGGAATTAGGGAAAACTAAGCTCTGAGTCTACTGAATAACTGAGCACATAATCAGCAAAAAGTGGGTTCTGTGACTTCGATTATGCAGACTATGCGGTTTACAATGTAAGATGAAATGTGATTCAGAAAAATCTTTCCACCTTGCACCTCTTCACTTTAAATAGTTGCTGCTGGAAATTTCTACTTGGATGGAACAGAAAATTTTCTCTTCTTCCTACTTCTTAGATACTGAAGTTATCACCTGACAGAGTTTTTCCTGACTGACCAGTTCAACAACAAAAAGAGGACAGCCTTTGTTGTAAGAAAATATACCTTTACAATTGAACACGTGATTCTCAGTATTTTTATATCAGCTTGGTTTCTTATAGAGTTATTATTTGCATCTGACTGTTTCGGGTTTGTGTGGCGGGGTTTGGGTAGCAGGGGAAGGGGCTACAGGAGTGGCTCCTGTGAGAAGCTGCTAGAAGCTTCCCCAGCTCCAAGTCTGACCTGCCGCTGGCCGAGGCCAACTCAATCAGCAACAGTGGTAGCGCCTCTGGGAGAACAGATTGAAGAAAGGGAAGCCTGCAGCGGAGAGGGGAGTGGAATGTGAGAGAAACACCTGTGCAGATACCGAGGTCAGTGAGGAAGGAGTGGGAGGAGGAGCGGGGGAGGAGGGGATGCCCCTGCAGCCCGTGGTGAGGTGGCAGGCAGTCCCCCCCCAGCCCATGGAGGGGAGCGAGGGAGCAGATGCCCACCTGCAGCCCAGGGAGGACCACATGCCGGAGCAGGGGGATGCCCCCAAGATGGCCGGGACTCCATGGGAAAGCCTGCACTGGAGCAGGCTGTGACTGAGGGCCTGCAGCCTGTGGAGGGGACCCACGCTGGAGCAGTTCGTGAAGAACTGCAGCCCATGATAAGGACTCATGTAGGAGAAGTTCCTGGAGGACTGTCTCCATGGGAGAGACCCCACGCTGGAGCAGGGGAAGCGTGAGGAGTCCCGCCCCTGAGGAGGAAGGAGAGGCAGAGACAATATGTTATGAACTGACCCCAACCCCCATTCCCCTTCCCCCTGAGCCACTGGAGGTAAAGAGGCAGAGAAAATCAGGAGTGGAGTTGAGCCCAGGAAGGAGGGAGGGGTGGGGGAACGTGTTTTAAGATATGGGTTTTCTTCTCATTATCTTTGTTTTGATTTGATTAGTAGTAAAATATATTGGTTTTGTAAATTATATTGTTTTGGACCTCTAGTCTGACTGGGCCAATGCTGGACCCAGGACTGGTGAAATCTTTCTCTTCTCTCTCTCTCTCTGTCTCTCTTCATAATCCCTACACCTCATTCCTTTAGACATAAAACTGTTGACCAAGTCTGGGACTAGGAGTAGCTCCAGCTGCCCCTAGGCTCCTCTCTGAGAAGGAGTCTAGAAAGCAAGGGAGTCCACTCTGAACCTTGTGACTCAACAGTAGGGGTATCCTTATTTTCTTCCCTGAATTGCTGTATACGGTTACTGCAGGTTACATGGTTTACTGAGGCAGTTTCATGCCAATTCCTGTTGTGAAAGACGCTGCCACCTACTGTTATGCCTCCTACGTTCAGGCTGCTTCTGCAAGGAATAAAATGTTCAGCTGATGGTTTGGTGTTGTTTAGCCTGAATTTGGCCTGAGGGAAATTTCCCAATGTAACAAACTAAACTGATGGTAAAGAGAAATTCCAGGTGAGATTTGAAGAAGGATCAGGAAAGTGTAATAGTCTGTGGGTAGGGGTGTGGAATACCAGTAGTTATTTTGCAATTTAGTTAAAATTTAAATAGAATTTAACAAGTCTGGATAGAGGATTCTGTTGATCCTTTTAGACAATCTTATTCAGGAGTGGCCAACTGTACACCCTTATCCCAAACCACAGACCATTCATTCATGAAAATTATCTCCTAGACTCTGAAGATCTACATCTTTCAGAAAAACTGAAAGTTGCTTTTGGAAACTAGAATCTATTTTTATATGTTTAAACCCACATCATGTGTCAAGTAAATGTGTGTGTGTGTGCATATGTGCGTTCTGTTTCCTGAAATGGCAATTTCCATTGATATTGCTGTTTGTGAGTTGCAAACCTAATATGAAATATCTGACCGCAGTCTTGAGCTGCATATATTTTGATAACACAACTGTTCTTAATGAGTTTCCCATGTGGCCAGTGGAATACATTCTGCCTTACTGGCAGCCACATGCATATGTAAAATCCATCATTTTGCCTCTGTTCTATTCAGGTAGGGTTTTTTTGGCTCATGCAAATCAAATATTGTCCAGAAGAGATGCAGTTGAAATAATGAGGCAATGAAGTCTCAGAGGAGGGTGCTTCTGCAGAACAGAGGGGAAGGCTTTGAACTACTTTGCACACTAACCATCTAAATGCACATTGTCTTGGCAGATATCTCTCACTGAAAGGAAAAAAAAATCTGTTATAGGCGCAATGCCACTGGAAAGATAGACAGGAGTGTAGTTAGACAAAAGATGAACTACAAGCGTGCTACAGGTTTACTAAAGGTAGGACAATATTGCCAGACCTTCACTGTTCGCCCTGAGGATATTGCCTTTATGAAGGACAATATGCTATCTCTAATCAAGCTCCTGAATACATTGTATTTGTTACCTCCAAATAAAAAAATTGTCACTAGTGTTACATACAGTATTTCTGACTCTGTCAAGATGTGTTTATTTCTGAGTCATGATTGCGTGCTGTGGTGTAAAGTTGCAGTTTAATAGACTTTACCTTGCTATGCCTCATGGCTCAAGTATTCATTCAGTTGCCTGACCACAATTTGGTTATCTTTCTGACAAACAGTCTCTATTGACAAAGTTGACAGGAAAGGTTTGCGTGAAGTGGTTTTTATCAAATCCTTGGAAAGGGCTGCAGCATTCAGTCAAGCCATGTTCTGTGGATGTTTAATTTAGATGAAGTTAGCATAGGCTGCCTTCACATATAGTCAATGGAGAGGTTCAGCTGAAGGGTAATTCAGAACAGAAGTCTAACTTAGCTGCCTCTAAAGCCTGTCTCCCTCTGCTAACTGTAAAAGGAACATTAAGACCTGACAATTTCCTATTCAAGTAGCAGCATTACAGTAGAGCCACTCCTAATTCACACCACTTTAAGAAAAACAGATTTATTCACAGGGTTTTCTTAAATAACTGGTATTTCTTGAGATGACACAAAGAAGCAGGACTCATCTGGAAAAGAAGACCATGGTAAGCTGCTGCCAGACAGTACAAAAATGTGATAGATATATATATATATATATATATATAGCCATGGAGTTCACTAAGGAGTAATGGCTCCTTCTCAGATATATTACAGTGAGGATTATAAAAGTTGAGAAACTCTGTGATAGCCTTATTCACACTGTGGACTTTAAGTAAGTGACAAAAGTCAGCTAATGACAATGCCTGACACAAAACAGCTTATTGTCTAAGCATAATTAATGGAAGAGAGTTAAGTAGTTTGAAAGAACAATATAAGAATATCAGTATGAGGAGAGGAAGATCATGTGGTAAATGACATACCCACAGCCTAGCTTTGGAAGAACAGAAGAGTTTCCCTGGGATTTGCCATGTGATTTAAAAAAGACATTGAAAGCTGATGAAGACAGAGTGAAGGAAAAGGCATCTCTGACTAAGAAACAAAATGGTTGTATTAAATTCATCTTACCCATCTGTTTCAGTACATGAAGGTGTCTCTGTTTAATGAGTTGCTGTGCTCCATTTTATTATTTTTTCATTATATTAAACATGGTGCTAAACAGATGACTGGAAATTTTTTATTAAGCTTATTTTCATCAAAAGTGTATGTGTGCATATATGTGTAAGGGATGGGAGGAAGGGAAATTTCCATGTCAAGAGCTAAAGATCATGTCACAAGGTCTTCAGCATTTAGGATTGTAGAGACACACAAGGCAAGATATTAAGTTTATGGAAAATTTCATTTTTCACAATATGCCTTTGATCAAAATTAGATCAAATTCATTAAAAAACAATTCTGTGAAAAAGAAGCTTCCCAGTAGCTGCTTAGTAAAATTGACCTTCTTGTCAACGTTGTGGCTGCTAAAAACATCAGTGGATCTGAAGAGAATGTTGTTTTCATTTAGCTTTACAGCAGGTCCCCACATTTTTGGTTGATTCTGTGAATTTAAAGGAAGCCATAGAGTTTGATCTGCAGTGAGGGGCTTAGTAATTTTGGCAGTGATAGCTCCAGATGGGTTTTCCTCAGGGATTTAGGGATGAGCAAAACTCCAAATAGAACATGAATTCTCAGAGCTTTCAGATGCCAAACATCAAGGGAAACAGCTTAGGTTACAGACACTAGGCTCTCCAGGCTTAGAAGCAGCCATGTAGAAGGTTAAGAAAGTGCGTGCAAATATTTTGAAATCTGAAAAAAATAATGGAATGGACTGAGTAAAAGCCAGAGGAAGATAGCCTTTATATAAAAAAACCCTACTTTTGACAAGATAATAGAGCATATTATTGCATAAAAGCACATTCAGACTTCAGATAGACAGTTCCTTGGCTAAAGATCCAAAGTTGCTAAAAATCCTTGATGGTAAAGCAGATCTGTTGAACTCTGTTGGATATGTTTATTTTTTTTTTATTATAGACCCAGCCTAAGGATCATCACTGCAGTACACTTCAGGATTTGAAAAAAAGATTCTGAGTCTTCCTGTAGCACAGATCCAAAAAGTGACCTAAAGATATTAATTGGTGCTACACGTATTTAGGTTTCAAAGCAGTTATTTTTTCATACAAAGGTCTGAGGTTCAGATCTAATGTGTTCTCTAAGAAGCTTAACCAGGAAGAACAGAAAGTGAAATTTTCACTTCCTCCAGAAGTAAAATACCTGCCAATGGCTTTCTTACTTAACCCGAGAGTTTTCTAAGCACTTGAAAGTAAGCATGTCTGCAGAAATACCTAAAATGACGGATACATAGTTCTTGATATGTTTCATTATGACCTGAACTAACTTTTAGATATGTCTTCTCTCTCTTTTTATTGTTCCTTATTTCTGAGATGTCTCTAATACACTAGGCATATTCAAAGCACACCTGAAAAGAGGTAGACCTCTTTCAATTTGTCTCCAAATATTTATTTCCTGCAATTATTGTCTAATAAAGATGTTGAAACAACCCTGCAACCACTCCTCCACTTTCTTCTTCAGTGGCACACGCCCTACTTGTAAGGTATCTACTTGCAGAACATGTGTAAGAAAAATGTAAGGACTCAGGGGGGCAACACGGCACATGAAGTCTGGAGTAATGTGTCTTAACTGTATAGAGTGGCGGAGGCTGCACTTGCCTTTCTTGTGTAGTTCTTGGCTAGTGCTTGGTAGCTGCACTCATCGTGTACGGTTTCTCAATCAGCTTTCATGGATTCTTTTGATCTTGCACTGCCTGAATAATGTTCTAAACTTCTAAATTTACCCTACTGGATTCAGGAACGTAAATTTTTAAGCATTCCAATATATTTAATTAGAGGTACCTTTGTAAATAGTGAGATCCATCCCCACGAGAACTTCATAACACACAGAAAAATCTTCTGAGTTTTAGTTCCCTTTTGCACAAAGCACGAAGGTAACACATGCTAGCAAGACATCTAACAAGACTGTACACTGGAACAGGAAGTACAGAGTGAAAGAGAATAGGAAGCATGCTACTTCTGCACATTAGCTCTCCCTCGAGATTTCCATGGCTATACCCAGAGTCACGAAGATGGGCATGTGAGAGCTCAGGATGACTGGTCTGTCTGTTCATGAGGTGAGTAATGAGAATTATTGTGTAAATGTGGCCTCCAATGAAGCTGAATCAAGTAGATCATATTTAAAACAAAAACAAACAAAAAATTCCAAACTCAAACAAGTTTAGTAAATGCATTACGGAGCTGTATGTTCATGTGCCTGTGCAATAGCCTTTCATGAGGATTTTTCTGGTTATCCATACCCAATTTCAGACAGAAACATGGGGCAACTCAGGCTGTGCGGGATGTGATGTATAGATGAAGGTTACAAGGTCATTTACAAAATAATAGCCTTTATTTCTCTTTCTAACAAATAGTAACTAAATATTGATGTCTTGTTAGCATTATCTTGATAATGGACAACCTATACCATACTTGTTTTGTAACATATTGCTCTCATAAACTGCTGGTGTGTTATACATAAGATCATTGAATCATAGGATTGCTGAGGTTGGAAGGGACCTCTGGGGGTCATCTGGTCCAAATCCCCTGCTCAAGCAGGGCCACGTAGAGCCAGGTACTCAGGAACATGTCCAGACAGCTTTTGGATATCTCCAAGGAGGGAGACTCCACAACCTCCTTGGACAACCTGTGCCAGTGCTTAATCACCCTCACAGTAAAAAAGTGTTTCCTGATGCTCAGATGGAACTTCCTGTGCTTCAGTTTGTGCCCATTACCTCTTGTCCTGACACCACAAAGAAACCTGGCTCTGTCTTCTTTGCACCCTTCCCTCAGGTATTTATATACATTTATAAGATCCCCTCTGAGCCACCTCTTCTCCAGGCTGAACAGGCCCAACTCTCTCAGCCTTTCCTCCTATGAAAGATGTTCCAGTTCCTTAATCATCTTCATGTCCCTTCATTGGACTTTGTCTAGTACGTTCATGTTCTTTTGTACTGGAGAGCCCAGAACTGGGCACACTACTTCAAAAGTGGCCTCACTAGTGCTGAGTAGAGTAGAAGGATGACCTCCCTCAACCTCCTGACAACACTCCTCCTAATGCAGCCCAGAATACCTGCACACATGCACATATAAATACACGCGCACACATGTGCATACACAGAAATCTACTACAAAACTTCCATGTTGAGATATCTCCCTATGTCAAAGTATTAGTCTCAGCTGCTTTCCTTGGACTTAGGATTGTCCAGTTCCAGAATACTTCAAGGATCTTTATCATGCCCATAAGTAGACCTGGCTGTTGTAATCATAGATAAGTAATTTGTGTTCTGTAAAAAGCCTGTACTTTGCCAGGTAAGGAATGGTCTCTTCTAACATTGAAATCTTGCAGTGGAGACATAAATTTGTTTCCTAGGCTGTACGAGCATTTAAATCTTCTCTTGAAACAGATTTCTCTTTATTGCTACAAGTATAGACATCATTTTTTAACCTATTAGAAAGAAATGCAAAAGAGATCTATCTTTTTTTTTTTTTCTTATACAGGACATTTTTCTACTTTATTCTTCTGTAGAAATAATGTGCTATTGCAATATCAAATATAAATATTATACTGTGTTCTTTTCATGTTCCCAGATCCTGCCTCTTGTTAATACTATTCAAGTCCTTCTCTTCTGAGACTGTACTTGGAGAAAAGAATTGAAACCTTCTCATTTTAGATTAAATGGTTTGGTCTGATCAAAGAGGACAGAAGGTGTTACCATAATTCTTCTTTGACTAAAGAAAATACGCCATTTGGTTTTGAATGAAGAATATCCTGAACTTTTTCAATAGAAAATTAGCTTTCTTTCCACTTGTCCTCTCTTTAGAAATTTGATTTTACTGTGTAAGTACCTAATATACTGAATGACTTGAATAATTGTATTTTTGTCAGAATGTTTCAGCTAAATACATACAATGATCATCTGGGCTTAGAAGGAGTATCTAGGAAGCTTCAAATTCGCTCTCCAGCTAGTGTAGTTTTACATTATCATACTGTGGTTCATGGGTTTTCCTGGGGCCTAAGATGGGAAAGAGACTTTTTTTTTTTAAGTAAGTACTCTACGTATGTACTTTGAACAAGTACTTATCTAGCCTTAGGACAGCAGAAAGCCTTGACAGATTAGTGCATATTAGCTAGTTATTCCAGATAAGAACTTTTGAGGAATGTATTACCTAGAGAATGGTAGTAATAATTCAAACTGATTCAAGAGAGAAATGCTTATTGTCAGGGTTGGTGTTGGGGTATTTTTTGCATTCTGCCTCATCTTAAACCTCTTTTTGGAAGTTTTCTAAAATTTCAAATCTCATAGAATCTTCTAGCAGACCACCATTTTAAATACAAGAGAAAACTGTTTCCTTTTTGTGTCACATGAAAATTCACTACATTACACATCGTCTTTAGTCATACAATAATAATTTAGGAAAGAAAACAAACAAAATAGAACCCTATAACTGAGAAAATATCATTACCCTTTTTTCCCTATAGGTGAAAGATGCTAAATAACACACAAATGAAGGAATCCAAACAGAATCTAGCAGTTCCCAGCTGAATCTAAATTTAGTTTACAGTGACAGACAAGCAATGTCCTTTGGAGGGAGGAGGAGAGGAAAAACTATTTTCACCTAATTAGCCCACCTAAAAGCAAGGTGTCAAAATTAATCCCTTTCAAAGTAGTTTCAAGCTTTTATGGAGGCATTTAATGTTAAAGTGCATCAACAGACATAATGAATTAAACAGCCAGGACCACAGACAAGGAATATACTGCTGTCTTTATCAGCTTGCTCATCAATAATAGAATCTAGGTAAATCAACACAAGTCTTTGTGGGTTCCATCATGTAATTTCATCAAGTTTCATTTAAACTTGTTATACTTCAGTAATCCCTCTATAGTCTGCAGTTCCCCCTTCATTTATCAAATATGGCATACATCCAGCACTCTAACTAAAGAATTTAAATAAAAGGCTTTATCTAAAGTGACTGTTCTTTGTCAAGACCTTAAATTAGGCGTGAGGAATAAAAGATGTTTGGCAAATGACAAGCTGCATTTGGAAATTCTTAAACATTTATTAATGATATTATTGTGGAAAATCAATAAAAGCATTATATTAAAGAAGCTTATCATTTTCATTGGCTAACTGTAAGTCTGAGTCATTCAGAGAACCTAAGGAGAAACATAAAGTTAAACCACCTTTGTGCACCTCTTTTTTTCTGGGATCATGCAGTAAATTACTCAAACTATAGTGAAATTTTAAACAGTTTCTGGGTTGTTTTAATAATTACTTTTGAGGAAAGAGTGCATTAAGATGATTCCTGAAGCCATATTCTGAAGACCTTGTTCTACCCCATCTCCAGAGTTTGAATGTGGAGCAGGATGTGGCTGTGCCTTTTATCACATTTTTGCCTGAAAATTCATTATCAAAGTCTACTCTCAACAGATCTTTTGTGTTTGTTTGTTTCTTTTTATAAGATATCTTCATTTTCAAAGAATGTGAAAGTATCTTGTTGAAAATAGAAATACATATCTTTTATGCCAAAGACAGATAAGAACCTTTTAGAACTGATTTCAAAATTTTTATAGTGGCAAAATACCAAATGTGGAAATTTTATTGTGTACAATGATTGTATTGGGTTTGTGTGGCTAGGTTTCAGTAGCAGCGGGGGTTACAGGGGTGGCTTCAGTGAGAAGCTGCTGGAAGCTTCCCCTATGTCCAACAGAGCCAATACCAGCCGGCTCTAAGATGGACCCGCCGCTGGCCAAGACCAAGCCAATCAGCGATGGTGGTCGTGCCTCTGGGATAACAGATTTAAGAAGGAAAAAAAATTGCTGGGACACACAGAAACAGCAGCTGGAGAGAGGAGTGAGAACATGTAAGAGAAACAACACTGCAGACACCCAGGTCAGTGAAGAAGGAGGGGGAGGAGGTGCTCCAGGGGCCGGAGCAGAGATTCCCCTGCAGCCTGTGGGGAAGACCATGGTAAGGCAGGCTGTCCCCCTGCAGTCCATGGAGGTCCACAGTGGAGCAGATATCCACCTGCAGCCCAGGGAGGACCCCATGCCGGACCAGGTGGGTGCCCAAAGGAGGCTGTGACCCCGTGGGAACCCTGCACTGGAGCAGGCTCCTGGAAGGACCTGCAGATCTGTGGAGAGAGGAGCCCACAGAGCAGGTTTTCTGGCAGGACTTGTGACCCTGTTGGGGACCCACGCTGGAGCAGTGTGCTCCTGAAGGACTGCATGCCGTGGAAGGGGCCCATGCTGGAGCAGTTTGTGAAGAACTACAGCCCATGGGAAGGACCCACGTTGGAGAAGTTCGTGGAGGACTGTCTCCCATGGAGGGAACCCCACGCTGGAGCAGGGGAAGAGTGTGATGAGTCCTCCCCTTGAAGAGGATGAAGCGGCAGAGATAACATGTGATGAACTGACTGTAAACCTCATCCCCATCCCCCTGCGCCACTGGGGAGGGGGGGGAGGGGTAGGTAGAGAATCGGGGAGTGAAAATGTGCCTGGGAAGAAGGGAGGGGTGGAGGGAAGGTGTTCTGAGATTTGGTTTTATTTCTCATTACCCTACTCTGTTTGATTGGCAATAAATTGAGTTAATTTTCCCCAAGTTGAGCCTGTTTTGCCTGTGATGGTAATTGGTGAGTGACCTCTCCTGTCCTTATCTCGATCCACGAGCTCTTTGTTATATTTTCTCTCCCCTGTTCTACTGAGGGCAGGGGGGAGTGATAGAACGGCTTTGATGGGCACCTGGCATCCAGACAGGGTCAATCCACCACAATGATAAAACTCTTACTGTACAAAACTTCACAATCAAGGTATGGATAGAAATCTTCTTTGAAATATCTGCCAATGGCATTTGAGTTGGTCATCTTCAGAGACAGCTCCATACACTCCATGTTTAACACTGCTACTCTATTTCATTGACATTTAAGCAGAATGGTTCAGGGCTTTTCTACTCTTCTCTAAATCTGAAATAAGGACATACTTCATA
Organism: Haliaeetus albicilla; assembly: GCF_947461875.1. Lineage (NCBI taxonomy): Eukaryota > Metazoa > Chordata > Aves > Accipitriformes > Accipitridae > Haliaeetus > Haliaeetus albicilla. The sequence goes on along the minus strand of NC_091485.1, from coordinate 59,444,124 downwards.
CATTGAACTTCAGTTCACATTAAGAAAAAGTCTAACTTTTTTCTCCTGTCACATGTTCCAATAAATAATTAGTGGAAACAGAAGTACTACTTTTACTTTTCCTTGAGTTTTATAATTAAAAGTAAAGCTTCTACAACCTCAAAAATAACGGTTTGTTGGTTTTTTTAAGTTTCTCCCATCTCCCCCTCCCAAAAATGAAGCTGAATTGGAGATAAATTTTGCTAACATCCATGCTGAACACTGTAACAGGAAAAAACAGATTAATCAATGCTTTATTTATGTTTGCATGTGTCATTGAATTTTCCATGTGTGACTGATGATAGTGGTAGATGAAAACGAGATGGTGCAATAAATTCTTAAGCAACTGAAGAACATGGACAGTATGCTATAATTGCAAGTCTAGTGGTCTGAAAATTTTTAATGTAAAGTTCTTGCCTTGTTTTTCTTGCAAAAATTGCAAGGAAATGTAAAACACACTATGGCTTTTTTTTAATCTATGAGTTCTGTCCATTTCATTAATTATGGTATCATGTCTTGCAAGAATAGTTAACTTCCTCTGTTATATAGTATATTAAAAAGGAACAGAAAACCCAGAATCTTATTCTGAGCCCTGCTCAGTACTTTTAGCCAAGACACAAACTTCATAGTTATTCATGTTATCAAATATTTTCAATAATTTAATGTAACCGAAAATTTAAAATACCTCCAAACACATTACACCAGCACTAGATATTTCTAAGTTACTGAAGTTATCTACTTAACAAAGATGAAAAATTTGCTTACAATACATATCCATATATTAATACAGGATGTTGTAATTTATAACTGTATACTGCATATAACAGTATATTATCCCTTTGTTAAAATAAATCCCTAAAAAGATTAGTTTCATAATATGACTATTGAGCGGGCTCTTGTTCGCCCCTTGTTGTTTTGTCAATGAGACAGACCATAAACAAATAAAACCTAAATAATTGTATTAGTATTCCCTTTGGTGATACAGCAGTCCCACTGGGAGTTTCTATGATCAGCTCAGTGTTTATATAGCTGTCTTTCACAAGGCATGACTTATTTTTCAGTCCCTGAGTGAAAGTGCCTGAGTGGCAGACTTGGAGACCGATGTATTTATTTATTTATTTAAATCCATGAAACAAAAGAGTAAAGGGAAAATGCAGTGCAAGATTATTATTGCAAATATGTTTCAAACCTCGACTGCAGCTATGTACTATTAGGATAAAAGAGTCTCCTTGACTGCATATATCAAGTCATTTAATACTTTCTATAGGTTGCCAGTAAAGGAGGAAAAGTGCGATTGTGTTGATGGTTTTATTTTCGAATCTGGTGAACAACTCTCCTCTGGGAACTGGATTATGATGTATCACCTCACTTTGTGTAGGTCAGGAGATAGCCATCAGTATTAATTTCAGTGTTTTAGTTGGAAGAAAAATACTGGCAATTTTTAGAAGTCTAACTCCACTCACAAAACAAATGTGTCCAATTTGAGACAAAGAGCATCTATTCTCTGCTAGTGTCCTGTGGAATTTCTGGTCTTGTGTAGCAGATGTGAATTCTGGCAAGCGGGATGACCAATTCCCCCTCTCTTGCTACAATAGTCAGATTTGATGCTGTTTTTCATAATTCTGTGCTGCATTTCTTACTTATTTTACTTTCTTAGAAGCAACCTTAAGTTTATCCACTGACAGTTTATAATATTCTGTTGTCTTCTTTTTCCTTTAGCTTAAGTAATTTCCTCTTCTTTCTATTTGCATCCCTAGTTCAATTACTGAAAAAAAACCCATTACTTTCTAACTTTACCTTTCACAGAAGAAATAGGTCCCAGACTTCTTTTTTCTTCTTCTAAGAAAACCTTTCTTTATCCTGCTCTTTTTAGCAAGCTTTTTTTGCATTTATTTCAGCTTAAATGCCTGTTTCTTGAATATTGGTTAAACAGCAGACTATACTACACAGATGAGTTGTAATGAATGTTTTGTACTTGGCAGTAATATTAGGTTATGTCTACACTGTGTTTGCTATATCCTGACATTACATTTGTTTATTTTCATATCTTCATCAGGCTGGTAGTTTACAACCACCTTGTTATCGGCTAATATATCCTGGTCTTATTTCTCTTCTGCTTCTATCCAATGAGTCCCCAGTTTCTTATTAGCATCAAGTAAATGACTAGGCATTGTTCCACTGAATTTCATTCTTCCTTTTCTGTCCCTAAAGATTATCCATCCCTTCATGAATAATATTCCAATTCTCTCATGTCTTGCTCATGCCTTCTAGTTTCATGTTACAAATTAAGTACATTATCATACTTGCATCAAGAAGGCTACCAAAAAATTTAATATTAATATGATCAGTCCCAAGACAGATTCTTTAGGAGTTCACCACAGCATTAATTCTCCAGTGTGATAATACCAATCAATAGGTTTATTATGATCTACTGCTAAAAGTCTCAGTAGTTTTGTAATACATTTATTTCAGTGTTACGGGAAGGAGATTAAGCTACACTCTCTGAACTACAGTCAGGTGTAGTACAGTTCCATAAGTATACTTTCACTTCCATTAGCCATTCTACTTTTGCTCTGTGTTCAAAATTATCATCTTTGTTGATATCTGAAGTAAAGAATTTATGTAGTGTTTAAGCAATACTTAAGATTATCTGCAATCTCAGTGCTGTCTCCACGGCATAATGGCATACATCTCTCATTACTTTTAAGGTTTGAAAAATCTTATTTCTCTTGCTTTAGTTAATCTTTGTAAGATCTATTTTGAAAGAGTTTATGAATCTCTGAAATGGTAGTCTCATTTCCTACACGATTTGATAAACTGTGAAATCGTTCATTTTGATAAGTAAAGAAACCAGCCTGGATTTACGCCTCAGAGAGAAATTTTTTTGTCAAGCTCAAGCTGACACTGTTATGTCTGTTTCTTTGATTCTTCCTTGTTGCATACATATTGAAGGACTCCTGTATGCCTTCTGTGGACATGAATATGAAAAACACGCCCATTTCGTTAGGCTGTAGAACACAGAAATGCTATGTCGTATGTGTGGTACTCTGACATTTGAAGTGGAAGCTGTTAAATTCTGTTATGAACACATTACTTTCCTCCATTCAAGGAAGAAAAAAATAATGTTCCAAGACTTTAACAGATCATAAAAAACTTTTGTACTCATCCTAACATAGGAAAAACAGAACTACAGTTATCAATATCTGTTTAAGCACAACTCTTAATCTCCATCAGTTAAACCATCTCTGACTATATATCTGAAAAATGAGTCTAAACCCATAAGAAATAAGTAAAATGAAATAAATATTTTTGAGAAAACAAACAAACAAACAAACAAAAGCCCCCCAACCCCCAACATTTCATTAGTTATACAAAGAATAAAAACATGTTCATGCATATGTTATTATTCCACATTAACCAATATATTAGGTGTCACGGTAATACATGTAATGATCAGATCAGGCTATGTTTTCCACTCTGTATTATAATATTTCTTTTTAAGGTTGTCTGGGTCAGAAAACTGTCAAGACAGTGCTTGTTATTGTCTCCACATGTGATTGATAGCTCATTTAAAATATGCCAGTAGCATGATTCTATCAGCAGTGGCATAAGATATATCAGAATATTTTAATATTATACACTCTGGTACTTTTGCTGCTTTGCAAAAAAAAGCTGACGTTCATTTGATTTTTTAACACAGAGCAGAGCAAAATAAGGATTTCTAAATTATGCCATGTCATTGGTGTCTTTAACTTACCTAAAATATTACTAAATAGCAACCTATGTAAACAAACAACTGAAGGCCATACATCAAGTATGTGATTTAAACTTGAAATGAGAGTAATCTCTTCCTGCAGATAAATACAGATGATTGACCAAAATTAAATTCCTCAGGAAAAAGAAAACACCTAGGAATATTTATTTAATCTTGTTTAATTTCTTACAGATTATACTGAAATGGAAATTTGAAGAATTAAAAACATTAAATTTTATTTTCTTTTAAAAAGCCTCAAACATTTAAAAACCATGAAACTCACAGACATCAGAAATATTAAAAAAATTGTAACTTTTCAGTCCATCTTACTGAAATTTCTATATCATTTAAATTACTAATTATCCAGCACTACTGCTTTGCAGTCCAGCTGCTGTATTCCGAAACCCCCTCAAATGCTTGATGTGTAAGTACTTTCTTACATATGTATGTGTGGTTTTTTACGCTTCACTGCAGTATCATTTTGAAATATCAGTTTAGGAACGTTATGCAGCATTCACCTAGGAATTCTAAGGGAAGGATTTCATCCAGTTCTTTCAGTTCTTCAGGAAGGTAATCACAGAAATACAGAACTTGAAGCTGGTGGTCTACTGAAGCCTTTTTAAGTAGCTTTCATGTTTCAGCTGATAAAACCCCTTTCAAAAAGATTTAGACTTCCCTTTAATTGGCTTAACTATGAGACTGTACTTTTTTTTGCTTGTAATTCCCCCCTCCCTACTTCACTACATATTTCACTACAAAGAAGTAATGTCAATTCCTACAGATAATACTTTTCTTCAATGCACAGCTGTAACATGTTCAAAGTTTAAAGTCATCAAAGTCATGAGCCCTGAATCAGGAAGGGTATGATGCTCATGGTGGGGCTTTCTTCCTTGTCACTCTTGGGCCACTTGGGTCTATTTTTATGCTTTCTTAATGCTGTCTGTTTATGTTGTCTTTCTTTTCTTTGCCCTGTGCCCTCAGGTCTATAAAATCTGTGGCCTTCTACTGACAAATTACACTGGACTACAACTGGTGGGGTTTTCAGTTAATTTGTAAAGTAGAAAGTCCTATGGTTATATTATATTCATCTCTCAATGAGTTTCTCAGGAGAAATTTTGAAACTTTTTAGTACACCCAATATCTGTCACTTGGTTTAATGGCGTAAATGATACCAAATTTTCCTCTTTAAGTGGTACTCTATCAAAAGGTTAATTTTGCCTGTTTGTTTCACGAATACTTGCTGAAAACAGAAGGGTACTGAAAGCCAAGGACTTTGGATGTCACTTCAAATTTTAGAATCTCTAGGTATTACAGGTTCATCATTCTTTTCATCAGTGGCATACCCAAGTTAGTTTACTTCCTCATGACCTCTGTTCAACACCCTTTATCAATACCTATTCTGATCATCTTGTATTTCTTTCCTTGTGATTTAATCCTATGACCTAGCCATGTGCAATGGCGACCCTGCTAGGACAGAAGGAAAAACCATAAACATTACCACAGTGACTGTTACTATCTGACTTCTGCCCAAGGGCTTATATTTTTTGGCCTCGAATAGTTCTTTGTCTATGTCTGGAGATTCATCCTTTCTCATTTGATGGTCAGAGTACCTATATGCTTCTCTTATTCTTTACTGTAGTCTAAAGATTCACTGCCTAGCATTTGATTTGCCTAATTTCTTATTTTATGCATGAGTTGCATCCTGAAATATGTCCACATTTGGCAACAATGTGCAAGCTATTGCGGTAAGAAAGGGGTTTATAGGATCAAAGACTTCAGACATAAACTAGAAAATATTGGAATCCCAATCTGTGCTGTTCTGGGTCATCTATTTCTTATGAAAGTTGCAGAAAGTCTTCAAAACCTCTTGTCAGTTGGCTGCAAATTTCAACTAAATAAAATCTTACTGAAGGGATGTGGCAGGAGAACACTTGGACTCAGAGACAGACTGAGCTGTATAAGCTACCTTTTCATAGGAATCTTGACTAAATACACATAAATAGAGTATAAAACATGCCTCAATAAAACCACAAATGTCTGAATCTTCAGCTACATGAAAGCATGAAAACTGCACTGGAACTTCAACCTTTCTGAGTAATTAGTTTTTTGATCTCATAGCAATATTGATTTAGGAAATTCTTCTTCTCCTGCTCTTGTTGTTCTTTCTCACCTCTGTAACACAGATTGACACTGTCCTGCATTGTCAATACTGTTTTTACATGAAAAAAAACCCCAAACCAAAAAAACCCCGATTTTTTTTCCAGGCTTTATTTATATATATGCATATATACATGCATATATACTGATGTCATTCATTAATTTAGCTCTCAACCAATTTTTCCCAGGGTTTAAAAAACCAGCAAAGTATAGTAAATGATTTCTTAAGCAGATATGAATGTTAGAGCCCCCATACCAAAAATTGCCTCTCATTTACATATATTTTGTATTGCTGCTATCATTAGTTATTTATATTCTAGTAATTCACAGCAGTTGTACACATGAAAAATATATAAATAAATACTAATTAATATGATATGATAAAAGACAAACACAGGTAAGAAGTATGCTGGCAAGAGAACCAGTAATGTAAAGCATTTATAATTGTCTTCATGCTTTCTTACTTGAATTTGTGATTGTTTCCTGAAAAAGTTGAGAAGACAGTATACCGTTTATCTGGAATTTTAGGAGATATGACTTTTTCTTTCTTTACATGATTGAAGTAAAGCAAGATGGTTTATATTGACTTCAGGTGAAAAGAGGCTAGGATCATTAATAAAGGTATTTTAGACATTAAGAGCTAAACCTTAGCCATAGGCCATTGATGAGATACCTCAATATTGTTTTCTTTACTCACAGAAAATGTAATTGTCTGAATTTTCAAAGGGAGCTAAGATTTTTCAGACTTTTGTAAGAAATATTCTTACCTAGTAGTTAAATGGGGATATCAAGAAAAAAAGAATGACATGGGAGGCAAATTAACTACAGCAGAATTAACAAGGAGAGGAGAAGGAAAGCTGGATTTGGCACTCTGTTCTTTTATCAAGGACTGATACGTTTGCCTGGACACTGTTCCTTGAATATTTATGTGGTTATTTTCTTTCTGCTCTGCAGGTGATTAAGAATTCATCTTTAGTTCTGTCAGGCAGTATTCATGATTTGGACTTCTCATCAAAATTTCACTTGCTACCTTCACTCAATTCTAAATTTTGATGTGCTGTCATTTCTCTAAGCTTGAAATAATTAAGTAGATAATAGTATTTTCCTACGATAGATCTTCAGTATAAAATGACTAGAAGTATTTAGAATGAACTATGTATAACAATGAAATTTTTTGCTTTGGCTCATCATATCCTAAACACCATTTTTGGCTTTTAAATAATCCTGCAGAATATTGTCACCTTGGTAGTAACTTCCAACTGGTTCTAGATAACAATACATACAAAAAACCGGTTCTATTTCTCTCTAGCTCTTTGTCTTTGATTTTACTGGAACCTTGTCTAATCCTTTATTAGCCAAGTTCCAAAATTTTTACTAGCACTTAACAGAAAACTCAGAATTAATGATTTATTCATAGCATTTATGCCTTTTATGTTGGTTAAGCATAAGTAAAGGTTTTGGGATTTGCCTGTTTAATCATCTTTACCAGTTTTCCAGTGATTCTTTAACCTATATGAATTTTAGCAAGTGGAGTGCTGAAGAAGTGGGTTTTGATGGTTCTAATTGGAAAGGTGAGATGTCACATAATTTTATTCTGACTGCAATATTAGTCACTTTACTTGCATGATATTGTTTCTGTTGCCTTCCATAATCCTTATGGAAATGACTCTCTGAAAACACCACTTGTAATCAGAGACGAAGTAGTGAACTCAGGAGACCTGTACTGTGAGATAAGGCAATCAGAGTATTCAAGAAGGGCATTTTGCATTGAGAGTGCAGTATTTTGTTTTAATTCTGTTTTATTCAATCACGATATAAAGTTTTCATTTCTGGATACCGTTCTTGGAATTACAGCTACTGGAAGAAAAGAAAATCCTCATTGGAGACTGAAGAAGTAGGTGTTCTGACTCTATATACTTTTGCTAATATATAGTCTTAAAATTTGTATTGTCCTAGCATAATAACATGTCCTTCATTTCTTCTATTTTTTCAGTTGTCATGAATAATGTTGAGATCTGCTTTTCTGGTACTTCATCTGAAGTTTAGCAGGCATATTCTGCCTATGCAAAGGTGATTTAAATGTGCAAGACAGAAAAAAAGAAAACATGGAAAGTAATGTAAAAGAAAGAGACAGAAAGATAAAATTTCAGACAGTGGTGAGGAATCAGGGGACTGGACTAAGTTATATTGTATCTTCTTTTAGGACAAAAAAACCCCCAAACAAACTAGCATGAAATTAACAGTGACATTCAAGGGGTATGAGGTGAATTCACTGAGGTGAATATACACAATTTACTCTATTTTGTGAAGCACTATACTCTTTACTGTGATTCCTGATGCCCTGGCTGGGAAATATGGAAAATAGCAATGGTTTCTCCTGCCTTCCACACATCTGCTGCTGACATTGGAGACCACTGGACAAACAGCTTCTGCAGTCAGCCTGCAAGATTCTTGAGGCAGCCCTTACTAGAGAAGCAATTAAATAAGGCTGTTTGGGGAACAGTTAATATAGTCCACAGACTTCAGTGGCAGCTTTCCAACATTTCTAACTTTCCAACATTTCATGTAATAAGTAAGTAAGTAAATAAATAAATAAATAGATAAATAAATAAACCTCTCAGAAGATAGAAACAGTGAGTAAAGAAATCACCTGGAGAAATGAAATCAGCATCCAGAAAGATTGTAAGGAATGATTTAAACTATCAAAATTTCTATGTGATGCAAAAAACCTGCAGAAACTTAAGAGGAGAAAAATAAAACATAAACCAGGCACAAACCTACCCAAGATTGCCTCAGGAGCATCACATCTTGTTGCATAACATACTGAAAAGGGCAAAAAGGCTCATATACTTCTTCAGTGTTAATTTTGCCTCAGGCTATAGATACATGCTGAGATCTGTTTGGGCATTCTTTCTCAGAAACAACAACAACTCCTCTTCAACTGACACCATAAGGAGTAGAATCACCAAAATGTCAGGAAACATAGCAAGTAATTGAATGTATGAAATGAGTGAAATATATCTTAATATATTTGCTATATATTGAGATGAAACTACTGCAGAAAATTAGTTGTGATGGCTCAGGAAGGATAGTTTTGCAATGGTTATTTATGAAAAATGGCAGGAATGAAACAGGTCAGTCCTAAGAAGATATTAATTCATTCTTATAAATGGGAGTAGGATCAAATCTGCCTCTTGTGACTGTTCATCACAAATTCTTGAGGGTATTTCTCTGACCATTCTTGTCTTTGTTTCAGCACGTTGGCCTTATCTCATTAACATTGTCCTTTTTTCATGCAGTTGATCATTTGCTATTTCATAGCACTTCGACTACAGTAATTTAAAGTATTAAAATGTGGTGCTATGTCTCCTCAGTAAAACCTCAAATCTCCTACACAATTTGGCCAGATTATAAAAATGTGACATATAGTCTCAACCTTCTAGAGATAGCAACATTGCTACGTATCTATACCAACTCCATTTTTCTAACAGTAGGAGCACGAGTGTAGTCTGCTTTGTGGGTTTTACAATGCTGCCATGGTTCTCAACTTGCAATTAAGAAGCTATCTGTCCATAAAGATCCCTTAGACCTGAGGAGCAAGGAGTTTGACTGCAAGGACCAGACATCTGCTTTACTAAAAAATTTCTAATTTATTTAGAAAAGACCAAAACATATTGCCTGAAGGGAAAAGACCAAATCTGAATCTGTTGTAAATAAACACACCACATTGAACATAAGTCTGGTTTTTGTTTACACAGAACTTATTGTGTGTGCCATGAGTGAAAGCCATGGGAGATTCCTCCCGATGGCAGAGGGCCCCACCACCTGATCTGACCTGCTGCCTAGAGAGGTTTGCTGCTTGCCAGGGCTCAGACTAAGGATGATCTAGACTGCTGATTCTTGTCCAGCCCTCAAACTATTAACCACAGATCCTTTTCCATATGGGTGCTGACACTGCCATGGGAAAACCTGGAGAGTATCAAGCTTGACTACATGTCTCTGGTGGTGAGAGTGAAGGGCATAGGGACCCAGGTGGTTTTCTCCTTGATCCTGCTGATGAGGGGAAAAGGCTTGAGGTGTGACTGGATCCTGCAGGTCAATACTTGTTTGCACAGCTGGTGTTGACCAGAGGGTGTAAGGATACGAGAAATGTCAGAGCATCTGGTTCCTTAAGTTATCTGGCTAACGACTATTCAGTACAAAATAACCCAAAAAACAATAAGAAGGAAACTGATTAATTAAGCACACAGCCCACAAACATTAAGGATTGTGTGGCAATAGAGACAACAGAGAAGACCAGAACCCATCAGCCACTGCGGGATGCATGTCAGAGGTCTGTTCAGGCACTGCCTTGAAGAGAGTTGGCCTGAATTTATCACAAAAACTAAAGTGACATGAGTATTATGGGATATTTGAGTTGGCTTCTGGAACTGTATAAAATTTACTGTTGGATATTTGAGTGGATCTGTGGGATATTCAAGTGAAGGTCAAAGGTGGGGAAAGGGGGGAACACAGGGGGATTGAGGAAGAACAAACATGGGAAAAGGGGGACAAGGGGCCTAAAGGTGCTGGTGGTTTGTAAGCCAGCAGCCAGTAAATAAACCTGTCTGAGCCATACACCTGATGATAGTAGTCTATCCTATCATCAACTATTATTAACTATTTCTTATCTATTTTTTTCTATGTAATCTCACTCTACCCGATGTGTGAGAGCTGCAAGGTGTGTGAGTGGTAGGAACTGGAAGAGTGGCCTCACTCTACATGTCCTGCAGATCTGCGTAGTATTCAGCTCAGAAGACTATTGTATGAGCAGTTAGTGATCCACATAATGGCTAATCCAGGGTCATCTCTCCGTATGATGGATACCATCTGACTGCTAATTAATCAAGGTATATTTAATCAATAGTATAATTAATTGATGTATGCATCAACAAGCCAATGTCAAGATACATACAGTCAATGTGCATTTAATCATAAATATATGTACAGTCTATTGTCTTGTCTACTTGAAATATTACAGGCACCTGTTCATGACCTCAACTTTTTAATAAGGTAAGAATGTTAGAGTGTATTGTTGAAGGGACTCTTCAAAGTTGTGCCCACATTCCAGATATTGCTGTCTGTGATTGATGAATCTGTATTGTGAGCAAGAACCTACCAGAATACTAGGGATCTTAGAGATGGACAAACCACACCACATGTGCAGCGTGCTGTACCCTGACCAGAGGTGCACTTTATGCTTTAACGTCTTGCAGTTTCTAGAATCAGAAAAGATGTAAGATTTTATAACTAGCTATCACCTTTTCTGGGCTATTAATAAGTAGTTATCTGCCTTGCAAGTTTTTGTGCCTTTCGCATTGGCATCCAGAAAGAATCAGCACTTTCCAATGCAAAACAGCCTGGGTACCAGCAACTGGAGGGACTGGGGTGTCAATACAGATGTGTGTTGAAACGTACAAGTGCCAGCAACTGGGGACACCATGGGCCACAAGACTGGAGAGGCCAGGGTGTATGTGCAATTATGAGAGGTCTAAATGCCAACAGCTAGGATCACCTGGAAGTGTTTACATTTCTCCAGTAAATTTAATCCTGTGTGTATGTCAGTGTATGTTTAATTCACTAGCAAACTTCAAAGTGGACTAACTGAAGAGTGGGAGACCTGTACCTGGAAAGATGCAACTTCTGAGCAGGTGGCTGGGTGAGAAGCTCAGCCTCTGGGAGTGGATATTAGGGAGACTGAGAGCCTATACTAATATGTGAGGTGATTCTGAGATGAGCGTGCTACTGCATGTATCACGCATCAAGCTGGACTATCCAAAAAGTAGAAGACCTGCATTGTATGTAAAGAAGCCCACGGTCCAGACATGGATATTAGATTAAATTAGAGGCTGTGATGAAATTTGAGGGATCTGTGAAGGTGCTTGTGTAGTGAATCTAGAAAGTGAGGACACGTGACTTTTCACTTGTGAACTTCATTCGTGATCAGTGAGAGGAACAGGACTTTGCTATCTATACCTAAGCTTTATATAATTTCTGGTATTATTGTATGTGGATGCTGCTAAAGGCAGTGCTCTGTGTGAGTCTGTGAGGCCAGATACATTAATGTCATCTCTGCACCTGTGTATTTATATATGAGTGTGTGCGTATGTGCGTCTCTGGGATACACATTTAGCCTTGCCACTGACTGAACCTGAAAGCAGAAACAGTGTCAGACACACCCATGGGCCTGGGATGGAAAGAACCCTGGGGACCCAGACTGCACTTGTCTGGGCTTCAGCAGACAGGAAGGAGGAATCTTCTGTCCCTGGAGTCCAATGGACTCAGAGGATCCCATACAATGTCTAAAAGAGGCATTTAGCTCTTACAACCATGGGACAGGCTTTGAGTATGGAGGAAAGCTAGGAAGAGATAGAATCCACCTGATAAAATGAGGTAGAAACATCTTTGCCAATAGGCTGTCCAACCTGGACAAGAGACCTTTAACTAGGAACGATGTGGGAGAGAAGTGGCAACTGACACTGGAAGAAAGCAAACATCACCCCTATCTACAGAAAGGGCAAGGAGGAGGATCCAAGGAACTACAGATTAGTAAGCCTTACCTCAGTCTCTGCAAAAGTGATGGAGCAAATCCTCCTTGACACCATTTCCAAAGATATTATTGACAATAAGGTAACTGAGAGTCGATAGTGTGGATTTACATAGGGGAAATCTTGCCTGACCAACCTGATATCCTTCTGCAATGAGATGACTGGCTTGATGATGAGAGGAAAACAGTGGATGTTGTTTATCTTGACTTTAGCAAGACTTTCAACATTGTCTCCCATAATATTCTCATAGATAAGTGGACAGTTAGGTGGATTGAAAACTGGTTGAACTGCCAGGCTCAAGGCATGATGATCAGTAGCATGAGGTCCTGCTGGAGGTTGGTCAATAGTGCTGCTTTAGAGGACTGGGAGGGCTGGAACTCTTCAGCCTGGAGAAGAGAAGACTCAGAGAAATCTTGTGTGTGAATAGCTGATGGAAGGCAGTAAAGAAGATGGTACCAGACACTTGTCAGTGGCACTCAAATTGAGGCAACTGGCTCAGATGGAAATATAGGAAATTCCACTTAAACAGAAAGTTTTTGTTGGTTTGTTTGCTTGATTTTTACTGTGTGGGTGGTCAAACCCCAGAACAAGTTGCCCAGAACAGCTGTGGGGTGTTCAGCCTTGGACATATTCAAAACCCCACTGGGCACAGTCCTGAGCATCCTGCTGTAGCTGACTAGATTGGTCCACAGGTACCACATTCATTCTGTGATCGTTATTTTTGTAGTTGTTGTTCTGGCCCTAACAAAAGTGCTATGAAATATAAGCAAGATCCTTCCCCTGTCCTATGAGTGTAGTAAAAGTCAATCAATGTTTAAAGCAGAGACTGGTGACACTAGGTCCACTAACATGACAAAATTTACTATAATTAAATCAGAGAAGTAAACTGATAGTTTAAAAAAGGAACATCTGCTCAAAGCAGACAGAGGATTCTTCTTCACTGTATTTCTTGTGATGTAGATTTCCAGGGCTAAGCCTGAGCAATTCTTAAATTGTTTATTAGAACAGGAGTAAATATTTGTTGTACTCTATTTTTTATGCTTAATAGAGCTATCAACACTAAGGCCATGCAAATCTTTTTTCAGGCCACACATGCAACAGCAAGTAGACCAACTATTTTAAAATCAGATATTTGTGTTAGATTATTAACTGAAAAAAAATTGCCTAAACATAAAGTTACTGAATTCTAAATAAATTACAAGTAGTTGCAACAGTTCAGTTTATTTGTATGTCTGTGTGTTTGGAATCTGAGAAATCTTTTCTACTAATCCAAGACAGTAAAAATAAAACTGGCGGTGTCTCATGTTCTTCCTACGGTTTCTGTTAAGTTTTGTCGACCTTTTTCCTATATCAACATAGAGGCCCTTATATCTGTTTTTAAAGATATACTATAGAATACGTCTTAAGCATTGGATTTAGACAGGTGGATTTAATAGAAAATTCAAATTTATACTTTCTAACATCGATACCACTTAATATGAGCTACTAGATTTGACATTCTTCAATTAAAAAAAAATTAAACCCACTGGAAATTAACTGTTCAATATTTACTTGCCTCATTATATGCTTTCAATGACTAGATGTTTAACATAAAGGCCAATGTTATGGGTGATGCAAAAATTAGGAGGTGTAGAAGAACTGTTAAATTTCACAAGTTAACTACCAGAATTTTCCATGGCTCTGTCACGTCCCAATTTCTCAGGACAAGAACTCAGGTTCACCAATTCCTACATCAGGATTGAGGTGAAATGACACCAGGGATCCTTTAACTCACAAACCTCAACTTTTATTTGCTCACAACGAGAATTGGCATGAAACTACATCAATAAACTGTGTAATGTGCTAACCATATGTCACGAAACTTATACTACAAGCCTTGCTTATTTGGGGATCAGTTCAGCAAAGAAAATAAGGAAAGCCCTCCCATTGAGTCAGGAGGCTCAGAGCAGCACCCCTTGTTTTCTAGACTCCTTCTCAGAGAGGAGCCTAGGGGCAGCTGGAGCCACTCCTAGTCCCAGACTTGGTCAACAGCTTTATGTCTAAAGGGATTAGGTGTAGGGATTGAAGAAAAAAAGAGAGAGACAGAAAGACAGAGAAAAGAGAAAGATTTCGCCAGTCCTGGGTCCAGCGTTGGTCCAGTCAGCTGAGGGGTCCAGTTCCTGTGGGCGTGTGTGCGTGGGGCTTCAGTTTGTGTCCTTTTATCATCTCCTTGCCCCTCCTTCAGGCAGGCACTCAAACTCATTTAGCTAATTAGGTGTCATACATGCACGGTTTGTGCTTTCAGAACCTTTGGGAAATGGGTTGGTGGGCTTGGGGCTGTTTGGAGAGTAACTACTCCCTCCCTGCAGGTACAGCCATTCTTTGATGTTTGGCCATATGTGGTGAGCTGAACAGGGAACGTTGGCATCCTCTGGCATGCCCTCCACGTCCTGTTGCTAACTGACTTTTCACCTGTGATGCAGGGTTCCTTGTTACGCAGAGTGCGCCATTATGCATAACTTGTCCCACCACAACGTTTGAGATGTTAACTCTTTCAGTCTCTCACAGACTCCAAATACATTAAAAGCCAGAAGATTCTTGTGCTCAGAAATAGAGCAATGTTGCCTCTAGCAAATAATTTATTGTTCTTTTTTAAAACAGTTTTTACCATTTTTCTTACTGCCTGTAAATGGAAAGAGTTTCTATAGAAGCTTGAATATGCAGTGTGTACTTGTTTCTAGTGATTCTACACTAATTTATATAAGCCAATAATCCAGCCTGTTAAACATGTAAGGTATGCACTGTAATCTCAAATGGCAAAGAAATTTTTTTTCAAGAATCATTCATGTTAAGTCCTTTCATATTCACAAGAACAACTACTGGGCTATTCTTGACATTATAATGAAAATATTATTCTGATCATCTTCTGAATAATACTGGTTTTTATCTTGACAATAATTATCTGTAATATCAAGTTCCAAAGCCATTGATTTAAAAATACAGTCTTTGAAAAATTAAACTACTTGTTCCATCCCTTTCTCTTGGTTATATTTGAAACATGCTGTAATTCATCAGATCTTTATTGTAATTTTTTCAATGTTAAGTGGTACTAATTGCAAAGACTTCAGAAGGCCAGCAAGAAAATGAATTCTGAGATCAGAAACTGAATATGCCATTTAGTTTGCTTAAAATACAACACAACCTATTGTTACCTAATAAATTGTTACAATTTATTTTTAATCTGCTTAATGTTTCAACAATTTAACCAGAACTGTTTAACCAGTTATGATGATGCTAATACTCACAGTCTAAAGTACTTATTAATACAAAGCAGATCTTTTAAACACTGTTACAGTTAAAAGTTGTCTCTCTTAGTCTGTCTTCCTTTTTCTCTGTGTTACGTTCACCCTGCCACTGCTCCTGTGTATTGACAAAAGTTTGGGGAGTATGTTTATGACAAGTTGCGAGCCTCCTGATGTTTTTTCCAGGAAGGCAATCATTATCATGGTGAGCAATTCTTCCTTCTCTTTGTCTGGAGGGCTATGATGTTAATGGTGATTGTTTCATCTTCCTTGTTGTGGGGTCCACTTACGCCCATTGTTAACTGCTTTTCACACATGTTGCTCTTTCTCCCTTAGTCTGCAGCTCTCTGTTATTTTCAACTCTACTGTATGTATGGCTTTTTAGTATGTGTTAGATACTTATCCTTTTTTTGTTGCCCCTAAAATCAGTTTTTATCACCTCCTGAGTTTCAACCATTACCAATAACTAACCATGCATGAGCTGTTGATAAGTCTGGAGCCTGCTTTCATCTCTGGTATCATCTGGCCCATATCTTCGAGGTCTCTGCTGTCACGTCAGTCTTGTACTCCTTCACATGCATCATGACCTGCTTAGTGGATGAGGGAAAGGCTGTGGATTTTGTTTACCTGGACTTTAGTAAAGCCTTTGACACTGTTTCCCACATCATTCTCCTGGAAAAAACTGGCTGCTCATGGCTTGGATGGGTGTACTCTTTGCTCGGTAAAAAACTGGCTGGATGCCCGAGCCCAAAGAGTGGTGGCAAAATAAGTTAAATCCAGTTGGCAGCCAGTCACAAGTGGTGTTCCCCAGGGCTCAGTATTGGGGCCAGTTCTGCTTAATATCTTTATCAATGATCTGGACGAGGGCATTGAGTGCACCCTCAGTAAGTTTGCAGACAACGCCAAGCTGGGTAGGAGTATTGATCTGCCTGAGGGTAGGAAGGCTCTACAGAGGGATCTGGACAGGCTGGTTCGATGGACTGAGGCCAATTGTATGAGGTTCAACAAGGCTAAGTGTGGGTCCTGCACTTGGGTCACAATGATGTCATGCAGCACTACAGGCTTGGGGAAGAGCGGCTGGAAAGCTGCCTGGCAAAAAAGGACTTGGTGGTGTTGGTTGACATCTGGCTGAATATGAGCTGGCAGTGTGCCCAGGTGGCCAAGAAGGCCAATAGCATCCTGGCTTGTATCAGAAATAGTGTGGCCAGCAGGACTAGGGAAGTGATCATCCTCCTGTACTCAGCGCTGGTGAGGCTGCACTTTGAATAGTGTGCTGTTTTGGGCCCGTCACTATAAGAAAGACATTGAGGTGCTGGAGCACATCCAGAGAAGGGCAACGAAGCTGGTGAACGGTCTAGAGTACTAGTGTAATGAGGATCAGCTGAGGGCACTGGGGTTGTTTAGCCTGGAGAAAAGGAGTCCAAGGGGAGACCTTATGGCTCTCTACAACTCCCCGAAAGGAGGTTGTAGTGAGGTGGGTGTCGGTCTCTTCTCCCAAGTAACAAGTAATAGGATGAGAGGAAATGGCTTCAAGTTCTGTCAGGGGAGCTTTAGATTGGATATTAGGGAAATTTTTTTCACCAAAAGGGTCATCAAACATTGGAACAGGCTGCCCAGGGAAGTGGTTGAGTCACCATCCCTGGAGGTATTTAAAAGACATGTAGATGTGGTGCTTAGGGACATGGTTTAGTGGTGGACTTGATAGTGTTAGGTTAATGGTTAGACTTGATGATCCTAAAGGTCTTTTCCAACCTAAATGACTCTATGATTCTATTATTCTAGGATCATAGATAGTTCTTTCTACACAGTGTAGCCAGTTGCTATGTATATCACAGATAACAATAGTTCATAAACTACACAGTTTCACAAAGCTTTAAAAAACATGCCGTTCACCAAAAAAAAAAAAAAGCAGACTTGAGCCTCTGTTGAAATTCTTGACCTCTTATACTTCTATTTTTCTCTTTTCCCATCACTAAATGCTTTGGCAAAATTAACTTCTCAGTACAGTCATCTGAAAGAAATGAAGGCTCATTGATACCTTCTTTGACCTCAAAGACTTGCAACAGATTACAGGAAATTCTTAACTCTGACTGACTGATCAGTTTGGTCTGACTTTGTTTAAGTAACAAAAATGAAAACATTATAAAAACCACAACCCACAGTGTAATTGCTTTACTGTTTTCTATATAATGCCTCTCCAGTTAGGTCTGTTTTTTTGGCTGTAATGCAAGTGAAGAGCAGGCTTTTAAAAACTGACCTAACACACTGTTAGGATGACAGTTGTATCCTACAGAGACTGTAGTACTGAACAATGTCTGAACATCGTGTAGATTCAAAGGAAGTATGAAAGTAGAAGATGAACATATATCAAAACTAGGAACTGTCTTGCAAAAGATGATGCGTGAAGTCTGTAGAAAGAAGAAATTAACCAAAGTGTCTTGTGAATAGTAATCCTAGAGGCATCCTTCCTTTTGTTTCTTGCTATTCTGTGTATTTTTATCTTCTCTGCTTAGAATCACTGATTTTTTGTGCCAATTTTCTGTATGAGTAAAGAATTTCCTAATATTTGTTACTTTTACAATATCATAATTCTTCCACATTCTTTCTTTTTGTTTTGTTTTGGGGGTTTTTTTTATGTTGTCTTTTTGGTTTGAGTTTTTTTTGTTTATTTGGTGTTTTTTTTCACCCACAGAGTTTAATTAGATCAATGTCATCCATCCTTTTCATTCTTCTTCATAAAACAAAAGCTTCAATTTTATTTCAAATCCTCCATCACAGTAATTGAATTCTGCTAAATTTTTTTCCTGCCTGCATCTGCAATATTTTCTTTTAAAAGAGAATACATGCCAGCCTCACTCATTTCTGTAGATGTAATAAACAAAGCTTAAGGTAGCAATCAACTGTGTGCCAGGCTGAGTCACAAAGAAACCTCTATCTCTTCTTAAAGTATTCCAGTACTTAAATGGTTATCCCTGGAACTTTTAATGAAATTAAGCTATTCCTTTTCTTTATTATTTAATGTTTTCATCTATTCTATGGTTAGTAAATTTGTTGTAAAATCTGTCTGTGTCAAAGAAAGTATGCTAATCTTGTCCTTTAGAATGCAGAAACAAGAGCAAAGGTAGGAGATAATGACATTGGCTAACCGGAGAAAAGCTCCCTCAATCTTCAAACCAAGGGGTGCAAAATCAAGTTGCTAAGTGGAAAGTTTGGAACCTAGGTTAATAGCCTGATTTTCAAAAATGGAGATATTGGGACTCCCGCTTTCACTGCTTTTCTGAGAGCAACTGTGAAAGTATAAGTTGAAATTCTGTCCCCATGTAAAGATGATGACCCACTATAAGGTGAATAGTGCAGTCATTAATCATTGACTCCTCACATCTTTGCCCCAAATCTAAAATGATTGCCATAAACAGCACACATAGTCAATCATTGACTCCTCACATCTTTGCCCCAAATCTAAAATGATTGCCATAAACAGCACACATAGTCATCCGCATCTGCACTGGATCCTACCTTTTTCTGTTTACACCATAATTGCAGCGTATATCAATGGACATGTCAGATAGAGTGGTTCTGCAGAGACAAGCAATGGACTCTGGACTTTCAAGATGGCCCCTGTGGTAAGCAGACCAAATAAGCATTATAAATGATGTAAAAATAGACTTATTAAATAGACTTACTGGTGTAGCTCACTAAATATGATTTTGCTGTTACTAGTAGAAAACCATAATGTTGCATTGATCCTATGAGAGACTGAAAGAGATAATGTCTCAAACATTGTGGTGGGGCAAGTTCTGCCTAACAACGAACTCTGCATAACAATGAACTCCACATAGCAAGGAACCACAGGTGAAAAGAAGCCGGTCAACACAGATCAGCAACAGGACAGGGAGGGTATGCCATAGGGTGTGAAGCTCCTTATTCTGGTACGCTGAGGAGGTCAGCTCACCATGTATGGCCAAAGATCAAATGATGGGGAAGTTACAGCAAGGAAATTCTCCAGGAGAATACTGGCAAATTAATTTTACAGAATTGACTCAAAAAGAAGGATATTGATATATCCTAGTTCTAGTTGATACCTTTACTGGGTGGCCTGAGGCTTTCCCTTGTCACTCCAACAAAGCAAGAGAAGTAGTTATCATCACTGTTATAATCTGTGTTGCTTTTGGCTCTCTTAAACAAACTGTGACATGATCTATGTTCAAGTGAGACTACTAAAAGAATTAGTAGCCTCAAACAGAAAGGGGAGAATTGATAGCATATATCCATACATTCTGTATGGTTTGTGTAAATATTTTTTTATGGTTTTAATATTTTGTACCTGCTATGAAAACTGGTTTGCTGCTAGATAACTGTAAAAGTGAGATTTGATAAATGATTATAAGAAATCATACACTAACATTATGATTGAAACAATAGACAAAAGTGTAGCCAGGGAGGTAATTACAAAAGTGTAGTCAAGTGCTTAACTAGTAATTACTCATAAGTTTTGCAGTTCTTTGTTCTTATGGCTAGATGTTCCTGTACGCTAGATGGGAACAATGTTGAAACTGACCACATGATTGAAACTGCGTTAAGCTTCAAGATCAAAGAACAAGGACAAGAACAAAGACTTCAAGGACAGCCAAAAGAATTTCAAATGGGTCGGTGGTCACAGAAGCAGCCCTTCTACTCAAATGAAGAACCATTGTGCATGATTGGATGTAGGCAGCACTATGATAATCAATTACAATAATTTTTATGTATAAGTATACTAATCTGATTAATATGTATTTAGTTACTCCATATAACCTGTTTGTGCTGAAGCTGTGGCATGCACGCTAGGTGGAATTATCCCCTGTGCATCCAGTGCTGCAATAAAGAATGCCTGCTTTCTAAAACTCCAAAACGAGTCTTAGAGAGTTTCTTTGACCAGCTTTTCAGTATCAGTGGTAAGAGAGCCCATAACAAGAGCTCCAAGCAGATTCTGAGACTGAGGAGCAAGGGACGCCCACCATGAGAATAACTTCTACCAAATGAAGAACTTAGGACACTGAAGACTCCCTCTGACTGCCCATCACCTCTCTGCTTGGGAAAGACTGTCATCATTGAGCATGAAATCCAGAAAAACATTGGAAGGATGAGCATAAATACTAGAGGAAAAGGGTAGTTATTATAAAGGTTGTTTTTCTATAACAATTTTGAGGTTATTATTATTAATGAGTCTTCTTGTATTAATTTGAACTCTGAGTGTTAGCATTACTGTAACTAGACTAAGAAAAGCTCTTGTATTTTGATTCAGCTGTTAAGATTTTAGTTAGTCTAATAATAAATTCCTGGCTTCATGTGTATATTGCTTGTTCCCTTAGCCCATTAACAAGGTTGTAAGTGTAACAATGATTACTGGGCAAAAGTTCAGGCTTTTTACTAATGAAAGAACTATGCATAACATGGAATGTACAGAATTTTGCCCAGGGTCAAGCAGATAATTACTTAGAAGAATGCCAGTTGTGATTATTACTTAATTTCTCTTTCTTTTTGTGTATATTTACATGTGATAAATACAATGCCATCTAAGACTATCTAAAGTAGGCTTTCACTAAGATGTAATTTATTTATATCTTTTTAGTTAGTTTGTTCTATCTCTTAGTGATAAGATAGATTTCCAAGTTTTTGATAGCCTGAATGAAATGGAAATTGCACATACACTACGAACATGCCATGGCACTCCCTTAAACCATCTGCATTTCAATAAACTAGAAGTTAAAAAAAGCACCAAGATAGAGAGCTACTTGCAGAGACAGAAAAAGCCTTGGAGAAAGCATATAGAGTTTATTTTCTTGTTTTCTGAAGAAGACAAAATGAAGGAGTTAGAAGAGCTGAGGAAAAAGCTGAGGTGATGGAACTAGATCAAAGGGGATTGAGAATGGTAAAGAATAGTTTAATCTTGCAGATAGAAGGATATGACGGGGAAAATAAATGCAAGTCTTCAGGTGAATAAAGTACAAGAGTGACAGGTGAAGAAACTGACATATTAGATGGTGATACTTAAGTTCATGGAAAAGTCAACAAATGCCACGTGACTGGAGAATGGGCCTCAAGGGCGGTGGAAGCTGGAGTCACACTTAATGTAGAAATAATGTGCTGGACATGGAATATAGCAGAAACGAAGGGGAGAACAGATTAAAAACAAAAGCCAAACATGTCAACACAGCATTACTTCATAGATCCTTCACAGTAGGATCAAGTAGAGAAAAGAAGTGTCTTTTGTGGCTAGTAAAACTGAGTTTACCAAACTTTGTCCCAGTAATACAAAAAATAATACAGTAATACACAGGAGTTTTAACAGCAGAAAGCGTGCATTACAAATTAACCCTGTTGATGAAAAAAAGGAAGAACTGGAGAGTCAAAAATGAAGAATGGCTACAAAATAATGAACAGAACTATTCAGAATTCAGAGTTAGAGTATTAATAAGTGAGAAGGCTAGAAGGACCGTGTGAATAGAATGAACTGCTCATCAAAGCAAATCAGCTTGGTAATAGAAAAATCTGAGAATAAACTATGTTGAAGAGCGGAAGAGATCAGTCATGGCTAAGAATCACACAAGAAAATAACAGCAAGGAAAAAATGAGACTAGAGGGACATTTGAGACATCAATATCAATGTGAAAATTACCATCAATAAGGATGGAAGATCAGATTTTTCACTCTCATGCGTTCTCTCAAAGTGAAAGCCTTTCCACATCCCAGCTTGGTTAGATAGACTAAGTGCTTCTTCTTGCAAAACTCTGGCAAACAAAGCAATGTTGCGGATGGAGTGACGCACTTCACTCATAAGAAAGAAGTAGCAATATGTTTATTGATATAAAACAACAATTTAACAACATTTAATACTAAATGCAACAGTGGTTTAACAAGATTCAATGGCAAGGTTCACTTGATATTTGCTGCATAGAGGACAGGGTCAGACAAAACTGTCAGGGACACCTCCCGTTGAGGTTCAAAAAGGACATCCTTGCTTTCTAAACTCTTTCTCAGAGGGGAGTTTAAGTGTGGCTAGATCCAGACAGTCCCAGATTTGGTTAACAATTTATGTCTAAAGGATTATATAAATGCAATCAATCCTTTATGTAACTTAGCTAAGATTTCAGATTTTAGCATGCTATTAATCACTTACCGAGTTATCTGTTGCAGCAAGGAATCTCTCAGCTTCAAGGAATAACCTTGAGAGGCATCCCTACTCAAGGAGAGATCCTGGCATGCAGTCCACTGCCATGCAGAGAGCTCAACAGGCCCTGGGCTGTCCACTGTTTGTGGAGTAAGATAATTGTCTCATAGTCATGTTTACATACCGACTACAGGTGTTAGCTTCTTTCCAATTTGGCTTGAGTCGCACATTCACCAGCACTGTGGTTAGGTGGGTGCATTGTTCAAATTAGCCCTTGGCTACTGTGGTGTTATCTGTCTCTCCCAATCCACTTTGAGCCAGATGCAGCCATCATGACCAGACACATCCATTATGATCTTGCCACTGGTGGTATCACTTGATTAGAATTACAGGAAATACAGGCCAGGTTTGGGGGGGGAGGGGGGGCACACCGCCACAAACAAGCACCAGTTTGTTATGTGTAGGGCTTTTTTGCATGTGACTAAAAGCCAAATGTACACTCGGAGAGAGATGAGTGCAAAAATGAAACACATTTAGGGAAATTAGTTCAAACAGTGCCTACGCATTTGAGATCTCTAAGGTCAAGGGTAGCAAACATGCAAGCTAAGGTCCAAATTCTCAATAAAACACACACACAGATGATGGTATTAATAAACTCAGAGTCTTGTTTGACAGAAAGTAAATTCAAGAACATGGCTGTACAGGTATATATATTTTGTTACAGGGTTCCTTAAAAATACTTGCTGGTAAAATGAGGTTTCAACCGAGAGCAATAAACCATACCTTCTGTTAGTCCTCTGTAAATTTAGCAACTCTTTGTTTCATCAAATAGGGTCTATAACCCCAAGAATTTCACTGATAAAGGGGCCTGCCAGAATCTGGAAGATTATCCCAACTACAACTTGAAATTTACAGCAAAGATGACTGACTAAAGGTAGAAGTCTCTGAAAGCATTAGGAAAAAGAAGGAGGGAGGGGGGAGAGGAGAGAGAGAGCAAGAGCACTTCACTTTCTCATGTGAGTAAAGTGAGAAGAATTATACCTGTCCTTAAGTTTTGTGGTGAGTAAAGTTCCCTTCTCTCTCTCTCTCTCACCCCTTGCCTTTTTAATATGTGCCAATTCTATACCTATATGAAAAATTTCCATTAATTCTTATGGAGTCATTTTAGATTTATGTGTGTTAACCAAAAGGTGCTCTTAATTCAGAAGCTCTTTTTGGGGTGCTACCAACAGAGAATTATAAATTGCTGCTAATCCTGCGCTGAGTCAAGGGAGTGGTAGATGGCTGCTTCTCCTGGGAGCAAAGAAGAGATTCCAGAAAGCCACTACTTTGGAAATCCTATCCAGATCAGGATTATCAGAAGCTAGAAGCTCTTTCAAGAGCTAACAGCTCTTCCTAGCTCTCTCTAGGTACTGGGAGTTCTCCATGTAAGGAAACTGTATTATCATGCCTGGATGGAGAATTACTTGATCATGAATACCCATCCTATGTCCATCACAGCTATTGCGGTCCCTGAATTGGCATAGGAGAGTGTCCAATTGATTCAGAAGCATTTAAGATTGTTGATCAAGCCCATTTATTCTTCTTTATTGCTAACAGCTCCTGTCCAACTCATCCTTAGGCATGGGTGGACCAACCTTACTGTTTAACCCTTGCAGCTTCAGATCTGAACTTATGCTTCAGGCAGTATCTCTGTGAGTCAGTGGATTGCCTGGGTGTAAGAAAGGACATAACAGTGGCCTTTGAAAGCAAAATACGTATTTTACATACCTTTCCTATAATGGACGTTCTATAACATTATAGCAGGTGTTAATCTCTCCAGTACCTGACATTTTGCCCACACCTAGTTCAAACCCTGAGATGCAGTCATTATGATGAATACACTAATCAAACAAGTTTTAAGAATATGTAGAAATTGCAAGTGTTCTGAAACACTGCCATCTTGAGATACTTTAAAAAAAAGAGAAAAGCAGAGATTTTGCTGTCCTACATACTCAAGAAAAACATGCTAACGTTTTATATTTCTCTTCCTAATGTATGCCTTTTTATCCTTGTTAAGTTTCTGAATGCTGTTCTCAGCAAAATGAGTGTAATTTTCTTTTAAAGTAATATACTATCCTGTTTAATGGAGGGAATAAATTCTGGTATTTCTTGAGAAAAAAAGAAACCCAGAAACTTTTAGAAGATTCCCCTTTTTTCTTTAAGATTACATTTGTAGAAGTTGTATTTGATTTTAACATCCTTTTATTTTGTTCCTTTAAAAAAAAATTAATTTTTCCTTTTACTTTTCTTCTAATCATTTGGAGATAAAGGCAGACACAATTTTTTTATAGCTTAGCTTTTGCTTTTTTTCATGAATAAAATCAACAGAAAAGGATTGCTTACCATGAAATGCAGCATGTTTGGCAGTAAATCACAAACTGCAGTATCTCACCTTCAGGATATTTAGTCCCTTTGAGTTGATAGTCTGAGCCAGCACTTGGAAATACAAAATGTGCTCTACCATCCTACTCAAAATAATGAAAATACCAGTAATATCAACCACAGTGAAAATACTGTTTCACTCTCTCTGTTGTAATTCCAATTATTGATAAAATAGTCAATGTCCTATTAATAATGCTAACATCCAGCTTGTATTTGCGGTTTAAGCTGCTTACAAGTTTTCTGCTAAATATGCTGCAATGATTTATTTACTACCTTGTTCAAATCATAATGTACAGATGTACAGGGATTACTCTTTTCACCTGCTGAGATATAACCAACATTGGCTTTGAATTTAGTGTCTGTTCTAAGCATTCTGACAAGAAAGCAGTCTAGTTTAGGAACGTGAAATGAAGATATTTACATTATCATATGAAAGTACAGAGAAAAAGATAATATTGTGATGTAATTTATGAAGTTTAAATAGAGGGATATTGGGATCCTTCTTTTGGCAGGATCTGATCGGAAGAAGTAACTAGAATACAATATGAAAACTTGATCAGTAAACTTAAACCAGCCATCCCTAGAATGAACAAAATTAGGACAAAGATGTCTTCCTTTCATTTCAAGTCAACCTCAGTTAAATTGGCATTTATGTCCCCTTACAAAAGGGGATCTAAATGCTTTGGCTAAAATGAAAAGAAAAAGATTTTTTTAGGGGTCAACTCCTCCCTTGTCTGACATGATTTAGGTGTCAGTAGGAGATGAAGCTATGCATAAATTTAATCTTACAGACCAGACCTCACTGTCATTAGCAGTACACAGGCAGGAAGGGAAGAAACTCACTCTAATCTCGTACTATCAAATAGTTTTTGTTACTTCCATGACCTTTTGCAGTCTTGCAGGTTAATAATCTTGATTGCTTGTACTCTACCAATTCAAAAAGGTCTGCACTGTCTCTTTCCATTACAGGAAGTAATCACAAACATGCATATTACTCTAGAGGAATCATGTAAATGTCTGAAGTGGCTATAACATACCTAACATACCCAAACAAATAACAGTTTACATAAAAAAAAAGTGTGAAAAATAGCTATTAAAAAACCCCCAAACCAGTAGATACAAAACAAAAATAGTCAGCTATTGGCACATTGAGAACTTTTTTTCCCATTACTAACAAAAATATACTTCAAAAATATTAATGCAGGGATTTTTTTAATTTTTTTTTTCTCCTGGGCAGTTGGTAACAGTTACAGTCACTTTCTTTTATAGAAAAATGTGCTTCATCTTCATGTTGAAGGAGAACTGCAGTCATGGTAGTCTGAGAAAGCACGAAGATGAAATTATCTTTTACCCTTCTTTGTCTATTATACCTCTTAACTTAGAGGATACTTACATATTTTTTCTCCATTTAATCACATGAATGCTCACATTTATATAAAAAAATTAACTGGGAGAAGAGGGAAAACCAAGCCTTTAGTTTTCACATAATTGAACTGCAAAGGAAGTTTAATATAGCAATATAAGACCTACAGCTTTTCATTAAAGAAATCAATGTGTAAGCATTTTCTCACTGACATCAGTATCTCACATGGGGGTCAATCTAGCCAGAAAATCTTTCATTTCTGAATGATGGTATTTCCAAAATGCCTCTGATCTGGAGTGAAACCAGCCCACTCAGCACAAATCTTAGACTCCCGTGGAATTTCAGTCCCTAAAGCAGATAAATAAAATTTTAATGTATTTCAGCATCAATATCATTGCAAACCAGGAGCCATCTAGAAGATGGGTTTAGGAAAAGTTTTTCCTGCTTAGTTCTTTCTGACTGAAATTCCCAAGATACTGCTAACAGTTCAATTCCCAATGTCCTAGCAGGTCCCATGTGAAACATGAGCTCCATTCCAGCTCAAAATCAGATTTTCCACAAGGCTGTGGCCCTTTTTATATATTACAGAAGTAAAACTAAAAAACTTCGAAGATGCTAGAAGCAGCATCTAGCTAGAGACTTAAAAAACACTTGAAAAAGAAAATGCAATGTCAGTAGCAGTTTTCTGATACTAAATTGATGGCCTCACCTGGAAAATGGCTCCATGTTTGTTGTACATAAGCTGCTGAGTCATTTGGGAATGATGCAAAGACCATTTTTTTATCATCTCAGCTAAAGTGAACAGGGATTTTCCTCTTTTTTCTGTTTCCCGCCTTGTAAACCATGGGTTCAAGGAAGTGTGTTCTCCTCCACGGTTCATCTAAAATTCGGTGGTGGGACACATGACAGAAGCCAATGTGTATTGATCAGCTGTTCTTTAGAGAAAAGTGCTACTGTACTAAATAGCATGGTTCACTATTGTTAAAGCATTTATTACATTACAAAAGGCAATTTTCAACAGAGCTATTTTAAAAGGGCATTATGAGTAAATTCTTTTTGGAATACTTCAAGGTAATAACATATAAAACCTTCTGTTACAAGGACTAGTATGAAGTTTTTAGCCCATCTAACCCTGATAAAATATTTTTTGTCCTCTCAGCGTATTTCTTGCAGTCTATACAGTTCTTGTAAAGTAGCTTTTATACTTTGAAAACTCAATTAAAATAATAACAGGAAAATTCTACTGATCTCACATTAAGTTCTGGTCACACAGGTATAAAATTTGTTTGATTTTTCAAGTTAGACTGTAAAGTTTCTTGCAGAGGTGTGGTTTAGTGAATAAAGTGAACAAAGGAATACAAAGTCCAGATGGTGTCTAGTAACTTGGGGCATCCCTCAGGGATCAGTACTGGGATCAATAATGTCTAACGTCTAATGTTTATAAACCTGGATAACAGGATGGAGTGTACTCTCAGCAATTTTGTGGATGACACCAGATTGGGGGTAGTGGTCAGTACACAGGAGGGTAGGGATGCCATCACAGGGACCTTGACAGGCTGGAGAAATGAGCCAACAGGAACCTCATGAAGTTTAACAAAGGAAAATGTAAAGTCCTGCACCTGGGGAGGAATAACCCCATGTACTAGTATAGGCTGGGGTCCGAACTGTTGAGAAGCAGCTTTACAGAAAATACCCTATGGATCCTACTGAACAAGTTGATCATGAGCCAGTGGCATGTTCTTGCAGCAAGGAAGACCAACAGTCTCCTGACCTGCATTAGTCAGAGCATTGCCATCAGGTCAAGGGCTATGATCCTTTCCCTCACCACTGGTGAGACACATCTGGGTGCTGCATCCAGTGCTGGGCTCCCCAGTAGAAGAGAGACAGGGACATACTGGAGATAGCCTAGTGAAGGTTGGAAAGGTGGTCAGGGGCTGGAGCACAGGATATAAAAGGAGAGGTTGAAAGAGCTAGGCCTGTTCAACCTGGAAAAGAGAAGGCAAAGAGCAGGGAATATTGCTGTCTTCAAGTACCTGATCAGAGGGTAGAGGGAATATGAGCCACGGTCTTTTTGGAGGTGCACAGAGACAGGACAGAGACAACAAACATGAGCTGAAACATGGGAAATTTCTATTAGATATTAGGATTTTATTTATTTATTTATTTATTTATTTATTTATTTATTTTGTGTGAGGGTGGTCAAACACAACACAGGTTATGCAGAGAGGTTGTGGACTGTCCATCCATCCTTGGAGGTATTCAGGGCTCAATTGAACCTCTTCCTGAGCCAAATGACATAACTAGTCCTGCTTTGAGCAGGGGGGTTGAACTAGCTGACCACCACTAGTCTGTCCTGACCCAAACTATTCTGATTCCATGATGCTATTTTTCTTAGGCTCTTAGCTGTGCACTGGAATTAAAGGTATAGGGAGTTTGACTTTTGCTGCTAATTATGTACTTTCAGACTTAGCTGTGGCTTAACCCCAGCCAGTGCCTAAGCACCACGCAGCTGTTCACTCACTTCTCCCACACCCAGTGGGATGGGGGAGAGAATCAAAAGGAAAAAGGGAAAACTCATGGGCTGGGATCAGAACAGTTTAATAGAACAGAAAGGAAGAAACTAATCATGATAATAATACCAATA
The DNA here is from genome assembly GCF_947461875.1 of Haliaeetus albicilla. Lineage (NCBI taxonomy): Eukaryota > Metazoa > Chordata > Aves > Accipitriformes > Accipitridae > Haliaeetus > Haliaeetus albicilla. Next base: position 59,414,746 of record NC_091485.1, on the reverse strand, counting down.
ACAAAATGACAATAATAATAATAATAAAAGAATTGGAATATACAAAACAAGTGATGCACAATGCAATTGCTCACCACTCACCAAACAATGCCCCGCTAGTCCCTGAGTGGTGATCCCCCCAGGCCAGCTGCCCCCACTTTATATACTAGACATGATGTCACATAGTATGGAATACTCCGTTGGCCACTTTGGGTCAGCTGCCCTGGCTGTGTCCCCTCCCAACTTCTTGTGCCCCTCCAGCCTTCTTGCTGGCTGGGCATGAGAAGCTGAAAAATCCTTGACTTAGTCTAAACATTACTCACCAACAACTGAAAACATCACTGTGTCATCAACATTCTTCTCATACTGAACTCAAAACATAACACTATACCAGCTACTAGAAAGAAAATTATCTCTACCCCAGCTGAAACCAGGACACTGAAATAAGTTGCTTCCAAAAATTTAGCAACAAACATAATGTTTCCAGATGTTTGAAGACGAAAGCTTTGCTTTAGTTTGTGCCATAAGACTGTTAGCTAAACAATTAATAAGGATAAGCTTGAAATGTTTTCTCATTGAAATGATTAGTGGGTTTGAGTATTCTTTGCAGCAACAGAAAGCAATAGCCTACTTTAGAGTTTTTAGCAGTTATAGGAAGGCTGATGCTTTTCATGTCTTTTACTTTCAACCAAAATAACCCTTAAATGAACCTTTTTCTTCTTTTAAGATAATAAGGAAATTTCAATAAATTTCTTTTTAAAATGTCATCCTGAATTGTACTGATTGCTACCCTGCTACTAGATCAGTTTTTAGAAGATAGGCCTGTGTTCATTTGTTAGATGTAATGAATATGTATAGATCCAGCCTCTGACATTTCTTTTGTTTGTTTTGAGTCAATATCAATTGTCTTTAATGCAATGGTACCGTTGAAAATTACTACATTTTCAATACAAGCGATATATAGTCATACACTTGAACACCTGACACATTTCTCATATTTGCTTACTTTTTAACATATTATAGTTTCAATGCCAGGGAATCACATGGATACAACAATAAGGAATATACAAATGATACAGTGGCAAAATAATTTTTTAAGTAATCTTTTAGGAAGTCTTGCAAGAAATTTTGATGAATCAGTAGGTACCAGAAGTATCTTACATATTACTTGTTCAGATGTGGTTATGGTTATACTGATTAGAGTTGCATGTATGCATGATCCACTCATATCATTTGGATTCAGCTGTAATGAAAGGTCATACAGGAGTGGGAAACTGATAATGATGTATCTGATGGTGCTCATTGAAATTCTGACTGGACGAAATTGGAAGGTAAATATATGTATTAGGGATGTCTGATGCTATATAATGAAACTTGCAAAGAGGTATTCATGAAAGTAAATTAATTTCCATTATAGTCTTTATTGATTTTTCATGACGAGAGAGTGATTCCCCCCCTCCCCACCCCCTATATTTGGAAGGTGAAAATCTTAAGAAACACTGTAAGAATATGAGAAAATGGAAAGAAACTTGAGTACTGAATATGTACTGGGCCACGTGTGAGGGGAGGAAGGTATTTTCCTTGTCAGGCTTAGGAAAGTTTCAATATCCATCCAACTATGCAAATAATGGAACTAGTCAAAACTAAGATAATTAACATCAGAAGAGTCAAAGGCAATGTCAGGATGTTGGACAACACACGAGATAAGAACAATTTCACTCAGACTAATGAACTCCCAATCAGATCTGTAGAATAAGTGTTTCCAGTGAATGGCTTTCTAAGATTTAAAGTAAAAAATTCTACAGACAGAGACAATATACTCTTTTCTTCTAGAAGTTTTTAAATGAAAGTTTTAGAAAATTTAAAATACTTCTTATAAATTTCTTTAAAGGTGGTAATGTTTCAATTCTAAATATATATATAAGGTTGTTAGTAAAAATATAGATCACTATATTAGCATTGTTTACTATTAAACAAAGTTTGTATCTGCAAAGATTATTTTTGTTAGATTTTTGTAAATCAGATACTGTAATATTTGTTACTTTCTTCATATTTAACATGTTTTTTTTTTTTTTCCTTTTTTCCTTTTAGATGAATTTGGAAGTATAAGTTCAATTACATCTGTGTTTTGAAAGTACTCGATTTGTGAACTGCATAGGGAAATAGAAAACCAAACTGTAATTATGCTGAATAGATGAGACAACAACAGTATTTTAAAAATTTTGAAAAGCAATAGACATGCAATCAGTACAACATTCATTATGCCAGGCTGGCTTGAGATCAAATGACCAAAGCAGAGAAAGGAAAATAAAAACTTCTTGTGGAGAAGGTGTTAGAAGATAAGGCTTAAATTAAATAATCATATGTCTTAGGACAATACATTTAAGTAATAAGCTACAACTAGACTTCAAAATAAAAAAAAAAAAGTAGATGCTAGATCATGCAACAGGAGAGACCTGGCAGGTGAAGAATTGTCAAAAGCAAAACAAAGAGAAAAGAAGATGCAGGAGAGTCAGGAAATGCAAAAGACATGTGAGCAGGGAAAATTCACAAGAATAATAAATAGACCTGTGATGGCACATGAGGGCTATGAGACTACAACTGACTGCAAGAGGATAGCTGCTGTTGTTAATAAAATAGCATCAAGAAGACAATTTAAATTGTCAAAATGTATGAAAAATGTCATACTTGTAATATAACTTGTACTTCGTGTTTATTCTCTTTAAAACCAGACCTGTTTTACAAAAAAAACCCAAAACAAACAAACAAACAAAACCCAAAACCAACTCAAAATAATAAACAAAAAAACCCCACCTGTGTCTTTATGGAAGAAAAAATTATAGGCAGCATCAGAACTTCTTTAATGTTTTAGCGCTGGACTTGCATAAAAATGGATTGTCAAAAGAAAACCAAAAGAGACCAGGGAGTGAAATATGATGTTACCCACTGCTGTGGATGAACAAATCCTGGGAAAGTATGAAGCAGAGCTGTGGTAAAATAAAGAAAGTTAATTGGCCACAAAGGTAATGGAGAGGATTGAAAAGAAAAGGAAAAAACAACAACAAAACAAACCAAACAATTGTTATGCTGCCACAGATCAGGTATCATTTAAAGAATTTTAAAAGATGGGAGCAGCATTGCAAGGCGTAATAAAAAGAAAGGAAAAAATCAGACATGGGCCAATAAAGTCACTAACATCAATGGCAGAAGAAATTGAGGTCATAGGTACAACTGTTAAAGACAGTTGCAGCCATATGTGACAGCAACAGTAAAAATTCATGACTCGGGTAATCTTCCCTCACCCTTCTATCACAAAGCCATCCATTCTTTTTTCTAACCATTCGTCTGCAACTTCAGTGCTATACTCTCCACTTCTTCTATCCTTAAAAATTAGAATTCAGTCAGTATGCCTTACTACCAGATCTACCCTTTTCACGCAAAGTTAGAGCACTCATCAGAGGCCCAATAATTTTGGAACACCTGATCTAAACCAACATACTATTTTATGTCTGCCCTGAAGCCCAAAAGAGAAGGGGCTTTAATTCCAAGGTCATCTTGGAAGTTCTTAGAATTTTAGTTATTAGGGATACTCCTTCTTATCCAGGCAGGTCCTGCATACCCTCACCTTTTCTCTTACTGTTCATTCAGATGCTGCAGTGATTGGCCCTTGGTGACAGACCCTTGAAGCCCAAAATTTGACACCCTAGTTTAACACCTGGTGTGTGACAAGAAATAAGAATCTTGGAGTAGCACCCAAAAGAGGCATTACATTGAACAGTCAGGTGCTGACACATAGCAAATAGAAAATGATTATGAAAAAAAATTTGACTGAGATTGCTTTTTTTCCCCTGTGAATGAGAAACTGCAAGAAAGACTACATAGGATCTGCAGTCAGAAACAGTTCTGGCAGTCAAAGCTTCTACCCTAATTTTCACAGTGGCAAATAGGAGGTGTTTTAATTTCACATTAATGATGGCAATCTCTGTTTGTTTGTTTGTCTTCCAGGATAAATAAGGACTAGGACTAATTATTTAAGAAATAGAAGACACCTACTGAGTTTCTCTTGTACCTGCAAGGAGTCAACTCCACATTTTTTATTGTAATACAGAGTGCCCTGGGTACCTACCTGTCCATAGGATGTATTGGCCAGAATGTGGAGGCAATACTCAGCCACACCTGCTAAAATTTGCTATAAACCATTTGAGATTAATTGGCCTTGGAAGAGTGGGAAAAGTTAATGCCTTAACCACAATTCCAGGTTTGGGGCGATTTTTAAGCACTCACAATTTTTAAAAAGGGAGTGGATCGATTATGCAGATGTTTTAAGATAAAATGGCAGTTATGATTTCATTTTTTGGTCTATAAATGTTTTCCATGAGTCTAAAAAATAAAACTCCCTCCTTTTCTGATAATTTGAGAAAATGCCAACTGTCTGGGTATGAAAGTAGACCAGTTCAGGACTTAGAAAATATTGATAAAAGCTTTCTATCTGGTTTAGACACCTCCAGGTTGAATGGCAGCAGAAAAGAAGTTTTAAGGTTTGCAGTTTTAAGTTTAGGAGGTCACTGAAGAAGGTAAGCATCCAAATGTTCTGAATAACTATTCGTAACCCCCCCCCCCCCCCCAGTCTTAACCGATGGAATGTAACAGTGAATTTTCTATGATCTAGTGGAAGCAAGAGATTTTGCCCTTTTTAATACTAGACCTGCAAAGATCATAGATTTGTAATTTCATCCTTTGTACATGAATACTTTTAATGTAAAATAAATTCACAGAAATCAAACTTATTTTTAAAACTGTGTTGTTATAATTAGGTAATTATTTTATTGGGTAGTTACTTATTGTAAACATTCTAAAGAATTTATATTTTAACTTCACAACTGAGGTAGCAACACTAATGTATCCTTTTAGATTTTTTCCTGAGAATCTCAAGATTTCCAAGATGTTGTGACATGAGAACTGAGAAAAATCACCAGCAGGAAAAAGAAGTACCCTGAGGAGGTGACTAAAAAAAGAATATACCAAGGTTTCACCCATCCAGCCCTCAGTGTCAAGTAAAGAAATTTTGATCAAGAAAGGGAATTCTTATAATTTTGACCTTGTAAGAATCCATGTATTGGGTTTGTGTGGCAGGGTTTTTGTAGTGGGACAGGGGGCTACAGGGGTGGCTCCTGGGAGAAGGTGCTGGAACCTTCCCCGGCTCCAAGTTCAAGCCACCTCTGGCTCAGGCCGAGCCTGTCAGTGACAGTGGTAGCGCCTCAGGAAGAACAGATTTAAGAAGGGGAACCTGCAGTGAGTGGGGGATTGGAATGTGAGAGGAACCCCTCTGCAGATACCGAGGTCAGTGAGGAAGGAGGGGGAGGAGGAGCGGGGGAGGAGGGGATACCCCTGCAGACCGTGGTGAGACGGCAGGCTGTCCCCTCCCAGCCCATGGAGGGGAGCAGGGGAGCAGATGCCCACCTGCAGCCTGGGGAGAGAGGAGCCCTTGCCGGAGCAGGGGGATGCCCCCAAAGATGGCCATGACTCCATGGGAAAGCCTGCACTGGAGCAGGCTGTGACTGAGGGACTGCAGCCTGGGGAGGGGACCCACGTTGGAGCAGTTCATGAAGAACTGCAGCCCGTGATAAGGACTCATGTTGGAGAAGTTCCTGGAGGCCTGTCTCCTGTGGGAGGGACCCCACGCTGGAGCAGGGGAAGCGTAAGGAGTCCTGCCCCTGAAGAGGAAGGAGCAGCAGAGACAATGTGTGATGAACTGACCCCAACCCCCATTCCCTGTCCCCCTGGGCCACTGAGGGGGAGGAGGTAGAGAAAATCAGGCGTAAAGTTAAGCCTGGGAAGAAGACAGGCGTGGGGGAAAGTTGTTATAAGGTTTGGGTTTTATTTCTCATTATCCTACTCTGATATGATTGGTAATAAATTAAATTTATTTTGTTTCTTTTCCCCAAGTTGAGTCTGTTTTGCCCATGAGCATAACTGGTGAGTGATCCCTCCCTGTCCTTGTGTCCACCCATGAGCCTTTGATTATATTTTCACCTCCCCATCCCACCAGGGGGGAGCAGTGAACGAGCAGACTCATGGTGCTTTGTTGCCAGCTGGGGCTTAAACCATGACAATCCATTTTCTAGCATTCCCCTTATGCTGCTGTGAAAAAAAAAGAGACTAGGGACCACACCTTTACTGACAACATTGGGTTGCTTGTCACATTTACAAAGCAGTAAATTTTACCTTTCTTTTATCTTCTTTAATGATGCAATATTGATGTTTTCATGTTAAGGCCAGCTATAGTTCAAAAATGTTCTGCTTGCATAGCCAGTCAGTTTGCACCCGACATGTATCTATGTGGTTCAATTGCTCTATCAACTGGCTTTGAATGATGACAAGCAACCTGAACAACTCATTATCTGCCTATGCAATCTGTCTTCTATAGTGGCTAATCATTAATGTAGCAGACAGGTTTTGTATCTATTTTGATGATACATCTGTAGATGTTTAACAGCTTGAATGACAGGAAGGTCAGGGAACAAACCAGCTATCCTTTGGCAGTTTCTAATAAAATACAAATATCACCTGAGATTCAAGCTTAATAATTTTCCTGCCAACAAAAGCATCTAGAAAAACTGAAAATAAGCCAGTCCTTAAAGGTGTCCAATCAGCTGTATAATGAAGAGCGCTAACACAAGTAGTGCAGCAGCTGTTAGAATTATTCTCTTTAAATAAAGAAGTAGCAGACACTTTGGATAATACTTTACAGAGTTGTTATAGTGATTTTCCTGAAGGTAGAAATGTAAGCACACATACAGGAAAGTATGAAGGAAAAAATACGCCCAGTGGGGAAATAAAGCGTTATTCTGAAGTGAAACTAACTATGGCCGAACCTCAGATTATGAAGCAATAGAAATTAGACCTGTAAAGGTATTAATTCCAAAATAAATCCTGCAGTCCTAAAACAAAAGTCAAAATGACTGAATCACTAAGTGAAAATATTGACAGAAGATATTAAATGTTCATTGTAGAGCTGGACAACATTACTTCTAAGTATTTACAACGTCTGCATACAGTAAAAAGACAATATTTTAGCTTCAAAGACTAATTATTAATTATTCCAGGAAAAACAGAAATTCTGGGAAACTGAAAGTAACATGAGAATTTATCCTTTCTTTTGCCTCCTCTCTCACAGCTGATAAATTTTCCTGTGTGCGAACAGGAAAAAAGGGAAAAAAGGGAAAAAAGGGAAAGCCATTTAGAATAAATGGCTATGTCTTGGGCCCTATCTTGTGCTTTTGGTAAAGTTAATTACATGGTGTCCTAGTTAGAATTGCTATGATTTTCATGCATCTGCTTACGATCTTGAAATAAGTCCTATTTATATAATATCCTAGCTTTATACAATTAGGATGACTTTTTACACTTTACATCCAATACAAATATAACACGAAGGGATTGTAATTACACATAGTATTTAGCTTTTAGGTGGAAAGTAATTTGCATTGGAATGTTTGTCTTTCACAAACATCTAGAAATAGTCATGCTTTTGATTTATATGATTGTTACTAATAAATAGATCACTCAGTATTTAAAATGTCAATAACCTTTTTCACACTGTGTTACTATTTCCTGCAGCTATACTGTTAGCACAGACTAATGGATCAACAAAGGATGCTAATGCAAGATTTGCTCTTAAGTGCAAATTCCATTCTTACATTATATATTATCCTTATTAAAAACAAAAACAGTTTGAGAATATCTGGTACATTGTTCAGCTTCATGTTACATAGGTATGAAGAAATTCACTAATGTTTTTACAAAGCCTGAGTACCTAAGCAAATTGTGGGTGTTTTTTTCCCCAAATATGTGTCATAGACCTGCTTGAATATATAAGCAGTCTCTCACTGCAACTCTCACATATCATGTGAGATAAGATTGCCTCACAGTCTGTCCCAAATCATCTAAATATATTTAACACATATTTACATATTCAACCATACACACTGAATTCAGTGGGATTTAACTATTGTAGTACTTTGTTAAATTGAGATTTTTTTTTTTTTTCTTTTGAAAATGCCTATAAGAAATCAAGCCTTGGACCTCTTTGGACCATTTGATCTATGCATTAGTGAGTTATTGCTTACTTCCATACTATTTTCTTTGGCCAATTCAGAGATCATACAAAATGCAGATGGCCTCCCTGGAACAACCTGATCTGTTCAATTTTTACCCATTATGACATGATAATCAACATAATAATTTATGAATAAAACTATCGATAAAGATTTATATCTAGGGTTTTTTCATTTAAAATGTAAATTTGAGGGTGGGAGTTGTTCACTTATGCTTTTGAAACCTGTTCTATGAATAACGAGTCCATACGGAAGTTGAAGATATGTGAAGATCCACAGGCCTGAATTGTTAGACACTGTAAAGCATCACAGAATCACAGGATGGCTGAGGCTGGAAGGAACCTCTGTAGGTCATCTGGTCTAACCCCCTTGCTCAAGTCAGGCCGCCTACAGCAAGTTGCCTAGGACCATGTCCAGACAGCTTTTGAATATCTACAAGGGGGACACTCCACAACTTGTCTGGGCAGCCTGTTCCAGTGCTCGGTCACCCTCACAGTAAAAAAGTGTTTCCTGATGTTTTCACAGAACCTCTTGTGTTTCAGTTTGTCTGTCACAAGACACTACCGAAAAGAGTCTGGCTCTGTCTTCTTTGCACCCTCCCTTCAGGTATTTGTACACAGTGACAAGATCCTCCCTGAGCCTTCTCAAGCTGAACAGTCCCATCTCTTTCAGGGTCTCCTTATATGAGAGCTGCTCCAGTCCCTTAATCATTTTCTTGGCTTTTTGTGGGACTCTCTCCAGTACGTTCACATCTTTTTTGTACTGAGGAGCCCAGAACTGGACACATTACTCCAGGTGTGGCCTCACCAGTGCTGAATAGCGGGGAAGGATCACTGACCTGCTGGCAACACTCCTCCTAATGCAGCCCAGGATACCATTAGCCACCTTTGCAGCAAGGGCCTATTGCTGCCTCATGTTCAACCTAGTGTCCACCAGGATGCCCAGGTCTTTTTCTGCCAAGCTGCTTTCCAGCTGGGTGATCCCCAGCATAAATTGGTGCGTGGGGTTGTTCCTCCCCAGGTGCAGGACTTTGCACTTCCCCTTGTTGAACATCCTGAGGTTCCTGTCAGCCCATTGCTCCAGCCTGTCAAGGTCCTTCTGGATGGCAGCAGAACCTTCTGACATATTAACCACTCCTCCCAGTTTGGTGTTGTCTGCAAACTTGCTGAGGGTACACTCTGCCCTATCATCCAGATCATTAATAAACATGGCAAACAGATCTGGACCCAGTATTAATCCTTGGGGTACATCACTAGCTGCTGGCCTCCAATTCGGCTTTGCACCACTGATCACCACACTCTGGGCTCGGCCATTCTGTCAGTTTTCAATTCACCTCACTGTCTGCTCATCCAACCCATACATTATGAGATTTTCTGTGAGGATCTTATGGGAAACAGTGTCAAAGGGCTTACTGAAGTCCAAGTATACAACATCTACTGCTCTTCCCTCATCTACCAGGCCAGTCACTTCATCACAGAAGTTTATCAAGTTAGTCAAGCAGATTTCTGCTTGGTGAAGACATGCTAACTACTCATGATTATTTTCACATCCTTAATGGGCCTGGAGATGTTCTCCAGGATTAGCTGCTCCATCATCTTCCCAGGGACTGAGGTGAGACTGACTGGCCTGTAGTTCCCTGAGTCCTCCTCACCCTTCTTGAATATAGGGGTGACATTTGCTTTCCTTCAGTTTTCTAACACTTCTCCCAGTCACCATGATCGACCACAGATTATCGAGAGTGGCCTCACAATGACATCTGCCAGATCCCTCAACACTCGTGGGTGCATCCCACCAGGGCCCATGGACTTATGTATGATGATTTTGCTTAAGTATTCCCTGTCCTGATGCACTTCCACCGAGGGTGTATCTTCCTTGCTCCAGCCTTTCCCCCTGGTCTCTGGGACCTGGGTTTCCTGAAGGCTGGTCTTGCTAGTAAAGACTGAGGCAAAGAAGGCATTCAGTACCTCAGCCCTTTCCAGGACCCCTGTCTTGTTGAGCAATGGGCCCACATTTTCCCTAATCTTCCTTTTGTCACCTATGTACTTATAGAAGCTCTTGTTTGCTTTGACATCCCTGGCCATATTCAGTTCTATTTGGGCTTTAGCTTTCCTAACTTCATCCCTGGATGCTCAGACAATGTTTCTGCATTCCTCCCAGGTTACCACTCCCTGCTTGCTTCCTATCCCTGTATGCTTCCTTTACCTGTTTGAGTTTGGTGAGGAGCTCCTTGTTCATTCACACAGGCCTGTTAGTATTTTTGCCTAACTTCATATTTATTAGACATATTTGTTAGAATTGTTAGACACTGTTAAGCATCAGTTGCTATAAGCATCCAAGCTGCATGCGTGTTTTGGACTTTATTCCTTCTGGACAACATTTTGTTCCTCTGGAACATTTAGAAATTTTTTTTCAAAAGTTTAAATTTGTGAGGGTTTTTTTTTAAATAAGATTTTTCTGGCATAGGGAGAAAACTGGTCTCAGTAACTTAGTCATACTTCCTTCAGGTTGTTAAAATAAATATCTTCACAGGACTAGAACCATGAAAATCCTGTAGTGGTAGGTTCTTTATATTAAGTTATGAAATTATGGAGAAACCTAGCAGTATTTTAAAAGCATTTGTTGAATGAGGTAATACAGTTGAGGAAGTCTTTGTACATGATTCATCTGTTTTATTACCGGGTTTTATGGAATTAAACGCAGTTTGTGCTATGCAGTTTGTACAATGACTCAGAGTCCTGCCTAAATTAGGGTCTATTGTGCTGTGTATTGTCACAGGGAGGAAAACTAGCAGTGAGCTTGAAGGTGCTTTTAAACATGTTTTTTCAGCATGAAAGAGCTGATATAAAATGTAGTGGTTACAGTTCTGCTTGTATATGTTTGCCTTTTCGAAAAGATAGACTGTACCCCATTATAACCTTGCTATGATGTTCGTCTTCAGAGAAGGCATGAAAATTTGTAACTGCAGCAGTATCAGTGACAGAGTGAGTAGTTTAACCTTTGTACGTGAATGTTCTCTTACACCCAGATCTCAGAACAACCTGCTGGGTATCAGATATCTTAATCGTCTGCTGCTATGTATAAAGAGCAGTCATACTATAGAAGTGATACGGAAGAGCTTGCAGCAGCAGCATCTCTGGTGAAAAAAAAACTCTCAGGACTTTTCACATCTATCTTTTTAAGGTGTAGAGTTGCTAGGAGGCTTGAAAGAGGCAGGCCCCGTTTTCTGCCTCATGTACTAATAAAGCTTGTGGAAAAAAGCTCTCACAATTCAGCAGACATTTTTCCCCTTTTTCCTCTCTCATATCCACATCATACTTACATTTCTCCTACATAGAAAAGAAATGTTAAACTATTAAAAATATTTAATTTTTTAGGAGGTTTTTCTACTTACTGCTAGAATCCTCCACATAATTTGCTTGGAAATCTTTGACAGGGAAAATGAACAGTTAGAATCAGATTTTAAAATGAGTAGACAGAAAGACTGTTATATTTTAGTTTTAGCTATATGTGCATGACACTGATTTTGATTAGAATCCAAATCTGAAGTAAGTGTTTATGACCACCTTCCCTTTTAAAATGTATGTCATAATGACATATCAGCTATGAGATATTACAAAAAGTTAGTATTTTTCAGAATAAGTGCTTTTGTCTGGGCTGCACCCTAGAGTCAATGTGAGCAGTAAAGGATGACATCACCTAGTCTAATATATATATATCTTGAGTGGGAGGGTCCTCTCCTGGAAGGTGGAAGAGATTCATTATAATCTCATCAGACAGAAGAGAGAATTTAATGCAAAGCAAAGTCCTTCATAGCAAGGTTAAGATGTTAAAGATAGGCACCTTTTCTCTGGTTTTAGAAACAATAGTCACAACTCCTGTTTTGGAGGAAGGGACAGTTCCTAAAGTTTGTATTAGGAAGATTCTAAGCATAACTATATGATTGGATGCCTGTGGCTATTTTCCAACATGCAGAAAGCATTCTGGGAGTAGGAGCTGGCTCTGCAGCCAGTGCAGATGTTGGTTTATATTTCCTTTCTAGCCCTGTCAGGAGTGGACTGGTGGCTAATAAAGAGCCAGTGGCATTTGAATTGAGTTTTTCAGCAATTTCTTTTCATGTGTTTTTTTACAGCTCAAAGCACCTAATATAATGAAAGAGTTATGCCTTTGATCAGAGGGCACTAGCAGCATGTGTTGCTTTGGGGCACAGCATGAGGGCATGTTGACATATTTGAAGGTGCAAGTTGCATTAAGATAGCAGTAGAGGACTATGCCAGGTGGAAGAAGTCATGCATGACACATTCATATTGTGTGTTTGGGATAGACTGTAGAGCAGCTATTTTGTCAAATATGACATGATTTTGTTTTGGAAGGAAATAGTTGGCTTACTCCAGGGTGTATCCAAAGTCAAATGAGCATGTACACACAGGGGTGATTAAAGGACCAGGGCCCTAGAGAGAAGCAGGGAGCAAGGCAAGCAGACAGCATGAAAACATAACCCATATCTCTACCACTAAGTTAAACGTACGAGCTCTACATACCCTTACTCCGTATTACCAAGTTTTCTGAGAACAAATGCCCTGCTTATGTAGCTTACTGTAAAATGGAATTCCTCTATCAAAAGTTTTGACCCTGGGATTTAACAATAACAGTACTGTGTTATATTTTTAAAACCTCAAAACAGTGGTTTACAGGAAGTAATATACTAAATTGCAAAACAAATAACTAATTCTGAAATCTGAACTTCACCATTGTGCTGCATGATGTTTGTATACAAAAGAAATGGGTAGTAAAAAGGTATCTTTTTGACAGAAAAGAGAAGATTTTTTTTCCTTGCTATGATGGCTATGTAGGTGTTAATAATTCTACCCAGAGTTATCAACTGATTGCTTTAATAGGCTTTATTTCTTATAGGTATTGTAAAAGAAAAACAAACAAACAAACAAACAACCCACCCAAAACCAAAACCTTGACTTTAACGAAGTACTACAAAGGTTAAACCTCACTGAATTCAGTGTCTAAGGTTGAATGTGTAAATATATGTTAAAAATATTTAAGTGACTAAGCTTATCTAATGTCAGTAAAAAAAAGAAACTGAGAACAACAGTAATTTTGCTACCACTCCCACAAAGTACCTCCTCCCCAAATCCTACAACATTCTCAATAATGAATGGAAAAAAAGTTCAATAGTTGGCTCATTATTCAATGATGATGATGAAGTATACTTCAACGAGGGCTCTCATCTCACTACATTTGTACTGAAACTTTTCTTCTCTACAGGCAAGAAATTACGGTTCCTCTGACTGTGGTCATTGTGCATCCTAAGCAAGTGAAAGAATCCATTTTATCTTTTCTAACAAACCTATTAATCACAAACTCTGTCCTATGTGTACAGATGTATCAGTAAAATTTATGTTTTCTGAAAGAGATTGAAAGATAAATCTTAGAAATTGTTTACAGAATTTATAGTAATTTAAAAAAATGCCTGTCTGAGACAGAGGGTGTCAACTATTTGAATTTTTCATTGGTTGAGGGTTGTTTAAAAATAAAATCAGTTAGTAAGTGATATTATAGGCTAAATTTTCTTCTAAGCAGGGGGCAACCAAGTTGTATTCCAAAGGAAGAAAAATGTTTCAGTCTTTTCTCCAATATAATTGCAAGTAGAATATTTTGCAGCTGTTTTTCATAGCAGCAAATTACTAACTTCCCCAGGCTCTAGTAGTCAAGCATAGATAAAGAATAAAATGCTAGTTCCCTTCTTGCTGCTGATCACTTTATCTGTATGGTATGAAGGTCCCATAGAACCTGCATAGTATACGTAGGATTAAAAAAAAAAATAAATAAAAAATTACTCCCTTATTATTTGAATAATTTACCTATACAGGGATATAAAATTTGATTCATCATCATTCAGAAACTGACCACACAGGGAAACAGAAAGCCAAGACAGAAAAATTTTGAAATTTCAAAGGCCGTTGTAGATAATCTGCAAGTTTCCTAAATGTAGGCCAAAGAAAAGTGTTGCTGAACTTTGGATTGAGTTTTTTTGTAGATCTGTCTTTTCTTAGTAGATATAATAGCAACCTTTTTTTTTTTTTCTATTTCATATTTTCATTTTACTTTCTTGCTTAAATGAAACTTTTAGTTTAGCAGAATTTAAAAAAGAAGCATAGCCTAAGTCTTTGACTTGTGGAGTCATTCTATTTTAAAATAAGTATATATACTGTTATTTTATATAATTTTTTACATTAAATACATTACCAAATTAACACTCCTTCATACTTTCATGAACTGTTAAATCTAAAAAACATTCCAGCAGAACTGACCTACTCTAAATAGCTAGTCTTTCACTGACCTCAGGTGAGTTCATTAATGAGAGATATGATAAACTTTCACTATCCTTTGCAATAAACTTGAAGGAAACCTGTTAGAACTGTTTGAAAAAGATTTTTTTATTCTCAGAGATAAGCTTGTATAGTTTGTATATTTGTATATTTGTTATAATTTTTTAGTATCCTTCTATTCAGTGCGTAATTTGACCAGGCTTTCTGCTCTTTGAGAGAATTTCAGTATCATTAATCACAGTTTAATTTTGCTTTCAGAATACTCTTCATTTTTGTGTACGCTCCCCTCTTCCATTATTATTACTGAGAATTATATGCTAGAAGAATACAGAACCAAACAAAACTAGTTTTTTCTTCAAATTCTAGTTCCAAATTAGGAACATTCCCAACTCTATCCATCATTCTAATGCATTTTGTCATACCATGATTAAGTGAATTTACATTGCTGTGAAAATGACTTGGATTATGGAGGTATTATTCTTCCATCTGGTCCTTTCAAACTCACTTTCATTTTCTGACTTCTGCTACTCTTTCTCTTCTGAGTACTTTTATTAAGCCTTTTTTTACAAACTTCTCTTGATCTGTCCTTCCACTCCTTTCCAGTTTGGCAATTCTCATTGATAGATCTGGTCAAACACTGATATATCTGATGAATCTCAAAACTAAGAAATACTGTTTATATAGGGTTATCTTAAATTACTTTGTAGAGAATTGTAATAGAACTTTAAATTTCTATGAATGGAGAATGAATGGAGAATGAATGTGAGTATCTGGAGGTAGAAGCACCAGAAGGAATGATAGAAGCCTATAATAATGGCATGTATTGATGCCAAATAGACTCACAGGTCAACAAGATTACAACACATTTATGTGCAGCTTCACAGGACACACAAGCTGGGAAACAAAGGACTGCAGTTGCTGAGGCAGGATGAAAAGACTAAGCACTGTCATGTACTGAAGATTACAATAAAGTTATATCCAAAATTAGTACATTATCATAAATTTATGAAGAACCAAGGAGATGCGATGAGAACGTGATCAGTGCCATCATCTGTCCTTCATTTCATTGCAAGGGTGTCTGCACAAACCACCTGAATACATATATTACAGTGCCTGAAGGCCACACAGATCACTTGGCTATATGTACCTTGGAGTCTCAATACTGAACAAACTACTTAGGCACAAGTTTCTTGGTGCTTATGAGTATGCAGGTATGAGAGTGGAAGCACGTGAAATCACTTAAAATAAATGAAAAAAATTATAATGCCTCAGTGTTATTTTCTAAAACTTAAAGTCTTATCCACTATTAAAATCATAGGCTCATATGATGATTCAGTTTGGAAGGCACCTCAGGAGGTCTCTAGTCAAACCACCTGCTCAGGGCAGAATCAGGCATGAGGTCAGACCAGGTTGCTAAGGTTGGCCATTTAAGACTTAATCACCTCCAAGGATGGAGACTGCACAATGTCTCTGGGCAATCTGTTGCAATGCTTGACTGTCCTCATGGTGAAAAAGTTTCTCCTTACATCCAGTCTGAACCTCTCTTGTTTCAGCTTATGCCCATTAACTGGATCACAAGAGCTAGAACCAATACTCTTGGTAGCTTGGAGGTAGAATGCACAGGTCCTTAGGTTAGGACAATAATTTGCTCTCTGGCTTTGTAGTCCTTTGAATAGGTTTATTGCTCAGTAAATAATAACTATATTATGTTTCATATCTATCTGGACCAATTAATTATTTACCCTAGTGAACTAGATTGTGGACTTGATTTTTTAGAGTCCATGTTCAGACATCATTGTATAAAGTCAGCATTAAAAAAAAAAACATTCTTTGACTTTCCCTTAATATGTTCCTTAACAAAAGGTCTGCTTGTTAAATTATCTGTTTTTAAAATACAATGTCAACCTAAAGGTGTATGGTAACTATCAAAATATCTATATATTCCAATTTCATTAGGAACCCTTAAATATGAGTTCTTTAAGGAATTCAGTCATCTATATTATTGAAATGGTTAGACTGGTCAGACTGGTCCATGGCACAGGTTTGGACCATGATAATGTTTGAGAGTTAGCACAGGGAAGAAAACATTTCCAGCAGGCAGTTTGAGTGTGACCAATGTGTTGGAAGGTAAAAGAGTGACACAGTATGAATATAGGCAATTTTGTGCCATCCATTTCAGTGCTAGAGGATGGTCCAGGCATGTTTAATTTATGCAGCTTGTGGGTCTAGTAATTTGCCATCTGCTTTTGCTAAAAAAATAATGTTCCAGAGAACATGCTGAAGTGAAAGACAGACATCATGGGAGAAAACTTGTGTTCATAACCACAGTATATTTAACTTTGAGGCAGAAGAGAGATTGGCATTTTGTTCTGCTCCAGGTACAAGGGGACCAAGGGTCTGATTCTCCACTCAAAGACCTTCCTGTATTGACTTGATTGGCATAGTCTTTTTTTCTGCTGAATTGGCTAATAGGACTTCATTATCCATATTTCAATCAGAAAAGCTCTTCAGCTTTTGCTTCTTATCTTTCATCTCCCCTTTTACCAAAAAAAATGGAGATCAGATGTTCATAAAAAATATCAGGACTGAGACACTTATTTGCTTGTGGGTAGAAAGATATTGTATGCATCACCATGCTTCTTTTGCTCAGGAATGGAGTTGTAAGGTATTGCTCTGAACTTTATTAATTTGATGCAATGTTGCATATCTGCATATTTATTAACTTTAAATGTATTGTCTCCTAAATGAACCTCTAGTTTTGGAAGCTTAAATCAATTTTGATTTATTACAGACCTTCAAAGAAGGTTTGGATAACAGGAAGAGGAAGGAAAGAGAAAAATTCCTTGTAGGAATTTCTATCCTTGGGATAGAAAATGTGCAGTATTGTGTATTACTGTCCAGTATTTTCTTGTATTACTTTTGTCATAATGTTCTGATTTGCTAAAACCAAAGAAATTTTTGCTAACATGCTCTACTTTCATTTTGTGCAGCTTTCTGTCAGAACTATGTCTTTTTCTCTACCTGTCTGCTCATCCCACTCCCCAAGTCTTCAGCAGGACCTAAGCACAAAATTCTACAATCCTTAGTTTATCAGAAGGCTTTTATGGTCCTTTTTGTCACACTATATCTTACATGTATGGTGAGAGCATAGAACTGGGCAGCAGATACAGAAAAAAAGTTTTATTTATGGCTGTTTTAAATAAAATCTTCTGGGATATAAACTGGGGTGAATCCAGTCAAGGATTAACTCAAAGAATTTGCATAGCATTCTTCAGCATGTTTTTAAAGCTCTCTTTGGTAGCTAAAATAAGTCAGGCCTGGAGAAAAAAGTGGACTCATGATTTGAATATTGTTAGGAAAGTGATATGGGTATTGTTAG
The DNA here is from genome assembly GCF_947461875.1 of Haliaeetus albicilla. Classification (NCBI taxonomy): domain Eukaryota; kingdom Metazoa; phylum Chordata; class Aves; order Accipitriformes; family Accipitridae; genus Haliaeetus; species Haliaeetus albicilla. Next base: position 59,396,930 of record NC_091485.1, on the reverse strand, counting down.
GAGGAAGGAGGGAAGAAGTTTGTGCCTTACTGTCCTTTCCCTTTAGTTTATCTCAGAGCTACTTTCCTTCCATGGTTGGATGCTTAGCAGTGAAGTGTGGGGCCTGAGCAGTTTCCTGGGCTTTTCTCAAGTGTGGCAAGCTTTGATTAGCCTGACCAACCAACCGTCAAGGAGAGCAAAGTTCAATTAGTCGCCATTTTCTATAAGCCTTTTTACAATGAGATGTCCGTACCTAAAATGCCTGTTAACACACACTGCACTGGAAGCTGCTGTAACTGCACACTAGGTGTATTAGCAGGGCTGCCTGCAGCTATGTCAGTGTCAAGACCTTTAAAACAAAACATCAGGTAAATGATACAAAACAACCCAACCCCAAATTATTAAATATGAAAAGAAACATTTTTCAGCTGCATTGTCTTATTCTTCTTATCAGAGGTTCCATCTTTTTAGCTGCTAGTATCAGACTCAGGTTGGAAGAGTGGTAACTCCAGGTCTCTCCTGCTTGGGAGATTCTGCTCTCCCTCCAAAAACCATTAAGGCTTAAAGTAGATCAGAATCTCTATGAAAAAGAAGCTTTGTTACTTCAGTTATGTTGTGTTTCTTATTCTGTTGAAGCTTGCCATCCTTACAATGAGATGTGTACATAGTTATGTGCTTTCCTTTTTTTCAGTGTTGACAAAAATAATAAAAATAAAAAACATACAAAATGTATCAAGGGGAAACACTATATATTAGTTGTTTATGAGAAAAGAGCATTAAAATAATTTGAATAAAACTGGTTATCTCCATCTTCTCTCTTTTTTTCCCATTTACATATGAGCAGACATCTTCGGGCCCTTGGTTTTTCTATCTAGTAAGTGCTTGTAAGTTTCTGTTAAACCAACCTCTGAATTACAGAAAATTTATGCAGGAGATTTTGTACTAAAATTGAAAAGAACATTTATTTTTATTGGCCTTTTTTACCACCTATTATTCTCTGAGCTTATTATTCTCCTATCTGTAACCTCTCAGTTCTCCACAGTAGGATCCACCCACATTAATGGTTTGGAAAGTAGGCATCACAGAAGACATTGAAAAAAAGTAATAACAGCAGTAACTAACATAATTGTTCTCCTGTATTTGTATTCTCAGTAGCAATTAACCTCTCACAGTCCTCCTCATTGCAAAATACTTTTGTAGCCAAGAAATCATAACAGAAAATACAAGCTAATATTTCATAAATGTAAAATTATTCTTTAACTGTGGTGAAAACATGTAATTTGTCTGGACTTTTACTCACCTCTTTTTGGGTTACCTTTTGTTTAGAATTTTGAAATCTTAACTTTCCATGCAAAAGATAAATACAGAAAACCCATTTCACCCTGTGTGGCGGGTACACCCCTCCCCCAACAGGAAACGAAACTTCTCCAGGCAGGGAGGAGAGGAAAAAAACCCCAAACCCTAGAGGCCACAGGTTGAAAACTGAACTGACCAATCGAGATGCGCCAGGTACACAGAAGTGACCTTTTGGCTAATAGGGACTAAAATGACCACAGGTCAGATTCGACAAGGGAATAAACAGGGTCCTGCCAGGGGACATTTTGAATCAGTCCTCCTTGGAGCAGCGGGTCTGAAGTCCGGGACTCCTCCTTGGGTCGGGGCACTGCCCGAGGGAACTCCTTGAGGTGGAGAGCCCTCATCTTTTTAGTGAGTGATATGTGCATTTTGAGCCATCATTTTAAATCTTAAGAGTTCTTAAGTCGGCTGTGTAGTACTAATTCCGCTTACTTCATTGAGCCTGTGGTTTACAAATGTTACTGTAGTTCTAACTAACTTTTTACTGAAGAATAAATCCGAGCTTTAACACCTGTTGAATTTGATTGTGCATGTCTCCATAACACCCTGCTTCCACCCTGCAGAACAATAACATACTACCTCTTTCAGTCTCTGCAGTGTCTAGAATGAAATGTGAGTATCTAAGTGTGATTCATCAATACAGGACACTCTCAAGATTGAGCTGCCACTCATTTGGTATGGGTGAATCCTAGGTATTTATCCCCTTTCCTCAGTTAGAAACCTTAAGTTTATCAGCAGAATTTAAGGTTAAATTAACCCTTATAGAACTTTTCCAGTTTCTAGAAATGCCATTTTGCACTTGAGTGAGAATTTAAGTGGACACTTCAGGCTTTGAAGCCATATAGATTAAAAAAAAAAAAACCACTAAAAAAAACCACAAGTTTAAATTGTGCCCAAATCATTTGTATCACCATGTTCATCATTCTCCAGCATGCATAAGTCTTTTTTTTACAGAATGTGCACAAAATATAGTACCAAAAATATACTTGAAAATTATTATTGCATCAGTAATGAAAATCAAGTCCTGATTTTCTACTTATTTGTTATCAGTTCGATATTAGAAAAATAAGCAACATGACCTACTTTAAGTGTAACATACAAGATCTCTGGTAGATGTATATTTGGCCAAAAATTGAATTTCTGTTGTTGCTTTTCTAGCAGTGATTGTTATATATGAGAAACATATTGGCCCTTGAAGAGGTGAAAACTCTGTGATTAGATATGCCACTCTAACACTGAATTATATGAAGGTATATAATAATAGGGGTATTTAGACTAATGAATGTTCCCTTGTTGTACTTATTTTGTTCAGCCAAATACTATCATAGAAATACAATGAAAGACTTTCTTAACATTGTAAGAAATGAGTGAGGTTCAAAAAGGAAAAAAATTGTCATGCCAAGATTAATGAAGACTATTAACATGAAATCAAATGGGAAAAAAACCCCAAAGATTTTGTTTTCTGTTTATTCAAAAAAGTATCATATTTTGGTTTTGCACTTTTTAAAAATAGCAAAACCAAAGCAGATTCAACACCTATAGGCATGTAGAAAAATGCACACACATACCAAGTCTGAAGAAACACATCCCTGAAAAAGCTATTCACCAAGAGGTAAATCTTGGACAATATTTACCTCTTGGGTCAATAAATCTTAACTTTCATCTCAGCATATGTCAAAACTTGTTTATTTTTAAATTAAAATTCTCAGGGAATGGCTGTTGTTGAAAAAAAGTAAAATAGAACATATCTTGCAAAACAGTAAAACAAAAATAGCAGAGTTTGCCCTTTCCTAAAATATAATACAAATAGAAATTAAGGAATGACTTTAGAATGCAGTAACTCTTCTTTAACAACTATAGCAAAGGAATAACTTGCTAAACTAAACAGACATTCAGCATTCCCATTGCTTAGTAAGAACAATTTTGCATGTGGATAATAAGACTGGGTTATATTTAAAGAAATCATTAGGGAAACATCATCGGGACTTCTGAGCTTACTGAACTGATGGTACAGCCTTGTCTGCTTACTGTGGCCTTATCACATGACCTGAATGTGACCTCACTTAAACACCAATCCTACAATTAAATCAGCTGGGAGGTCCTTATATCAAATCAGGATTCTTCTCAGTTGCATGAAACTGCATGTGTCTTTCTGTGAAGGTTACATGGCAGGATCAAAGCTAAGGTATATCCCAGAAGATATGTAAAAATTGCAAACGACCTCCTCTTGACCTACTTACTAACTTTTATATATATATACCTTGACAGCTTTTTGTTATTAAAAAGGTCCTGCCAATTCTCATAAGTCTCTGACTCTATTCATTAAATGGGAAAAAAGGGTAAATGACAGACCAAAAAATTTCCCAGCACTAAATATTATGTTGTGAAATATTTGTCAAATTGAAGCCTTTTTTGTTCATGGCTGTTCTCAATCTATCACTCATGTTATTGAGGTAATGAAAAACAAATCTAATTTACCTTAATTTCCTATTTTTTCTCTTTTTTTCCCAAGATTATTGTTAACTACTGACATTTTTTGTTTGCCTAAATAAGAACACAGCAACTTACATACACATATATGTATAGTTTAATTAGGGATTTTAGCTTTGTAAAAATGTGTTTCGGAGAACAGCATGTTCCAGTCATTTGTCACTAGTGTAGAGAATTGTTACTGTGCAAAACCAAACTGAATTTTTGGGAGAGTAAGATGTTCAAGTGCTGAACGTAGCACATAACGCTAACTGAGCAGGAAACTGGACTTTCCTTTTCCAGACAAAGATATAGTAGATTGTCATTTATTTAGCAACAGTTTACTCACACGAGTCTCATAAGACACATAAAGATCATTACTGAATAGTCATTTATTCAGACACAACAGGAACAGTCAGCTAGCAGTTTGACATAAAGATATACTTGATTTAATATTTATCGGTTTACAAAGAATTAGGTTAAAGTCCCATCTTAGAAATGCTCTGTTGATTAGAAACAGATTAACCACTATTAGTTATTAGACTTGTGGAATAGCCATCCTCAGAACTGATGCTTCTCATTATAAAGAAGGTCTGTCTTGCCATATGTGGTAGTGATTTTCAAGAAAAAATATGACAGACTTCAGGGATTTGGATTGTTTGTTTATTCTTACATTCCTTCATAAATATACATGTGTTTGTTATTGAGTATTTTCATAATGTCTTTTTTACTAATTTTCTTGAAAACATATTCTCAAAAATAAACTTTGTATCTGATAGATAACTTAGTATTTTAAATCCCATTTGCCATTTCCATATACTTAAATTCCTCTGAACGTTTACCTTAAATACTAATAGGTGACCTGGAATGCCCTCCTTTCTTCTGTTTTTGGTTATTTTTACACTGTGTAGATTTCTTAACATCTATGGAAAATTATACATGAGCAAATATGTATAAGCTACAGTAAAACAAGTAGCACCAGGGAAGAGCTGAGCAGACTAAAGTTCCAGTCTGGAGTACACAGAATAACCATTTATAATGATAACAGGGTCATCATTACCTTTTGTCTATTTGTTGCCTTTTGTAATAGAGAGGGTGATGTCCACATCCTGCATCTCTTAATGTGTGAAGGGCCAGAAGAGTCACACTAAATGCAAAATACTGTTAAACAAGGACCATTATCATTAATAAACATTTATAAGATTTAAATCAAAAAAAGTAGGCCAATATTTAGTTCCCTCCTCCTTCTTGCTTTTATTTTCTCTGAGAGCATATTAGAAGACAGCATGATCAACAGATACATTCTCAAAAGATGCAAAGATTCATCAGTCTCTTGTCCTTCTGTCATATTCCTTTCTTGTTTGTTTACCTTCTTAGAATCATAGAATTGTTTGGGTTGGAAGGGACGTTTAAAGGTCATCTAGTCCAAACCCCCTGCAATGAGCAGGGACATCTTCAACTACATCAGGTTGCTTACTCTTACTGCCCTCTGAACCAGGACCTGTATTGTCTGAAGGCAGAATTCAGAATATATGAGGCTATTTATAGGATGAAGTCTTACATACGTGTAAATGTGTATCTCCAGCCCCGAAAGCATGCAGCACCTGAAAAGAAGTGGGAAAAATAGAAGTGTGTCTTTTTATACACTGTCTACATTATGTTTTAATAGATTTTCTACTGTGTTTTGGTAGTTCTGCTTATATCTCTCTTCATGGTTTTTGTCAAAATACGCGCTTGGTCTCAGGAACTGTCTCTGGAATTTCCAGAGACTCTTCACCTGAAGAAATACAGAAATTTCTTTCCCTACAGAAAGGGCACCTTAGACCTCATGCTGGTAGTTTCCTATAGCCTCAGTTAGTTGTCCTAAATACTAGACTGTTTCAGCATCTGTGCAAACAGAAGAACACTTGTGTTTATACTTCTCCTAATTTTCATCATGGACAATTGATTGCCATTGACTTTCCATCTTCCTTTCCACAGACCATTCATTTCATATACTTCTTCTTTGTTGACTGCTTTTTGCCATGTTTCCATTGCTTGGGATATTGGCCCACAGGTCCATTACTTTAATAGCCGTGATTTGGTGGAATGGTATGAGAGCTCATTTTACCTTTCTAAATTATGTCTGGCATCCTGGAGAAGTTTCATGTTGCAGTCCACTGCTTGTTCCTACTTTTATCCAGCACAGATACAAATTCCAGTGAAAACCATTCTGTAGTTCTGCAGTTCTTCATCCAGCTTTTCGGTTCGGTCTCAGAACTACTATTGCTAATAATAATAGTAAATCAGCATTTTCACTGTGATTTACATTCATAATATAAAGTACAGATGTTAGGCTGTTTTTAACATCCCCCACTCTGTCAGACGAAGTGAGACAAAAGGCAAAGCTAATTAAAATAATTAGAAAAGTTCAAGTATGAGATTTGTATTAAATATCACAGAAAATCCCAGTCTGCAGTAGGATGTTGATATGTTAATTGGCTTGTACTTTCACTAAAAGAAAATGTTAAATAAGATCTCCACAGACCTTATAAGCAGAACAGCTTGAATAATTCTTATCCTTAATCTAAGAAATCTTTTCATGAAATAATTCTTTGGACTTTATTACACTTATTTTTACAGTAATATATTCTTATCTTCTACAAAGGTAAGTAACATTATTATTGATTTTAATATTTAATTATAAATATTTTATTTTTATTTTATACAGAGTATTCATCATAGTCCTTTGGCTGAAACAAGGAGACAGGAATTTGAAAATAATTTAGACATGAGACTGGGAATGTCACACCTTTGCATATTGAACTTAAGATACAAATCAAGACTCAGGGGGCTAACCTTTGACCTGCCACTTTGAGCTGATCCAGAACATTAGACATTTGTCTGTCATTTGAGGTAAGAGATAAATTTATAATGCAATCTGGTTTTGTTTTTGTTTTTTTTTTTTAAATTCCCTTCATTTAAAGAGGAATTTAGAATGTCTTGTTTCTGCAACTTCAGCAGAAGACAGTGCTAATGGCAAAGTACCCAGTTTCTGTTCCAGTCAGAAAACAGAGTTCCAAAATTATCTCAACTTGTTGTAGTTATATTTTCTGTATTTATTTTGCCTTTAATGTCTTTGTTTCTGCTTTTTGTTCCCCTTTAACTTAGTCCTCTGGCTCTTTCATAAATATGAAAATTTCAACAGATAATAGTCAATAAAATGTCTATGACTAAGTATGTTTTATAAATTAATTTTGTTTATTGAGTCAAGCTATGTTTGAAGACTTCTTTATGCTGTTTCATACGTGACCCACTTGATTATGCCTCTGTAGCAGGTTGCAGCTACCTGGTATATAAAGAAGTCTAATGTGTTTTTACAATTAATTAAATAAAAGGGTGCTTAATTATTCCAAACCCACACCAGTACTTATTTATTCTTTTATTAGAAAACGTGATCTGCATCTTTGATTGCACAGGACCATGTGATTGCACAGGACCACGTGAATGGAGCCTAACAGGCTCAGAAAGCAGTAGACAGTTGGCTGGGAGAAGACAGTCCTTTTACCTTTGCAGCAGCTGCTATGTGTACACCAGCCCAGCATGTTCATATGATTGAACATACACTTGTATGCCTTTACCCTATGACTATGCCTTTTTCTTGTAGGAAACTACATAATCTATGTCTGAATATCTGCTCTGTGTGTATTAAAGTTGGTAGGGGGTGACAAAACAAAACAAAAAAGATTCCAACAGCTTTGATTTAGCTCATATTTTGTACATATAAATAATCCAGTGAGAAGTGCAACATCTGTGGACTCATCTAGCTCTGACGCAAAGCAGCAGCTGCTCTTGATTCTAGGAATAAAAGTATTTTGAAATATTTCAATATTTTGAAATATTTCAATATCACAATACTTTTGTCTAAAGGAAGGCTGGACCTAATTGATCAAGCTTTTTTCTTTAAGCATGGCTGTCATCACACCTTTTTCAGAAGATAGCAACAGAGCTTCTGTGACTGTGAAGTTTTTCAGGCCAGTTAGATGGTTTAAACAAAAAGATGCCTTGAACATGTCAGTAGTCAGAAAAATGACTAGAGAGAGACAGAATTTCTCTTTTGCTGTCAATTCAGTGACATAAAATGCCACACTTTTGTCTTTTAAAATAGGCATGCTTTTTTCAAGTTATGGTAAAGACCTTCATTTTTCCTTTTAAAAAAATCTATAGCTCTATGAACATCATTGGCTGATCTAGTCCAAATAACACTTATTAGAATGTAACCTGGTTTTGTCACACACTGCCTTCTCCTTCCCCTCTCCCCAGCCTTTTCATTTTCAGTAAGTCTGGGACAGTTTTTGCTTGGTTTGATGATTTCATCAGAACTTTGAGGTTATTTTTTTTTGCTTTTTCTGTCTCATGTCACAGTCATTTCTAGAGTAAAATACTCAAAACAGTAACTGAAATGTGTGATTCACTTCAAGATTGATTGATAGTTTTGCTGAAATGGTGCAGAGTACTAGATGGTGAAATAGAGGCACCTAAAAGTAAAAGCACAATATGATAGCAACTTCCGTGAAAGTGCTGGAATGAGACAATAACAGAGGGTCCAGGGTGATAAATAGTTATCGTCAATTACTGATCACTAAAAGAATACAACCCTGGAAGATGGACAAATCTGTTCTCAGGGACAGCAGCAAGGAACAAGTATCCAATGTATATAAAACATCCTGTGGGTAATAAAGCTTAGATACAGCATGGAATTTGTTGAACAGTGTTGACAAGGAAAGTAAGTAGACAATGAAACAAACACTTATAAAACCCTCTTTAAATAATTTCATGGATAGCCTGTTCTCAACTATCTTTGGTTGAAATTAGGGAAAGACCAGTCTACTCATAAATTATTTTTGCTGAAATAAGGTCCCTATTGACTGCTTTCCAATATGCTTTGGAGAGTAAAATGCTTCAGAAATGCTTAAACACATGACCTATCAGCTTGGACATTTTTTTAGAAATTCAGAAATTTCTAAGAGGATTTTCTGTGAGACTCAGAGGCAAGGGGCATTTTGCACAGTTTGGCAGAACATCCATGTAGCTGAACTTGCTTTTAGAAGTCAATGTGAACCACCAAATTAAACACTACTGGTTTGTAGGAATCATTAATTGTTGCTTTGGGGGTAGGGGGTGGGGAATAAAATAACTATCAATTTCTCTGTACTTTATAGAACAAGACAAGAATATGCTCTTTGGTCTTCTATAGAAGAGGTCCTGTTGACTTCCAGTTGCTCACAAGTTAGAATGGAGATCCATGATTATCTAAGCAGTGCACTATGAATAAGTTGTAGCAACACTTCGTGAGACTATGAACCATTTCTGACAATTTTCCTACAGTCAAAAAATTGCAAGATAGATGTCATACAGATCAAAAGTTCTGAAAAGAAGATGAGTCCTGGAGAGAGTTCACAGGCAGAAGAGAACTGTATCCTTCATAAGGTCTTAAATGTCTTTTATAGTTGCTGCGGTGACTGAATCAAGTGCTCAAGCTCTCTGTGCAAGATTCCCTCAAGCTCTCTGTGCAAGATTCCCTTAAGCTCTCTGTGCAAGATTCCCTTTATTTCACAAAAGGATCAAACTTATATATGTTTCAACAAAGATCTAGAAAGAACTAACGGCATACAGCAAATACTACTAACACAGGATCGCATATCTGGCTCAACTGGGATGTTTGCCAGTCCTCAGAAGAGTTAAAGATAAAAACTTTCCATACACATACTCATGACTGTCTTCAGCCACATCTTCCCAGGCCTACACGAGGCCATCCTCCAACCTGACCTTGTGAAACTAGTTCTTCAAAGGCTTGGCAAACATGCAGCACAACAAATTCTAATAGTCACTCTTGAAAACAAATGCCAGGTGTTCCAAGCTGCTCCCACAGTTGCTGGGTACACAACTAACTACCAGGTGAATTTGACCTCCATGGCCTCTGCTGACTGATTTTCTTTTACAGCAGGAGGTTCAGGTTAGCTGTCCATCAGTGCTCTGCCAGTTCAGCCTGATCGCATAATGTATCCCAGACAGAAGCTGACTTCTTAGTCTTTAACAAGTCATCTTTTTAGCAGGTTTGGTCACATGTGATGAAACAAAATGGAAATAAATCCAGATCAAAACACCCTTAGAAATGGAAGAGAATTTGAAACAGCTGTGCCTCTGTAGTACAACTCCTACTCTCATGTCCCTCCACTGTCTGTAATTATGGATCTGGCTGCATTGTTTCCTTTATTGTTTTTGATTGTTATTCATTAACCCATGCTTCTATTATGATTTCCAGACAAGTATTTAAAAATTATATTTATTTATACCAATAATTTTACACTAGCATGATTAATACCTGTTTTACAGTAAACTTAGTGCTCACACTGCAAGCCAGAGAAATAATAGTAATAAGTGAATTCTCAATTTATTCTTTGAAAGAGCTGCAGTATAAATAATGCTTCTGAAACATTCCCCATGCTGCATATGCTTAGTGTCAGAAACAAGGGCACCTCGTAACACGACTGTTATGAAGTGAAGGGTGAAAAAGCTTTATCTGCTTGTTTGCTCAGGGCAAGGTAGATACTTAAATGTCTGTATCTAGTCAGTCCTCATCTGTTTGGAAAAGCTTGTCTGGAATTTTTTCCCTCCTTTTCTCCAGTGTTAACACTTAATCATTGCTATGTATGACAAACATTAGTAAATTGAAAGCAAAGCCTTACCCCTCGAAAGTCTGAAAATTTCCTAAACTCAGTAACAATAATATCTGTCATCATATATTCTAACTCTGGAAAGTGTGGAATTATAAGCAATTGATGGCTTTGTTCTCTGACTTGAACAAAGGAGCAGGGAATGCCAGTCTTGGAGATTTATGTTGCATTGTGGCTGAAGTCCAGTTTACATGGAAGTAAAGATAGGACCTTAGTTTTTGAAATATATTCCTTTATAGAAAATGTTAAAATTAATGCAGGCTTGCTTAAATTCATAATGCAAGTCTTAATTATCACTTTTGGATAAAACTTTTTTGTTTCTGTCACAAGGGAAAAATGTAACTGGATAAGTGTCAAAACCCAAACTTTTCCTACTTAACTTGCACAGTGAAATTATACCTTGAATCTTGTGACATACTTTAAACTGTAAATTTTGTACTACAAGATCTGTTAGGTGACCTCTTTTAAATTTATTTTTATATGTATATAAGCATTTCTTTAAAAAGAAGTTTTCTAACTAAACTATATTAAAATTCTTCAAGAAATGAAACACAGTATTTCCAGAGATGTTCAATAATGTTATTTTTGAAAAAATTCATATAGATATACTTCATGTATATCTACATATATATCTACGATATATATGCAGCACTACTGATATGCTAGTGAAGCCCTTACACAGGTAAAACTGCCATCAAGTGAGTAAGTTCAAAAGATATATATGAAACATTTTCTTACCACTTCACCATGCTACAGAAAGCATTAGTATTCCATGGGACTAGTGTAGTTCTGTTGCATTTGTTTTCATTTTCTTCTAAAACAGAATGACTGGATCTAATTTTTTTCATTAGTATGAAATCATTGTGGGAAGAGTCAAAAGATCTGGGAACTCTACTTGGTGCTGGAAATGATCTTCAGTCTACCAACTTTACCCAATTTACTTTTCTTATTTCTGTTTGTCTCATCTGTACTGACAGCAGGATACCTATGGCATTCATTGCCCTTTCCTATGTGTCAGTACAAAGCTAGCACAGCTGGACTTTTAAGAAGACTATGTGGCTTAGATGAAGTGCTTCACTTAAAGAAAAAAAGTGAACTGTCAAAATGAGCAATTCCTAAAAAAGCAAAGACACTTTTTTTCTTTTTTGAAAGTATTATATTGAAGATAGACCATATTTTTATTAGAATCTTGTTTTGAAAAAGAGATTCATACAGGTGAGTCTGAGCCTGGGATATGGTGGTGTACTGAATCTGGCTGGGATGAAGTTAATTTTCCTCATAGCAGGTTGTAGGGTGCTGTACTTTGGGTTTGTGACTAAAGCAGTGCTGATAACACATCGGTGTTTTGGCTGTTACTGAGAAGTCCTTGCACAGCATAGACCCTTTCTCTTTTTCCCTCTCTGCACACTGCAGTGTATAGGGTGGAGGCGCACAAGAAACTGAGGACAGCTGACTGGAATTGACCAAATGGATATTCCACACCATAGGACATTGTGCTCAGCAGTAAAAGCTTGGGGAAAGGAGGAGGAAGAGGGAACCATTTGTGGATATAATATTTTTCTTCGCAAGTAACCAATAAGAAGACATGCTCAGGACCTCCTAACCTGAAATTGGCTGGATATCTGCCTGCTCATGCAAAATAGTGAATAAATTCCTTATTTTGCTTTGCTTGCACACATAGCTTTGCTTCACCTGTTAAATTGTCTTTACCTCAATCCAAGTGTTCTTGCTTTTGCTTTTCTGATTCTCTCCCCTGTCCCACTGAGGGGGAGAGTGAGAGAGGAACTGGGTTGATTCTTAGTTGCTGGCCAGGGTCAACCCACCACAGGTGGCCAGAACATATTATGTGTATATATATATACATTTATTCTAATTCTATGGAGGTGAGCAGAACATTAGTATAAATCAAGGTCCTCAATTACAGTATTTCTTATCCTTGCTAGTCATAGCCTTACTCACTCTATTTGTTCCCAAGTACCCTTTGCTCTCCTGCAAAATACCGAAAGGTTTTGTGTAAAGAAAAATATAAATAGAAACCTCCTTCACAGAGAATCAAGTTCAATGTTTCAGTTAGACTATTATTCAAGAGTTTGTTTCACTCCCATTAATTGAAAGTAGCCTGTACTAGCATTGATAGTACATCTCAAGATCTGCATAAGATTTTTTTTCTTTTGCTATTAGGTCCTACATGCCACCTTCCTCCTTTAGCCTGGCAATGTGTACTAATAGGATTCTTAGGGCAATACTTAAATTGCTCATCAGGAGCCTTCACATCCTCACCTTACAGCCCCACAAGCATTAGGGATATTGGCACACCCTGCTTCCTAGTTGGAAGGAAGAGTTATGGGCATCTATCTTAAATAGTGGCAGTGTAAGCTAGTTTTCTCAGGTGGTGTAGAAGAACCTTTTTTTAATACTAAATGAAGTATTAGATGCAAGAGTTTACAAATCAGTCTGGAGATCCCCATTTTTTGTTGTCTAGCTCTAGACTTCTACAAACTGAACTTGCCTATTTTAGTCCATATACTTTTCCCCTGAACTTTTTCAAAAGATAGGCGCTGAGAATTAAAACTAAAGAATATGAATGGTTCCTTCAATCATTGTGCAGTTTTGATTAAGTTTTTGAGAACTTTTATGAATGTTTACATTTCAAAAAGATTTTTTTTCTTATTTAGAAGTCAGAAAATATTTGCCTGAATATTTAAATGTAACACATTTAAAATATTACTTTTATAGTCTATGTCTGCAATGTTTTTATATTTAAAATATATAAATAAAAAAACTTCAGGAACATTAAGAATCCCTTCACTGTCCCTAATGTGTTTGGGGTTTTTTGGTTTTGTTGGGTTTTGTTGGTTTTTTTGTTGCTTTTATTATGTTTTGTTTTATTTTATTTTATTTTATTTTATTATTTTTCTCTGAAATATGTTTAGGTGCTTAACACTTGTGCTGGATCTGGTCTTCTGTTTATTGTAAAGCTTTGTGAAGTCCAGGACTTTTTGAAAAACAAATAAATAACTAAGTATGTTTTTCTCTCTCTCTCTCTATTTAATGGTCACTGAAAGACACATCAGAATGTGTGTGCTTCTATCACTCTATTGTGGTTTTGCTTTTTTACAAAATAGCCCCTTTTCTGAAATTTGTTCTATAAATCAAATTATAATAGTCTGCATTATGATAAATTAAGAGGAAATGCTGTAACAATGGCAGTACCATACAATTTAAAGCAAGATAAATCATTACTTTTTCAGTGAGATAAATTATATAAAAATATGTCATTTTTCTAACTTTCAAAGCTCAGTTTTGAAATTAAAACCTTGTTTATTTGCACTACTTCCAGTAATGCTACTATTTTAAAAAAGTTCATTAGTTATTACTGTAGCAGTAACAGGAAGCTGGTTTCCAGAAGAGGAAAAAAAACAAAAACCCCAAAAACCCCACACTGTGCTATAACTGCATTTTTAAAAGGGACTTTTTTCTTTGGCCTATATTTCTTACTTAACAGCAATATTTCTTCCTGTTGGTCTTTAAAAACACCTTAATTGCTATCATTCCACTAAAACATAGCACAAAATTCAGAGGAGTAAACATGCATACACGCATATACACAGATAAGATACTGTTATCTCTCTTTTAAAAATTAATATTAATAACTGGTAGCTCATTAAAGTTGGAAGAACATCTGCTGGAAATAAACTCATTCTGAAAAAATACAAAGAGAGGAGATACTCCAATATTGTCTTAAGAGGATGTCTCGGTCTCAATCTAATTCTTGTGATCTGTAAAATATGACAAGTAAGAATAAGTACCATAGACATTTGTAGACTACGAATAGCTAGCAATCACATTAATAACTCCTGGAATATTGCAAAAATTTCATATTGACATATGACGTTGCAAACATTTGACACAGTCCCACACGACATTCTTTTCTCCAAATTGGAGAGACATGGATTTGATGGATGGACCACTCGGATAAGGAATTGGCTGGTTGGTTGCACTCAAAGAGTTGAGTTCAACACCTCAATGACTGAGTGGAGACCAGTGACGAGTGGTGTCCTTCAGGGGTCAGTATTAGGACCAGCGCTGTTTAACATCTTTGTAAGTGACATGGGCAGTGGAATTGAGTGCACCCTCAGCAAGTTTGCCCACGACGCCAAGCTGTGTGGTGCAGTCGACACGCTGGAGGGAAGGGATGCCATCCAGAGGGACCTTGACAGGCTTGGGAGGTGGGCCCATGCGAACCTCATGAAGTTCAGCAAGGCCAAGTGCAGGGTCCTGCACATGGGTTGGGGCAATCCCAAGCACAAATACAGCTTGGGCAATGAGTGGATTGAGAGCAGCCCTGTGGAGAAGGACTTGTGGGTATTAGTGGATGAAAAACCAAATATGAGCCAGCAATGTGCTCTCGCAGCCCAGAAAGTCGGTCGTATCCTGGGCTGCATCAAAAGAAGTGTGGCCAGCAGGTTGAGGGAGGTCATTCTGACCTCTACTCCACTCTCATGAGACTCCACCCAGAGTACTGCATTCAGCTCTGGGGCCCCTAGTGTAAGAAACACATGGACCTGCTTGAGCAGGTCCAGAGGAGGGCCACGAAGATGATCAGGGAGCTGGAACACTTCATCCATGAGGATAGGCTGAGAGAGTTGGGGTTGTTTAGCCTAGAGAAGGGAAGGCTCTGAGGACACCTTATAGAGGCCTTTCAGTACTTAAAGGGGACTTACAGGAAAGATGGGGAGGGACTCTTTAACAGGGAGTGTAGTGATAGGATGGGGGGTGATAGTATTAAACTGAAGGAGTGTAGATTTAGTTTAGATATAAGGAAGAAATTGTTTACTTTGAGGGTCACAAGGCACTAAGAGGTTGCCCAGAGAAGTTTTGGATGCCCCATCCCTGGAAGTGTTCAAGGCCAGGTTGGAGGAGGCTTTGAGCAACCTGGTCTAGGGGAAGGTGTCCCTGTCCATGGCAGGGGGGTTGGAGCTAGATGATCTTTAAGGTCTCTTCCAACCATTTTATGATTCTATGATAAAATAATTTCTCTGGAAAATGACCTTATATGGCCATTACTGGAAACAGGATGCTAGGCTACGTATAAAATTTATACAATAAAAGATTAACACATTGACATATTTTTATCCTTCTCTAAATGGAACATGTCTGTAGACAGTCTTACCAATGCACTGTACAGAAATGCTGTATTTGGAGACTGTTACAGAACAGGACCCTCAGTAATCACGAATTCTCTGTGAAGCATGTCCAAGAAATATGAATTAGACTACCATTCCCCTTTTATTTTTTCACTTTTTTTTTTTTAATTCAGTTATCTTTAACCCTTTTTCCAATTTTGTTTTGTTCTGTGTTCTTTTAATTTCAGGGTTAACACATAGAGAAGCATCACATGAATTCGCCAAAAATGTGTCCCTGTCATTCACTAAAACTTTGCTATGACTAATAAGAATGACTTTGTCACAGTTATTGCAACTGAAAGTATCTTGAAACTGATTCAAAACTTGGAATATTACAAGTAATTATGCATGCTGCAGCATTTTTTTTCCCTTTAAGAAAAAATCTTTACAATTTATCAGGTTCAATGAATTGATTGAGTTTGAAAAGTGCAAATGATTTAACCACATGTCCTTCCCACAACCCCTTGTTCACAGCACAGAATTCCCCTTTATTTGAACCAATACTATGCTTTGCAGATTAATACACAGTGCTGGTAAAATTATGTGACATTGTATACAGAGGTCTGGTTGTTTCAATCCTCTGATTGATAGAGCTACAGAGTCACCAAGCTGTTCATCCTCCATAGGGTCTACAAGCAGATCCACAGTAGACTCTCAGTCCTCTCATTCCAGACTTTAATCCAGTATTACTCCCAGTCTAAAAATACGCAATACTGAAGACACTAATCTGAACCTGAATATTGCAGATAGCTGCCATGTTCAAAGGGTAAATTTTACTTGATTCACATCCTGTAATTAGAAGCCTTAAGAGCCTCAGAGATCTTTTGGACTCTGATATCCCTTGAAGGAAACTAAGCATCATCTCGGCTTCTAAAGATTTAAAATAAATATTTACAAATAGTAGATCGACATTAGTAGTAGACACACCCATGTAAAGTTATAATCCAAGTGGAAGCATGAAAAAGCTCAAAAATAAAAAAAAACTTAAATGAATTAATTATAATGTGACTGAGAAGTCAAGTTAGATTACTGCATTTTCTCATAGGCTTTTTGCCTATAGCAGGAAAGGCTATTTGTTGTCTCTTATTAAACCATCACTCTAAAATTACAATAATGCATGTCCCCTACTATACATGCTTGGATTTTAAAGTAATTGTATTTTTGTAAAGTTTTCAAATGAATATTCTTTTTCAGTCATAAAGCTGGACAACAGTAATTTATTCATTATATTTTTGTGCCAAAAATGCAACATAAAAAAGTACTTCAGAATTTCTTCTAAACATATAATTACAAAATAATAACATAACTCTCTACATATAATCCCCTCAGCTGATAGATTTGCTAGACAGAAAACATATATTTACACCAGATTCTGAGCTGGTTTTAACTACTAAACCAATTCAGGACCTCCATTAGTTTAACAGACTGTTATGAAAAACTTAATATTTAGCCTAAAATTGCTGGTTTTCCATTTTATTCTATTATAAAATCTTCGCACCTTTTTCAACAACACTGAACAATCCGTCTTCACTTCTGTCTCTATAGAAATCTTTTCAATAGTTTTCTTTTCCACTTAATCTAAATTTCTTCCAGTTTACCAGTGTTGTCCTTGTAATTTAATGCTGGGCTCGTATGCCCACAGAAGTGATCTAACCAGGGTCACAACAGAAACCATTATCTTGTTCAATCCAGAGCATGATGCCTCTGGACATCCACTTGTATGCTTCGATCAATATCAGTTTCCTCTCCTTCCAATATGTCTCAGCTTCACTTTGGGAATTGCAAAAAAACCACAAAGAGGATGTTTTATTACAAAGGACAGAGACATTAAGTTCTAGACAAAAAAATTTAGCAGAAGATGCTGGGTCCTAAAGCCAGCATAGTATTTGGAAAAGATGGCAAACAGATAGTAATCATCCTTGTGTTTATAAGAAAACATACCAGTCTGCAAGATATTGAATTATTTCCTTAAGGTCAATGTAAGGTGAAGACAACTTTTTGCAGGACTTGGTTTATTATAAGAAACAGAAAATAAAATAGTCAATTTAACTATGACTTAGATCAAAAAACATGACATGAAAGAAAAATCAGTTAGGATACCACATCCACAGTGGGTGTCTTATGAAGTTTTCATGGGCTATTACGAATGTTATTGCATTGTGCAGGGATATTTCCCTGACTTTCATTAGAATAATAGACAAGACAAAATTGTTCCAATATTGTATGTCATGGCCAACACTTCTGAGATCCCCATCTGAGCTGTCCACAGATGCAGTGCTGTTCAAATACTATTGCCCAGTGCAGATTTGTATAAAATTGAAAACACTTTCACACCCTAAGAATGTAAATTATTTCGTAGAATAATAGAATGCCTTGGGTTGGAAGAGACCTTAAAGATCATCTAGCTCCAACCCCCCTGCCATGGACAGGGACACCTTCCCCTAGACCAGGTTGCTCAAAGCCTCCTCCAACCTGGCCTTGAACACTTCCAGGGATGGGGCATCCAAAACTTCTCTGGGCAACCTCTTAGTGCCTTGTGACCCTCAAAGTAAACAATTTCTTCCTTATATCTAAACTAAATCTACACTCCTTCAGTTTAATACTATCACCCCCCATCCTATCACTACACTCCCTGTTAAAGAGTCCCTCCCCATCTTTCCTGTAAGTCCCCTTTAAGTACTGAAAGGCCTCTATAAGGTGTCCTCAGAGCCTTCCCTTCTCTAGGCTAAACAACCCCAACTCTCTCAGCCTATCCTCATGGATGAAGTGTTCCAGCTCCCTGATCATCTTCGTGGCCCTCCTCTGGACCTGCTCAAGCAGGTCCATGTGTTTCTTACACTAGGGGCCCCAGAGCTGAATGCAGTACTCTGGGTGGAGTCTCATGAGAGTGGAGTAGAGGTCAGAATGACCTCCCTCAACCTGCTGGCCACACTTCTTTTGATGCAGCCCAGGATACGACCGACTTTCTGGGCTGCGAGAGCACATTGCTGGCTCATATTTGGTTTTTCATCCACTAATACCCACAAGTCCTTCTCCACAGGGCTGCTCTCAATCCACTCATTGCCCAAGCTGTATTTGTGCTTGGGATTGCCCCAACCCATGTGCAGGACCCTGCACTTGGCCTTGCTGAACTTCATGAGGTTCGCATGGGCCCACCTCCCAAGCCTGTCAAGGTCCCTCTGGATGGCATCCCTTCCCTCCAGCGTGTCGACTGCACCACACAGCTTGGCGTCGTGGGCAAACTTGCTGAGGGTGCACTCAATTCCACTGCCCATGTCACTTACAAAGATGTTAAACAGCGCTGGTCCTAATACTGACCCCTGAAGGACACCACTCGTCACTGGTCTCCACTCAGTCATTGAGGTGTTGAACTCAACTCTTTGAGTGCAACCAACCAGCCAATTCCTTATCCGAGTGGTCCATCCATCAAATCCATGTCTCTCCAATTTGGAGAAAAGAATGTCGTGTGGGACTGTGTCAAATTCTTTGCACAAGTCCAGGTACATGATGTTAGTCACTCTTCCTTTATCCACCAATGTTGTAACCCTGTCATAGAAGGCCACCAAATTTGTCAGGCACGATTTGCCCTTACTGAAGCCATGTTGGCTGTCACCAATCATCTCCTTATTTTCCAGGAGGATCCACTCCATCATCTTGCCAGGCACAGAGGTGAGACTGACTGGCCTGTACTTCCTGGGTCTTCCTTTTTTCCCTTTTTAAAAATGGACGTTATCTTTCCCCTTTTCCAGTCAGTGGGAGCTTCACCAGTCTGCCATAACTTTTCAAATGTGATAGATAGTGGCTTAGAACATCATCTGCCAGTTCCCTCAGGACCCGTGGATACATTTCATCAGGTCCCATGGACTTGTGCAACTTCAGCTTCCTTAGATGGTCTTGAACGTGGTTTTCTCCTATGGTGGACAGTACTTCATCATCCCTGACCCTGCCTTTTGATTCTGTGAATTGGGCGGCATGGCTAGAGCACTTGCCAGCAAAGACTGAGGCAAAACAGTTGTTGAGTACCTCAGCCTTCTCCGTGTCAGCTGTAGCGAGGTCTTCTGTTTCGCTCATCAGGGAAGGTGCAGTTTCTTTCATCTTCTTTTGTTGTCGTAGGTACCTGAGAAACCCTTGTTATATTTCACATCCCTAGCCAAGTTCAGCTCGAGCTGTGCCTTGGCTTACCTGATCTCCTCCCTGCACTCTTGGGCCATATCCCTATAATATTCCCAGGATGCATATCCCTGTCTCTACTGCCTATGCATTTTGGTTTTGTGTTTTAGTTTGGCTAAGAGGTCTTGACTTAACAAGATGGCCTCCTGCCTCCCTTGCCCAATTTCTTGCACATTGGGATTGAGAGCTCTTGCACCATAAGAAAAATGTCTTTAAATATCTCCCAGCTCTCATTTGCTCCTTTGCCTCTGAGGGCAGTTTCCCAAGGGATCTCACACACTAGGGCCCTAAATAGTCACAAGTTTGCCTTTCTGAGGTTTAGGGCCCTGACTCTTTTTACCCATCCTGTATCCCTCCAGATTATGAATTCTACCAGGGCATGATCACCGCAGCCCAGGCTACCTCCAATCTTGACCTGTCCAAGAAATTCTTCTGCATTAGTGAGCAACACGTCCAGCAGTGCCTCTCCTCTGGCTGGGATCTCCACCACCTGTACTAGGAAGTTGTCCTCAACACACTCCAGTAGTTTCCTGAACTGCTTGCAGTTTACTGTGCCACTTTTCCAGCAGATGTCTGGGTGGTTGAAGTTCCCTATCATGCATCATACTTAGCAATCTCATGCTACCAACTATTTTCTGCTCAGAAGTTCTCCTCAGATTTGGAGGTAAGTGACAGATAACCCGTAATTTGTTGTTCTTTTTCTGTCTAGGAACTTGAACACATTTTCATTATGTGTTAAATTACTTAAATTATTAGTGTGTTAATTTGGTTCAAAGCTCTGCTTAAGATATGGTACAGTTCTTGACTAGCATAATCTACTTTGTCTTATTTTTATGTCACAGTATTAGTGTTCTGTTTGCTACCTTTCATTCTCTTCCCAATATGTTTAATATGTTAATATCTTCATGAAGACCGAGATGTCTCATTTCCCACATTATTTTTTAAAATTCACGTAGTAACATGTACCAGTGTTCTTGTTCCCTTAGGACCCTGTGTAATTGACAGTTTTCAATTTCTTATTTGATTATTTCCATCCTCTGAACTATCTTTTGCATGAAGATACTGTTAGGTTATGCAATAAAAGCTCATCTGCACAACCCAGAAGAGCACAGGGAGGCAATGGCAGCAGGGAGACCCCAAATAATATCTTGCCCAGCTATTCCAAGGCCCATCAGAGGAGACATCAGCCCATTAAAGGTCCATCTTCACAAGCCAAGAGGAACACAGGGGCACAATGGCAGATAGGAACACAAATTAACGACTCAGAGGAAGGACACAGTGTCCAGGCCTCTAATAGGGCATCCCAGGACATCCTCAACCTCAGTGTCCAGGTGTGAAATCCATCCAGATGAGTGGTCAGGAGTAGCTCTGTGGATCACCTTTCAGACTAAGGGTGGCATTGCAGCCTAGCTGTGGGACACACGGGATGAAGGGGAAGAACATTTTGGAATAACACAGGACTTATTATTGGATGTTTACAAGAGGAAACAAAGGTGGGAAAAGATGATTTAGTCAATTTGAGGAGGGACAAGCACAAGAAAATAGAGGCATAAGGGAATAAAAAGAGCCTATCATGTAAATAGTTTGCTGGTTGGTATGTTTCTCTGGCCATGCCCCATGCCTGGTCAGTGCAGTCTGTCCTGTCTTCTTATGTAACTCCACTTTCAACTATTTTCTGGTAAGGGACTCTTTACTCCATGTGCATGTGTGTGTGTGTGTGAGAATCTGTGGTGTTAGCAACTGGAGGAAGCTAGTGTGTGATCACTAGCAATGATCAAGCAGGACCAGCTGGTGAGCAGGTGAAGTGGCCTGGGAGCCAGGAGTGTATGTGGGTCTCTAAGGCCTAACCCTAGGTGTGGGAGCACCTGTGTGTCTCTAAGGACAAGAGCACAAGGGGATTGACTATGGGACCAAGGATGCCCCAGCCAGCTCTGTGTGTGTGCACATCTGAGTGAGACGGTCTGTTCCAGCAACTGGAGAGGGCCTTGGAGGATCATATGTGGATATGCCAGTAATACATATTATATATAATATATATAATTAAACACTAACAATGACAATAGCAACAACAACAATAATAATGATGATGATGTATATTTTACCACTAATGAGACTCCATGCCACTCAGCCAGTGAAGGAAGGAGGATGAAGCTGCTGGTGTTGTCTGCTTTCATGTGAGTACTCTGTGTGGCTATCTGTGATAAGTGTGGCCAGCCACATACATACATTGTTGTGGTTTGACCGCAGCCAGCAGCTAGGCACCACACAGCTACTTGCACACTCCCCCCTGGTGGACTGGGGAAGAGAATCAGAAGGGTAAAAGTGAGAAAACTTGTGGGTTGAGATAAAGACAGTTTAATAGGTAAAGAAAAAGTTGTACACACAAGAAAAGCAAAAGAAATAATTTATTCACCACTTCCCATCGACAGGCAGGTGTTCAGGACAGGTGTTCCTGTTAATCTCTGGGAAAGCAGGGCTCCATCACACATAATGGTTACTTGGAAAGACAAATGCCATCACTCCACATGTCTCCCTTCCTTGTTCTTCCCCCAGTTTATATACTGGGCATGACGTCACATGGTATGGAATATCCCTTTGGCCAGTTTGGGCCAGCTGTCCTGGATGTGTCCCCTTCCAACTTCTTGTGCCCCTCCAGCCTTCTTGCTGGCTGGGCATGAGAAGCTGAAAAATTCTTGACTTAGTCTAAACACTACTTAGCAACAACTAAAACATCAGTGTGTTATCAACATTATTCTCATACTGAATCCAAGACATAACACTATACCAGCTACTAGAAAGAAAATTAACTCTATCCCAGCTGAAACCAGGACATACATACATATGTATATGAATACAGATGTTGTGTATGTGTGTTTTTCAGCTTTTGTGTTGGCTGAACCTGGAGGCACAGAGCTACAGCAGCCTCACCTATCTCAGGCTGTTGGATCTAACAGATCCTCTAACAGATACAAAATTTAATTTCTTAATCCATTATAGAAACATAATCCCAAAACATTTGTGCTTCTGTGCTTTCCAGCTTTCTCCTGTCTTGCAGTTTAAATTCCATCTCTTGACCTTCTTGACTGTAAGTGACAGCAGTTTAGTTCCCTTGTGGTTCAAATGAAATCCTTTTCTCCTGTACTAGCACCCTTTATTCCTGTGTCTCTAGTTCCTGCTGAATCTGCTTCTTACACTATCATCCCTGCCAACTATTCAAACAGTCTTTCTCTTCCTCTCTCTGGTCCTCTGAGCACTTCAGAGGATGTTACTGAAGAAGTCCCGGTCTTCAACTTCCTATATTTTTGCCTTCAGAACATCTTTTCTACTGTTTTCTCTTTTGCTGTTTGGTGAGTGTGGAAAGGGCACAAAAGTGGAGCTAAAACTTTCATTGCATGGTATTTCCCCAGGAGTTAAATCTGCTTGTCTTGTTAGTAAAGCAGGAGAGATGATATCAGTGTGCCCTTCCCCCTGACCTGAGGCTCTTCTTATTTGCAAAATGTTTAGATATATGATTTTCACACTGTTTTTCAAATAAAGCAAGCTTCCAAATATTGAAATCTCTCTGTACATCCTGATCAGGTAACTACTTTCACAGGATGAAAACACTAGAACTGTAAGTTACTAGAAGAGTAAGGCATATTGATAAATGAGCCTTTGGAACTTTATGTATAAAGAAAGTCAAATAAAGAATCGTGTTTGCTACAGAGTAGGTGAATAACTTGATAATAAAACCTGAAGAGACATGGTGAAAAACTAGTCCTTTCTGAAAGGCATGCCATAGGACAGCACAAGTTATTAAGCAATAAATTGATTCAATATAAAATTTCAATAGATATTTGAACCAAAATATACATGCTCACTGCTAAATACTGATTTCTTTTTTGCCATGTTGGGGTCTTTTCTAAATTACTGCACCCTTTAAAAAGATATAATGGCAATCATGTGATCATCAAAATGCAAACTTAGAAGAATACAAGCTATCATTTTTCTTATACCTTAATAAGAAACTGCTTCTTAATAAAAAAACTGTTGTTTAATAAGAAACTTTTACATATTATGTAATAGCTACATAAACCAAAATTGTTCCTTCAAATGGAAAATGAGTCAAATAAATATCATCTCCAATATTATAATCTCCAAATGCCATTACTTGGAGATCCATTAAAGTCCATGAAAATTTTGCATGTCATGACTGTGAACTGCTGGTTTCAGCTGGAATAAAGATAATTTTCTTTTTAGTAGCTTGTATAGTGCTGTATTTTGGATTTAGGAGGAGAATAATGTTGATAACACAGTGATATTTCAGGTGTTGCTAAGCAGTGTTTATACTAAGATAAGGACTTTTCAGCTTTTCATACTGCCCTGCCAGTGGAAGCTCTGAGTGCTCAAGAAACTGGGAGGGGACACAGCTAGCACAGCTGACCCAAATGAGCCAAAGGGGTATTCCATACCATATTACATCATGCCCAATATATAAACTGGGGGAGTTGGCCAGGGGACACCATGGCTTGGGGATTGGCTGCCTATCTGTCAGTGAGTGGTGAGCAATTGTATTGTGCATCACTTGGTTTGTATATTCTCTTAGTAGTAGTAGTATTTTCCCTTCCTTTTCTGTCCTATTAAACTGTCTTTATCTCAACCCATGAGTTTTATTACCCCCCCACCCCACCCCCCCGCTTCTCTCTCCTATCTTACTGGGGCAGGGGGAGTAAGCGAGTGGCTGTGTGGTGCTTAATTGCTGGCTGGGGTTAAACCATGACACCAAACAAGTACAACACCCTCATGGAAGACATGAACTCTTTACTGATTTATCTGACTCTTGTTTCTGCTTATCTTGTTTGAACTCAGTGATCTAAATGGCAACTGTTGCACTGATCTGATACAGACCCTGCATGGCATCAAATCTCACCATAAAATGAAAAACAGGCAAATTTGTCAGAAAAATCTTGATGCTATATGAATATGTCTTGGACACCCAGCATCTAAAGAAACACAAACACTCAGATGTGTGTGCTCTGCCACCAAATATGGTGGTATGAAACACTGACCAGCAAAAATTCATCATGAGTACTGACTATATGACAACTCTGAAAAATGTAAGTCAGAAATATGAATATGCAAATAACCAAACAAGACCTATAAGATATGAGGAAAAAAAGTGCAGTTACTAAAGAAAGCACTTCATGAATGCTTATTTACTTTCAGTTAACTGACCAATTCTTTCAAGCTCTTAAAAACAAATTGGTGGTATTAGAACTTCAAACTGAGGGAAAAACATGGCAAGTATTTGTAAAAGAAAGGTTTAAAGTGAAGGATGCATCAAAAAATAGCAGCAACACCAGAGTGATTCATGAAATGAGTGGTGTTGCCAAGTTTGCAACTGAAGATAATTGCACATAGACTTGTGCATTCAGCTATGAACTCATTAAAATTGACTCAATTCCCACCCTGCTGTAACAGTTATCACCTTAGCTATGCTACCATAAAATGACACTAATTCCTTTGAGGAACTCGGAACTCTCAGCAGCTAGCAGCTTCCCCCTTAAACAGGACACTTGGATGCAAGCCATGTTTCCTACCTCTGGGGAGACCTTCTTTAAACATCAGGCCATAGCAAAGACTGGACTAGAAACAGTGAAGGAAGAAAGAAGAAACTCTCAACCCCTCCTGTTTAAGCTCTGACATTGTTTAGAAAGAAATAGTTATTCATGGATTCAGGAAGTGATAGAGAATAATTTTATTGCGTCTTGGTAAAGGAACTAGTTTGAGAAGGTGAGTAGCATGACCCTGACCTCAGAACTATCTCTGAATTTTATCCATTTGCTCTTGCAGATAAAGGGCAAAAGTACCTGCCACTACGATGGTCATGAATTCAAAATGAAGATGGCAAGATTCACAGTGTGAAGATCGGATCCTGTCTAGATATATTAGATAATTTAGTGAGAGACTGTTGAATCGGAGTCCTGAGGGTTCTTAAGTGCTGATGTGCCAAGCTTCCAGTCCTCAGCTGGATTAAGTAGAAGTTGGACATCAAGTTGCCTAGACTGGGGAAGTAGTTGACAATGTAGAGGTACAACTGTTGAGTATTTCTAAGTCAAACTGGAAGATGTCTTTAAGGCTTTGGAATATTAGGACTAGGTGACAGCAGTCTTTTTGGTTTTGATAGTGATAGCAAGAATACTTTATTGATGTACTAATAAAGCTTTTGAAACCATGTTTCTTTGATGAAAAGTACACAGTGTAGAGAGAATGAGTGGGATGCAACAAAAAGTAGCAATAATGACCAAATACCAAAATATGTATTTTTCCCATCAAAACACTCTGAGAATAAAATTTAATATGCAGGTTTTGAACATTTACTGGGTTTTGAACAGAAAACTGCTACAAGGAAATAATGACAACTGAGCAATACTTTGATGGTAAATAATAGGCATGATCTTGCAAAAATGGAAAAGTTTAAATTATTACAGTTAATCTCATAAAGTATGCTAATCTGTATAAAGATGAAATAGATGTAGCTGTGATGGAGGGAGCCACACAGCCCAGTTGTTGTTGTGATAAACCCATGTCTGTAAACTACAAGACAGAACTGAGACCAGAAAGTGAACAGTATAAGTAATTGTTAGGGTATTTGTAAACAGGAAGCTGTTAAATCTGGTGGAATTGGGAACTTTAGGGAAATCAGGATGTGGAAAAGAAGCCATGGATGGGGATGTCAACAGATCTGTCTGAGTGTAATCACAGTTTCATTTCAAGGTAGGACAAAGACTTATATTACTTTTTCTTTGCGTGTGTTGATTTGCAACTATGGAACACATGTACCTAAAAAAAAAGAACCTAGGAAAATCTATAAATATTGGTTTAAAGGAAAAATTAAATTAAACTTGCTTTATATGTTGACAGTTTTTGTTCAGTTGTTTTGGGAATGGAGGATGAGAAGAGGATGTAATCGTTTAACAGTGCAGTTTGGTTTCAGAGCATTTAGGGAGGCCTTGTTTCTTTTAATTTAATTAACTGTTAATTAACTGGTTTTCTTCCATCCCCTCCTCATCTTTCTATCCTAATGGTCTTTAACTATGCAAAAAGTCTTGATCAGGATTTGCAGAAAGACAACATGACAATCACAATGCAATCACAACATCAGCTCCTGATTCATGATGGAGCTTCTCCCCTTTTGATGAGGATTCTTTACTGCTTTCTGAATGTAAGTTTAAAAACAGATTTCTTAACTTGCTGGTTGAATATCTTTATGTGAACACTGCATAATAGCAGTAGGACACCAATTTCAAAGTGATTAGGATTAGTAATTATTTTACAGTTTTAATCTTAGTAAAGAGAGACACACTGTGGTGTAATAAAGATACAGACTCTATGATTTCAACAATGATATTAATGTGTCTTCTGGGGAAAAGTTAACAACCTAGAATTACTTCATATTAGAGGAATTTGGTGCAGCAATAACATGATTATGCAACTAATCACTGCCACATAAGTTTTGGAAAAAACTAAAATAAAACTAAACTACTAGCATGGAATTCATATTGTAAGCTAGTATAAAACAATGCCCCCTAGGCATTGAATTTGCTTTCTTGTAGCAGTTTTTATTTTCACTTTTAGGGAAGCTATGTGAAAGAACATATGATATAGCAGGATGGTCAATTTTTTATAAATGTAAGGTCTATTATGCCCGTTACCTTGATATCTAAACATATATAAAATTAAAAAAATATTTCCAAAACCATTTTGCAGCTTACTTCATAAACATATCCCTAGCTAAACAAAGTAGCATGGCTCTTCTCAAATTTACTGCGGTTGTTCTGTAGAGGTCATGGGTAGATGGTTCAGCCATGTGGAATGTGTCCCAGAGTAAGTCATATCTTGAAAAAGACAAAGTTTGGGGCTCTGCCTTGACATTGGGTGAGGAAGCATCCCAGTAAGATGCAAAGGTCAGGATTTTAACTGCTTCAGAGGATTAAAAATGAGAGGGGAAGCTGACAGTTAGAATTTACGTTGGAAAAGCTGCTTATAGGGCATAAAATCTTGACTGGAAAGTCGGAGACTGACCTTAGAGAGCTCTAGCTTATAAATATGACCTTAATTCAGGCATTCTTTTCTTTATTAGGACTACCTACCCAGTCAAAGATTGCTTTTTTTTCTCTAAATTTTACTAGCTGTTATGTCTGTGTTACAAAAATGCTAGATGGTGTAGGGCCTGATATATGACTAGTCTCCAACACCACTGTGGAGAACACTGGAAAAATTTCAACCAGTACTTGCACTTATTCTGATTAACTGACTGCATGGACAGATAGGTCTTCAGAGAAAATGTTTCTCATTATTTCTACTGCTAATCTTTTAAAAAATATATTACATGCACAACAGTTCCATGTCTGCAAGTTACCCAGCCCAAGGCAATGGAAATGAAGTCTCTTGAGAGAAGTACAAGGAGCTTACACTAGCACTGGTTTCAGTTGCACCATGTGATAACCAACAAGTCATATGGGCTGTTAGAGCACTCAAGTTCCTCTACATTTTACAAGCAGTATTTGAGGTGAGCTACTGAACAGAGTTGAACTGTACATGGTAAATAGACCCAAAATGCTTACTTTCCAGGGGGTGGTGTTTTGGTTTGGTTTTAATGTCTGCTGTGCATCATCATTGAGATATTTCAGAACATGCATTTCATAAACTGATCAAACCAGGACCAGAAAAGTGAAAATAATAATCTTGAAATGTCTGATTTTAGCTTCTTTCTACCTGCTGTGAGGTTGTAGGTATCGTAGTCATTTTCAGTAACAAATACGTCTTTTCATTTCTGATGATAAACTGGTCTTCCTACCAGGATGTTCTGTACAACATCTAACAGGAATTAGAATAATAAAACGGTCAATCCTTTCTGAACGAATCTTACTGACAGATGAAGTTGGCAACCCTCAGTGCTTAAATGAGTGTTTCACCAGTATTCTAAATGGAAGCAGATGGCAACTTCCCAGAGACTGTGCACATTCCCCGGGGGAGAGGAGAAACGTTACAACACTCCACCATTGCACTGGAGCAGATAATTAGGCAATTAGATCTATTAAAAGCTGACAAAGGGAAAAGTATAGATGAACCTTCTCCTTAGGCTTCAATATGGCAGTACTTGTAATAGCCAATATAGGAAGTTACAGTGAACACATGATTTTTTAATTTTAAGAGTGATTTATTGTAATTTATGTATGTATGAGCATATGCGCACCTAATATATACTAGGTATATTTTACATACATACATATATACATATATGTTTATACACTTATATTATATAAATGTGGGATTACGAATAATTATCTCTCTTTTCAGGCAATGGGGAATTTATTAAAAGTCGAAGGCAAAAGTAATTTATGCTCTAATTTCTCCCAGTGGACCTCATTCCACACAGATCTGTTTCAGGATGCCAAAATGTGAGGACTGGGAAGTATTCTTTCTCTCATGGAGGTTAGTTTTCTTCCCTAGAGCATCTGGAAGAGACAAATGTTCCCAATGAGTGGAGAGAGAGCTTCTCCACTTCTTAAGGAATATATTTGCTAGGAAATGAACCGATCTTCAGTGCAGACTCTGTATGTGTGCGTGTGCATCATTCAGCACCAGCCAGATAAGCGCAGTTTAACGACTTGTGTCACAGAATGAAAGATTGCTGTGAAGTCTTCAGCAAAGATTTTCAAAGAATTATTAGTTGTGGGATGTGGCATAAAGCTGCTTAAAATCCTGTGAAAAGAAGTAGATTTTAGGAAAGGGAATCCTTGTCAATGTTAATGTAGGAAAAATTCCACAAATAAAATCTGATCTATGAGATAGTCATATCAGCAACTTTCTGTTCATATCATTTTGTGATTAGTAAATAGACTGGTGGAACTGGAACTAATTTCACTCTCATTATATTTATTGTGTAAAATACTAACACTATAAATACTGCAATTTAATTGTATTAATTAGACCTGCTCATTTTTGGTGCACAACTGTAAATCATAGATTTTACAATTTGTTTCTTGTATGTTTCTTGTGATAGAAGGAAAAGGCATATTCAAAGGCCCTTCTGAATCTTCTCTTTTATTAGCTGAAAAATTAAGACGCAACTATAAATCTCTCTGTCTCTTTCCATATATCCAGGTATACGTAGGCATTTTTTTAATAATCTATTGTTAACTATATAATTATATACTCAGTAGAATCTTAATACATTATTTATTATCCATATATTATTAATAATATTAATAATATTTATTATTATCTTATGTCATGACTCAGGAGCCAGTCATTGTGCCAGGTACTCTACAAACAGAGGAGAAAAAAACCATGTATTAATCCACACTTCAAAAAATCTATACTACACAGTATTTTAAGAAATACTTGTAAGAATATGAATTAAAAAATCAATTACAGATCATATAATAAAGTGAAATCACATCATATAAAATTTGGAAGATCCTGATCACATGGAAATCAATAGATACCACAGATAATGTGACATGAAGCAGAATATACCTTTTGATCTCTGATGTAGTGTGACACAGAATGGAGAAATGAAAATACAAGAGCACAGAAGTTCAGCAGAATAAAATAAATAATAAAAGGAAAGAATGTAAAGTGATAGAGGAAAAGACAGCAAGCAGTCACTAAGAGACAAAGCTGTAGATAAGCAATATCGTCAGCTTCTTAAGTGGTCAAGACATTTCAAAACTAAGTTAATTTAAAATAACTTTACTTTATAGGAGGCCTATAGCCTTTATGTTGCTTGAGAATATCATGCTTGTTTTTTCTATATCAATATCTTCCCTCTCCTGTTGTTCCTTTGCTTCTCATACCCAAGAAAAGTGGAAACTTCCTTAGGTAATTTCTCTTCAAACAAGGAGATATTTTTCTAAATTACTTCCCAGTTTTATTTACTTTTAAAAAATGGTCTCCTTGAACTATTCCTACATTGTTCTGTACATCAGTGACAGTTTTATATCCTCTTCCAGTAATTTCTGGATAGTTTCCAGTTTCTATGACTTATTTTAGAAGCCACTAGTATAAATGGCCTCCCATCACTGCATTGTAATTCTAATGCCCAACATTTTTGCAGGTTTCAGAGAGACAGTTCACACCTATGTGCACACAAATAGGTTTTATACATATGTGATTGTCATTGAGGAAAAAACTAGCAATGAAAACTCTCCTTGTATTCATCGTACAGCAATGAAAACTGTTCATTGTATTGGCAAATGCCATCTTTAATGTAGGAAATCTAATGCCTCTGTACTCCTCAGAGTGTCTTTTGAGAGTTTGATTTCCTTCCATTCACCATACAAGGAGACCAGGAGATTAATCTTCATCAGTGTCCTGGTTTCGGCTGGGACAGTATTAATTTTCTTTCTAGTGGCTGGTATAGTGTCACGTTTTGGGTTCAGTATGAGCAGAATGTTGATAACACACTGATGTTTTCAGTTGTTGCTAAGTAATGTTTAGACTAAAGTCAAGAATTTTTCAGCTTCTCATGCCCAGCCAGCAAGAAAGCTGGAGGGGCACAAGAGGTTGGCACAGGACACAGCCAGGACAGCTGACCCAAAGTGGCCAAAGGGGTATTCCATACCATGTGACATCATGTCTAGTATATAAACTGGGGGGAGTGGGGGTGGGAGGATCGCCGCTTGGGACATCAGTTGGTGGGTGGTGAGCAATTGCATTGTGCCTTACTTGTTTTGTATATTCCAATCCTTTTTATTATCATTGTCATTTTATTGTTGTTATTATCGTTAATAGTTTATTCTTTTTTGTTCTGTTAAACTGTTCTTATTTCAACCCACAAGTTTTACCTTTTTTTTCCCCCCAATTCTCTCCCCCATCCCACTGGGTGGGGGGAAGTGAGTAAGCAGCTACGTGGTGCTTAGTTACCAGCTGGGTTTAAACCACAACAGTCAGATAAAGTTAGCATCTTTGAAGTTTTCTTGTATGACTCCTCAGGGGAAAAAACAAACAAACAAAACAAAACCCCCAATCCTTTACAAGTAATTGGGCTTCATACAGATTAACTGGGGAGGGAAGTAGTTCAGGCTACACAGCCCAATGATTCCTTCTGGTATTAAATTTAATAAGTCTGTGAGTTCTTCCTTAACTATTTCTCCTTCTTACTTAAGTAATATGAATATATTACTGAACAATGGAAAAGACACAAATAGAGTTAAAAGTCTGTGTTAAAATCAGGTAGTTATCAAGATGTTGGTTTAGTATCGTTAAGACAAAGTTGTTCTCTGAACTTGTACCAAAGAAATAAAAGTTGTGTGTCTATTATATGGAGTGCAATCTATGAAACGTTTGGTAAAATCATGATAAATTATATTTGAAATGACGTAAGAGAGGTAATGGATTTTTAAGCCAAGTAATCAAGATAAAAACTATTTCAAGCACATAGAAATGAAGTAATGTGACAGGTAATGTTAACTGTAATGTTAGAATTGTGATTATTTATAGAAAGTCATGCAGTTTTAAGTTTTACAGCAATACGAGTAGTTTAAAATACTATAAACAATGCACTATATTAAGTGTATATTTAATATTCTTTGAATCAAGAGAAGAATTCACGTTATTTTTTCAGCTGCTACTCAATATAAAAAGTTACATAAGTTAGATAAACTCATACATTCATTTTGTAAACAGACACTACCATTATTATACAGAAACTTGATTCTGAATGGTACTTTACTGTTTTTCTGTCTAACATTTTTATTCAATTCATAGAATCGCTGGTTTTGAAGGGAGCTCATAAAGGTATCTAATTCACTGTCTGTTTACGTAGCTTTAAGTCATTTTTGGCAGGTGTTCCTTCTACTCTGTTTTTAACAATGGTGGTGGAGGCTCCACAGACTTCCCAATCTAGTGCAGTACTGTTCTATCCTTATCACAAGATGTCTCATCTCTTGAATTTTTTTGCTATAATTATTATTCATGCTACACATGCATACACAGAAAATAGGAAAACTGGAACACATAGTTGGTTTGACTATTTGTTCCAGTATTTTTCCAGGAACTGATATTATCCAGGTATGTCTTTATTTACTGATTCATCCTTTCTGGTTTTATAAAAACAGGGATCATAGAGCTTTTTCCAGTCTTTCAATATCTCACCAAGTTTCCCTGAATGCTCAAGAGAGAAAGGGCTTTGGCTTTGAGATTTCATTAGCAAGGTCTAAGTATCTTTATATGAAATCAACCTATAAAATGAAAATGTGCAAATTATGTGAGTACTTTTAGGTTGTTTCTTGCTTGTTCTTGACTAAGATTTTATCTTTCTCATTGTAATTACCACCTGGTCTCTGTTCATCAATTTAGTATACAATTTACTTCATTTTTGTTGGCATTACTACAAATTTCATAGTCTCCATGTTCCTATTAGCATACAGAATAATTGCTTATGTATCTTCTTTCCTTAGAACATTCCTTTGTGCATTGGCTTTCCTGATTTTGTTCATGTCAAATTATGCTTAGTACCTTGTCCTAGGCTTCACTTTTTCTATGCATCTCTTTTGTGTTTGAGATTCATGAAGAAACATCCTGATTTACGCAAGTTAATTTTTTAAAACATGCTATCGTGGTTTAACCCCAGCCAGTAACTAAGCACCATGCAGCCACTCACTCATTCTTCCCCACCCAGTGGGATGGGGGAGAAAATCGGGAAAAGAAGCAAAACCTGTGGGTTGAGATAAGAATGGTTTAACAGAACAGAAGAGAAGAAACTAATAATGATAATGATAACACTAATAAAATGACAAGAGTACTAATAAAAGGATTGGAATGTACAAATGATGCGCAGTGCAATTGCTCACCACCTGCCAACCAACACCCAGCTAGTCCCCGAGCGGCTATTCCCTGCCCCCACTTCCGAGTTCCTATACTAGATGGGACATCCCATGGTATGGAATACCCTGTTGGCCACTTTGGGTCAGCTGCCCTGGCTGTGTCCTGTGCCAGCCTCTTGTGTCCCTCCAGCTTTCTTGCTGGCTGGGCATGAGAAGGTGAAAAAATCCTTGACTTTAGTCTAAACACTACTTAGCAACAACTGAAAACATCAGCGTTATCAACATTCTTCACATACTGAACTCAAAACATAGCATTGTACCAGCTACTAGGAAGAAAATTAACTCTATCCCAGCTGAAACCAAGACACATGCCCAAGCTTTCCTGCAGTAAGACATTTTGTATATGTATTTTCAATACTGTTCATTAAAAATGAACAATATTGTGAGACTTCTTTACCACTTTTGACCTACTTCTTAGGATGTCTTACAGACTCAAACTTTATTATTACAACCTAACATGCTATGATACAATATAAAGTATTTCTCTTTCTATATTTCTACTAAAATAATGTAATATAAACAAAAATATTTAATTCCTTCATACATTGCATTTTGATGTTATTTTTGCTCCTTAACACAAGAATGATGAACATTCATTCTATGACCACTCTGACTGTAATTAATTTCTTTCTTGATATTTACAGTCTTCCTAGTTTTTAATGTAATGTAGGACAACTTGTTCTGAAGGTGCTACATATAACTATATATTCAAAAAAATTCACTGGGAATCAGTTCATGAAACATTACTTCCTTGCCAATAGCTACTACACTTTCACCAGTCACCTAGATTCTCTTTATAGTCACTAAAGAAACAAAAAAACAATTCTAGTGTTATGAGTGATTTGACCTAAGCTAGGGTTTTATAGCTGAAGAGGTAGTTTAGCTGATAAGCACTTGTGTAGCTACTTAGAATTAGGTGAGGCAAAATACTACCATATGTGTCATGCTATCCTACCTCTCACACTACCTTACCAGGTAGTTAAGATATCCCAACACCAATAATTCCAACCACTTAGCCAATTCTGCCAGTTTCTCAAACAAAACTGTATCTTCCTGCCCTTCTAGAACTGTCAGTGAACTCTTGCTATACAGCAATTTATTAATTTTCTTCTCAAATATCTATTACTCTGTATTTTAGATTCCAGAGGACATGTATTTGGTCTTGACATACAAGGCAAACACTAGTCATTTATGAAGTCATCAAGGTCCTTGTGTGACCCATTAATGGACCTCTTCATCTCCATTATTTTTGGTGAACTTCTTTCCTTTATACTTCACCTTAGGCTTTTATTAATACAATTTCATTAATGATAGATAAAAAGAAGTATAATTATACTTTTGTATTTCCATTGTTATTTAATATGAATGCTGATTTGCTATTTCCTTCTTGTCTCACATCAATGATTACAAACATGTCTGTCATCACCTCCATAACTTCTTTTCTGCTGCATTGTATTTCTCATTCAAGACTCCCTTTTCTCTCACTTTCATGACAGCTTTCTTCTTCTGACTTGCTTAGCTTTCCTAAAAGTAAAATGTATAAAATTCTATTGCCTGAATGCTTTGGTATCTGTCTACATCTCTTACTTTTTGCTTCATATATATGCATAAATATATGAAGCATAAAATATTGTATTGTATTTATTATATTATATTATGTTATATTATTTTTATCATATATTTTCATGTGTGTGTATATATATACATACACACACACACTTTTTGCCTTACTTTTACTTTTTTTCACCCTTTTCCCCTGTTTTTCTAAAATTTAATGTCATGTTCATTCACTCTTTCACATCTTAAAATTTGGATTTCATGAACAGGCCATTCTATGCCTCTTTTAGACACTGAAAATAGTACGAATGAATTAGAGATTTAGATTACTTTTTCCATAAGCCTGTTTAGTATTAAGTACTGTGAGTGTGAAGAACTAGTTTATGAATTAAATATTTTCATGCATTTTTGAAGTAAAACATAGTCTGTTTTCAGGCAACTAAAGCACAATAATTCAGAAATAAGCCTACATCCTGAGGTAATGCTTCAACTCATGGTAAAAGTCAAAGTTGTTTGGTGTGATTCCACTGATGACTTTAATGTATGTCATTGTTCAGAAGTCATCAGAGCTGTTAATTTAAATGGAAGTGTCAAAGAGACATGAGAACTTTTCCTGCCTTAAGTATAATTCTTTTGATTTTGAAGTTAAAACTGAAGCTCTTAAAGCTATTTTAAAACATGATTCCTGACTTAATACTGTGCCCCCAAGGAGCCTTTGACAAAAGCTTACAAGATATCCTCTGATGATCTCACTGTATAATATAAAATTAAACATTTTGAATGCATTTTCACAAATCGGTCACAAAATAAAACAAAATTAAGTGCTGTCTTTTACAAGTACTGATTCATCTATAATGATTTTTTTTTTTAAACTAGCATCAGTATGGAATAACACTTTTCTGAAAAACAGGAACTTTCTCAGTTTTTAGGGCAACCTTTTTTTTTTTTTTTTTCCCCAGCTAATAGGTTTATATAACTGTCTTTTTCTTAAAGAACAAATGTGTTGTGTCAGTAAAGTCTGTGTCCTAATTCCTCATCACAGGTAGCTTAACAAATTGCTATGAATAGCAAACAGAAATGTTAAACTAAATGTAAAAGAGATGCTAGCTTCTATCATACACTGGAGTCAGAATGTACATGAGGCACACGATAAAAGCTTTATATTAGCATGTTCTGCAAATAGCTCTGTTAGCAGTTTTATATCAGGTAACACTTTCACCCATATAACATGAAAGTGCTTCATTTTCCCCAACCAGTCACAGTACATTAATTGGCTCAATTCTCATTTTCTGACCTTATTTGTTCGTTCCTGACATTTAATGTTGAGAATTTTTAGCAATGAATACTATATTAAAACAGAATTTGTTTACCATGTATCTTGATATTTGGATTTGATAATGTAAGTCAATTGCTCATCTGAGTATACACAAATTTCCATTGATCAAAATCTAACATACACTTCAAACTGAAACTGTAACATCTGCCCATATGCTTGTAAAGCATATATATGAACATGCACATATACCTGTGACAGCTTTAAACCCCCAAATTCTATTCTTTATGTTCTTAACTTTACAAATTAAACCCTCAAAAGTTAGAAAATGAGAAATGAGTCATATGTATAGCTTTCATTTAATCCATGTATTTTTTAATTCTTTAATTTGTTTATATATATTGCTTGCAATACTGTCTTTATGAGACCATAAATTTTGTATTTTCTACATGATGTCTGCCATTTTCTGTGCAGAAATAAAATTGTTCTGTATGTGAATCTTGATAGTATAGAATACCTATTATCTCAAAGAACAAAGTGTCCCTTTGTTGCTCAATCTTAAAATCAAGTGGTTAGAGCCAAAAGACTATAGTACTATAAATGATCTTTTATAGTTAGTTGAATATTATCTTTAGAACTGTATATTAAGCCTGCATTTGCTGCACACTTTGCACATAATGTTGGACAAAGCAGTTGTAACAGACTTGACGTTTGTGTTCAGTAATTTCATGAACAATTGGTTGAAAACCTACTAAAGATAACACAGCCAAGATATTTGTTGAAATGCTACATTCCCAGCTTCCTCTGAGGTGAATCTGAACTAGCTGGTGTTGTGGCTTAACCCCAGCTGGAAACTAAGTACCACGCAGTCACTCACTCACCTCCATGCACAGTGGGATTGGGGAGAGAATCAGAAAAGTAAAAGTAAGAAAACTCGTGGGTTGACATAAAGACAGTAAAGACAGGTAAAGAAAAAGCCACACATGCAAACAAAGCAAAACAAGAAATTCGATCACCACTTCCCATGGGCAGGCTGGTGTTCAGTCATCTCCAGGAAAGCAGGGCTCCATCACGCCTAACGGTTACTTGGGAAGACAAGCGCCATCATTCCGAACATCCCCCCTTCCTTCTTCTTCCCCCAGCTTGATATGCTGAGCATGACGTCCTATGGTCTGGAATATCCCTTTGGTCAGTTGGGGTCAGCTGTCCCAGCTGTGTCCCCTCCCAGCTTCTTGTGCCCCCCCAGCCTACTCGCTGGTGGGGTGGGGTGGGGTGAGGAGCAGAAAAGGCCTTGGCTCTGTGTGAGCACTGCTCAGCAGTAACTAAAAAATCCCTGTGTTATCAACACTGTTTTCAGCACAAATCCAAAACATAGCCTACATGCTAGCTACTATGAAGAAAATTAACTCTATCCCAGCCAAAACCAGCACAGCGGGAAAACAGCCTACATTTCTAATAGTATGCTAAATGAAGTCAGGAAATATTTGCGGACACTGGAACTTGATTGTCCTTAAGTTGTGAGAATATTCCTAGTTGGAATATGGATATAAAACTCACACTTTAGTTTTGATTTGCATTCACAAAACCTTCCTCAGACAAATCCCAAGCAAGGCTCAGAGGTTAGTATTGACTAGAGATAATTTCCAATAGGCAGTTTAGTGTGATGAAATGGTATTCAGAGAAATAAGATGAGGTAATTTGGGCAATGGATGTTCTCTGTGCCAGAGAATAGTCTAAAGAGATGTGTGTAAATTTCTGTTGTAGATATAGCATATAGGGCCCCTACATTTACCATTTCTTTTTATTTAAGAAAAGGTCCAAAGAACACTTCAAGCTGAAAGACAGATATTTTTGACCATGAAAGAAAATGAATGCTTATAGTCACAGAATACTAATGTCTTGATCTAGACTGGGCATTAGTTTCTTTACTTTCTCCTGGATACGATAAGAGGACAATATAATTCTCTAATGAAAGACCTCTTAATAAAGACTCCTGGTCTAGCCCAGCTGCTTGACAGGATGTTTGTTATCTGTATCAATACTGTTGTTCTGTTTCTATCTCCCTTTTGCCCAAGAATAAAGGAATTAGGTGCTCATAGCAGAGTTAAGACTAAGACACTATAATGTAAAAGATAAGGATGCCAGAGTAGCCAGTCTCACAGTCAGAAAATAGTGCCAGGTATATTGAATTTACAAATAAAGACATAGATACATGCTGCCTACTACTGCAAAATATTCCTCACCATCACTGGATCTTCAAGCCTTCACATCATAAAATAAAGGATGCTTTTAGTCTTAATCACTAAGCTCACATATCCAAAATAGGACTTGTTCAGACCTTAAATGAAACAAAAACTGAGCACTTCTGCTCAGCAGGTCCATGCCCTGGAATTACCTAAAACTCAGTAAACACATCACTGTTCCCTACTTCTAGCCATCTGATCTTCTTTAGAGCATATATATCTCAGCAGATGGCTATCTACATCCTGACTGAGTTACAGGAAAAAATAATGAACAGCTAGGCAGAGGAAAATTGTATTCTCTCAGGGGCAGATGTGATTAGATGAAATCTACAGCATGCCAGAAGATCCAGAACATTTCAGAAATGAAGTCAGTACTGTATTTGCTTGAAAATGTAGTTCATTGTAGAAAAGGAGAAAGAGGTACTGTCAACTTTTTATAATGATGCAATTTTTAGAGTCTCCATTCCAGAAGTAGGAGAGCAGAAAATTCTCCAGCTTCCTAAAATATCTTTTTAAGCACTTCCCTGAGTATGTTTTGTTTGCTTGTTGTAATTCTTAATTTAAAGGTTTTTAATCCAAAGGCAAGGGCAACCCAGGGACTGGAAAATCTAAAATTTAACTTCTCTGAATACACGGATATTCTGACTACTGCTACAGTCATGTTGCCTTTTGCTTGTTCAACATTTCACCCCATGAACCATTCTTGTTTGTTTGTTTTCCTATATAATGGCCCAGCTTCAGAAAGGTATGGAAGAAGAATGATCACTAATGAAAATGGGCTAATATTTAATGTATACCTCCTGGGAACTGCCTGATTAACTTTACCTCAACTAGCAGAAATTTCAAAACCAATTTGTCATGGATGACTCTTTAGCTCCTAGGTTGTTAGATATGAGACAGGAACCATCCTTAGCTTCTGCAGCTGTGTTATTTTGAAGGCTGCAACAACTGAATTTTGTGTTATGCACTAAATGAACTGTCTGAAAACCTACTGGGCTGAACCCCAGAGATTACTTAAGTTTCCTTAAGGTTTTGAGAATGTTTAGGATTGCAGGAAAGGTAGTCCCTGTCTCAACAGAAGCCGTCTGTCCTGTTTTGATGAAGCTTTTGAATGGGATGCAGTTGAAAAGGCATAAACTTAAAGACTGTCTCCAGAATTAAATAAAAAAATAAAAAAGAAAGGCCCACACATGATATAACATTTCAGTTTGAAAAGTTAATGTTTGGAAAAGCAGTAATCAACTGAAAATGAGATCTTAGAATGGGAAATTTGGGTTTCCCTCAGTATTATGTGATGCTGCCAACACCAGAGTCAACATGTGGGATTCTATATATAATTTGATAGCAAAAAGTACACTCATAAATAGTGATATAATGAATATTGCACATACACATTGCAATAAATAACTTAGTAAAAATAAACAATATCCACTCCCTTGCTGAAGGGAACTGGGTAGATAATAGTTTTTTTCATTTGTTTTTGAAATATTTCTCCTAAAAAATGAACAATAACTCTTGTACTTTACAACATTTTTTCTAAATTTTCAATCATAAATGAAAATTAAATCTGTTTGTTAAAGAACAGAAAACAAGAACATAAGTTATTTATACTATTGCACTATGATTTTGCCAGCTAAACTGCTTAGAGCACTGTTGTTTCAAACTGTACTGAACCAATAAATTATAATTTCATATTTGCATTTTTAGTACCTTGGAGACTTCCCTGCAAACACATGTTAATTACTGTGCTGTACAAACGCGAAATCAGAACATGAGTTTTCCTTACAATTTCCTTACAATTCTGATATGAATAAAGAGAGAGTAGATGCAGCAGAAAGATAGGTGGGGAAGAGAAGTTTGGACCCTGATCTTAGAACACCAGCACTGTCAGAAGTGTCAAGCTACTTCTAGGCAATGCAGCATAGTAGAGTATTCTGAGGAGAGCAAAAAGAGAGTAAAAGCTTTTCCTATAGCCTTCATGGCATACACCAAGAAAGAAACTTTAAAAAATAGATCGCAAGTGAGGCGAAAGGCAAGATTCACTGCCACATGTCTCAGGATTGTAGTGTGAAGTACTCTGGATGTTATGAGTCACAAACTCAAATCTTCAGAAGCCAAGTGGCTGGGATATGCATAACTTAAAAAGCCAAATTGTTGCAGAGCCTGTACTGTGTTTTCATAGGTCCAGCTACTGGAGTCTAGGATCACACTGGTGTCATGAGGCAGCTCAGGAGCACTAACAGTCACAAGATGTAATCTTGACTCTAGAGATCCATGTGAGGTATTTAGGATTTTGAGATATTTAAAAGCAAGAAAAAACTATCAGTAAGATAGCCATCAGGACTTATCACAAGTCTAGCATCATATTTTTTTCATAACCTTAGCCTGAGAACTGCCATCTAGGGCAAGTTATATCTTGGAAAGCTTGAAATTTATAAGAACTAAAAAATAGGCTCTAGTACTAAAAATTGCTGAGGCATTGCGTCCTGTGCTGCTTTTGTTAACTGTGTTTGACTGGCTTCTGCCTTTCTCATCTCATGCAGGTCCTTTATCTCTTGTGGTGTCTAGCCTTGAATTCACACCTCACAAGTTTATGAATCCCTTATTGAAATTACTGGAAGTTTACCTATATGCCATCCTGAAAGTCATGTTCAATGTTGAAGCTTCACTTCCATTGAAGATAACAGCAACGTTTTCCAGATGCGAAGGGTGTGCGTGAAAAAGAAAGTAAGCATTTGAAAG
Organism: Haliaeetus albicilla; assembly: GCF_947461875.1. Lineage (NCBI taxonomy): Eukaryota > Metazoa > Chordata > Aves > Accipitriformes > Accipitridae > Haliaeetus > Haliaeetus albicilla. Next base: position 59,355,365 of record NC_091485.1, on the reverse strand, counting down.
AAATGGGGGGGACTATGATTACTTAAAAAATAGGTAAAATGAGTATGCTGTAGCCAAATACAGACTACTATTAAGTTTGTGACCAGGCTAAAGTATTACAGAGACTCTCTCAGGCACTACATGAATATTTGTCTGTATATGTGGCAGTACATTCCCCCCACCCCCATCCTGCCAGCAGGAAATAAAACTTCTCCAGGAAGGGAGAAGGGGAAGGAAACGCTGGAGGCTGCAGGTTGAAATTTGAACTGGCCAGTTGAGATGCACCAGGTACACCGAGGTGACCCTCCTGGACAACAGAATTAAATGACCACAGGTCAGATTTGACAGGGGTATAAACGGGGTCCCGCCGGAGGACATGTTGGCAGTCCTCCTCAGAGCAGCGGGTCTGCAGTCGGGGACTCCCCCTCGGGTCGGGGCACCACCCGAGGTAACTCCTTGAGGGAGAGAACCCTCAGCTTTTAGGTGAGTGATGCGCGCATTTTGAGCCATCACTTTAAATCTTGGGGATTCTTGAGTCAGCCGTGTAGTATTAATTCTCTTTACATCATTGAGCCTGTGGTTTTATAAAAAGTTACCGGAATTGTAACTAACTTTTCCTGAAGAATAAATCTGAGTTTTAACACCTGTTGGACTTGGTTAGTTGTGCATCTGTAACAGTATAATGTTGATTCCCTTTCCTTACCAAAGAAGATGCAGTAAAGATACAGATAAAGTTTTTTAAAGAAAGTTTGGCAACATCAGTTTTCATATATATATATTTTATGTTGATTTTTTTTTTCAGTTCTCTTTGACAAAAGTAAAATTCTTCATATAGTTCAAGTAATGCAGATGACATTGAACTGTTATAAAACTGAATAAGAAAATTTCAAAATTTTATGGCTGAAAAACAGTCCTGTTCATTCAGATCCACAGCAATTTGTTATGGACTTCATATAAGGCAAGGACTAAAACATATATGAAAGAAGTGACAAACCTTGTACAATATTTATAAAGTTTTTGTAGAAAGAATAAATTATTCATAGAATATGTACAAGGGAAGGGTTTCCTTCTTCAGTCTATCAGCTTATCCTACAAAAAAGCTCAATGGGCTGTGAACCTAAACAAAACCTTCCACTAGATATTATTTCACATTTGCGTTTCAACATTCATTAATCTTATTTATACTTTAATTATGGTTCATTCCTGTGCCTGATGCCATTTTGCACCTTTTCATCTTTTCTGGTAATTTTTTTCCCCTTAGAGTATTTATTTTATTTAATTTTTATATTGGTTTGACAATATTTCTATAAATACTTCCAAACTTCCATTGTTTTCTCCTAAATGAAGAAAGGTTTTATAAGACTAATCACTGAGGTATCTGAACAGTCAACAAGCAGGTCATTGTTTTCAGACCAATATTCGTTTTAAATACCATTCTACCTCCTGTTGTATTTCTGAAATGTGTCTTTCTGTAAACTTTCAAGGTACTTTAATAGATGTCAGAAAATTTCTTAAGAGTTGACAGTTAAATCAAAATAATTAATAAAATTATCAGCTTCTATTTATTCATACAGAATAGTTCATTTTTTAAAGTCGTGTCACTAAAAGCCTCTGGTTTTGAAGATTTCTCAGAAATCTATGAAAGTATATCATAACTCTAAGAATACTCATCCTCCCAGAGAGTCAGTGTCACATTAACTGAAATCCTTAATGATTCATGTTTCAAGCCTTGTTAAAGGCCTTTCTCATATGCATAGAATATTTCTTGGTCTTTCTTTTCAGGAAACCCAAGTTTCCTACAACAGTTACGTTTGCACTCCTTAATCTCAGTACTTCAATTCATCCTCTCTCCAGATATATTTTTATTTTATATGGTCACAATGTGTTTATTTGCTCTCCTAAACAAAAATTGTAAATCCTGTTTTGGTCTTCTCTTTCTAAAATATCTTGGCATAACAGGATCAGAATTTTATCAATTGTCTGTTTCTTTTAATATGCATAGTGCCAAGCATATTGCATAAGTAACTCAGGCAGTTGCTGGACTTTGAGATGGTATGTATGGTCATTTTTAATGAGGATGAACAAATAGTATAGTAGTGCATGTGAGACAAGAAGGCAGGTGCTCAGACATATGATCCAGTGACTAAAACTTAAACTATTATGCATCACCTGATTTGCAAAACTACCTGTCACTTGTGTCGTGGTTTAACCCCAGCCAGCAACTAAGCACCATGCAGCCATTCACTTACTTCCCCCCCTACCCAGTGGGATGGGGGAGAAAATCAGGAAAAGAAATAAAACTTGTGGGTTGAGATAAGAATGGTTTAATAGAACAGAAAAGAAGAAACTAATAATGATAACACTAATAAAATGACAACAGCAATAATAAAAGGATTGGAATGTACAAATGATGTGCAGTGCAATTGCTCACCACCCACCGATCGACACCCAGTTAGTCCCTGAGCAGCGATCCCCCCACCCCCACTCCCCCCAGTTTCTATACTAGATGTGACTTCACATGGTATGGAATACCCTGTTGGCCACTTTGGGTCAGCTGCTCTGGCTGTGTCCTGTGCCAACCTCTTGTGTCCCTCCAGCTTTCTTGCTGGCTGGGCATGAGAAGGTGAAAAAATCCTTGACTTTAGTCTAAACACTACTTAGCAACAACTGAAAACATCAGCTTTATCAACATTCTTCTTATACTGAACTCAAAACATAACACTGTACCAGCTGCTAGGAAGACAATTAACTCTATCCCAGCTGAAACCAGGACACTTGTTCCTAAGAAATAAAAAAACCCTACAACCTTTTATCTTCAGCCACAATAGAAAAGTTTTAAGTAATTTTAAACTGGACTAAGAGACAGTGTGTGCTAAGCTCAGCTAATTCCTAAAGCTGAAATAGCACAAACATTTCTGAGTTCTAAAAAATTATAAACCTGAAAAAATAAATTTGTGAAAACCTAATTAATTTGGTCTTCCAGAAATATTTTGTGAGGTTTTTTATACCTCTTCAGTAATCAAAAAATGAGCATATATGCCTATTATCCAGTCATTAAAGATATTTACACTCTTAGATTTTTATGTTCTTTATGTACTTAAATTGCTTTGAAGTTATGATTACATAAATCTCATTAAATAGTCACTTTTTATGCAGCTTAGTCTCAAGTCCTCATGAACTTTCCTGCCATTCCTGAGATCTAATTCCACCATTTTGGTTCCAATGAACTGTGTTCAGCTGGTTTTCTATGCCTCGTCACTGAAGTTCACTGACTAATATATATTAGTTTTCTCTATCAGAAATATTTATTATTGTATTGTTAGAATTTGATCCAGAGTCAGGCAATGAAAGAACTTCATCTAGCTTCATCTAATTGCAGTGTGGCAATTTCACTCCATGATAAAGTTAAGGTAAATCTGTCCTAAGATGACTATCTTTCAATTCAGACCTGCTCCTTCATTCACATTTCAGTGGTTCGTGCTCTAGTATTCCTCCAGCATCAGAGGGTCAAATCTATATACCCAACATCAACAATGGAGATAAACATTTGTCCAAGGATGTAATTTCAGATGTCTGTTTCAAATCAGTCAGAAATCCTAGTGACACAGCTATTAAACATTGGCTTAACTATTCATTCTTATATTCTCTCTTTCCCAATTACCTTTTTGGCTTAGCAAGCCTACCAGGATTAGCCTCATTGTTGAAACATCTGAGAGGATATCTGATTTCTAAATACTTATTTAGATCTTCCAGGACATTGACTTGAGCTTGGGAGTTTTAGCAGACTACAAGGCCTTCCTAAGTTCCGTATAAGTACTTCAGCAGGATCTTAGAAGGAACACAGTGGTGAAATTCCAAAAAATGGTGGTGAGCAGTAGGTAAATTTACACAAGTATCAATCTTAGGCATCTGAAGAGATTTGAAAATATGAGTTGAAGAATGAAGTGATCTTTGAAAGCAGATCTTTTAACATTTCATTTAAATAATTTAATACTTTTTCATATATCAGTGTAAAATTAATCACTGCAAAACCTGCTAGTGCTTATTATGGACCAGAGGCTACAGACCTCTCTGGATAAGGAAGACACATGTTCAGGGACCATTTCCATCTGAAAGGTTGGAATCTGTATTCGTATCTCCTTTGTCAATACTTGTTCCATAAGATTACTGGACTTTCTGTTGTGGAGCTATCTTAGTGTCTCCTGATGAAGTGATTTAAGTTCTCATGCAATGAATACCATTTTCTGGCTTAGAGGAATAACTTAAGGATGATTCAAGAAGGAAGAACTATTTGAAATATAATTTAGCATACTTTTTTTTATTTTTTAATCTGTATTGGAGAGTTGTGATGCTCATGACATTGAGTAGGTTTTGGCTTCATTTTGTGACACCTTAATATATCAAAACATATTGACAGTAATTATTTTGGCTATAAACCTGAACTCCGTACAGTTTACCTGGACCTTACCCTTTTTGAAATTTTCCTATTGGCTGTGTTATATATCTCCATCTTACAGTCTGCTGGCTTTCTCACCTACTTACTATTTCCTATGAAATGGACTCTGCTCCTAAAGTTGGTTGCTTCAAACGCAGATACTGCTGCTGTTGTACAGCCAAAGTTTTGATGAAGTACAGGATTAAATTCCTTTTACATTCCTGAAAAAGAAAGCAAATATTATACAAATCCGAATTATTACAGGAACTTTTAAATATTGAACAGATTTTGATAACACATATTGGCACTTTAATGTGGTTGTACCAACTTCGAAATTATCACCTTGTGGCTTCCAAATTACCACCTGCTTACCCAACATGGTAAATATTTTACTCCAGACGGAATCTACCTTATAGAGCGTGTCCATTTTTGCTGCATAATCATCAAACTTAGGAGCCATTAAATGACAATGAGGACTTTTTTCCATATCGCCTATACAATCCAGAATGTTATTGCAGAGTACAGTAAAGATTCTATAAATTCTAGGTATGCTTTTTAGAACATCTTAGTGTAACCACTATGGCAAACCTGAACTTTTATATTTTATCTTTTATGTCAGAAATTTTATAGCCACTTAACAGCCTCAGGAAGCTCAGCTTTATAATAGGTCTATGTTCTTCTTTGCTGCTGTACTGGTTTACCTCACATGTATTCAAATAGAAACATAGTGAAACTAATCCTTGAAAGGTAAAGTGAGAGTATTCTAAATTCTTTCTTAGGGCTCACAGAGATGGGCAAAGACTGCACAGGCTACTCAATCCTGGAATAGCCAGGAAATGAGGCCAAAGTCCTCGAACAAATATATTAACTAGAGACCAGAGTTGGAAGCGGGGTTTTATCAGATACATTTGCTACAAAAAGCAACTCTCTCAGGCTCTACTTGCTGAATATGGCCAATTTTCAGCTGGAAAAAACCAACAGTTGAAAAACTTCAATTCTTTGTTTCCTTTTTTAAAAAGAAAATAAATTTCAGGACCAAATTTCCTTGAATTGCAGTAAAACCCACAATCTTTTAATCTGGGTTTTCTTTTGTTCAGTTTGACAGTAGAAGTTGCTTCCATATATTTTTTCATTGCACCAGTAAGCTGAAAATTAGTCTTCAAAAAAGTCTTTTCCATACAATTTGTCTTCTGTCAATAAATTACAATAAAACAAAATTAGGCAGATTGAACTGAGATTTACAATGCAAATGGGTCTGCACTAAACTTGAATTGGTCAGATCCAATAAAGCGTGTAAAGTTCACTACAATAAGCATATTCTCATTTATTTCTTCTGGTAAACATCCGCAGAACACGTACTCCTAAAGCTTTATTTATAATTTTTCATATATTTATCTAGCAGCAGAACTTTTAAAAGTTGGTTGAAATGTGAAGGGATATCGACCTTTTTGAATTTTAGCCCTCTCTTTCTATTCACTCATTTTCTACCTGCTAGCAGTCATTCCAAGGATCCTTTGCTGCTGGTATCGTACTTGACTGGGAGAATATTAAAAACCAATAGAATATCTAGTTATCACATCTATTTCTCGTGATAAAAACATACATGAATAAACATAAAAGACTCATGTTTTCCTATATATGTTAAAAAAATTGTAATTCTTTTTTAATTCACTATTAACTAATTTATGATTAGGAACTTATCAGTTATTCGTTGACATTTCCACTTGCAGAAATTGATTCGATGGCTGGATCTATACTACTGTGAAACCATGGATTGGCTTCAAGTGTTCAACTACTGCATGTTCTGAACTCTTTTCCCTCCAAAATAGGAGGGCTATTTCCAACCGATGTACTGGGAAGAGTCTCTGAAAGGTGTCCAGACACATCCTGATACAGGAGTAGGGTAAAGAACTAGGAGAGGGAAGAATAAATTAAATTAAAATATTCAGATGCTTTATATCAGGCTACCTATGTGAACAACTCTAAAGTCAACACTTATTAACAAGTCACCAGTATCCCATCTGATATTGAAAAATACATGTGCAACTGTTTAAATACGAAGACTGATACGTTTCACCTCTTCAGATTTTTTCACCATGTGAAGCCTAGAAAGAATTCATTTTACTATGACAAATCAATTTGAAAAATTCTGCTTTGTAGCAAACCATTATATTTTGCAATATGTTTTATTGCAAACAGCAGTCAATTAATTTTGAACAAGGCAGAAATGAGCATAGGCACAAACAATGTAAATGTAACTGATTGGTTACATTATTATGAGTTTTCTTCCCAGATAGAATTTTGATACTAAAATCTGGAGAAAAAAAATGTTGAGAATATATGATGCATATTAATAATAATAGCTTAAGTCATCAGAGAACCTAATTCAAAGAGTTTAAAAGTCAACAACCAGATTTTCATTGATATCAGTGAATTTTGGATGCAATCATAAATACTTTTTCTCTGTTTGTCATGCTTATTCCTTTCTATATTCACAGCTGTCAAAAAATTTGTCCATCCTAATAAGCATGGGTTCACATACATATATTGGATATCTGCAGAGCAAGGGGGAGTATATTTTCTGAATTTAATTCTATGTACAGAATAGATAGTATTCAAGTCAGATACTATCACTGGGAACCAAATAAGAACCCAGGCACATAAGGTTAAGTCAGTTTACTTGCCTGTGTCTGAACCTTTAAGAAAGATTCAGATCTATGATATAAACCAAAGCAGCACATAGAATGCAATATCATCTAAAATTTTCTTTGCTTAAGTTAACTTGGCACATAAAATTCTGTTTATTAGGAGTTTTAACTGACATGATGCTTTTATATTAAGTAGGGTATATTAGAATCAATAAATTAGGTGGTCCTCTGCCCAACTCATCAGAGAATGTTTGTGGTACTGGATGCTATGGAAAATACGACTGTGGCTGCTATGTGCCTTTGCAATGCACTTACATTGGATGCAACTGTCTCAGTTTCAAATCTAGTGAAGCAAAGCCTGCTGGAATGCCAGATATTCTCTGCCTTTTTCTCTCTCTGTCTTTAATTATGGCATAGAAACAGAACTGCTTCCATGGGAAAGAGATGATAGCAGAGTGCCTTATAACATTATAATGAGTAAAGAATCTATGAGAAGGTATGAAAACTGGTTCAGAGTTCATGCAGGGAGAGAAGAGAACAAAATACTTACTCAGGGTCTGACTGCTCTGTAAACCCCATCTAGGAGTACCTTGAAGAAAAAGAGTTAACTGTTTAATTATTTCAAAATGTGGTGTAGGTGTATGTAACTAGGAGAAGGTACTAAAACATTAATATGGAGGCATATGGCTAGGACTCATATGTTTAACTCTTCCCTCCACATTGTTTAGGTACCTAATTCATGGTTTGAAAGTCCACTGAGGGGTTTGGCTGCTAGAGAAATTATATCTTTAGAATTTCAACTTTATTTTCTTTTGCTTTTTAAAACCATCTTCTTAAGACTTTGTTTATGGAAAGTGTTGGAAAAAATTTAAAATCACCGTGAATGCATTGCTGTGTTTCTATAGCACATCCACAGGAACATAGTCACTATCAAACTATTGAAAATACCAGGTTAGTAATTCATTTATTTCTCCATGGGGCAGAAAGTTTTACTTGCAATTATTTGCAAACATATTTGCAAAGTTGCTTAATTAACCAGCACAAATGTGTAATGATATGATCAAGAATGTTAATAATGCTGATAATTTTTGTGAATACTCACATTTGACAGCACGACTTTGTGCAGCTTTTTTCATGACCAAAAAGAGTGAAGCTTTGTCATTATCCCTGCAATTTCTACTATGACCAATTTAGGAAACCAAATCAGTTAGCTGATTTCCACAGTGCTTTTCAACTTACTTTATCTCAGCTAATATTTCCTCCTGATGCAGCAGGCAGATAGCAAAGAGCAGAGTAGGGGAAATGACATCAATTACAAGAACAGAGTACAGCAGAAAAAAAGATGTCATGACTTAGCCCTTTATAAAGAATTTTCAATAGCTGCAGACATTTTAGAAGCTGACATTCTGCAGTTCTTCCAATACATTGTAGCTCTTCTCGCTTGTTTTGGGCTGGGACCAATAATCTTACCTTTTTTTTTTTTTTTTTAAGTTTTTGTGGTCTTTACATGAGAACAAATGTAGAAAATGACAGACATTCTATATTTCTCTGCCTTTTCAAGAAGCAGTGAGACTACACGATCCTTTCCCAGTAGAATAAAGGAAACTGTTAATCAAAAGCAAATAATATAAAAAAGATTGGTAGCTTATTTTCTTAGGTGACACAGACACATCCAATTATATCACATATCATCTGCTGATGTCCTTCCAAAAAACCACAAAGTATAAACCAGAGCAGGAACTGCAAGATGCATCTGTTAATCTGTAACTGTGTCATATAGTATTGTGACTGCTAGTAGCAGTCTATGAACTTTATACTGAGATTCCAAGGCTCAGAACAAGGGTTTGTCAGGCTTGCTCTGTCTGAATCCAGCAGTATCCACAAGTCCTTCTCCACAGGGCTGCTGTCAACACATTCATCCCCCAGCCTGTATTGATACTGTAGGTTGCCCCAGCCCAGGTGCAGGACCTTGGGCTTGCCCTTATTGAACTTCATGAGGTTCACATGGGCCCAGTCCTCAAGCTTGTCAAGGTCCCTCTGGATGGCATCGCTTCCCTTGAGTGTATTGACTGCACCACTCAGCTTGGTGTCATGTGCAAACTTGCCAAGAGTGCACTCAATCCCACCATCTATGTCATTAATGAAGATATTAAATAGTACTGGTTCTAGTATGGACCCTTGAGGGACACCACTCAGTGGTTTCCATTTGGATGTTGAGCCATCGATTGTAACTGGATGCAGCCATCCAGCCAATTTCTTCTCCATCAAATAGTTCATCCTTCAAACCTATATCTCTCCAATGTAGAGGTAAGAATGTTGCAGACAACAATTATCAAAGATCTTACAGAAGTCAAGATAGATTATGTCAGTTGCTCTTCCCTTGTCCACTGATGCATTTCAGTCCATTGCAGATGTGATGTAGGATAGAAAAATACAGGCCTGATACGATAGCAAAGTCCCTGAAAAGTGCAGAAACAGGATGCACCAGAGTGGAGTATAGGCATGGGTCATAGGCTTTTCATTAGACACTCCTTGGCTATAAAGAACTTACCCGTGATGCAGACCTGGAGTTGGACAAAACTAATTCTGGGGGTAACAGAACAGAGAATATGTACCTAACATATATAGAAAACCCCATATATAGACAATGTGGATGTAACCTGGAGCTACAGGCCACTGAAGAAAGAGTATGCTACCAAACATGAAAATTACTCCAAGTGGACTGTAGAGAGAGGAGGAAGAAACTATCAACATGAACATCATATCTGTCTATCTTCTCAAAGGACTCCAGATGCTAACAATTCCTAGTAACAATCCACCACACACACCAACACCAGAAAAAAACTTAGGATACAGGAGCAGGGGAATGGTAAGCATAACACCAGGAGAAGGAGTAGAAGCTGAGAAACGTGTATTTAATGATTTTAAGTGTATTATTATTATTTTCTTCTGTAATAAATATATGGCTAACAATTATTAGATTTCAATTACACCAGCAATAAAATCTTTGCTTTATATGTATATAAAGTATTCTTTCTCTTTGCCCATAAACAAAATTTTTGAGTGTAACAACCTATGGAAAACATATCCATAAGCCTTTCTCATTCTTGTATTAAAATTCTTGGGGATATTTTTAGAGACTTTTTTCAGCATTTCTGTTCCTTACAAAGCACACAAGTGTAGCAGAAAATCTGGGAGTGGGGGAATGACTGGATGAGTCAGGAACATAGGAAAGAATAGCTTTGTTGTTTGCAGGAGGACGAACTAACACACATGCTGTAGAGATATGGGATAGCTATATAAAGGTTTTTCAGGGATAATTTCACATGTAACTCTGTGCCAGAAAAGACTCTTAAACAAATTCACAGCATATATTCAGTGAGTTTCTTTCTGAGCTGAGTTTAGCCTTATACCATGTCACTCCAGTGCCTGCACTGCAGTTACTCTTGATTTACATTGTGGTAATTGAGATTACAGTTTGTTCCTGTGCTTAAAGCAAACATTTAAGAAGAGTTGAGCATGCAGGAATAGATTCAAGTGACATCCAAAATATCATCAATGTTATGCAACTGGAAACAGCAATAGTTAACAAGCCCAGCGAAGCAATAATAAACTGGGACCAGGACTTGACATTCCTCCCTTGTCTCCAGGCTGTTGGCTTGTGCAGTACAGAGCACTAACTGTCCATTCACTGAATTTTGTCAGTCTGATTATCTTTTTTCACCTGCAGGGACTATCCAGTGTAACAAGGCCTTAGAAAAAGATCATCGTTCTTTTAGCCTTTTAAAGTAATTGAAGAGACAGCTTCTAGATGGTTTAACCCCAGTACCCTTTTATGAGATGAATATGTGGATGCTAGTGGGTCTCGAGTTGTTTGTTGCTCTTTTTTTTCTGTAGTCATATTATAACTCAAAGACCCAAGCTCCCTGAAAAAAATCATTACTTCACTGTTCTTTTCCTTGACAGCAATTTTAGTGGTTCTATTATTCCCTTCAGTCTCTGTTCCTCTTTATTATTATTAATACACCTTATTGCACAAGATGGAAAGTATAAAAGTATAAACCCATAACAACACTCACTTTCCAGTCATCACCTAGCACGGAACATTTCTATCTGTTAAATTACAGTGTCTGTGCCCTGCAATCATATTCCAGAATCTAGACCATAGACCTGATCATAAATGTCTTGACAGACAAAGCATTTGCCTACAGGTCCTAGTCATAGTGGCCTTATCAGTTTCCAGTTAACAGTGGTTCATCCAGAATCCCCCAAGTGATAGAGCTTTAGTCTAACTTTGGTCTCAGTGAATATCTAGTTAACAAGTAATGCCCTCGTTGCAGCTTCCAAAGTGATTTATTTACTTGTATTTTTGTACTGCTGCTTACCAGGACCTTGGCCTCTTCATTTCCTTGCCTACATTTTGTCCTGTCTAAGGTTTCTGTACGTACCTCTATTACTGGACTTTGTTATTAAGTTGTTTTAAAAACTTCAGCAATGGAGGAAATTGAGTCACCAAAAGGAAACAGAGCAGTTAATAGTTAATAGATTCCCATGCTTTTGTTATATTTTTATACATCTGCTAAACACTGCCACCTGTCCTACAGGTGATTTCTGAAGGACTATAACAGTTCATGGGATAATAGGATAGTTCAAGTTAGAAAGAACATCAGAAAATCTCTAGTCCAACTTCCTGCTCAAACCAGGGTGAACAATGATACTTTTGATGCCATACTGTCAATTATTTTTGTTAGTCTTCCCCTTGCTTTCAACACTGCTGCAAAATGTATTCATTGGGAGGTAAATTGTGGGTTTATAATAACGATTCTGTTCTTTTCAAATAACTTAGTATTTGCTTTATTGATTGATACTGAAAACTGAGCTGATGTTTACATGAAGTTGCCTATTATATTCCCAAGGTTTCCCTTCTGAGTATTAATGATGACATCATTTAAATACATGCATTGGTTAGCCCACTCATGATCATAGATTCATAGAATCATAAAATGGTTTGGGTTAGAAGGGATCTTTCTTATAAGCCCCCTCTTTACCTTAAAAGGCTACAAAAAGGTCTCCCCAGAGCCTTCTTTTCTCCAGGCTAAACAGTCCCAACTCTCTCAGTCTTTTTTTCATATGAGAGGTGTTCCAGCCCTATGATCATTTTTGTGGCCCTCCTCTGGACCTACTCTAACAGGTCCATGACTTTCCTGTGCTGAGGACTCCAGAGCTAGATGCAGTTCTCCAGGTGATGTCTCACCAGAGCAGAGTAGAGGGGCAGAATCATCTCCCTTGACCTGCTGGCCATGCTTCTTTTGATACTGCCCAGGATACAATTGGCTTTCTGGGCTGCAAGCACATGTTGCCAGCTCTTATCCAATTTTTCGTCCACTAGTATCCACCAACCAGAGAAGTGATCAGAGACATTAATCTCTCCTTTAAGTGATAAAACTCATTCACTTTCTCCAAGACTCAGAGTGGTAACCTAGAGCTCTTTGGAGTCTGCTAAACATATGTGAAAGAACTGTACCGCCTTTGCCTTGTTCCTTTCTCCATTGGAAAAGTCCTTCAAAATCCTTTGCAATCTAAGTTGTGTCACTTCTGTGCCCTTTTGCAGATCATCCTAGAATCATTCGATTCGTATAGTTTCAGGACAGTGATGTTGAATGCCTTTTGGCATTTTAAGGACAAAAAAGGCCTGCTAAAATGACTGAGCATGTAACAATAGTATTTCACAGGCAACTTCACTAGGCAAATTGAAATTTACATGCAATTTCATTAGGCAAAGGTAGGGATGTGTGCCTCCAAGGAGTCACTAGAACCTTGAATAGCATATATTTTACAGTGGTTGACAAAACAGGGGAACTATGGTCATTGGTTCTGCAGGGTGTCTCTCAGAAATACATACAATTCCTTATTTCCTCTACCTCCACCTATAAACACGAAGGCTGACAAGTGCTCTATTAGCAAATCTAGTGCAGGAATACACCCATATACAATGCCTAATCCATCAAACCTAAGATCTTCCCAGATATTTTAGACACTATTTGGATAATCCATGGGACTTCGGTATTTTATGGTGTTGCTGTATGTTCAAGGATCTGAAGAAAACCTTGCTTCATACTCACCATCACACTATACACATTCATTTCTGGTTGCCTGGAGTCATTAACTAGAACAAATTATGTGCTTAAAATTAATTGCTAGAAAAATACCTATTAATCTCAACATAATTTCAACCCTTCCAAAACAAGCAAGACTGGACTGAATACGACAGAAGTCAGAAAAAAAACTTAAATTATATATTTTTAGTCTATTGAAATGTGAAATTTGCATTCTGAGCTAGATTTGTCAAAAAAAGAATGTTCAAAGAGTTGTAGTCTATCCATAATTTACACTCAATTAGCAAATCTCTGAAAAACCTTAAATTGTTTTCAAGTTTTAAATACAATGGCAATATAGAACTTGATTGATTGTTGGCATTCTAATTAGGGGACTATAATTCAGAACAGTGGGATCTCCACCAGTTTCATAGCACTGATTGTATTTTAATAAATTATCTTATTGTCCAAATTGTTAATCTCTTTCCTGTGACCCACAATCATCCTTTCCCTCCTTTCTCAACACTAACTCAATTGTTTACATGACAACATAATATTTTAGAAGTCTTAATGTCCTTACCTTTTCCTAGTTTTACTTAGCTACTGGAAACAAGAGTACTTCATCACATATCAGTTAATCCCCAGTGAGCTGAAAATAACATTTTAGGAAAGACTGCAGGGACTAATATTTTGAAAAAGAATTGTATGTATTCCTGGTATATTTTAGCTGAAGCAACACAATGTAATGCCTCATAAAACTTCTAAAAAAAGTTAATGATAAGTTTATAACTGATAAATGTTTAGTCTAATAACTTTAATTATACACCACTATTGGAGGGCAGCAATTTACTGCCTAGTAAATTAGTCCCTATCCTACAATTCTGCTTGTAAATTTGCCCCCTTATCATAACAGAGTATTACATGGTTATGACAGTCTTGCTAAAGGAACTATGCCTTTCATTTGGGGAATCACTGTTATGTGACATAATTAAATGATTAAAATGGATAGTAATTTTATATAGAAATTCTACAGGGAATATCAAAAGAATAACTAAAAAAGGAAAAATATGAGTCATGAAAATTATTTTAAGAACAAGAGGTTTGTAATACACTAATAGAGTATTCCATATTTTGCTCTCTGTGCTGTGTGATACAGTTGTTGCATCTGTTACACTACACATAATTTTCTAGAATTAGTGACTTTGTTATGATCATTGTACAAATTAATAATAAGTTAGTACTTATTTGTTTCTCTTGACAATAAATGCTTAGTCAGAACAAAAAAAGATGAGGTCTATTACATGGTTTTTTTCCTGTAATGTTTTTAATTTAATACATGATTTTAACGGTTTTAAGTATGTACTCAAATAACTTTGGATGTAGGCAGTTTAACAAATTTCAGAATAACTTTTGCTAGTGTATCTAGAAACCACAATCATAGGTTACTCCCTTAATAGCCAGTGAATAACAATCTATATTGATAAAAGGCCAGATATAATATTACGTGTTTATAATATCTTATGTTATCCTTTGTATTCATGCCAACACAATAAATGTTTTGTAATAAGGCTAGTTAGGAATCTAACTATCTGTTTGCATGCACATTATATCATTTTACTTTCCCAGTACCACTGAATGCACGGGACCATGAATAGTGTCTAAACAGTATGATGATGTTATACATATCATTTTCCTTGATACTAACTTATAATTTGAAGCCAAAAGTTATGATGTAAAACTGTATATTTTCTACTATGGAGCAAGAAACTGGCTTTTACATTTTTATTTAGTCTGTGGAAGACAATATCTTCTAATGCTGAAGTGTTACATTGCCTGCAGCTGTCTTCTCAGCAAGACAAGTAATTATTTTCTAAGATTCAGTATATTGAGCATGATAGCATCCATTTTAAATGCTTCATTGTCTTTAATTTTGAGGTTTCAATGAAGCTGGATTGTATCCTTAAAGAAGACTAGACTGATATGTTAAATGCAATAACAGAAGCTCAGAAAACAAAAGTTTTTTTCCTCTCATTCCTTCCTTTGTGAGTACTGTATGTGCTTTGTAAGTAGTAAGTTTTTCTAGTTAAGATTATAGTGTAGATTCTTATTCTTGTTTTATCACATATCTTTCTTGCACCTATTTTGAAATGTTTTAAGTTTTTGTTTTCATTGTTACCAAAGGCATCTGAGCCAGAATTTTCTTCCAGTCTCCTTAAGTTTTTAGGGTTTTACAAAATTTCTTATTCTGCATCCAGAAAAAAGTCAGAAAGAGAATAAGAAATAGTCCAGAAGCCAGAGTATGTCATATCAGTGGTGAGGATATTTAACAGGAAAGTGTTATAACAAAAGCTCTGTTTTGTCTAATTCAAACCAGAGACTTGAATTTCAATGCTAATCCTCCTACAGAGGCATACCGGCCATTGATGTTGAGTGTTGTGGAACAGGATATGTCCATTTCCTTTGCAACAGAGAAAAGTCACAAACCTGGATTTCCCATTTATCTTGTGGCTTCCCTAACCAGACCTACTGCATGGTAAAGTTTTGGCTTTCCCAAAGAAATAGATGAGGTTCAGAACTCTTTTAAAAATCTGTGTAAGAGCTCCTGTCCAAACTTTATTGTTCCTTCTTTTGGTAATGTCATCAAAAATAAAAAATAACCTGTTTTCTCACTATCTATAGAATTGCTATTGAAGGTAGATAGGAGCTCAGGATAAATCTGTAGAAAGATATATATTCTTTCATAATGTGTGGTATATTGTGCTCTTGTGGGGTTTGGAATAGGAGGGTTTAAGCTGCACTGACTGCATGATGAATTACCAAAAAGGGCTGTCTTAAAAAAATAAAAATAAAAACACTAAAAATGCATAAGCCACAGTGCTATAACTTTACCTCAAGCATGCATTTTCTGATACTGCTTTTTCTCTTAAGAAATTTTACTTAGCAATGCACTAAAATGTTTCAAGATTTCTCAAAAGATTAGGATAATAGAACAGCTTTACAAAAGGTTTTAATTTGTTAAAATATGGCTCACAAGTTTTGGAGAGTCTTCCTTTAGAAAACTGATCACGTGCTAGGGCTGTGAGTGCATTCACCTCAGCTGGATCTTTGGTGGATTGAGCTGATGGCCAGCTCAAGGCATGTGGAAGTGGCAGGCTTTGTGATGCCTCAGCAGAGTTCAGCCCCTCTTCTCCTTTGGGCTTGCTTCCACATTCAAGATCTCACCCTTGGTCTCTGTCTAACCAACATGGCAACTTTGCCTTGAGCTTGGTCTCATATCTCTGACCTGGGCCCCAGACTTTCCTTTCTGTCTTGAGCTTGAACCTGCCTGCGCTATGGGTGTGTAGGGTGAACACTGGACTCTTGGCTGGCTCCATCTGCTGCCCCCAGAGCTGCCCTGCTCACCTTGCTCAGCCATGCAGGTCTGCGCCCCGCTAGCCTAGGAGTAGCCAAAGAAGGTTGTGACCTTGTGGGAAGCCCGTGCTGGAGCAGGCTCCTGGCAGGACCTGTGGACCCACAGGGGACCCATGGTGGAGCAGTTTGTTCCTGAAGGACTGCAGCCCGTGGGAAGGACCCATGCAGAGCAGTTCATGAAGGACTGTCTCCTGTGGGAAGGACCCCATGCTGGAGCAGGGGAAGAGTGTGAGGAGTCCTCCCCCTGAGGAGGAAGGAGCGGCAGAGACAAGGTGTGATGAACTGACCCTAACCCACATTCCCTGTCCCCTGCGCTGCTGGCAGGGAAGAGGTAGAGAAAACTGGGAGTGGAGTTGAGCCCGGGAAGAAGGGAGGGGTGGGAAGAAGGTGTTTTGAGATTTGGGTTTATTTCTTCACTATTCTACTCTGATTTGATTGGTAATAAATTAGATTAATTTCCCCAAGTCTAGCCTGGTTTGCCTGTGATGGTAATTGGTGAACGATCTCTCCCTGTCCTTATCTCTACATGTGAGCCTGTCATTATATTTTTCTCTCCCTTGTCCAGCTGAGGGGGGGGAGTGATAGAGCGGCTTTGGTGGGCACTTGGTGTCCAGCCAGGGTCAACCCACCACGTATGGAAAAGAATAAGAGATTCAGGGATTTAAATAAGAAAGCTGAACAGAGGTACAGTGTACTGGCATCAGAAGCTTGCCCACAAAAAATATTTCCTGTGCAAATCCACTATATGATAGATAGTTTTCTCTGTTACTTAATTATTGCCCTTCTCTTTTAAACATGGCTTGGACAGTCCATGCGTACATTTACTGCTTGGTTGGTAAGACAACTGACAGACACAGATACTGATAGTTTCCTTGAACAGTAGTGTAAGGTTAAGACGCCCATTCTTCCACATCTCTTCCTTCAGATCAAAAGGTTGGGTTTTTTTCTTTCTTCAGGAGAAATTACCAACTGTAACTTAAAACTTTATAGGCTGTGAGGACACTACAAAAATGCAAACCAAAAAATCAGTTTAAATATATATTATCACTGTATCTTATCAGAAGGCTTACATAAGCCAGATACCCTTTATAATATTGACAAAAGTCAAGACAAAGATTGTAGCATCTCCAGAATTTTTTTTTTTCTTCCTGATCTTTTTCTCTGGCTTTATCTGTGGTCCAGCAGTGGTAAAGCCTGAGCAGAAATGTTCTGCCTATGTTGCTTTCCTCTCTGTTTATTTTCAGAGCCCTACTATCCTTAGATTTCTCTGACTACAGAATATTTGCTTAGAATCATCAAATGACCTGAACCTATTACTCTGAATATATTCCATTTAAGATTAAAGTGACAATTTGGGATACTTGGAAATGAAGAGGCCTAGAACTTCACCTAGTCAAAGCTGTTGTCTGGTATCTGTATTCCAAGCAAAGAGGAAAAATAACAGAGTAATCTGTTTATAGATTGATCAAGTCTGGTTAATAGCCTAGAAATGTAGAGCAGTAAATGTATTTCAAAAGACAGGTAATGTGATTTTGACAATTCCAAATTATAAATCTAGTGTAACAATATGTGATGCTTTAAAGCAGATTTTAAAAGAGAAAGTAATTTGAGACAGGCAGGACTAAAAAGGGTTTTTTTTAAATAATTCAAATATTTTGGGACTCATCTGTCTGAACGTCAGTGAAACCATTTACTACTGAAATGTGTGCAAAATGGTTAATAAAACTAAGGAAGACCAAGATCCATAGATGAAATATGAGAAGATGGCTTAGTAAGTAGCATTAGAAGGTAAAGTATCAGCTTGGAATGAGAAAAATATCTGAAAATATCTACAAGGATTCATCTGGTTTTGTGTCAATATTTCAGTTAGTCACCATGGCACAAAAATTAGTAGTGTAGCGATTAAATTTGCAGATGGCACCAAGTTGAGACACTTTATCAATACAGAGGAAAAACAGGATATCACAGAAGAGAAACAACTGGAGAAACAGGATAAAAATTAATTATAAGAAATGCAAATTTATAATCATAGGGTTTATTAAAAATGCTATAAGCTGTTGTGCTCATTAACTGGAAATGTGGTGTACTTGTTGATGAAAGCAGATCATATAGTCAGAATACTCTAAGGCAGATACTTACATTAGGAATTGAGAAGTACTACTTTGTTATAAACGGGACCACTGAGAACTCATTTGAAATTCTGTATACAGTTTGGGTTCTCTGTGGTCATGAAAATGAACTGAGCTGGAACATGTGGAGAGAAAGACAGGCAGGACGACTAGGAAAAAGGGAAATCTGTCTTATAAGAGGACACTAGCAAAAAAAAAGAAGGTTAAGGCAGCAAAAAATATATACTATACAGAACTAGTCATTACCTTAGCAAGGTAGTAATAAATCTTATGGCTTAAAAACAAAACTAGAAACCTTAGGGAGTGGATCTATAAAATACTCTACTTCAAACATCATCTACCTGTGAAAATATCTGAGATCTTCCACAAAATTATTTTTTTTTCTATTCCACATATCTGGTTAGAATGTCATATGTGATAATAACGTTGCTAAAACATACTGTATCTAGATACTTTCTCTGTCTCTTAAGCCCTCTTTACAACCTTGTTTTGAAAAGAAAAAAGGTAAAACTGTCTGAATTGAAGCCTGGGGATTTTATTTATGATTTGCTGTAACTGATGGTCAAAGACCAGTATTATGAGAAAAAAACATAACCTCCTCTATCTGCTTCAGCACATCAATATTAGTTATTCAGGTGCAAATCCCCTACATTTCAAGCTTTAAAGTTTCATTGTCCATTGTTTTAAATACATTGGATAAAATGAATCTTTTCTAAAGATACGCAGTGTTAGGAATGTCACAATCCAAACCAGGCGCAGTCAGTTTTTACAAGTCAGTTTTTTTCAACAGATGTTACTGTCTAATTAGTAGTATAGTACTGACTCAAAATTTTCACTAACTCCCAAAACCAGGTTTAAAGTGGTCTACATTTTCAGGAATGGAAAGTCTTAATCTACAAATATGTTACCTATTTTCTTGCCAATTCTTAGACTGTAGTTTTCATTTAAATTAAAGAACAGGGATTTTTTTTATTTAATGAGTAACATATGCGTACTTTTTAATATTCTTTGGGCCAGGCCAAACCTGTGACTTGGGAGTTCTCCTCCCCAGTCTGTTTGCTGCTGTTCCCCTTTGGATGTCCAGATGGCAGCAAGTCTGAGCATGTACACCAAAAATATAGGTACACATAAACACAATGCATGGAGTTCCAGCTACGCAGATTGACACAAAGAGCAGTGCTCTTCCTGGCACCCACATAAACCCCAGCAGCACTCACAAAGACATGAACAACACAGCCAAATCCTGTTACTTTTCTCCAGCTCACCAGGACAGGAGTTCCCTAGTTAGCACTCCTCCCACCCCAACACTCTCTTGATCCACAGACAGATGTATGTCTGCAGGTCCCTCAAACCCTAACCACTCTGTCCCAATCACACCTGCCCAGAGTCGTTGCCCACACCCCAGGTTCTGTTTGTCCAGCCTTCAGTCCTGACCTTGGCTTTTTCCAGACTCTGGTCTCCTATAACTTGCTGGCCTGTACAGCTTGAGGATAAGTAGAGAATCACATACACAAACACATACATGCATGCACATACATACACACATACACAGAACAGAGCTGGTTGAACCTCTTCAAGTCTGTTCTGTACCATTTTCTTCAAACACTCAACTGTTAGTGACCTAAGAGCTCTGGTCTTTGTTATTTTCTCAGAAATCCACTCTTTGTTATGGTTTGTGTATCTGGGTTTTTAATTTATTATTGTCCTTGTTTCTTGTTTTTGCCTTTATTGTGAAAGCTGTCACAAAGATATCCTTGTAAACCATACTCTTACAAATATATCGCTAGGTATATATTTTGGCTTGAAAGTACTCATCACTGTCAAATCAGTTTCAGGATGATTTTAGAGAGCAGTGCTACATAAGATGCTCATAGGATCCAGTGACATGTTTTTATGCGTTGAAAAAGGGTGAAAGCTGAAACCTGGAAGCCAAATCGCTACTAGAGGAGATGGAATCAGCAGATTTTGGACATCTTGTCCTTGTTGGTAATTGTACAAGAGAGAAAGGACTGTACATAGTGATGATCATACAGAAAAAGATGTAAGCTGATACTCTATTAAGAGGTTGTTCTCGTTTATTTCCCAGAGAGAGGGAACTTTGAATTCACTGCACAAAGATAAACTTCTGTTTTAGTCTAACAAAAGAGTTTACTAAATAACTTGCAAAATCAGTGAGTACTTGTACATCTTATGCTGTAACACTTTCTTACTCTTGAATGGCATTTTTATTTTAGCCTCCTGAAATACTCTTTCTACTAATCTGAAAAGATATGTTACTAAATAGAAAAGAACAGTTTTGCTTTCTTCAGTGTATCAACAATTATATTTGTAAATTCTTGTTTTCATAAAAGACTGGAAGACATTTAGCCAGGCTAATGTGTTCTTATGCATGTAATATTGTTCTGTGTAATGACAGCCATCTTCTCCCTGGATTTCCTCTATACAGACCCAGGTAAAGTTTTGAAAGTCAATCTGCAAGGTGTTTCATCAGATGTTAGCAGGGACACAATTTCACCCAGGAATCATCACTTGTTTTAAAATGATCCTTAACCCTGAGACTTTTTTTTTTTTTTCCCCCTCCAGTACTATAAACTGGGCTCTTGTCTATCTACTTTTGAAATTTTAAATCTGGCCAGTTATTGTGTAGTCACTTAAATTAAAACAAGTTTATGATTCATTAAGTCAACTAGGAGTGAAGGTGCAAGAGAAGAATTGAAAGACTTCTCCACACAAGTTAAAATATTGCAGAGGTTTCATAGCGATGTAACTTTAAACCATTGAATCAGAATTGAAGAAATACTTCTATTTGTGTTTTAACTGAGCTTGTGTCAATTAGCATAATGATTTGGAACATAGTTTAAGGTAAAAGAAAATAAACACCTTTTCAATTCCAATATGTACTGGTGTAAATGTCCGTCCTGGTTTCAGCTGGGATAGAGTTAATTTTCTTTCTAGTAGCTGGTATAGTGTTATGTTTTGGGTTCAGTATGAGAAGAATGTTGATAACACACAGATGTTTTCAGTTGTTACTAAGTAGTGTTTAGTCTAAAGTCAAAGATTGTTCAGCTTCTCATGCCCAGCCAGCAAGAAGGCTGGAGGGGCACAAGAAGTTGGGAGGGGACACAGCCAGGACAGCTGCCCCAAAGTGGCCAACAGGGTATTCCATGCATTGTGACGTCATGCCCAGTATATAAACTGGGGGGAGCTGGCCTGGGGGGGATCACTGCTCGGGAACTAACTGGGCATCAGTTGGTGAGTGGTGAGCAATTGCATTGTGCACCCCTTGTTTTGTATATTCCAATCCTTTTATTATTATTGTAATTTTATTATTGTTATAATTTTCATTATTAGTTTCTTCCTTTCTGTTCTATTAAACTGTTCTTATCTCAACCCATGAGTTTTACCTTTTTCCTTCTGATTCTCTCCCCCATCCCACTGGGTGGGGGGGGGAAGTGAGTGAGCGGCTGCATGTTGCTTAGTTGTTGGCTGGGTTTAAACCACGACAATGTCACATAGTAGAGCTTGGTAAACTTAGTTTTTCTCCTGTCATTTGTCTTTGACTTTGTCTTCTGCCCATCCTATCACCTACAGTTTCAATCCTAAACTTCATGTAATGCTCAGTCCCTAAAGTCAGATGTCTCCTTCTGTATTTATGCAGTTTCTTCATCCTTGTTATGCAGTTTCGTTATCCTTTTCCTATCTACCTTGCATTATCCTTGTCTAGTCTTTGACATTACTGGTACTAAAGTAACTGAGAATCTGCTTCAATAATCTGCAATATTGTTTCAAGGAATAATTATAACCCTTTAAGTGATGGTTTTGCTTGTCTGTATTTTTAATATAATGCCAATTACTTACTTAGACTTGTTAATTGATATGAATACTTTGCTCTATTGGTGGCACTAGTTGGGTCTCATAATCCCAGTGACAATCTCATTTAACGTTACTGGGATGGGTAGGCTTATACAAAATCTTACTTCCCAATGAAGTAGCTGATTAGTGAGGGATTGCATAACAACATCTCAACTTGTTCTGTGGAATAATTAATAAAACAAATAGTTTGGAGGCAAATAATTTATTCAAAGGTGGCTTCAATGGATTTGCCTATTGATAGTGTTTGAATTTATTTATTTATTTAGTGCTAAAGCACAAACTCTCTTTCATAACTGAAGAATCCACATAAGTGACAAATACCAATGAATAGACATGGGAGAGAAACAACAACCGAGAACTATATTCTAGGGGTTTTTGAAACATAACACTGATTGAAGCTTCCCTGTGGTTAGAACATGATAGAACTCTCCAATAAGCTTGATGATGTCTAGTAAAAATGGACTTTGCACTGCAAAAATGCTGTAAGAATGCCAACAAAATGTTTCTGGAGATGAAAGCAAAACAAAAACTTTTGCATTCTATAGAGTTGTTAGTGAGAGTCCACTCGCAAATTTTCAAAGTTTGCATAAACAGGAGAAACAGAACTTGAACCCTGACAAACTTAAATGACATCAAAGGAAGCAAATAAAAAAATAGGAGATAGAAGAAACAGGAAGACAAAAGAAAGAGTAACAAAGCAAGAAGGAAAGATATGGAATAAGCTGAAAGCGATGTACAGGTTTCTGTAATGGGTGGGGAACAAACTTCAGTTACTAAATAGAGTGCTAGTGAGAGACAGACAGACTCAGTAATAACATTACCAGAAAATATGACTTTATGGCTGACAAAAGTTGCAGTTTTCAAAAGCTTTCAACACTATCGCTTGTCTACAAGTAGGCAGGTTAATCAGAGTTTTTTCCCCCTGATTCTAGTAAGAGCTGTTAACCATGTAACACTCAATATATTTGCATCTGTATATCTCAGTATGACCCTTTTTTTCCCCCAAATTTTTCAGCAAACATAGTTTGGATATTATGTAACACTGAAGTGTTGAATTTTGTTTATTTTTACAGTACTATATTTGATGTAGTAGTATCTTCAAAACCATTGCTATATCATAATATACCAGCATATTTATTTGTACAACTTGCCTGATGTTATATTCTTCAAGAGAACATAGAGGCAACATGAGATTTAACATGAAATATTTGTGTTCAAAGTAAATGTATGATCACATTTATTGCAATTTTGAATCCACAATCTCATAGGCTTAGATTACACCACTTTTTAAACATTCTGAATTGTTGATAATGGAAGTTCTTTATTCAGCAGTGCTACTCAGGGTTTGCAGTGATAAATGAATGTACGTTCCACACCGAATAAAATAATCTACAAAGTTGAAGGTCTTGATTTGCAAAGACTACACCAGCTCTAACTTTTCAGAAGAGAATGGATTATATCTTAGACTCAATGCAGCGGATGTTTTCCTGGTTGCATTAATACTGGATTTTCTCAGACTGCTTTCTCTTTGTGCAAAAGTCTTTATTCTTTTAATCTGTTTGTACCATACATAACAGGAAGGATTCTTGGTCCATGCCTTCAAGTCATGTAGCTGCTGCCAGAATACAGTAAATAAAGCAACCCCAACTGACAATAACTCTGAACCAAAGAAGAAAGGTCAACACACTAGGGGAGATGTCTCCACTTGTGGATCATTGCTATGATGTTTTTTTAGTTGTCAGGAAGTTTGATTCAAATTACTGTAACCCTAAACATTTATTTGGACAAAATCCTTTAAAGCAATTTATTCTTATAAGTGTTTTAGCTCCTCTGTTGTTAGGGTAAATTGTACCTGGCCTTTCTCTCAAACTATGCATGCATTGGTAACTCTTTAACCTAATGTAACTCTTTAACCTAATTAGTGCTATAATGGCTCTTTTCCTCCAAGCTATTAAGCAAAATAGATTCAACTAAAGCCTCCAAACAAAACAAAAGAAAACAGCCTGTTTGACAAAACAACTCAAAGTACTGCTACAAACAAAAGATTTCATGACAGTAGTGTAGGAAATCATGTCATGGAGAGGGGTATATTTCTTTTGCCTGTTAATGAGATAATGCATTATTCATTTTCACCCAGACAGGAATCCAGTCATAGATGCCTACAGAAAAAAAACCAAACCAAAACAACAACAACAAAACCCCAAACACTTGAGAAACTGATCACATGATGAAGTAAATAGACATCATATCCAACCTCGCATATTTCTGATCATGTCTCAAAACACATCATTTCTAGCTAACTTAACGCCAATTCTAGAACTGCTAATGAAATAATACACACATGAATGCTCCATAATACATCAATCTACACCTATTTAAAAACAAACCAAAACACTTCATATCATCACAAGTTCATGATTGTATAAATACTTCATACTCCACTAACACTCAGTGATAGTGTCCTTCTGTGGTTATTTCTGCAAGGACTCAATCTTTCAGCTGAGTTTACACAGGAATACCTTTTTTATTTAAATGAATACAGTAAAAGAATCAGGAACTAATGTAAAGCACATCACAGCAGCAAAGCCAAGCCTGAAATGTGTAGTGTGTACACCAGTAATGAGGAGAATCCAGTCATTCAAGTCTCAGTATTTTGATATTACCATGGTAGAAGCTGATGAAGCCTTTCTGTCTAATATTTTAATGTTGAAGCTGTTGATATTCTAGTCATCTGTTACAGACTATGTATAAAACCTGTTTTCATCTGCCCTATGCTACAATGATCTTAATCAGATTCTCTCAAAAGGAAATAAACTCTTTCAGTGCTACTTTCCTCTCTTTTTCTGGTACACATAAAGGATGTAAGTTTACACCTACAAGTTTCCAAAAAAAGAGCTGGATTTTCTCTGTGATATGTTGAGCACAAATGAGTGTTTCCTCTCCATAGTCAATATGAGATCCTTTAGCACTAGCAAACCTCTGTTTCAGTATTTGCTTCTAACAGTATGAGCTTCTTGTTATTTATAGCCTCAAATCACTATGAAATCTTAAAGTTAAGGGAGGGCTTTCACCTATGCCACTGAATGACTAAAACTGTATGCTAATAAAATAACAAATTGCATTAGAAAATTAAATATGACCAATTAATCCTGGGGTTTTAACACAATTAACTAAGATTAATGATGTTTCTGATACAAGAGAGTAATTGACTTACAAATATTTATCTTTTATTAGTTTAAAGTTATAAGTGGTAAGCATATTATTTTAGCATTCACTGTCTGAAGACTGGAACTGAAAGCTCAGCTAATTGTTAGTAAAATGCATTTTTTTTCTCCCTGAGTTACTTACTAAAAACATGGAGAATATTTGTATCAATCAAGGAAAGTAAAGAATGATATGGTATTAATACCATGTTGCATATGGAAGGAAAAGAAGCAAAGAGATGCAGTTAGGAGATGGAAAACTGAACCTGAGTGCTAAGAAAATTCCAGTTAGGAATATCTATGAGAAAATGTCTCAAGAGAAGCAGTAAAATCCAGTCAATTAAGGTACATAAGACTAGAATCTTTAAACAAAGCAGTGGAACATATACTGGGGGAAACCTTACTGGAAGTAATATGACAAGGATCTGTTTTAGATGTTTGTGAATTGACTTATATCACTTAAATAAATATTGGTACTGTGCTTTATTGCCCAATTCTGTATGGTAATTAGATAAAGGATCAGCTGCAGAGGCTACCTGGTAGAGGGCAGAGCTAGGCATATAACTCGTTTCTCTGTTTAGCACATGCAGATAACGTGTAAGTAGCAGAAATGGCTATTTTTTTAAAAACAAGTATCAACACATATACTTCATAGTGACAGTCAGTTATTTGGATTGAATTAATTTGCAGGTACAAGAGCTTGTCCATTCCTCTCATTCCTTTCTTTTCATTGTTTAAAAATATTTCTCGATCAATAGGCTCAGCTCTGCTGATTCACTCTCACCAAAGAGCTTCTTATGTTCCAGCAATCTGGGAGCTTTATTAAGGGATTCCTTTCATGTGTTATTCATTATGCATGTAGCATGCAACAGCTAAATTTGATGTTATTTAACTTAAGCTATCTAAAAGCCAAATTTTCAAGGCTCCATTTCACAGAATCAGAGAATGGCTTGGGTTGAAAGAAACCTTAAAGATTATCTAGTCCAACCCTCCTGCCATGGGCAGGGACATTTTTCTCTAGATCAGGTTCCTTATATCCAACGTCTTTAATCTACCCCCTTTCAGTTTAAAACTGTTACTCCTTGTCCTGTCTATACAGGCTTTGGTAAAAAGTCTTTCTTCATCTTTCTTATAAGCCCCCTTTTTCTATTGAAAGGTGGCAATAAGGTCTCCTGGGAACCTTCTCCAGACTGAACAGCTCCAAATGTCTCAGCCTTTCTTGGTAGGAGAGGTGTTCCAGCCCTCTGACCATTTTTGTGGCCCTTCTCTGGACCTGCTGTAACAGGTTCATGTCTGTCTTGTTTTGGGGACCCCAGAACTGGATGCAGTACTCCGTGTGGTGTCTCACGAGAGCAGAGTAGAAGAGGCAAATCATCTCCCTTGATGTGCTGGCAGCATTTCTTTTGATGCAACCCAGGATATGATTGGCTTTCTGGGCTGCAAATGCACATTGCAGGCTCATATTCAATTTCACATCCACTAATAACCCCAAGTCCTTCTCTGCAGGGCTGCTCTCAATCCACTCATTGCCCAGCCTGTATTTGTGCTTAGGATTGCCCTGACTGTGTGCAGGACCTTGTGCTTGGCCTTGTTGAACTTCATGAGGTTCACATGGGCTCACCTCTCAAGTCTGTCAAGGTCCCTCTGGATGGCATCCCTTCCCTCTAGTGAATCAACTGCACCACTCAGCTTCATGTCATGTGCAAACTTGCTGAGGGTGCACTCAATCCCCACCATCTATGTCACTGATTAAGATATCGAACAGTACCAGTACCAATTTAGATCCCTGAGCAATGCCACTTGTTACTGATTTCCATTTGGACATTGAGCCATTGACTGTAACTCTTTGGATGAGGCCATCCAGCCAATTTATTATCCATCTAATAGTCTAGCCGTCAAACTGGTATCTCTCAAATTTAGAGACAAGAGTGTTGTAGGGGACCATATCAAAGACCTTACAGATGTCTAGGTAGATGACATCCGTAGCTCTTCCCTTGTCCACTGATGCAGTCACTCCATCATAGAAGGCCACTAAATTAGTAAGGGATGATTCACCCTTGGTGAAGGCATGTTGGGTCTGTAATCAAATCCTTGTCTTCCATATGCATTGACAACACTTACAGGAGGATCTTCTCCATGATCTTACTGGGCACAGAGGTGAGGCTGACTGGTCAGTAGTTCCCAGGGTCTTCTTTTTACCATTTTAAAAAATGAGTGTGATGTTTCCCTTTTTCCAGTGTCTGGGGATTTTGCTTGACTGCCATAACCTTTCAAATATGATGGAAAGTAGCTTAGCAACTAAATCTGTGAATTCCCTTGGGACCCTGGAATGCATCTCATTGGATCCCATGGGATTCTGTATGTTCGGGTTCCTCAGATGGACTTAAACCTGATCTTCTCCTGTGATGGGTGAAACCTAATTCACCTAGTCCCTGCCTTAAGATTCAGGGACTTGACAAATGTGGGTAGAGCAATTGCCAGTGAAAACTGAAGCAAAAATAAAATTGTTGAGTACCTCAGCCTTCTCCATGTCAATTGTCATCAGATCCCCTGTCTCATTTTTGGGGGGGGTTATAAATTCTTTTGTTTTCCTTTTCTGACTAACGCCCTTGTTAGAAGGCTTAATGAGAAGCCCTTCTCATTATTCTTCACATTCCTAGGAATGTGGAAAAGATAGGCCTCTCCATAGGATGAACTATTCTTCCTGACTTACACAATTATTTTGTTATTTACTACTGAGGAAAAATTTCTAGTAAGCTTAGATCTGATTCCTGGTTTAGACCCTCAAACTAAGAGCTGTTTTTTCTTTCTGCCTGTCAAGATCCCTGAATGACAGCACAACCACCTGGTGTATCAAACACCCCTCTTTACATTGTCTGCAAACTTGTTGAGGGTGCTCTCTGTCCCATTGTTCAAATCATTAATGAACATTTTAAACAGTATTGGCCCCAGCGTTGACCCCTGAGGTACAAGGTACACCACTAGGGACTGGTCTTCATCTGGATTTTGTCATGTTGATCACAACGCTTTGAAGCCTGACAGTTCAGCCAGTTTTCTGTTCACCTCTGCTTACCTAGCCCTTGCTTCATGACCTTGTCTGTGGGGATGTTATGGGAAACAGCAGCAAAAATGCCATCCAGTGCTCTCCCATCATCCACCAAGCCAGTCATCTCATTGTAGTAAGCTATCTGGTTGGTTAAGCACAATTTTGCCTTTGTAAATCCTGATCACCTCCTTGCGTTTAATGTGTTTGGAAATGGTTTCCAGGAAGATTTACTACACCACCTTCCTTGGCATTGATGTGAGGCTGACCAACCTGCGGTTCCCCAGACCCTCCTCCTTCTTGCCCTTGAAGATAGGAATTATAATTGGTTCACTCCAACTATGGGCAGCATGCATACAACAAAAGTAAGTATGCCAGTCTCTACCTTATGCAGTCCTCTACCACTATTAAAAGAGATCTTGAGTCCTGAAACATCTCCAGGTGACACAAAGTATCCTGACCTTGTAGTGATGCTACTAAAGATCCTAGTGCAGTGTCTATTACGCTGTCCTCACATTACATTAGAAACACCAAATTAAGAAAAGTCATCAAAGAAAAATAATCTTTTAGAACCAGAGAGTGTAACTAAATTCCAGGGGTGGAAAAAACCTTGTGCTCTGCTCTGGATGCTTCTAACAGTATAGCCACAGTTTCATATCAATATTAAGAGAAACTCTGTCATGGCAACTGAAGAACATGAGCATAAATTAAAGCAGTCCTGAATTTCTCTGATAATTCTGAACAGCAAAGCTCAAGCTTTTTTATTTCCAATTAAAATAATCTATGCATTAAGATTGGACGTGTGCTGCAAGTTTTAATAGTAAGTCATCACCTATTGAGACAACTTCTCAGAAAAATTGGTGCATTTTCTGTCACTTGAAGCCTTTAAGACTTTCCTGAATGTATGGAATGTCCTCACTGAACATATTTGATGAAGAAACTACTCAAAGTGAATTTTTGGCCTATATTATACATAAGACTGGATTATATGATAATAATAGAACTTTTAATGGTAAATTTTATTATTTTAATTATTTTAAATGATATTTAAGGAAATTGCCCAGAAAATGTTGAAGTACCTCACCTGAACTCTTGGAAATATATAACAAAGCTTATCTACAGTTATTCAAATTCTCCAGCTGTTGTAAGTGTAAGTTTGCCACAAAGTTATTTGTCCCGCTCCATGCTCCAGTGTAACAGCTGTCCCTTTTTTCCACAAAAGCTTTCTGGTTATTCCTGATCAATTCCTTCTCCTTTGAAGTTTCATGTTCATCTAACAATCTTCAATAGTTCGTTACTAAAACGAATCAGTTATTTCAGAATATAGGTGTCAATTTTAGACTAATATAATGTGGGTCATATTTCCCCAGTTAACTTTTTAATAATTCAGTTCAGAAGCTGATTTTTGTAATGTTATTTTAAGCTACAGGGATGGAGAAGATGACGTAATTCCAAACCATTTCCCTAGCCCTAATTTTCAGTAATAGTCTTGCTTAAAAGTTCCTGCTCTCCGTCCAACTAATAGATGCCTGAATCGGTCATAAGGCCTGATCAGCCCAGCTCTTTTTTAGTAGAATGTAACAGCAAGATTCCCTCAGCTTTTCCTCCTGTTCAGAGATGTCATTATTCTTAACTCAATTATTAGCATGTCTAAAAAATGTAATTGCTACACATGTCAATAGCAACAACAATAATAAGACTAAGAATAATAACAACCACAACAACAACAGCAACAATGACATATATATTTACCAGCATTATAATGTGAAAGTAATTTAAGAGCAGTACTTGGTTCACTAAAAGTTGTATAGAGATGAATAAGCACCTTTGGCCTTAAAATTTATTGTTCTAGAATATGGTTATTGCCTTGTAAACAAGAAACACCCTCAAATTATCACAATCAACTCTGCCACTTTCCATGGGTAGAATGCTAAAACCTCTAGACTAGTTCAAAGTAAAAATGAAGCATAAATTCATTCCTTCTGTGGTTTGGCTTGTGCTTCTTGTATTTCTAAAGAGAAAAATCCGTGCACCAACCACCAATTTATTGGAGCATTGCTAATTTGCATATCTAATTTCAAGCTGTACTAATTGCCTTTGAAAATGCCAAGCTTGTTTATTAGTCATTTCTTATTTTCCTTAAGGAAGAGTCTATTTACACAGAAGCATTCTCCATAACTGAAAAATCATTATCCTGGGACCTAAGGAAAAAAAACCCACAACATTTAACATGTATCATGGCAATGTACAGCTCTTTTGTCTTATATAATGAAATTTTACAATTAAATTAGTAGATGCCTCCAGGCATTTTGAACTGGGGCGTTATTTCTATTAAGTTTTTCATCTGCTTTAAGTATAATGACTTTGAATATTTGGATTGCTTTGCAAGCAGTACATAAATATTTTGCTTTCTATTTTTTTTAATATGTGTGTGTCACATTTAGTGGTATAGCTCCAGACAAAAAGTGTTGTGAAGTTTAATTTGTATGTGCCTATTTCTTTTGAAAAGAAATAGTACAATCAGTAAGGTGTCTCAGTCATGAAAAGAATTTCCATAACTGCCCTCTGTGGTTAAACAAAATTCCTTTAATTATTTACCTACTAAAATGCCCAACCATAATAAAGTTAGTTTTACTATGCCTACAATAGAAATAGTGTAATGTTTGATGTTTAATTTTATCTGTGATAAGAAGATATAAACTACTAAATTTAATATTGCTGTTACTAAACTACAGTCTAATATGTAAGTAGAAACAACTGTGGAAATAAGGGAGCAAAATATTTAATAGACAACATTATCCTTTCTAATCAAATTTGAATAAGTGTAATAAAAATATTTTAGGGGAATCTACAGAGCTTAATCCTACACCATACCTTTCCATGGAAAATTTGAAAATTCACTTTCTAATTGTTATAAGATCAAAAATAGAGAATTCTGTCCAGGTGTTTGTCATGGTTTAACCCCAGCCAGCAACTAAGCACCACGCAGCCGCTCACTCACTCCCCCCCCATCCAGTGGGATGGGGGAGAAAATCGGGAAAAAGAAGTAAAACTCGTGGGTTGAGATAAGAACGGTTTAATAGAACAGAAAAGAAGAAACTAATAATGATAATGATAACACTAATAAAATGACAACAGTAGTAATAAAAGGATTGGAATGTACAAATGATGCGCAGGGCAATTGCTCACCACCTGCCAACCAACACCCAGCTAGTCCCCGAGCAGCGATTCCCTGCCCCCCCCTTCCCAGTTCCTAAACTAGATGGGACGTCACATGGTATGGAATACACCGTTGGCCAGTTTGGGTCAGGTGCCCTGGCTGGGCATGAGAAGCTGAAAAATCCTTGACTTTAGTCTAAACACTACTGAGCAACAGCTGAAAACATCAGTGTTATCAACATTCTTCACATACTGAACTCAAAACATAGCACTGTACCAGCTACTAGGAAGACAGTTAACTCTATCCCAGCTGAAACCAGGACAGTGTTTAAAACTGTGAACAACTAGAAGTAACATGAGGATAATTCTTGTAGAAGGTTTTGATATTTAGCTTTATAGAAAATTCAGAACAGACACAGAAGCCCATCCTTACTCACCAGGGCTAACTGTTTGGTGCATAAGTTGACAAGGCATATATTTTACAAATGGTGGTGGCAGCTACTGGTATTAGGTGCTTTTTTTACTCTTATTCTTAAAGCAAGATATTCACTTTTTCCATTTCCCATAAACATTCTTAGAAGAAAAAGAAAGAAAGAAAAGAAGAAAGGAAAAAAGAAAGAAAGAATGAAAGAAAGCAAGTGGACTCAAGACCATTTGTTTATTTTATAACTTGAAGTTTGCAGAGTTAAGTCAAAGAACTACAAAAGTTAGGTTTCAGTTACACAACTGATAGTTGAAGTAAGAAGTAAAAAACCAAAAAATATTAGATGCACCTGTTATCACAGGACAGATATTTAAATGTCCTGATTTGTGAATGCAAGTAACCTTAATATTTAATTGAAACTTATTTTTTTTTAATATGTAATAAATATAAGCAGTAGCATTAAAATTTCATTATTCATCAATCTATGATGATTGTGATGTCGAAAGTCAATCCCTTGCTTTGTGATATCAAGGTCACAAGAATTCATGGAGTTATGTTTTGTGAGTTTATGAAAGGTAATCTTCTAATAGGATCCAGTTTATTTGTCTTTATGTAAAACCATAAAAATTAATGATACAAAAGGTACAAAAAGTACCCTGGAGATAACTAATGTATATTGTCATTTGGCATGTAAACTTTATCATTTGAAACTTCACCTGTATATGTATTTTTGTACAAGACATTAAAGATTCACAGTTTGCAATCATAGTTTAATAAACATGGCATTTTAATGTAAATAATGTCTGCACCAC
The DNA here is from genome assembly GCF_947461875.1 of Haliaeetus albicilla. Lineage (NCBI taxonomy): Eukaryota > Metazoa > Chordata > Aves > Accipitriformes > Accipitridae > Haliaeetus > Haliaeetus albicilla. Next base: position 59,322,154 of record NC_091485.1, on the reverse strand, counting down.
CAGTCAGGTTTATGCTCCAATGTAATTTTAATAACTTTACCATAATAATGAAGGGTGAGGAGGAGAATAAATTAATTAGTGAAAAACCAAAACCAAAACCAAACAAACATGTAAAATTAAGATATATCTGAGTACCTGTTTGGAAGTGAGTCAGTGCTGTAGCATAGGAAGTGTTTGTAGTGAATATGGCTATACAAATACCAGAGCCAACTGAATGTAGTTATGTACTTTTATCAAAAGCTCATCTATGATTTTTTTTTTTTTTTTAATTCAAAAGCTGAACTATAAATCTCAGGACAGCAAAGTTTTATTTAACCTACTATTGCATCACAGCCATTGAAGGTAGTATACATGCGTAATATCTAATTTTGCTGGATTTAGGTTTACAGCAGTCTAGATAAATGAAATGTTTCTGGAATGACCATATTGCTCAGATGTATTTAATTATGATGGCCATAATAATCATGATAATGCATCATGACACATCATATTTGTTATAAGAACCTTTCTAAACTTTCTTGATAAAAAAGTTTCCCATTTTGCCATAAAGTCCATCACCTTTGGTGCTTTCGAAGAAAAATACCTCTTATGTACACATTTTTTCTCTCCACCCCCCAATGTTTTGTAAATACATTTGGTTCAGTAATAATAAATAAGTTATAAGGTCTTTTCACTCCTGTAAGAAAAAATGTTTCAAGTTATTACTTACATTTTAAAGTTAGTCATTTGAGAGCAAAGGCTGCAGCTTCAGCTGGGGGGTCTGCACCATCTACCCCAGCAGTGGCCTATGCCTCCACCCAGATGGAGCTGCTGAAGGAAGAGGCTGCAGCGCAGGCCTCAGACTGCAGCGCAGGCCTCAGACTGCAGGAAGTGCCTAGACCTGTCTCCTGGGGCAGGGACAGGCAGCAGACCTGCCTGCAAGAGATGTGCCCAGGTGGAGGACCTCCTGCAGCAGGTGGCTGAGCTGCAGAAGGTGGTGAGAAGGCTGCGTAACATCAGGGAGGCTTGAGAAGGAGTTAGATAGTAGGTTCGAAGCGCAGTCTGCAGTGGACCCAAGGTCAAACAGCCAGAAACTTCCCCACTGGCACACACGGAAGGAAGAGGGGGTAATAACACACAAGAATGGAAACTTGCAATGGCAAGGTCCAGCAGGAGGAAGAGCCTTCCCCCGAAACCTGAGATGCCCTTGCAGAACCGCTTCACCACTCTGCAGACTGAAGGGGAAAGACCCGTCACACCAGAATAGATACTGGAGATGAGTAAGGCAGCCCGATCTGCTCCCTGTGTAACAACCAACACAACTAAAAAAAGGCAAAGGGTGATAGTAGTAGGCAACTCTCTTCTGAGAGGTACAGAGGCACCCATCTGCAGACGTGACACACTCACTAGAGACGTGTGCTGCTTACTGGGGGCTCGTATCAGGGATGTCACTGAGTGACTACCAAGCCTTGTACAGTCCACTGACCATTATCTGCTGCTGTTGTTTCACGTGGGCACCAGTGATACAGCCAGGAGCAGTCTGAGGAGTATCAAGAAGGATTAGAGCCCTGGGAGTGGCAGTAAGGGACTCTGGAGGGCAGGTAGTTTTTTCACCAATCCTCCCGGTCAAAGGGAAGGGCTTTGAAAGGGCCAGCTGAATCTGGCAAATCAACAGATGGTTATGGGACTGGTGCCACAGCCAGGGGTTCGGCTACTTAGACCATGGGACTCGCTTTGAGAAACCTGGTCTACTGGGGGCTGGTGGGGTCCATCTGTCAGAGAAGGGGAAGAGCATCTTTGATCATAGGCTTGCCAAGCTGGTGAACAGGGCTTTAACCTAAAGTTGCTGGGGGAGAAGAACCTCAATCCATCCCAGTCCTACCAGTTTGATGCCAGTGCCAGCAACAGATGCCCAGAGCCTGGAGAGGGATAACAGGTCAGCAGGAGAGCACCTGAAGAGCAGCACAAAGGCATTCCAGCCACTCCAGCCAGTAAGTCAGCTTCACTGGGGGCCCAGCTTAAATGTCTCTATGCAAATGCACGTAGCATGGGGAATAAACAAGAGGAGTTAGAGGTGTGCTCACGCCTGCAGGGCTATGATCTTATTGGCATCATGGAGACGTGGTGGGATGGTTCCTATGACGGGAATGTTGGAATGGAAGGATACAGCTCTTTAAGAAGGACAGGCAGAGGCCATGAAGAGGGGGTGTTGCCCTCTATGCCAATGACAAGCTGGAGTGCATGGAGCTCTGCCTGGGGATGCATGAGGAGCCGACTTAAAACTTATGGGTCAAGATTAAAGGGAGAGCAGGGAGAGGTGACATTGTAGTGGGGGTCTGCTACAGGCAACCCAACTAGGAAGACTGAAAGGATGAGGCCCTCTATAGACAGATGAGAACAGCCTCACATTCACAAGACCTGGTCCTCATGGGGACTTCAACCACCCTGATATCTGTTGGAGGGACAACACAGCAAGGCATAAGCAATCCAGGAGGTTCCTGGAATGCGTTGATGATAACTTCCTTCTCCAAGTGATGGAGGAGCCAATGAACAGAGGTGCTATGCTGGGCTTTGTTCTCACTGGCAAGGAGTGCCTGGTGGGGAATGTGAAGCTCAAGGGCAGCCTTGGCTGCAGTGACCATAAGATGGTGGAGTTCAAGATCCTTAGGGCAGCAAGGAGGTGCACATCGAACTTGTTGCCCTGGGTTTCAGGAGAGCTGACTTTGGCCTCTTCAGGGATCTGCTTGGTAGAGTAGAGTACCATGGGATACAGCCCTGGAGGGAAGAGGGACCCAAGAAAGCTGGTTAATATTCAGGATTCACCTCCTCCAAGCTCAGGAGCAATGCATCCCAACAAAAAGGAAGTCAGGCAAAAATGCCAGGAGGCCTGCATGGATGAACAAGGAGCTCCTGGACAAACTCAAACACAAAAAGGAAGCGTACAGAGGGTGGAAGCAAGGACAGATAGCCTGGGAGGAACACAGAGAAATTGTCCGAGCAGCCAGGATTCAGGTTAGGAAAGCTAAAGCCCTGATAGAATTAAATCTTTCCAGGGATGTCAAGGGCAACAAAAAAAGCTCTTACAGACAAGAAAAGCTTCTATAGGTACAATGGTGATAAAAGGAAGACTAGGAAAAATGTGGCCTTTCTCTTGAAGGAAAGGGGAGATCTCATTACCCAGGACATGGAGAAGGATGAGGTAGTCAATGACTTTTTTGCTCCAGTCTTCACCGGCAAGTGCTCTAGCCATACCACCCAATTCACAGAATCCAAAGGCAGGGACTGGGAGGATGAATAACTGCATACTGTAGAAGAAGATCAGGTTTGAGACCATCTAATGAACATGAAGGTGCACAACTCCGTGGGACCTGATGAGATACATCCATGGGTCCTGAAGGAACTGACAGATGAAGTGGCTAAGCCACCATTCATCATATTTGAAAAGTTGTGGCAGTCCAGTGAAGTTCCCACTAACTGGAAAAGGGGAAACATAATGTCCATTTTTAAAAAGGGAACAAAGGAAGACCTGAGAAACTACAGGCAGTCTCACCTCTGTGCCTGGTAAGGTCACAGAGTGCATCCTCCTGGAAACTATGCTAAGGCACATGGAAAATAAGGAGGTGACTGGTGACAGCCAACATGGCTTCACTAAGGCCCAATCATGCCTGACAAATTTGGTGGCCTTCTATGATGGGGTTACAGTGTTGGTGAATAACGGAAGAACAACAGATGTCATCTACCTGGACTTGTGCAAAGCATTTGACAATGTCCCACACAACATCCTTGTTTCTAACTTGGGGACACATGGATTTGATGAATGGACCACTCAGTGGATAAGGAATTGGCTGGATGATTGCACCCAAAGAGTTGCAGTCAACAGCTTGATGTCTAAATGGAGACCAGTGACGAGTGGTGTTCCTCAGGGGTTGGTATTTGGACCGGCGCTGTTTAACATCTTTGTTGGTGACATGGGCACTAGGATTAAGTGTACCCTCAGCAAATTTGCTGATGACACCAAGCTGTGTGGTGCAGTCGACACGCTGGAGGGAAGGGATGCCATCCAGAGGGACTTTGACAGGCTTGGGAGGTGGGCCCATGTGAACCTCATAAAGTTCAGCAAGGCCAAGTTCAAGGTCCTGCACATGGTTTGGGGTAATCCTCGGCACAAATACAACCTGGGCAGTGAGTGGATTGAGACCAGCCCTGCGGAGAAGGACTTGGGGGTGTTGGTTGAGAAGAAGCTCAACATGACCTGGCAATGTGCTCTCGCAGCCCAGAAAGCCAACCATTTCCTGGGCTGCTTCAAAAGAAGTGTAACCAGTAGGTCAAAGGAGGTGATTCTCCCCCTCTACTCCACTCTCGTGAGACCCCACCTGGAGCACTGTGTTCAGCTCTGAGAAGCCCAACATGGGAAGGACATGGACCTCTTAGAGTAAGTCTAGAGGGGGGCCAGGAAGATGATCAGGGGGCTGGAGCACCTCTCCTATGAAGACAGGCTGAGAGATTTGGCATTGTTCATCCAGGAGAAGAGAAGGAAGACCTTATAGCAGCTTTCCAGTACCTAAAGGGGGCCTACAAGAAAGGCAGAGAAGGACTTTTTACAAGGGCATGTAGTGATAGGACAAGGGGCTTTAAACTGACAGAGGGTAGATTTAGATTAGATGTAAGGAAGAAGATCATCACTGTGAGGGTGTTGAGATGCTGGAACATGTCACCTAGAGAAGTTATGGGTGCTCCATCCCTGGAAGTGTTCAAGGCCAGGTTGGATGAGGTTTTAAGCAACCTGGTCTAGTGGAAGGCATCCCTGCCCATGGCAGGAGGATTGGAACTAGATGATCTTTAAGGTCCCTTCCAACCCAACCCATTCTATGATTCTATGAACCCGTTAAGAGATGTTCCAAGTTTTTTCAAATTTGTGAAGCAATAAACTACTTCTACTTAAAGTGAAATTTTATTTGGAAATGTGGCAATATTTACCAGTATGCTTGAGGTGTGGAGATACTTTTGCTGAAAAAAGTGGTTTCCCCCTGTACTCATCAGTCTACATGATTCTGCTTGGAATGTTGTTTTGTTTTTTTTTTAATAGACTCAGAGAATCATATAATCACTGAGGTTGGAAAAGACCTTTAAGATCATTGAGTCTAACTATTAACCTAACGCTGCCAAGTGCACCACTAAACCATGTCCCTAAGCACCACATCTACCTGTCTTTTAAATACCTCCAGGGATGGAAACTCCACCACTTCCCTGCGCAGCCTGTTTCAATGCTTGACAACCCTTTCAGTGAACAAATTTTTCCTAATATACAACCTAAACCCTGCTGGCACAACTTGAGGCCATTTCCTCTTGCCCTATCGCTTTTACTTGGGAGAAGAGACTGACACCCACCTCGCTACAACCTCCTTTCAGGTAGTTGTAGACAGCCATAAAGTCTCCCCTCAGCCTCCTTTTCTCCAGGCTAAACAACCCCAGTGCCCTCAGCTGCTCCTCATAAAGCTTGTGTTCTTGACACTTCACCAGCTTCATTGCTTTTCGTTCTTTGGACACACTCCAGCACCTCAAAGTCTTTCTTGCAGTGAGGGGCCCCAGACTGAACACAGTATTTGAGGTTTTATTCATTTCTAAGCATATTTGGCATGTTATTCATTAAGCTAAGCTTTTAGCTGATGTTAATTTTGCACTAGTGAAGGCATTGCTTAATATCTTATTGAAGAAATTTGTTGCTTTAATGACTTCATGTTTTAATATTTTAATCCTTATTGCCTGACTGAATTTAAGAGATTCTAGAAAAGGGTAGTACTCATGTTATGGGAAAAAATTGTTTGTTCTGGTATGAAATTTCAGACTGTTATGTTTTTAGGTATACAACAAATGCTTGTAACCTCTTTGTAGTAAAAAACTAAGAGCAATGCCATCTTCTTGCCCAAAAGAGCATGCTGAGTAACTTCTAGTTAATTCTGGATCTCTTCAGGAATGCAGAACCTTTTCAACAGTTTTTTTTTCAAGCTTTAACATGCTTAGAAAGAGACTTTTTGAAGGAAGAAAATGGCACATAGGTACAAAACTCAAGTCAGAGGAAGTATGGTATCAAAGGGGTTCATATTTTATTTTATTTATTTTTATCTACTTTATTTTACCCTTATTCACCACATTTTACAATATTCAGAATGTACTATATTTTAAAAATATTGAATGTTAAATTCCAAAGTATAATTAGTAACTTCATAGAATAAAATATCTCTAGAGTGCACTGTGAAAGACGTGATATAAATTCATCTGGAATCTGCCACGGTGGAGCTGAAATGGGAGGACCCTGTATGGACTACAAGGCAAAGAATAGAGGTCCAGGAGATATAGATCCCTTTTTGAATGTTATGACTGAGTTATTTTGCAGATTTAAGCTCTTTCCCCCTTCCCCCTCCACCCTTTTCTCTCTGCTTTTTTTTCATCTGTCATTTTTAGGAATATGTGCAGTTTCTTACTACATGCTAGCATACCAACATATTGCTGATCAACACCATGATCCTGTAATGTGAGGTCATGTGCAATGTAAGAAACATCCAACATTATTTCTGTTACTTTCTCAGATTGTTTCAGTTACAAAATATTTAATAATACTTCCTCATTATTTGACTATATTAAGTATGGTTTGATATTTCATAAATAATGGATTATTATTCTTCCTCCCTACTCAATTATTACATTTGTCTCCTACTTGTAATAAGATCTGTATATGTATGCACTCTGAAAATTTCAACTGTTCTGATGAATCAGTGCAAATACATAGTTTTTTTATCCTCTGGTCAGTAGACTGTCCGACCAACTCATACGTGCAACAGTGTTAGCTAAGTTAGAGAAGCTGGTTTTTTATCTCACTAGGTAAGATCTGTGTTTCAATAAATGAGTACTATTCCAGATGCTACCTACATGTGATTGGCTCTGTTGTTTCTCTGTATGAAACTGTGCAGTATTTCAAATATTTCAAATTGTTGCATTATCCTTGAGAGCGTAAAGTTTGAGGTCATTTCAATATTTACAAAATTCTACAGAAATCAATTCCACACCAATACTTATTATTATCCCACTGCCTACTATAATAATTAGAAGTATCTTATAAAGGGCATAAATTGCTTATTCTGAGTACTTGACAAATTATAATCTTAGCATTTGGCAAGGGGACACATATAGACTAAGAACGCTCTAGACATGGACAATAAAATAAAACTGATACATCGATAAAAACAACTAACAGTCAATGAGGCATAAACATAGTAATTCATATGATTGTATTTTTGTTTAAATCCTGCTAAGCACAAATATTTTCGTGCTTAATTTAACTTATATTGTTAGTGAAACTCAGAGAGGCCTGTTTTTCATGGTAATGTTGTCTATTTGATAAAATGCCTTTAGTTACAAATGTGATAATTGGCCTGAATAGGACAGTCTGGTTTTATAATTGCAAACTAGAAATAAAGATATGTGCAAACAGATTCACTTTATTAGAGTCACTTGCTTGATTCTTCATACTCTAGGTAGGTAATAAAAATAGTAAGGGATTTATATTATGAGTTTTTGACTAAAATCTAACATACCCCTGCAAAAAAAGCCCTGCAGCCTATCACATCAAATTGCCATAATATATCCGCTCTGAGACCATATCATGCATACTGAGTGAATCTTATGCATCAGTCTTTCCCCATGTGTCTGCTCAGATTCTTAGACAAACATCCTAGAATAATAAGTTAGAATAACTAATAATGTGTTAGAATAACTAATAACATATCAGAATAACTAGGATTCTGGAGTGTCTCAATCTATATGAATCCTTCCTGAGACAATTTAACAAGGGGCTAATGTTCTAAGAAGGACTGCTTTGTACTTTCTTTATTCATCACTCTTGAGCATCTTGGCCTTCATTTATTTGTTCCTGAATATATTTTTCCTGGATAGCCTGCTTCAAAAGTTCCCTTTCTCAAAATTCGGTTAAAAAATAAATAAATAAATTAAACTTACATCCTGACTTTTAAGGCATGGTGCAAGATGCTTCATCACATGGGGCGTCTTCTTGTAGGTGTCATCAAAATGAAACCTATGTGCAGAAAATGTGCTGTTTCCCCCAAATGTTCCTTTACTATGAGCACCATATACTACAAAATGTATTTCTATTTTCCAAGTATATCTTTTAACTGTTATTGAAAAGTATATTGGAAACTTCTCTTACAATAATTCTAAGTGACCATTTCCCTAATAATTACACATCAAAAATTCAAGGGGAGCAAGTTTTTACATAGGATTTCTCACTCCAAATATCTAAATGTCTCAGAGTACTATGTGTAAAACTTTATTCAATCCCATGTTCATTAATGCAAAGTAGGCTATGTTTAAGAAGGAAGAAGGGAAGAATATGGTTTTATTTCTGCATTAAAAGTAACATTTGTAATGGCTAAAATTTTTGTCCTCTTCAATGTAGTCACCAAAAGCCATTTTTCATTATATACCACCTTACATTGGGGATAAGTTGGACTCTGAGCTTTTGTACATAAAACACATTTTATAGAAACAGGAGCTTCTGCCCCACAGTAGCTGTTGTATGTTAGTAGGTCACCTGCAAATTTACTAAGTTTTCTGCTCTTCAGAAATAAATAATGTCTTTAGAAAAAATCATCTGCACACCCACATACTGTCAATTATTTTTAAAAAATGTACTGTGCATAACATCTCTGCATTAATTAAATATTTCTATCCTTACTTGAAAAGATAGTTTCCAGCCAAACTATTTGTGATGAAACTAAATGAAGCCTACATGGATGGGTGATAGATTTATCTCTTCCTGTTTGCTCTAACATGAATGCTTAAGAGTAGAAAACATCTCTGTGGATACCAAATACAAGTTTCTGATGCAATGAAATACTTCAAAACCATAAAGTTAATAACAATGTACTGCACCATAACAAAGCATATACACTGGCTCATATCATCTCAAAACTGGAAAAGAAAACAGAAGAAAACCAGCTTTCATTCTGATGCTATTCTCTATGCTTGTAACATTTTCCAGAGGCTACCAAGTGCTTTCAAATGATTGATTAAAAAAATCGCAGCCTGCATTTCCAAAGATTTCTTTTGGTGGGAATAGCTTATAAAGTCCTCACACAATTTTCTTCTGACATCTGTTTCAATGGATTTGGACTAGAAATAAAGTAAAGATGCTATCTTTTTATATCTCATATCAGTTTAAATCACTATGTCCAAGAAAATATCCACATGTGTAACCATGAGTTGGACTGAAAGCAAGTATTTTTTATATGAAAGATACCTCTTGTTTGGGATTTTTCCTGGTATAGGTTTGAATTGAACCTGGCATTGTAGCAATGACTTTTTATTTAAACTCAACAGTAGTAATAAAATATTGTCTGTATTTGACTCTGCTTAAACTGTTACTAAAAGACTATTTCAAATTTCTCCAATGATTTACAGAAGATGTAATGCACTGTAGTTTAATCAGTTGTAAAAAGATGACTTGAGATACCCTCAATAATTGGTTTCAGAACTGTATATGTATTTTAGAAACGTATTGTAAGGAAAGGAAACCCAGGGCAGATGGATGAAGCAAAATTTTCATGTCTTGTTCAGAGAAAGGTACATTCTCCCTTTCTATTCAGAGTCAGGTGGAAATGTATACAATGGTGACAATAAGTATCACAGGTAAAAGGTGATGCTGTTATTGGTCACTGACCATTTCCCACTCCCTTTTTCCTTTTTTAGGTTCCCTCCTTTTTTTTTTTTTTTTTTTCCTGGTCTACACCAGAGAAGTGACTCAGCTTGAAGTCATCAGCTTGAGGTGATGCCTCTGGCTGTTACACTTACCTATGCTGTTCAACAGCTGTCAAGGTGCTGTCTGAAATTGATGTAAGTGGAAGCAGTTTTCTTCATTTACTGATTTAAAGGAAAAATGCATATTTCTTCCCATTTCTGTCAAATGTTGAAGGTTATTTTTCTGTGCACTTAATAAAACTTTTTTTTGTACTAAACTAAGATGTTTTTACTTTTAGACTAGTGAAAGTAAGTAATGTGCATTTTCTTTAACTCTTTATATGAATGCACATATAGTACATAGATATATATTTAACTAGTTCCATCCTAGACCACTATCTGGTTATACTTTTGCTATGTAAAATCACTTTATGCTATTTTAAATTTTAGGCTTCCTCCAGCATTTTGTCTTGATTATATTTTTTAATAGTCATAGTCTAGAATGGCTCACCCAAGTGAGATAGTACTGTAAAACCAGAATCGGATTGGCATACAGAATCATAAATAGCTAGTTTTACAAATGTTTAAAACATGCTAAAAGACAGGATTTTCCAAAACTCCATTAATCTTTCTGGAAGACCATACCTTTTATTTTTTAGTTCCTCTAAACATTAATCATTGGCCAGGCTAGATTAATGTCTTAATTTTCTATCTAGTTACAAAACTCTTCTTTGCCTCTATTTCCATTAGTAAAATAAATCTTTCTGATTGTACCAAGAAACTAATCCCTATTCTTTAAGAGCAGCCACTAAACTAACATTTGACAGGCCTAAGCACCTACTTAATAAAATACATATAACATGGGAACATGTCACCTGGCCAAGTTGATTCTGTTTTTTCTAGTGCCATTTGCTATTGTCATGTATATTTTTGCCCCCCTCATTCCATGACTTATATTTTGTCATGAAAGCAAAAATCTGGTTTCTGTTGCTTCACAGGATATGAAGATTCATCTTGTGCAAGAATTTCAACCAAAATATCCAGCAGAAGAGTAAATATTGAAGTGTACTCTGAAGTGAAATAACTTCTGTCTGCATAGCTTTCCTGGAAAATTATGAATCTGACCCAATTCAAGCACAGACATAAGACTGCAGAGAAAGGTTCAGATGACTCCATATCATCTGCACAAAGGAGACAGAGCATCAGTGTGGACCACAGCACTAGACTGAGATGAAAAGAAAGCAGATGCTAGAATCTCTCATTGTAGATGTCTGAATATGATTTTGTAACTAGAAGGGAAAGTTATATTGTGCATTGCTGATTCCTGCACAGGAAAACAGTTTCTTCTTCCATGATACCCTTGTGTTTGGAGAATATAATATTTACCATACAGAATATCACTATAAAATGCAAAAGCAGCACACAAAAATATTTATTTTATAAGATATCATAAGGGAAATAACAGGGAAACAGGTTTTCTTCCAGGGTGACTGACATTCAGTAGATGGTATCAATTTTGCATCAATGTATTTAAACTTTTTCTAAATACGATAAGGTAGTTGGCATTGTATTTGAATATTTGCAACATTAATCTTTTAGCATATGTTTAGAGAGACAGGAATTCCTTCCCAAAGGTATTTGTCATCATTATATTGACAGCCCAATACATTAATGTTAGCCTATGTACCAGCACTTCACCATTTACTAAGTCCCATTCAAAGAGCGATCTGAGTAATTTTTATATGTCCAGCCAATTTCTCTTGGCATGACATCTCCCTGTTTTCTCCTGATATTCACTATGCAGAGACAGTCTGTTACACCATGCTTGTTCTGACTATATATTCCTGGACCACATTCCTAAGTCAAACTGTACCCACTATTAAACTCTGCTTTTAATCCAAGTTTACCTTGTCACAAGAAAACACTCAGTGCTTGCTTTTTTTGCATAGCTCTTTGCTAGTTACCCCCCCCCAACAAACTACAATCAGAAAAACATAGTACTTAGCAATTAAAGTCTGTTGTCATCTTGCAGTGTGTTGTGCACATTATGATTCATAAATTGTGTCTCAAAGCACCTTAGGTCTATAGACTAAGCATTTAATTTAAAAAAAAAAAAAAGACCAAAAGAAGGGAAAGGGAAAGGAAAAAGGAAAGGGAAAGGGAAAGGGAAAGGGAAAAGGAAAGGGAAAGGGAAAGAAGGAGGAAGAGGAAGAGGAGGAGGAAGAGGCAAAGAGAAAGAGAAAGAGAAAGAAAAAGAAAAAGGAAAGGGAAAGGGAAGGTGAGAAGAGAAGGTGAGAGAAGAGAAGAGAAGAGAAGAGGAGAAGAGAAGAGAAGAGAAGAGAAGAGAAGAGAAGGTGAGAGAAGAGAAGAGAAGAGAAGAGAAGAGAAGAGAAGAGAGAAAAAAGGAAAGAAGAAAGAAAAAAGGAAAGAAGAGAAAAAAGGAAAGAGAATAGAGAAAGGAAAGGAAAGGAAAGGAAAGGAAAGGAAAGGAAAGGAAAGGAAAGGAAAGGAAAGGAAAGGAAAGGAAAGGAAAGGAAAGGAAAGGAAAGGAAAGGAAAGGAAAAAAAAGGAAAAAAAAAGGAAAGGAAAAAGGAAAAGAAAAAGGAAAGGAGAAAGGAAAGGAAAAACAACAAAATTTCTCCAGAAAAACAAATACAACAAAAAAGTAGAAATTACCAAAACTGAAAAAAAAAAAAAATCACTACAGTAACAGGAAAGTCATTTTTATGTTCAGTTTCCTTCCTTCTCATTTTAGATGTACAAATGGCACAAGAGTTTTATTTGCAAGTACTTCAGAGTTGTGTCCTATACTGTTTAACTATACAGTCCTAAAGACCTCACAGTACTTTATTGATCAACAATTTGATGGGTGATTCAGCTACAGAAGGCACTGTCTCCATAGTAAGGAAAGTCAGAATGTTTCAGAGTATAAGTTATAGGATAAATGATTTGCCATATAAGTCATAGCTGATGAAAAATTATAGATACATTCACTCAGCTTCTGGAAGCACTTAATTCACTCCAACTGTGCTCATGTTCATCAAGATCTTGATAACAGGGTTACTAGAAACAGTTTGAAAATAAAAATGTTTAGTTTTTATTCATGACCACTTGATTCTAAGACCTAAGTCCATTCAGTCACCAGATGATACGCTGTAATGGTTTCTACATTGTAATTTCAGTGAATGACAACTGTAAACATGAAATGCTAAGAATTATTCAAAGATACTTAGTGGACACTAATGAAGTAATAGCAAAATTGAGAAAATAAGGAACTTAACATCCAAGTTTAATTTAATTCAAATAATTAACATTTGAAATGCTGTTGTACAGGTTTTTATTTACTTAATAGTGTCTGGTTTTTAAAAGTCTAGAAATAAAAAAGCTTTCATTTTATGTGGCGGTATCTCTGGTGTGAATGGATGGATTCTTACTGCTTCACAATGTATTGCTGGGGTTATGCAAAATAATTAAAGGGAAGATCTTTTAAATAAGTAATTATAATTTCTGTTCAAGTTAGTAATGTGTAGCATGACTACATGTAAATGTACATATACATATTTATATAATTATAAATTTTATTTGGAGAATCTTAATTATCAAAGAGGCTTGGTACATGATGGTGAGCATGAAATAATTATGAGATCGTAATTCTATATTTAAAATATACAGTGAAAAGTGACACAGACCTTATTGTACTGTTAGCTGTTCTATACTCTTCCCTAATTTTCTTTTATTTCAAATACCAAAATCTGTTACTCCAAATTATATGATGTGTATTTTACATTCAGTATAACTTTAAAGGTCACTTATATGTAAAATATTTTAATGTCTCTTTTAGCTTCTATTACCTTTACTTAATATTTGAACATAATATTTGAATACCTATTAGTTGTACAATTCATTGAAATCTGTCAGATCAGGTATGATCCATATCAGTTTCTATGTAGTTGCATAATGAACTGCTTTTGTGGGAAAAGTAAAGACAATTAAAAAAAGAAATATTATCTTTATCTATGTGTGTTGTACTGCCTCAACAATAATTATTCTATATGCTAATTAGGGACATTTATTAACAGTGTTAAAGTAGTGATTTCTTAATGTAGCTAATTAAAAATATCTTATGTTCACTCACACAAATTCAAGCCTTTGATATTCTTATTAAACACATAGAATGGCTAGTTCTTAAGAGCAATATCAGCAATTTGCTAATTTGGACAGAATTAGCACTTGTCAAAGCATTATATTAGAGGAAATAATTAATTTTCTAGAGAAAGAAACTGTTTTCATATGGAAGCATATAGAACCTCTTTTCACCAGAGATCTCTAATTGTCCTTCATTCTTTGTTTGATTTTAATGAAACATGCATCCATTTCTCAACTGAGAATGTAAAAGTATCTTCAGAACTCACAACTCCATCCTGTTTCCCTCTGTTACGGGTGAGGATAAAGAGAGGGCTGGCATGGGTGACCTTGTTATGGGTGTCTGCTATAGGTCACCTGACCAGGAAGAACAAGAGGATCAGGCCCTCTACAGACAGTAGGAAGCAGCCTCATGTTCACAGGCTCTGTCCTCATGGGGAACTTCAGCCATGCCGATATCTGCTGGAGGGAAAACAAAGCCGGGCATAAGCAATCCAGGAGGCTCCTGGAGACCATCAGTGACAACTTCCTGACTCAACTGATAAAGGAGCCAAATGAGGAGAGGTGCTCTGCTGGACCTCATACTCACAAACAAGGAGAAGCTTATTGTGGATGTGAAGGTCAAGACAGCCTTGGCTGCAGTGCCCATGAGATGATGGAGTTAAGGATCCTGAGAGGAGGGAGCAGGGCAAAAAGCAAGATCACAGTGCTGGAGTTCAGGAGAGCAGACTTTGATCTCTTCGAGGGTATTCTTGGTAGAGTTCCATAGAGGATAAGTCCCTGAAGGGCAGAGGGGCCCGAGTAAGCTGGTTAGAATTCAAGGATCACATGTTCCAAGTTCAAGAGTGGTCCATCTCTACAAGCAAGAAATCAGTCGAAAATGCCAGGCCTGTGTGGATGAACAAGGAGCTCCGAGCCAAACTCAAACACAAAAAGGAGTTATACAGAGGATGGAAGCAAGGATGACTAACCTGGGACTACATGGAAAATTATGCAAGATTAAAAAGGAAATAAAATTATGCCAATATTCAGAAAGGGTAGATAAGATGATTTAAGTAATTCTAGAACTAATTAATTTAATACTTTTTTTAGGCATATTAATAGAAATCCTGATATAGAATCAAATAAGGTATTAAAGGAAAAGAATTCATAATAATCAGAACGACTTTCTAGATAATGTTACTCCTAAATATCTGAGTCCTTTTTTTGATGAGACTGACAAAGCCACAAATGATTGGACTATTGCTCAGCTCACAATTCAAAGTCACAGTTGTAACATTTTGATTTTTAAAAAGTAGCATATTTTAAAAAAGCAGGGTTGTGAAGATGATTAAGGCATTGGAGCATCTGTCATGTGGGGAAAGGCTGTGAGAATCAAACCTTGGAAAATGTTGCCAAGAGGATGTCCAAGTTGTGGAGTCTCCTCCCACCTTGGCAATGTTCAAAACCTAACTGTACATGGCCCTGAGTAACCTGCTCTAGTTGCCCCTACCTTAAGCAGAAGGGTTTGGACTACATGATCTCTAGAGGTGCCTCCGAATATGATCTATTCTGTGATTCTGTGGAAACTAGGAGATATTACATGGATTAAGTATTACTGGACTGACATATTTCAAAACATAGTTCTCTGTGGGGAATCTTGTTTGAATAGCACTTTTCCTAGGTGAATCCAAACTGTTTGATATTAAAACCAACACTATTAAGATTTTCATTAATGCTCTTGAAGTAAATATCAATTCACTGTTGATTACATTTGCAGATGACACAAAGATTGACAGAATTATAATTGATGATGAGGAGAGAGTAGTCATACAGGAAGATTTGTGTTGAAACATGAACTGGCCTCATTTAAAGAATAAAAAAGTGTTCTAAGAATAAGGTATGAAAGTTATAACTACAGACTAGGAAATTGTATCATGGAAAGTAGTGACCATAATAGGCTCTAGGGGTAATGTTTTATACTGTGTAACATTGCAGAAAAGTAGGCTAATCTTTGGAGGAATAAATAGAATAATAGTGAGTAAAAATCAGAAGGAGATTTTAGCTCCCTTGTGATATTAATGAGTTTAGTGTGCACATTTTTAAAGGAAATTGAAAAGATTCTAAGAAACAAGCAGAAAGAAAAAAAAAAAGAAAAGAAAATATCCCAAAAGAAATTACATCAGTTCACACATCTTGTCAGAAATAAGAGATTTCTGTAAAAGGCAACAGAAAAAGCTGTGAGGAAAAAAGTAGTATATGGGACTTAACAACTGAAAAACTTAAATGGAAATTAAAACGAAACTCAGTTCGGTATGTTTGTTTTGCTTTTTTTAAAGAATAATGTTTAACTTCTATAAAGAACAGCCACAAGAAATTGTAAAATAGCTGTGTTTTGGTATCTTCAAAATGTATGAAACGTTTTCCTGAATGTAACTTTACTCAAATATATGACCACAGGTTCCATATGCATACTACTGAACAAAATACAAGGCAAGAAGATACACAGGATATGAGGTGATCAGACCTAGCTTTGTCTGCTCACCTTTTACTCTGTGCGTCAACTTAGAACAGCTAGTAAAATCAAGGAACTTGCTACTTACTATATAAATGTATTTTGTACATAAATGTTATGATCCTTCTGAAAACATGAAAATAGTATTTTCAAATATAAGATGAAAGGTTTCTAATAAGAACAGGAAATTCTTCAAGCACTTTCCAAAAGGAAGATTAAATGAAAAAACCACCATGTCTTAAAAGCCAGTGCTACTATGAAGCACCATTTTAAGACAGATATAATACAAACCATATACTCAGATGAAATTCACATCAGTTTATTCATACTTTGGTTTCAACAGTATAAAGACCATTATATAATCTAGTATGACTTTCTGAATATCACAACTTACAATATTTTACTTTATCAATCTTGCATTAACCTTAAGAACTGTGTTAGAGTAAAGCTTAAGTTTCAGAAAATGATTCATCTTAGTGTCACACTATTAAGAAATGGAGATCTCAGTGCACCACCTACAATGGCATTTTTTCCAGTATTTCAATATTGTTTCCATATTAAATCACTCTCACTTTGAAGAACAGGGCCACATTTCTAAAATGACTGGCTACAGCTCTCAGCTTTTAGTTCGTATTACCCCATTCTTTGCTGCTCTGAAGATAAGATACATATTGTGCCAAGGAGTCTTTTTAACGTGGGGAGGTTTATACTGCAACATAATCTCTTTAATAAAGTAAACATAGTAAGCTTATCATAAGGGCACTTTTCCAGTTATTGAACCATTATATCATCATTTTTACATACTGTCCTCAAATCTTCAGTGTTTTTGCTGGAGATATCAAAACTTTAAACAACAGCTTAATATTGGTCTTCACATCTTATCCACCTGCTCACTATTCGTGTATTGATTCATTCAAGATATGAATCACCCAGTCTCTCATAGCAGTAAACTGAGTGTTTATGTTCTATTTATCATCCAGCATGGCACCTGAATCACTTTCAGAGCCTCTGCTCTCCAGTGTAGCATTCAGTGTGCTGTTTAACAGGTTATAATCTTCTGATTTGGTATTCTAGAGCTTATCTGGTAGGCAGTTGCTGTTGCTGCAGAGATCCCTCTGACCAAAAGTCACTGAGGGATCAAAGGATCAAAGCCACAGCTTCTACAGTATTGAATTCAATAGAAGGACCTTCAAAAATATCAGACTTTCCTCTACCCACTTCTTCTGAGTTCTTGGGTATGCTGAAAAATTGTGAGCATGTAAGAGCATACGAGTTGAAGAATTTTCCCCATAATTCTGGATAACCTTACAGTACCAAGGTGTGTATTTGAAGTCCACAGAGTTCATTTTTAAAAGACTTATGATTAATTATTTTAATTCATAAAAGTAATCAGTATAATTATACATCATTGTCAGTTGTTACCCTAATTCCACAGATGGTGAGCAGAGGCAGAGAGATTAACATAAAAATAGAGCTTACTGGGGAAAGAGTGAGAAAACTTATTTTTCATGATTTTTTTTTCATTCAGTTAAGGGAGTACGGTGGAGTTTTAGCAGGTGCTCAGTTGGTAACAGCAATCCTTTCAGATCTTTGTCTTTTTTCCTATCTTCAGTAGTTCAGAGTGTGCTTCTCCAGACTGCCCTGACTCAGGATTTCTGCCAGTTCTACCTTCATCTCCTGCCTGTATCCAGCTCAGGCCATCTCAGAAATCCAGTTACCGTACTAGCAGATTAACAGCACAGAGGAGACAAACTGCTTTCTGTCATTTCTTGTGCAAAGTTTTCACTCTCTGTACCAAATGAAGAAAAGATACTGCTCACTTCCAGGCTGGAGGCTTAGACTGCATGACATTATGGATTAATTTATTTGTGACGTTTTATCAAAAATTGGCTGAAAACAGAGGAAGTTTGACTTTTCTCATTCACAATTAGAAAGATTTTTATAGGAAGGGACAACAGGGAGAAATGCCTTCCTTCAAATGTCAGGTTGCAAATTTGAAATACAGTGTTGTTACGATTTATTAAAAACATGAATAAACCCAATCCCCCTATAAACCTTCTAAAAAAAATCTATATATTTTCCCCTACCTTAATTCATGTAACCATATTCACAGATTGGGTTTTAATTTTCATCAATAAATGTAATCTAGCCTGAGATAGAAGTGCAGTGAAAAATTAAATCCGAATAAATGTTTAAAGAAAATGTTATAAAATATGGAAAGAAAAATTATGCTAGCTTTATGTCGTCCTTCCAAAAAAAGAAAAGTATCAGACAAACTCAGCAATAGGCAATAGAAATGGTTTCAAATAACAATAATTCAAGAACTTTGAGAACATAATTGAAAATGCTATGCTGGTATTACAGTATTATCAAGTAAATCATAAAATGCCACACAAGGTAATTTTACGCTGAGACCGTCTTTATAGTTACTGATACGTTAGTATTTCATTTCAGTTATATAGGTGAAAATCATTAATATTTGCTAGCAATGACAGAAGTGAACTTCAAATAGCTCTAAATAAAATATTAATGCTGAAATTATTCAGAAGCATAACAAAAGCACCATTTAAAAATTCTCACAAGATTTATGCTCATTATCATCTAATTTATGATTAACTGGAAATGCCACTACTATTAATTCATTATAGAAAATCCCTTATTTAAATGCTTGACAAAAAATTTGAATTCACATTTCATCTACTACCATTGGCCAAACCTTTCTAGCATCCCTGTAGTTCTAAAATTACATGTTAATATTGAGGATAGTAAAAGGGAACTGTAGTTTCAGAAAAGAGCATTCAGTTTAGCCAGATACCAGATAGCAAAGTGTATTCCCCCTTCACAGAGTTTAAAATGTTCAGTCTTTTAAATGTAAAGATGATGTGGAAAAAAATATAAGTCTTCTGTGAGTCTATTTTTATTCCATTGTCAACAATAACTTTTGAAGATAACGTGACACTTATACTGTCACTCAGAACAGCATGGATCTTAACAGCATATTGCATACAACTTTTTATGAGCATTTAGCTTAACATTCTAATGTATTTTAGAGCCCAGAGGTATTGAAATAGCAATAAAATGCACAATAAAAAAAACATCAGTTACATGAATGTAAATTAAAACACTTTACCATAAAAAAAATAAAGCAGTTTTGTTTGAAGTCACACTTTAGAGTGAGAAAAAATCAGCACATAAATTTGTAAGGGTACTTTCTGCAGTTGCTCCACAACTGTCTATAGTTACAGTGAGGAATAGTCTTACTCTAAGATCTTTATGGATTTCTAGGCCTAAATTCCCACAATCATCTGGTCACTTTTCTAGGAGCCAAGTGTAATATTTTAACTGATAGAGAATTAGAACATCATGAAGTTCAAATTAATGATCCTGATACATAGTGATACATGTCTATCTCTTTTTCCAACTGCCTCCTTGTAGAACAATTTTTTATATGGTATAAGGTAAATGATTTGGCAGCAGAAGAACAACAAATAGTAGTTGAGTATAGGCTGAGTGTTTCAATGAAAAAAATAAAATAACAACAGCAATAGTAAGGAAAAGAGGTAGTTAGAAATGGGAATTAAAATAACCAAGCAGTTCATCACTGAGGGATATAGACAGTTCCCTACCCCAGAATGTTCAGATACTGTTAGGAAACTATTATCTGACCAGAGCTGAGCTGCCTTCTCTTCAGCTCATACCAATATGTTCCAAAGCTCTTAGCTTGAGCTTGAAGATGTTTCAAAATGAACAAACAACTCAACCTAAATCATAGAAAGGGATTCACAACAGATAAAGGAAAACAGGTTTAAGCTCTTCTCTGCTTGTCGTTAGCAACAAGTCTGGAAGATAAGTTTTCCTCATTTTCTGATGATTGTGTTAATCACTAGGGTACCATCTGTGCTACCACAAGTATCTTTCATTTTGAAATGGCTGTGGTTATTCCAATAGAAAGTTGGATTTTATCAAGTATAAATTTATGAAAAAACTTTACCAAGCACATTTTGTAAGAAAATTGCCCACCAATTAAGACAAAGTGCATAGTTTTCTCATGGTGTCAGATGCATATTTTGAATTGATTAATGCCCAAATAGCAGCTCAGCTTAGAAACACTCGAAGTTAAGTAAATAAAACCTGCTCCATTGACTTCCACTTCTGTTTTTTTTCCATTTTCCATCCAAGTAGAAACCACATTCTCTGACTTCCAGTGGCTTCCTGCAGAGGTAAAGAAGGAAGTTCCCTCATCATGGGTGACATACAATTTGCCAGGACTTTGTGCTTATGTGAATTCCTGTTTTGCTCTTCTTACTGCTTTCTTGTAAAGTTTCAGCCTGAGGGAGAATGCACTTACTTTTGAGAGCCTCACATGAAACTAACATACTATGGCTGCAGTAGGAAGTAATGCATCAGTCCCCTGCCACGTTCCATCACATCCTTTTTTCCCATTAGTACCATTTCCATTGCTGTTGGAGCAGCTAAAGAAAAATGTGTTTGAAAGGGGTGATTTTCTACCACTCTAACATTTGTAGATGCAATAGTCTGAGTTTCATAGAAAGAGACACAAATGGGGCCAATATTTCATAAGGTTGTTGCAATGAAGTGCTTTTGAGCAATGACTAGATATAAGATGTCTGTATGTCAGGGAAAGAATTAAGAAAAATGTTGAGTTAGGGTGCAAACCAGTAAAGAATAATAAGCAGAGACCAATGAAATGGAAAATCATTAAAACTAATTTGTTAGAAATTGAAACTTTACAAAGGGGTTACAGTTTTCCAAAGGAAAAATTAGTTCACTTTGTACATATTTTACCTTCTGTGAGTGTTACCTTTCCATAATTTTAACTAGAAGATAATTACTGCATACTATTAATTTCTAAATCAGCAGCACAAAATGTATGAATAGATAGTAATTTATTATGAGAAAAAATGGGCTCCTTGAATTTCAAATTTCAAGAATAAAAATGTGATAAGTAAAGAGCTATTTAAATTTTAAACCAGTACTGTAAAGCATGTCTTTGGAAAAGGTGCTCCACAACCCCAGACAATTTAAGTGAAGATTAAAAAATGGCTGTAGGCACATGTTTTGCTGTAAATATGTATTAACTCAACATAGGATATTATATTATGTTTGTAATTGAAGTTTCAGGTGATTTTATTTGTAGTAAGTCCATCACCAGGTAGAGCTTAATGAGCTTTGCCACTCTTGATAAACAAGATGGCAATTCCAAATCCATTGGGATTTTTGTACTAAGTAACTCCCTTTTAGATACTAGCTTTTTCCTTAGCACATAGTCTTGTAAAAAAAAAAACAAAAACAACAAAACTTAAAGAATCTACCACTGATGCTGAAGATTGATATCTGCAAGATGTCAAGGAGACAAACACATGCAGCTAAGGCTACGTAATAATAATGAAAGAATCATTGAAATAATCTCTTATTCATTTGACACTTCTACATCACAAAAGAAAGCATAATGGATTGTAGTCATAGGTGCCAATACTGAGAAATTTCCTCCCTCTGTTCCCAAGATGAAACAATATTACATTTGGCAAGAGTTTATTGAGAATGACAGGTAGACACAGACCTCTTGCTACCTACTTGACTCTACTTCTCTACATGTCTTGTGTGCAAACTGTGTAGGCAAAAGAGGTGTGGAGACATAGACAGTGTATTTCCTATCATTTTTGCATTTACCCCAGAACTTATTTTTTTAAGACTTAAGCACCTCGCATCCTCTTTGTCCTGACTGGTCTGGCAGAGAACTGTGGAAAACTAAAGTGCTTAGCTTAGCGACATGACGGGTCTGTAGAAGTAGCATATCTAAATTGTCTAGTACCTTGGGATTTGGGGATTTTCATTTTTTTTATTTTAATATATATTTAATGTGCATTGTTTAGATACATTACTTAGTATAGTATACATTAGTATACTAAAATATAGTATAGTTTAGGACAGTTAGTATAAATTGTTCAGATCTATAAAGTGTTCATTTCAAGCTAATAAATCTACGTGGGGAGCTATACTATCGATAATGGACGAAAATAGTAGCTGTAGACAACTAGATGAAAGGCTAAGACTAGCATGTTTATCTGAAGGCTGATGCTTGTCTGGACGTTATACAGTGTTTTTACTGACTTTTGCGGAATATTAGTAGACTTTGAAAAGTCTGAAAAGTAGTAACTAATATTAGTTAACATGAAAACTCATTTTCTAAGACTGACTTTTTAAAATAAGCTGCAAAAGTTCTTTTGGAATTAAAACTGCATGAGTTTTAGTATCAGAAAGAAGAGAAGGTGAAACAAATCTTAGCTTGTGCGTTCCCTCTGGGTTTTGGTATGTACTGGATATCAATCAGATCAGAAGATGGATTTGACAGACATAAATTTATAAACAGCTGTTGGATTTTTAATCTGTTGGATTCCTTTAGTAGCCTCTTGAGTAACTGCAGTGTGATACACAGAACATGGAAGCTGATGGAAAAACATTACAGTAAAATCAATAAGCTTTGCATGTGACTTGTATTTCCTGGACATATTTGAAAATCAGCTGGATGATTGTCCTGGTTTCAGCTGGGATGAAGTTAATTGTCTTCCCAGTAGCTGGTATAGTGCTATGTTTTTGAGTTAGATATAAGAAGATTGTTGATAACACACTGATGTTTTCAGTTGTTGCTAAGTAATGTTTAGACTAAGTCAAGGATTTTTCAGCTTCTCATGCCCAGCCAGCAAGAAAGCTGGAGGGGCACAAGAAGTTGGGAGGGGACACAGCCAGGGCAGCTGACCCAAACTGGCCAAGGGAGTATTCCATACTATGTGACGTCACATCTAGTATATAAACTGGGAGGACTGGGCTTGGGGGGATCACCACTCCGGGACTAGCGGGGCGTCGGTTGGCAGGTGCTAAGCAATTGCATCGTGCATCACTTACATATTCCAATCCTTTTATTATTACTATTGTCATTTTATTAGTGTTATCATTACTAGTTTCTTATTTTCTGTTCTATTAAACTTTATTATCTCAACCCACAAGTTTTACTTTTTTTTTCCTGATTCTCTCCCCCATCGCACTGGGTGGGGTGGGAAGTAAGTGAGCGGCTGCGTGGTGCTTAGCTGCTAGCTGGGGTTAAACCATGACAGTGATATAACAGAAGTACCCTACAAATGATAAGTTTGTTGCTTTCATTGGGTTTTGCTGCCTGTTGCTCCACACTAAGTTGTATGCCAGAGATCTCCTAAGATACTTCTTTTAGGACACATAGCTTCATGACATCCAGGCCTGCTGATTTCAAAATGTTTATTCCTAACAGAAATTATCTAACAACCTTCTGTGTTGCCAGAGGATTAGAATAATGTTTCATACACAAGAGAGACATGCATGTCATATTGTTACTTTTCAAAAACAATAGTATGTTTTTAACATAATTCTTAACATAATTTCTACTCCTTTCTAATAATGGACTAAAAACATTGCTACAACTTCTTCTTGCCTAATATAGGACTGTCCTCTTCCTTTTACCTAATTAGAGTATCATGTGTGAGTAAACCAGTGATCCCCAAGTTTTTCAAGCCCAGGGAAAATGAGGTTGAGCAAGTAAGATGCTGTAAGTAACAATAAGATTTGCTTTTCCACAATTACCTTCCTTTATGTTTGTATATCCTGAAGATGTGACTAATATTAGAGGATTTCACAGGTCACATGTCTACCACATCTGGGGAACCACAAGCATAAGGAGTCATAAGTAGAGTATCCATGAGGCTACCAGTAATATTTCTTTTGTCTCTAGCATAACGAATCATAAACCCGCTGCTAAGAGGTCAGAGAAGCATTCTAAGAAATAAAAAAAAAAGTATTTCAGTCCTCCAGAGAGAACATTAATTGCAAATCTTGGCACCCTAGAAATTATTCCACCATGTCTTCCTTTCCTGTGTTTTAAGAGTGATACACACTTCTCTTTTTAAGCTTACTTTTATATGAGAAGAAATAGCTGAAGTAGCTACCCCTTCACAACCCAGAATCAGGTGTATATATCTAAGGAAGGAGATTCTTTTCTTCTCTGTTTCTGATTGGTGAGCTTGCGTGTATTCCTACACAGTTGTATGGCTACTGCAAACATCACTAAAATTTCCCCATGCATTTTTGGAGACTTATTTTCTTTTAGGTTTTTTATTGGTTATAGACCTTAAAGACCATCCCAACAAGGTGCTTAAATGGATCCTTAGACTACCCAAGCTGCCATTTAGTCATAGTATAGCTTCTTCTGTTCAGGAGAACAGATTAGAAAAGGCCAGTCTAAAACATAGGGGTCTAAGCTTCATTAGACACACAAGGTCACAGCTATTGCTGAGCATGCATCTGATTCCTACCAAAAGCCATTCAGGATCCAGAAAACAGGTATTTCAGAGTTTAAAACCTCTCTTTGGAAAGCCTACTCAGACTCACAGAATAATATAGAGTGAAAAAGTCAGCTGGAAGTCATCTAGTTTAACTGCTTTCTCAGACTAAGGCTAGCTTTGAAGTTAGATAAGGTTGCTCAGGGTCTTGTCTAGCTAAATTTTCAGTATCTACAAGGGTAAAGATTCCACATACTCTCGCCATCCTGTTTCAGTGCTGTCTCTGTGATTTAATTTTTTCGTTATATCTAGCCAAAATTTTCAGCGTTGTTACTTGTTCCTCATATATTTTACATTAAACAAATAACATTCAAATCCTTCTGCTTTGGTAAGTAGTGCTATTTTCTGCTCACCTTTGGTCTCCATGAAATTTGCAACCTGGTATTGTAATGATGCAGCATCAGTGGGAAAGATTGAAAATACTCTTCATTCTGGTTATGAGGTCAGCTTCAAAGCACACATATGGTAGTCAGTTGCATAAAGCAGCAAAGCACCAGAGGCATGACAAGCAGCAACAACAATCCATTTAAGCCATTATGCAAACCACTCTTTTAGATTAAAATAGCAAACTATGTTCCTAAGTCAATAACAGTGTTTGAGATTCAACCACATTTTCAGAGAGGGACACAGCAAAATAGAGAGAGCCCTTTCTCTGTTGTTTCTTACATGCTTTTTAGCAGCTGACAGGTGCTGGAAATCACAGTCAAAACATCTTTTTCTTTGCTGTTCGTTTCATGCAGGATCTTATGTCAGCTAACTTTTAGGCACTGCAGAGCTGAGAATCAAGTTACCTAAATGCATTTGCTAAACCTAATTCTTTTTAACTCAGTTTTGAGAAGGAAGGTTACGATACTTACCTCTGGAGTATGGATGAATATCACAAATATGACACATAAACCCAAGTGAACTACTTTATGCCTTTTTTCCAATGGATCATTCCATCTGCGTGATTGTGTCTATTTTCCTTTGTACTTGCTGATGTGCATTACACAGTAAGTTTCTCAGGCCAAACTTTTTGCCATCTATTTAACAGAATTCACTTTTGTATGTCATAAAGTCAAATATTTCAAGTAAAGAACACATGTTCCAAGAAAGCAATGCAGAGAAGAAGCTGGAGGAATAGTTTGATTCTCCTATCCACACAATGTTAATTTCCTTCTTTTATGCTAGCCTCACCCAATGAATTGTAACAGCTCACATTTAAAACATTACCGAAACCTATCTCTTGCATGTAGACCTTACTTTTCTTCTAACTCCATTGCAAAGATGGCAACTGAGATAGGTCAAACCATGAAATAAATTTTTGAAATAATTTATCTTCTCTGCAAAAAGATGTGAAAAGGCTGAAAGTAGAGACACTGTTCAGATCCCTGCTGGAAAGACAATGTCTGGTGATAAAAGGAGAATACCTACCAAACTTCAGTACCACCTACCACCATAATCTGGGAAATGCTGAGCATTAATGAAGAACAAGACTCACAGAGTGCATACACATATAAAACTTGTTAATTTTGACTTGAACTGCAAGATATTGTTGTGACTTTTGTTCTTTATTTTGTGGTGGTTTTTTTGTTTTGTTTTTTGGTCTCCAAGGAATGTCTACAGGCATGATGATAACTTACACAATGCTTAAAAAATATGCCATAGAGAGCATGACCTAGAATCTTCAGATTTTTAGTAGTCATATTTTAAAAGTTTTTAAAAAAACAGCAAACAGAGAGATTAATTCAAGTACAGGATTACTCATGAGTACACTAATATTAATAAGAAACAGTCTTTCTTAGTCTAAAGAAGTGGTATTTCATGGTTCTATAAATATCACTGATTTCACATACCCTTTCCTTGTACTTCTAGAAAACTCCTTGCTGAACAAAGTTCATATAGAACATTTTTCATGCAGAGATCTTCAGACATTTTCTAAAGGAGATCAGTGTCATTCTTCTGACTTAAAAATACACAGTTCACACATTTATATTTCTAAGAAAAAGAGTAAAACTCTTTTGAAAAAAACACATTATATCACTTATATATCAGACCTTTTAGTTTGTAGTTAAATTTACAATTAAATCTTAAGAGGAATGATGTTACAGACATTAAGACATCCTGGAATATTCAGACTATCGTACTAATTTTATAAATGTTTTTAAAAGCATGTTAATCATTAGACTCTCAACACAACTGACTTTCTCCTGCAGAATTAAAATCAGTTGTAGACAATCAAATTAAAACATCCAATACTTCAATATTGCCAAATAATTTTTTTTTTAATGTTGTGTTCCCTCCCCTTTTGCAAGAGAAGGAACAAAAACTTACTTTACCTAAATCAAGTATCCTGGCTTTACAGTTCACCCAAGAACTGGTAGGGTGACACTGACCAACACCAACTGATCCTGGACTACTATGAAATTCCTTAGAACTACTAAAGATTTCATGAGAAACTAAGGACACCACAATTAGCTAAGTATCAGTACACAAGACAGATGTAGAAGCCATTTGTAATTGTAAAGTTACGTTGTATAAGGATCACATTAATTAATGGTGTTTTCCATAAGGAGAACAGGCTGGCTACAGGGTAACTTTACATCTCCGGAGGCAAGCACAGTTTAATTTGGAAATGTACAGATTAAAAGCCTTAACCTAGAAGAAGTCAATTACTCAACTGACCCAACTGAAATTCCCAAGGAAGAAAACAGTTAGAGAGACTCTGAAGGCACTTAAGGAAGCTATCAGAGGTCAGACAGTTAGTTGAGAAACTGAAATCAGATTTACAACTAAAATGCAGTCACTTACAGAATAGAATAGAATAGAGTAGAACAGAATAGAATAGAATAGAATAGAATATTTCAGGTGGAAGGGACATACAACAATTGTCTAATCCAACTGCTTGACCACTTCTGGGCTGACCAAAAGTTAAAGCATGTTGTTAAGGGCATTGTCCAATTGCCTCTTCAACAATCACAGGACTGGGGCATTAACCATCTCTGTAGAAAGCCTGTTCCTGTGTTTGACCACCCTCTCTGTAAAGAAATGCTTCCTAATGTCCAGTCTAAACCTCCTCTGGTGCAGCTTTGAACCATTCCCATGTGTCCTATCGCTGGATACCAGGAAGAAGAGATCAGCACTCCCTCTCCACTTGCCCTCCTCAGGAAGCTGTAGAGAACAATGAGGTCACCCCTCAGCCTCCTTTTCTCCAAACTAGACAAACCCAAAGTCCTTAGCTGCTCCTCATAGGACATGCCTTCCAGCCCTTTCACTAACTTTGTTGCTCTCCTCTGCCCTTGTCCTTTTGTTCTGATTAGTCATACTAACAAAAATAAGGTGAAGACAGATAAAAGACAGAACATCATCACTGGAGTAAACATCTGGGACTGTTCAGCCTAGAGAAGAGAAGGCTCAGGGGGATCTTATTCATATATATAAGTACCTAAAAGCAGGGAGCAAAGAGGATGGAGCCAGGCTCTTTTCAGTGGTGCCCAGTGACAGGACCAGAGGCAACGGGCACAAACTGAAATAGAGAGGTTCCCTCTGAACATGAGATAGCTGTTGTTATCTCTTTAAGTATCAGTAACAGAACTTAGCCCATACCTCCACCTGACACCACCAGTGCCAGGCAATGATGAGTTCATCATGGCAATCTTCACTAAATCATTATGATTACTTAATTTTAAGAAGCTATATGTGCCATATGTCTTTACAAATTTGATTAACCTTTAATTATATCCTATTTTAGTCTATTACAGTCACTAACTAGATGAAAAATACATCTTTTTAACAGATTATTTAAAACCCCACAAAACTAAAAAAACCTTTGGTTTCATAATGTTTCAATTTTCATTTTATCTTTCATTTCTTTTGTCTTGAGGAAAGTATTGGAGAAAATATGTAAGCATAACAGAGTTAACATTTATATGGGGTTTATATTTTCTGGTAGCTGACACTAAAACATTTCAGTTTGCCTGAAGTTAAAAGATAGTTCATGACTTTTGATGCATCTTCTGTTTATCCCTCCCATCCACATGGGCTTCAGGCAAGATGTGGGATGAGAAATGGAAAGGTCAGGATACTCTGAGGTTCCTCCGTTTCTTTCAGCAGGTAACAGAAGAAGTGATAAACATTAAGATACAGACCACATTACCTTGTCTACTTTTGTGTTTTTTACTGCTGTGTTTGCCAAAGTGGATTATATTTCATTCATTCATATATGCCTAGTATTGAAGCTATGAGAGATTGACATAGAAATTCAAGTTTTATTTCTTCAATAGTCTTCTTGTTCTTAGAACATCAACAGTTGTCAGTTGTACATAGCCAATACTGTATAAATCATGAAGATAGACATCACAGAGCAGTAGAGTGAAAGTGTCATTAACAATCTGCAAAAAAATTTACTACATTAGATAACCATATTCTCTGAGTGTATTTACTGTAACATGCTTCTTATGAACTGATTTTATGATGAACTTCAAATAGAAATTTTCTGAAACATACCTAACTTATTTGTAATATGGAGAATAACAGAATGATGTTGTGTGACTTCCTTATTACACATATCAAGGTGCTGAAGTGGAAGTTATTGCAGAAGTACAAATAATCATTACTGCTGAGTGCAATCCAATTGATTCACATCTCTATGCAGATGATGTACACATGGGATTAAACAGCTCATCTTCAATAGTAACAATGCACAAAGTACACACTAGATAAAGTAATTTCTAGTTCCAGGAAAAGTCAAAGACATGGTGACCAAATAAGCATGGAGAATTATGGGGCTTTTCTTTAGTTTTTATGATGTCTTAGTAACAAGAAATGTCTGCTGCAAACCAGATTCTCTAGGATTCTGGATGTGTCTCATACAGCTATATTTGTGACAATGACAAATCTGACAAATATAGGTGGGGTTTTTTTCTCCCGTGGAAGGAGGTATTTGATTTTACCTGTGAATACATTGATAATTCTTCCAGGCTATGCTATCTTAATACAGTTATCTAAATTCTCCTAAACAAACTATTTTCTTCAAGACTATCATGCCTTTCAGTTTTCCAGGTTTCCCTACTGTATATTTGACACTATTGGGTACAGACAGGCTCTTCATCTGTGCAACAACACAATTGTACTACTCAGCTCTGCCTCTCTGGGTATAGCAACAGAGCCTGGAAATCTGAGGAAATGATTCTCATTTAGCATGTAGTAGTTTCTTGCCAATAGCAGGCAGTATCCTAGAAAAAGATAATTTCATTTTGCCACTTGCTTTGCTGCCCTACAAAACTGAGAAAACCCCTGCATTATGAAATAATTCAATTTTCTAGCTCACTCCCAGGTCTCAGTCTCCTGATTGTCCACATCGCATACCATCATGGCTTCTCTTTCTGGGAAAAAAACAATCTTCTCCAAAACAAATTGCAATTGCTTGATTCTGGGGATAGTTCACTCCAGGTAGCTTTTCAATGATGTTTACAGGTGAGAATGCACCATGTTTATGTCCCTCTACTCTACTTAGTGAACTAACACTGCTCTGTCTGATATTGTACTTTTGAGCACCTCTAGAGCTTTTCTGACATTCTGTCACACCTCACTTCCTCTGGTATGGATCATAAGTACCCCACTGGAGCATGCTTTATGCTTCATTTTAACTCAGAAACGTAGAATTGAAATTCCCCCCAAAATTTCATGTCTGCAAACCTCCAGACACCATGTAAGACTCAATCAGCTCTGGAAGTGGCTCATACTAAGGTGTGTGAACTTTACAGCCTTGGTCTAGGGGCTGGGGCTTATTCCTTGTAGTAGAAGCATTTAGCAATGTGGAAGTAGCCATATAATCCAGTTCAGAATTAACAAAATTTTCAGATCTTTGTACAGAGTCTAGCAACCTGGTGTAATGCTTCCCTTTCCATTACAGATGCAGCATACAAAAGCTTTGTTCCCTTAAGGGAATTGCATCACTAGCCAAGGAAGAGACTGACATCCAAGTCAACAGGACTGAAACTCTGAAGGATAAGAACTAAAAACTCCTGCTTTTAGAACTTGATACTTCAGTCAAACTTCATTCATTTAAGTTTGTCCAGCTACACCTCTCACTGATAGTTTCCTGACATTAATATTCCCACAGATAATGTTTCTGAGACTGGCTTTATTAGAATCACACGTTACTCTTTTTCTCTACTTGAAAGACCAAAGATGGTCAACAAATAAAGAGCAAATGTCGCTACACAAGGAGGAAGATATTCTCTCAAAGATCTAAGCAAACAAAACCTGCTGACAAGAGCTTGTGGTAGAGAAAATAAAAAGGTACAAACATGACTGAACCAAAAGCAGTTCAAACTGTGAAAATATTTATTAACATAGTTCCCAGACTACATTAATTCCTTGTCATTTCTAACTCTTTGAGATATTTCACAGGTGTAACATGTCCTAAGCAATAGAGCCCACCCAGAAGCTATTTCAGAGAAGTGAGAAAAAAACATACCTATCACTTAAATCCATGTAAAGTAAAGCTCCTAATCAAATAACAGACCATAGTTTTTACTTTCTTGACAGAAAGCTTCTTCCTGCCACCATTATTCTGGTTATTGGCGGCTATCAAATGTGCTTTAAAATCTCATTAAATCTGTCTAAAATTATAATTTTGCAAGTTAAAAGTCACAAACTGTATCCAAAAGAGCTAGGAAAATAGCAAGGGCTCAATCTAATTTCTAATTTCCTTTAAACGGAAAAAAATTTCAAAACCAAACCAAACCCTAACACAAACCAAAACCAGTGTGATGGGTTGACCCTGACTGGACGCCAGGTGCCCACCAAAGCCGTTCTATCACTCCCCCATCCTCAGCTGGACAGGGGAGAGAAAAATATAACAAAAAACTTGCGGGTCGAGATAAGGACAGGAGAGATCATTCACTAATTACCGTCACGGGCAAAACAGACTCAGCTTAGGGAAAATTAACTCAATTTATTACAAATCAACCAGAGTAAGGTAAATAAGAAATAAAACGAAATCTCAGAACACCTTCCCTCCACCCCTCCCTTCTTCCCGGGCACAACTTCATTCCCGGATTTCTCCACCAAGCCCCCCCAGCGGCACAAGGGGGGCAGGGATGGGGTTTACGGTCATCACACATTATTTTCTGCCGCTTCACCTCCTCAGGGTGAGGGCTTATCACACTCTTCCCCTGCTCCAGCGTGGGTTCCCACCCACGGGAGACAGTCCTTCATGAACTTTCTCCAACGTGGGCCATTCCCACGGGCTGCAGTTCTTCACGAACTGCTCCAGCATAGGTCCTTTCCACGGTGTGCAGTCCTTCAGGAGCACACTGCTCCAGCGTGGGTCCCCCACGGGGTCACAAGTCCTGTCAGAAAAACCTGCTCCGTGGGCTCCTCTCTCCACAGATCCGCAGGTCCTGCCAGGAGCCTGCTCCAGTGCAGGGTTCCCACGGGGTCACGGGTTCCCACGGGGTCACAGCTTCCTTCGGGAACCCACCTGCTCCAGCGTAGGGTCCTCCAAGGGCTGCAGGTGGATATCTGCTCCACCGTGGACCTCCCTGGACTGCAGGGGGACAGCCTGCCTCACCAGGGTCTTCCCCACGGGCAGCAGGGGAATCTTCGCTCCGGCGCCTGGAGCATCTCCTCCCCCTCCTTCTGCACTGACCTTGGTGTCTGCAGGGTTGTTTCTCTTACATGTTCTCACTCCTCTCTCTGGCAGCTGTTTTTCTCACTATCCCAACTTTTTTCCTTCTTAAAAATGTTATCCCAGAGGCGTTACCACTATCGCTGATGGGCTCGGCCTTGGCCGGCGGCGGGTCCGTCTTGGAGCCGGCTGGTATGAGCTCGCTTTCTCTCGAACACAGTGGAAGCTTCCAGCAGCTTCTTACAGAAGCCACCCCTGTAACCCCCCCCGCTACCAAAACCTTGCCACATAAAACCAATACAACCAGTAATTACAAGAGTTATATAAGGCAAATACTATAAAGAAAGATAGCAAAAAGATAAACATTAGTTTTATTATTTAGTTTCTTTTCACTCTTATTGATTTGAAATTGTACAGTTAAAATATACAGGCTATGGCAATTAATAGAATGTTGCAAACAATATTGACTACAAACAACCTAAGCCCACTGAGTAGCTTCTTTTTTGAAGGCTGTCTACTGAGTGCTATGCTACTATGACTAGTAGATACTGTTTACAATGTACTTAATTTTGCTGAAGATTTTAAGTACAGTATCATAAGTCAGCCATTAAGCACAGTTTTTATTCTTAGAACAAATATTGCAAAATATGAAAGAGGAAGTTTTGTGATGAATGGAAGGAATATATAACAAATAAACAGCCTTGACAACCTTGTTCTTCATATAACAAAATCCCCAAAAGATCTTGTAATTATTCTCAGAATAGTTGGTGAGGGGAAAAATCCATACTTTTTCTATGATATATGTGGCAGATAAATACTATTAAGTTGCTATCACAATATATAGTAACATATTTGGTTAAGATAAGTAGCAAGCAGACATTTTATCTTTCTTATTTACAAAGGATTTTTGACAGTGAGCAAAGAAAAGAGATAAACTTGTTGGTCACTTATGACTTCCCCTCAGCAAAATTTATTACAAAAGGAAGACCACTTATGATATTTAAATGTATGTGACACGAGTATACATTCCTAAGGCAGTCTGTTTGCAAGCAATCTGTGACAGACAAAAGTGCTATGAAATAAACTGGAGTTGACAGAGTCCATAAAACAAGCTGTGCACTTGCCTGAAGATGTAAAATACCAGACAAAGGTCTGTAAACAATGAAAGTCTAAATGTAGGGTACTATGTCCGATGTTTTTAAAGAGACATAGACACATACAGAAATTTTTTTATATTTTCTGAAGGAACAAAAAGGGACTTTCTCTCTGGTCAGAATGTAAGGTCAAGAAGAGAAAACAAAACACAAATCAGAGCAAAAGCTCCCAAAGACTATGGAAGGCTTGGGGAAATGGGGGCTTGTTTAGTGAATGCAGGCATCTTGACTCTCAATTAAAGAGCATTTCAGTCATATAGAACTGATTACCCTCAGCTATTTGAGACTTCCGTAAGAGGTCTACTTTTCAGAAGGCTCCCTTAAACACTTCTTGAAAATCAGACCTTGAAAATATTGTCAACTGAATACACATATATTGAGTTATAAAAAACACTGCTCACTTTTTTTTTTTCCTCTCCAGTCTTGATTTTTGTGCAGCTGGAAGAGACCCATAATTTAAGTGTCTTTACTAGCCTAGAGCCTGCTCAAAGAGAATATTGTTGAAGATAAATACATGGTAATATTCTATGAGTAGGACTGATTATGGTCAGCTTTTAACAGCTATCTTGCTTTAGGCTTCTTTCTGATAATGCTCCTGCAGCTGTACAAAATCCTAAACCAAACAATTATTTTTTCATTTATTTTTTTCCATTAGGGATAGGAAACAACCCCATTTGGAGCTCTGTCATAAAAATACAGAAAGGAATTTGGACTTTAAATCAGGATAATGCTGTGAGTTGGCTTTATACTGGAAGCTATTGATAGGCTTGATGAACAAAACTGTACAGATCTGTGTTCAGTCTGACAACTGTTTCTACTTTTGGTGGCTGGCATGAAGCTTGAAGCAAATTCCATGTTTAAACAGATGGCGAAATAGTAAACTGGAAACAGAGCAGGAGTCCTGGCACAATCCTACCATCTGAGAACATTGCAAGATTCAAGACCAACCTGACATTTTCACGATGAAGTATTAAGACAAGGCATACTGTAAGCTGAGAATAGCGTATAACTACAGCAGCCACCATAATTCCTTGGTATACCTAAGAAACTCTGCTAATTCCCATAATACTTCATTTAATATTTCTGCTTTTATTGCCTTTCAAGCCTCATGTAATTTAAACATAATTGCTTTATAGCAGCTACATCCTGTTGTAATAAGTGCCAGTGACAAATATACAGTTGCTATTTTTTATATAATCTGTCAAAGTGAGTTGTGATATTAGTCAAGACATTCTCTCTTATATTGCAACATATTACTGCAGCATTTAAAATGCATTCCATCTGTAAGGGCCATATATGTCCTGTATCTGTAATCAATATGCAATGAGGGATTCATCTTCCTTACCTACCACCTGGCTTTTCTTGGTCCTGTAACATGCTATCACCATGGGTATTAAAAGATAACAGGCTTTTAATTAACTCTGCCAGGCCTCAGAAATAGGATTGTTAAGCCTTTCTCAGTCTGGGCTTGCATTGGCCTGACAGAATCTTGCTTGTCTATCTGTTGCAACAGTGTAATGACCAGATAACTATTACCTATTACAGTTTTGGTTTAGCTTTGGGCAATTGTGCAGTGTAGCACCTACTGTTCTGATAATTTTGATACATTTCTATAACTAATAGGAAGTAATAGTTGGGGTTTTATTATGTGTGTTAACACTGAGGAGTACAAGCATAGGATGATAGCAGAGATCTTGAAAATATGAACATAACAGGAAACCGAAGCTCCAGGCAAGAAACAAATTATTAATGGTCAGTTACTGGTCATTAAAGGAAGGAAGCTGTCCTGGTTTCAGCTGGGATAGAGTTAACTGTCTTCCTAGTAGCTGGTACAGTGCTATGTTTTGAGTTCAGTATGTGAAGAATGTTGATAACACTGATGTTTTCAGCTGTTGCTAAGTAGTGTTTAGACTAAGTCAAGGATTTTTCAGCTTCTCATGCCCAGCCAGCAAGAAAGCTGGAGGGGCACAAGAAGTTGGCACAGGACACAGCCAGGGCAGCTGACCCAAAGCAGCCAATGGTGTATTCCATACCATGGGATGTCCCATCTAGTATAGGAACTGGGAAGCGGGGGCAGGGAATCGCCGCTCGGGGACTAGCTGGGTGTTGGTTGGCGGGTGGTGAGCAATTGCCCTGCGCATCATTTGTACATTTCAATCCTTTTCTTATTACTGCTGTCATTTTATTAGTGTTATCATTACCATTATTAGTTTCTTCTTTTCTGTTCTATTAAACCGTTCTTATCTCAGCCCACGAGTTTTACTTCTTTTCCTGATTTTCTCCCCATCCCACTGGGGAGGGGGGGGTAGTGAGTGAGCATCTGCATGGTGCTTAGTTGCTGGCTGGGGTTAAACCACGACAGAAGCCTTCGGAGCTGGGATACTGGCTTTATGGTTAACAAAGGGAAAACAGAACAAGTATCAAGCATGTGTAAAAGTACCACATACAGTGAATTCTGATATCATGTGGAACTGCTGACCAGTGATGAAAGACCAAGGTGTAAAGTACATTAGGAAAATGCATAAACATAACTTCAAGCAGATTCCAGAGTGAGGAAAAAGAAATGCTTATCACCAATGTCACAGTCCTTCTGGAAAACAAATTATGATGCATATAATTTACTGTTAAACCATTCTCCTGCTTTCTTGAGTGAAACCCAATGAACTTTAGGAGACAGAAAGTAAAGGAAGGGTGAGCATAATGCCAGGGGAATGGGGTAAGTTCAAGAAAGACTGTATATTTGGTTAAACTATAACATTTTTAGGAACTTCAGATTATAAATATTAGCATGATTATAAATTGAATAGCAATAAATTTTGAACAGACTATTAGGAATCTAGTGAGATTATCAGTAAATTCCTGAATTGACAAGCAAGGTATGTTTCTTTATTCCTTGTAAGTGTCATGGTGTTTTGGTCTGGCACTCCTGAGACTTGGTTCTGATTTGAATGCAATGGTTGCACTACTTTGGAAGTTCTTACTTTTTTTCTGTTTCATCCTTATATAGTAACTTATTCAACTGTTCAGTGTCCTGTCTTCTGGAAAACTGCTAACAATGGAGAAATAAGGTTGAGAAGCGAGTAAAGAAAAGAATGATCATGGATGGGATTGATTGATTGATCAGTTTTCAAAGATCTGTGGTAGTAGAATTTATCTGTGGGTGCAGTTAGGTGGAGAAAAGGATGAATATTTTGAATGGCCTTTCTCACGAAAGCTGATGGATGGGCCCATCTCCAAGGATAGGTCTTTTGCTGGAGTAATGGCTGGATTTTTGTGGAAATCCTATAACTAGGGAACTGATGGCTTTTATCTCAAAGGACGGTTGTATTTTGTTTGGAAGGCTGTCCAAGCATCATTATCCTTCATCTCTTCAATCCCTCTTCTATGACAGTATTCATATCATGCCACTCTCTCCCTGCCCCCATCCTGAAAAGAAAAACAAAGAAATTAATAAAAAAGCCCACCCAACAAACCCTCAAGGAATAAAATAAAAATTACTACAGTGAAATGAATTTTATTAAAGAAGGATTATTTACTTTGTAGGCAACTATCTCTTAAAAAAGTACAGGATTGTATTATAAATAAGTCAGTAGCATTTTATAGGTACAGATTTTCTTACATTTTGATTTCACAAAAAGCTAGCAAAGGTTTCAGACTTCATTATTTCACAGTTTTGGTTTTGACTTGTTTGGGTTTTGGGTTTTTTTTGTTTTGTTTTTTTTTATGCAGGCCATTTTGTGCAGCCCATTGATAGAGTTCTGTTCCTGGTCCATTTATTACCGGATATAACCTAGATATTTTCCCTCCATTTTTGTCAGGAGTTCTTTCTTCTCCATTACCTACTAGCTAGCTTGTTACCACACACACTTGTTTCTTCTCTCATGAAATGGGTGTCCATTGGATCAGTAGAGGCATGGCTTTCCTACCCTAAATCCTTGCACATTTTTTCACTGCTACAAGATCAGTCTTTCAACTATTTCTCCACTGTCACACCCATTTTTCCACGGTGTGCATGCTAGACCAAGTAACTATTACAACATTGCCCATGAAAAGCACCAAGAGAAGATGTTGGGCAGCATTTTGGTGACATCAGAGAAACTCATTCTACATACCACAACTCTGCAAACAACATCCTTTTATGTGTAGAATTTAACAAAGCAAATGACAGAGTTGATGAGAGTAAGTCAGTCACATGGTAAAAAGTTGATTTCCCACCCACGAGACAGCAATATTCTGCTTCATGAGCTGAATTCATGACTCAGTTCTAAAAAAAAACCCCAAACCAACACACACACACACCCCCTGCAAAAACCCGAACAAAACAAAACAAAATCCTCTATAGAAATACTGTCTGTTTCTTTTCAGATAAATATTTCAGGATAGGAACATTCTCCCCTGGTACAATTGCTTTGGAGAGGAGATGATTTTGTTTTCTTAAAGAGGGGTATTGATGGGTTTAGCACAGATGGCAAACATGACAAATGTTTATTTGCAGAGTATGTTTATGTATCAGGAACTTGGTTTGTGGAATGACATGCTTGAAGACAGATTTACAAACCACATAATGCTGATATATTTTTTAGCTTTTCTTGACATTAGAGGAAATTAGAAATGAGAGGCTGTTTCTCCCTTGATTATAACCTTTGATGCAGAACTACCTCAGAAACTGAAAGTTTAGTTAACCAACAATTCCGAAATAAGAACAATGACATGCAGTAGTTAGCTGAAAAGAAAAACAATCTGAATTAATAAAAAGGAATTTAAAATGCTGTTAGAGATATGTAGCCTGTAAAGGAAAATCACAGAAACAATTGCATAACCTACTGACAGGTATATATTATATGCCTCTCTTGCTGTCTAATCACAAAACTTGGAGATCTAGAACTAAGACAAAGATGGTATTTTGGGGGTTTTTGAGGGACTGATTTAGTTTAATATTTTCAGTAGTGATCTTGCACAGAAGATATATAATCAATATAGAAAAAAATCAAGAAAAAGAGTGGATTTAAAAATGGGCTGAATTTGAAAAGAGAAAAAGGAAATTGAATAAATGTATTCAACACATCTCTCACTTTTACAGACTAGTAAGTATTTATCAGATAAACTGAAAACTCATGTTCTAAAATATAAGAAGGAGAAGAAATATATGAACATATTAGTTGATCACAATATGACCATGAATTCATAATATTATGTAATTATGAAGAGGACAAATTTAAACCTGAAATGAATTCCAGTACATATATTTAAGTATTGATTGCATTATATCAAGTTTTCTGAGGCTTGTATTTTTAATACTATTTTTAGGAGCAATAACTGCCATCTAATAGTTTAAGAAGCTGTATGTGAAATGTAACAGCTCAAAATTCCCCTGCTCATTCTGCTCAGAAGTAACTGATGAACAGATTGATTGTGTGTCGTTAAGATTGTTCAATCTTCAAAACAAGTTATTTACTTTAGGTTGGGGCTTTTTTTAGGTTTACTTTTTGCTATATTAGAGACTTCAACTTGAGTTCTTAGCTAATGTGTTTTAATTCTTCATTATGCTCTCTACTATACAGGTGCTGGAGTGTATGTAATACAGCAGGATAAGTCAGCACATTTGCTCTGAATCATTTGTAATAAATTTATCCCTAGAGTCAGTTTTTCCCTGAACTTCTCCATAACTGCTTCGTGACGGTATTCCAAAAGGCCATCTGGTGTGGAGTGTGGCTTCCTCTGTTATCAAGAATCTGCTTTTCTTTGTTTTCCTTTCTATGGTAGCACTGGAGTTCAGGCAAGAACAAAACTCAATTGTAATAGAAATATTTAATAGACAGAAGGAGCCCTCCCTCATCAAAGACCTTTTAGCTCTGTAGTCATTAAATAAAGTACTGGTATTCACAATAAGAGGTGAAATAAAAATGAAAAACAACATATACCTAACACATGTAAAACACGTGAAAGGTAGGAAAGTGAGATATAACATGGTGTTTCAATGAAGAAGGCCACAAAAATTATCAGAGGGATGGAACACCTCTTTTATGAAGACAGGCTGAGAGAGTTGGGGTTGTTCAGCCTGGAGAAGACATGGCTTTTGGGAGACCTTATTGCAAACTTAACTAAAGAAGGGTAGATTAAGACTAGATACAAGGAAGAAATTTTTTACGATGAGGGCAGTGAAACACTGGAACAGGTTGCCCAGTGTCGTGGTTTAGCCCCAGGCAGGAAACTAAGCACCACACAGCCGCTCACTCACTCACCTCCAGTGGGATGGGGGTGACAATCAGAAGGGTAAAAGTGCAAAAACTCATGGCTTGAGATAAAGACAGTTTAATAAGGTGAACAAAAGCTGCACATGCAAGCAAAGCAAAACAAGGAATTCGATCACTACTTCCCGTCAGCAGGCAGGTGTTCAGCCATCTCCAGGAAAGCAGATCTTCATCATGCCTAACAGTTACTTGGGAAGACAAACACCTCTAACTCCAAATGTCCCCCTTTCTTCTTCTTCAGCCAGCTTTATATACTCAGCATAACGTCATATGGTCTGGAATATCCCTTTGGTCAGTTGGGGTCAGCTGTCCCAGCTGTGTCCCCTCCCAGCTTCTTGTGCACCCACAGCCTACTTGCTGGTGGGGTGGAGTGAGAAGCAGAAAAGGCCTTGGCTCTGTGTAAGCACTGCTCAGCAGTAACTGAAACATCCCTGTGTTATCAACACTGTTTTCAGCACAGATTCAAAACACAGCCCCACACTAGGTACTATGGAGAAAATTAACTCTATTCCAGCCAAAACCAGCACACCCAGTGACGTGGTAGATGTCCCAACCCTGGAAACATTCAAAGTCAGGTTGGATGGGGCTCTGAGCAACCTGAGCAAAGTGAAGATATTCCTGCTCATTTCAGGATGGGTTGGACTAGCTGACCTTTAAAGGTCCCTTCCAACCCAAACTCTTCTATGATTCTATGATTCTAAGAAAGAAGGTGTGAAACACATAAATCAAACAAATAGAAATAATCCTAAGCAAATCCTAAGGTGAGGAAGGAAGAAAACAGGAATATCAACATCCTGCTCCTCCTACCACAAAGGAAGGAAACACCTGTAAACATCATACTCAGGATGTTGACAACTTGTTGCAATTCCCCCCTCCAGACAGAAATTGTTGACATTAAGACCCAGAGGAGCAGTGGAAAGCTTGGAGCAGAATACCAGCAAAAGTGGGGGAGATATTAGAGGGGTTTTTGTATAAGAGCTTGCAACTCTAGTATTGTTAATGAGATTTCTTTAATATTAATAATTTAGATAGTGAGTGTTAGCATCATTGTAAGTGGGCTACTAGTAATAACTCTTTGTTTTATCTTGGTTATACTAGTAAAAATTTTAAGTAAACTAATAGTAAATTCTTGGCTTCACTTACAAGTAAAATGTTTACCTTTTTGCACATCACCATCTAAACAGGCAAAGGAAATACAACAAAATATACAAGTGAACCAAATTCACATACCAAATACCTCCTAGAAGTTATGTTTACCATTTTTAAAAGTTCTCTAAGAGGCACTATATTAGACATGATGAGGGTTTCGCTGGATTAGAAAACTGGAAGGAGGAGTAAAAATAATAAGGAAAATACCTCATCAGTCCCAGAGACAGAATGCTGCAAATAAAAACTATTAAAACTGTCTCATGACATCTGTGTCTAAGGGCACCTACACAAACTTCCTTTTGTATTCACCCTGCCAAACTTCAGTGTCTATTTGGTCATTTCCAAAATCTAATTCTAAGCCCATAGGAAACATACGGCCCCTGCATGTGTGGAATTTACTTTTGACAACAGGCTTCCAGTGATACTTCTGGGTTTGTGCTATGGGAGGGCATAAATAACTTTCATTTACTAGAAAACCATTGAAATCAAATCTATACTGACATGACATAGCCCTGCAATGTTCTAGGATGCATCAGTGAAGTATTAATACTCCTATTTTTTGTTT
The DNA here is from genome assembly GCF_947461875.1 of Haliaeetus albicilla. NCBI lineage: Eukaryota > Metazoa > Chordata > Aves > Accipitriformes > Accipitridae > Haliaeetus > Haliaeetus albicilla. Next base: position 59,280,667 of record NC_091485.1, on the reverse strand, counting down.
CTCTGAAATGGAAAACACCATCAAATTAACTACAGTTATCTTGTTTATTTTACCTCTTGATTAATGCCCTTGACTAGGAGAGTTCTTGCATTTTATGTATATCTGATTCACTCTATTTCTAGCTCTGTCTTCAATGATTTCCCATAGTAATTCCCAGGATTCACCTGATCTACCTTTTGAAGGACTGTATGTAGTATTTTGGATTTTTTTCTCAATTTCCAAAGATTTTCTAAAGCTATAAGGAGAACTGAACTTCTTTTATCTGTAAATAATTATTTGTCCTCTTCTTCAACTTCAGGCAGTTGGGTTTATCATTGTTTCTATGAGTCAGCCAAGGAGTCCCTCATTTCATTCTCTGTTATTTCTCTTTTTCTGTGAGTGCTGCTAGATATGAGCTGGTACAATCATACAGTGTTAAGACATTCACCTTGTTGTGGCTGTCTATACTTTCTGTAGTCTTTCAGAGGAAACAATGGGGTAACAAATATAAATGAAGATGCTATCCAATCCCTAAAATATTGTTACTAATGAATAAAATTCCATTACAAGGTAGTGACAGATCTGACATTTCTTTGAGAGCAGTTCCAGCCTTTCCTTTAAGGCTTCAATATCTTTGAGCTTTACTGGAGTGTTAAGGGTGCAGATAGATGTCTGAGATGTTTATTTCACTCTAGTCTGAGGTTAAGCTAATTGGACTAGACATGAGAAACTACTGTACATGACATGAGAAAACCACTGAATGAAACAGATCATAGAATCATACAATCATAGAATGGTTTGTGTTGGAAGGGACCTTAAAGATCATCTAGTTCCAACCCCCCTGCCATGGGCAAGGACACCTTCCACTAGACCAGGTTGCTCAAAGCCCCATCCAACCTGGCCTTGAACATTTCCAGAGAGGGGACATCCACAACCTCTCTGGGCAACCTGTCCCAGTGCCTCACCACCCTCATAGTGATGAATTTCTTCCTTACACCTAATCTAAAACTACACTCTTTCAGTTTAATACCGTTACCCCTCATCCTATCACTCCAATCCCTGTTAAAGAATCCCTCCCAATCTTTCTTGTAGGCCCCCTTAAGTACTGGAAGTCTGCTATTAAGGTCTCCCCGGGGTCTTCTCTTCTCCAGGCTAAACAATCCTAACCCTTTCAGGCTGTCTTCACAGGGGAGGTACTTCAGCCCCCTGATCATCTTCGTGGCCCTCCTCTGGACCTGCTTAAGCAGGTCCATGTCTTTCTTACACTAGGGGCCCCAGAGCTGAACACAGTATACCAGGTGGAGTCTCATGAGAGTGGAGTAGAGGGTCAGAATCACCTCCCTCAACCTGCTGGCCACACTTCTTTTGATGCAGCCCAGGATACGGTTGGCTTTCTGGGCTGCGAGTACACATTGCTTGCTCATGTCCAGCTTTTTATCCAGCAGTAGCCCCAAGTCCTTCTCTGCAGGGATGCTCTCAGTCCACTCATTGCACATGAGAAAACTGGGTTTATGTACTTTTTTTTTTTTAATGTGAAGTGGCTTTTGTATTCTAACATCTTGAACTAGGTGTTTGGCACTTTTCAGGATAAATCAGATATTTTTTCTTATGTGAGTTTTCCAAGTAATTACTCCAAGAAACAATGACTGATTTAAACACTTAATCTTCATCATGTCCTGATGTGTAATTTCTCTGACCTATATAGTGTCAGTTTACAGTTATTACTTTGCTTTCAGTGTTGGCAGATTTTCTGATCTCCTGTAGCACTTCATGGTACTTGTCTTAATCTTTCACCGATGCCAGGGAAGCCATGCCAGGTCTGTCTATATCACTGGAACCAAGTCAGGCATATGCAGAGTGGAACAGTGGATTTACTGTCCTGTTCCAAACTGCTGTATTCAGATGCGGAGCTGCTTCACATGGACCATTAAACAGCACTGATCACATGATTTGCTACTCTTTATATTCCCTATTTCTTCCATTTCTTTTCCCTGGTTCTTCCCCATTTACCACTCTCAACCCCTCCCAAATAAATTATCTTAATTACTTTTTTTTCCATTGGTATTGACTTTGCTATATCCATACCCAGATTTGATATTTCTGATACTGCTAAGTGAGTGATCTTGGCGGTGCACAGCATTACTGACATGGTTACCCTGGTGCTCCTGGCCTTGGGTGATTGCACTTCCTGAGGGGCTCCAGCACCCCCTTCAAGGGCCTGAGAGGCTTAGCCCTTTCCCACATAACTCCTCTTGCACACTCATGAGATCCGCATGTCCTTCGCAGAGCTGCCTGTAACTTTTGTCATCTTTTCACACTCCGAGGGGGTTCTCACTAACTGGAAAAGGGGAAACATAATGTCCATTTTTAAAAAGGGAAAAAAGAAAGACCCAAGGAGCTACAGGTCAGTCAGTCTCACCTCTGTGCCTGGCAAGGTGATGGAGTCGATCCTCCTGGAAACTATGTTAAGGCACATGGAAAATAAGGAGGCGATTGGTAATAGCCAACATGGCTTCAGTAAGGCCCAATCATGCCTGACAAATTTGGTGGCCTTCTGTGACGAGGTTACAGCACTGGTGGATAAGGGAAGAGCAATAGATGTCATCTACCTGGACTTGTGTAAAGCATTTCACACTGTCCCTCATGACATCCTTGTCTCTAAATTGAGGAGACATGGATTTGATGTTAGAATACAAAAGCCACTTCACATTAAAAAAAAAAGTACATAAAACCAGTTTTCTCATAGCTGGAAAGGCCAAAAATTCTACTTTTGAGCTCTGAAAATGAAGAGGTGCATTACAAAGAAATTAAACTGCTCACCTGAAAGAATAAAGTGCTTATTCATTGCATGCTTGGAGAAGGATACAGTATTAGAAGCTTAGGCTAAATGTAGAATGCCATACAAAACAGACTTTGAAAAGACCACATAAAGAAGGAAATAATTCGTCAGTATGATTAGACAGCAGCCTAGAAGAGGCCATTAGTGGATAAACAATACCCTTCAAAAGTAGAAACCATATCAAAATGAGAAGAATGGAAAAGAACCTTTTAGAGATTTTGAGAAGTAAATTGCTCAAGGCATTAAAACTAATAATAAAATGTTTCAACTTATAATAAGCAAACAGCTTTCTACAGGCTAGCACTAACCCAGTATAGAGTTAAGATGAAAAAGTAGCATACGTAAGAAAAGCCATACTCAAGGAAGATAATTTCAGTGTTTACTACAGGGAAATTTAAGCAGTTTCTACAGCAGAGAAAAGAGAAGAAATCTGAGGAACTGTCTCAGATAGAAGTGCCAGTAGAAGGGATTCAAAACTACTAATTCAAATAATAGTAACTTGCCACCACTCGGTTATATTCACTGAAGAAATGCTAGAGGAACATGAATTCCCTGAACTACAAACTGTGATGTACAAATACATTTTAAATTCGCTTCAAAATGAGAAGAACAGAATGTGGTAAATAAAATGAGGGTTCATAAAGATCCTCTGATGTTTTCTGGAGAATTATAGACCAGCAATTTCCATTTGAAAACAACTTGTAATCCTAGAAGAAATGGAATTAGAAGACATGAGTAAATATTTTTGGGGGAGAGTCAATGTAACTTTTGAAGAGACCAGTTGTGACCCACAGAACCATTATTTGAAGCAGGCAATAAGTTTAAATTAGGACTCTACATTGTAATTCTGTATTTTCAAAATATTTTAGCAAGGCCACCTGTCAAAAACTCTTAAAAACATCAAAACCTAACAGGCAAATACCAAATGTCCTCTAGAGGATTAATACACAGTGATTGATTGAAACCAATGACAGAAGTAAATGGTCAGGTTTTTTAAAAGGGGAATAATTTGAGGATCTGCCAGGGATCTGAGTCTGCTTCTGTGTTGTTGAATGTATTTAGGAGAATCAGTAATGTTAAGGAGGTAAAGGTTACAGATAAATTTTCACATCTAAAGCTGCCTATAAGAACTTCCAGAAAGATTTTACAATAATAATCCATCAGTGAAAAAAGTCACTGAAATTGAATGTGGATAGTTAAGCACATGTTTGGGGTTTGTGTGGTGGGGGTTTGGTAGTGGAGGAGGGGCTACAGGGGTGGCTCCTGTGAGAAGCTTCTAGAAGCTTCCCCAGCTCCAAGTTGGACCCACCTCTGGCCAAGGCCAACTCAATCAGCGATGGTGGTAGCGCTTCTGGGAGAACAGATGTAAGAAGGGAATCCTGCAGCGGGGGAGGAGATTGGAATGTGAGAGGAACCCCTCTGTGGATACCAAGGTCAGTGAGGAAGGAGGGGAGGAGGAGCAGGGGAGGAGGGGATGCCCCTGCAGCCCGTGGTGAGATGGCAGGCTGTCCCCCCCCAGCCCAGGGAGGGGAGCAGGGGAGCAGATGCCCACCTGCAGCCCGGGGAGAGAGGAGCCCACGCCAGAGCAGGTGGATGCACCTGAAGATGGCCGTGACTCCATGGGAAAGCCCACCCTGGAGCAGCCTTTGACTGAAGGACTGCAGGCAGCAGAAAGGACCCACATTGGAGCAGTTCGTGAAGAACTGCAGCCTGTGGGAATGACTCATGTTGGAGAAGTTCGTGGAGAAGTGTCTCCTGTGGGAGGGACCCCATGCTGGAGCAGAGAAAGAGTGTGAGGAGTCCTCCCCCTGAGGAGGAAGGAGTGGCAGAAACAATGTGTGATGAACTGACCCCAACCTTCATTCCCTGTCCCTCTGTGCCGCTGAAGAGAGGAGCTAGAGAAAACTGGGAGTGGAGTTGAGCTGGGAAGGAGGGAGGGGTGGGGGGAAGGTGTGCTAAGGTTTGGTTTTACTTCTCATTATCCTTGTTTTGATTTGTAGTAGTAGTACTAAATTAAATTGATTTTTTTTTTCCCCTAAGCTGAATCTGTCTTTTGCCTGTGACCATAAGTGGTGGATGATACCTCCCTGTCCTTGTCTCGACCAACAAGCTTTTCTTTATATTTTCTTCTCATCCCACCATGGCCGGGGGGCATGGGGGGGATTGAGCAGGCAGCTTTGTGGTGCTTTGTTACCAGATGGGCTCAAACATGACAAGGTGATAGACTGCTCAACCAGAGGAGAAACATTACTGGACCTGTTGCTCACCAACACAGAACTAATTAGGGATGTTAAGATTGGTGGCAGCCTGGACTGAAGTGATCATGCCCTGGCGGAATTCACAATCTTGAAGGATATTGGCCAGGTGAAGTGTAAAGTCAGGATGCTGACATAAGCCACCAATGTCCTCTTGCAGCCCAGAAAGCCAATTGCATTCTGGGCTGCATCAAAAGAAGTGTGGCCAGCAGGTTGAGGGAGGTGATTCTGACCCTCTACTCCACGCTTGGGAGATGCCACCTGAAGTACTGTGTTCAGCTCTGGGGCCCCCAGTGTAAGAGAGACCCGCTTGAGCGGGTCCAGAGGAAGGCCACAAAAATGATCAGAGGGCTGGAACATCTCTCCTATGCAGAGAGACTGATAGAGTTGGGATTGTTCAGCGTGGAGAAGAGAAGGTTCCGGGGAGACCTTAATAGAAGCCTTCCAGTACTTAAAGGGGGCTTAGAAGGAAAATGAAGAGAGACATTTTACCAAGGCTTGTAATGACAGGACAAGGGATTATGATTTTAAACTGAAAGGGGATAGGTTTTTATTGGACAAAAGGAAGACATTTTTTTACAAGGAGGATGGTGAGACACTGGCCAGGTTGCCCAGAAAAGTTGTGGATGGAAGTGTTCAAGGTCAGGCTGGATGGGTCTTTGAGCAACCTGATGTAGTGAAAGATGTCCCTGCCCACTGTAGGTCCCTTCCAACCCAAAACATTCTATGGGTCTATGATAAGCACTAAAAATAGCAAAATAAATAAATGACAGTAAGTATAAACACGTACTCATGGCCTTTCAATTGGTTGTTTATATTAAGGGGAAAAAAGCAAAATATCAAAAACTTTGGAGAATCCAGAAATCTTTGTTTCTAAAAAACATCAGCTCAAATAACGGGTACAAAAATGCATGCAGAATACCAAATAGTTAGGAAAGTGAAAGGGAAATAAACTGAAGATACATTTTTGCTACTGTATAAACCCATGGGCTGATCCCTCTCCAATATTGTCCAGAATTTTGGTCACTCCATCTTCAAATAGTAGCACTGAAATGTGGGATAGGTTAACAGATGACAGTCAGGCAATGAACAGTGTCTTCATATGAAAAAAAATTAAACGGATTGGGGCTTCTCACTTTGGGGAAAAGAAAAAAAGGTAACAGAGGAGAGAGATGACAAAAGTTTATGAAAGCACAGATGATACAGAAAGGAGGTAATGACTATTAATTAAGAGGGAATGACCATTTGTTATTTCCACAGACAAAGAAATGTCCACAGAGTATTATTGAGCCTAAGAAGTACAGATGAGTTCCAAAAAGGATAAGACTAATTAATAAATCTATTAGTAACTATTAATCAGAAAAACTTAAAAAAAAAAAAATCTGGATCAGAATTTCTTTCCAGATCATTTATTTTGCAAGAATATGGTAGGAAAAGTATCACATATACACCGTCTTTCTTGTACACTTTATCTAAGCATCTATTACTAGCTGCTGAAGGGTAAAGAGTTCCAGTCTAAAAAAACCTTTGCTCTGACTCATCATAATTCTTTTGATGATTGTTGTGGTTTAACCTGATGTTTCAGTTTAAAAAGATACTCAGTTAGGCCAAAATGTCTCTTATTTGATGGATGATAAAGTTAAGCACGTGATGTATATTGATTTCTCAAGAATAGGTATGTTTAAAGGAACAGAAAAGTTTCAAATATTTCCAGTCCTGATTAATTAAAAGAAAAGATAGATATAATCTAAAACATAAATTCATCACAGTTGAGGTTTACAATCTGGAAGAAGAAGTAGTATCTACATTTAGGAACTGTTAGTATTTAAAAAAACTTTAAAAAGTTAAAAAAAATCTTTCTATAGTTAAAAAACTGAGAGGATGAAGGAATTAAAACCCACACTGTTAGAAACATTAGCATTAATAATGAAATACATTTAAATCTGATGCATTTCCTGTATTCAGTATTTTCACTATTAAACACTGGTCAAACACTGGAACAGGCTTCCTAGAGAGGTGGTCGATGCCCCAAGCCTGTCATTGTTTAAGAGGCATTTGGACAATGCCCTTAGGACTAGATGATTGGTGTAGGTCCCTTCCAACCGAACTATTCTATTCTATTCTGTTCTATTCTATTCTATATTTCTAGACAATTATCTAAATACCTTCAGAAAACAAGTTGGAAATACTAGTACTAATAACTCCTATTAGCCCTTCTTTTTCTGTAAACTACTGGAAGCTATTTGCTATTTTACAACTATTTTTTCACAACATTCCTTTTTGTAATTAACATTTTGTACATGAGCTAGTTTTCTAACATAGAAACTACATCCAACTCCATTACTTTTAACTTTAATAAATTATAGAGAAATCCATTAATTCTGAATGTTAGTATTTTTGCAGGAGTAAAGAATTCTATTTAGCCCTCACATTTAGGGTCTCCTTCCTTACTTTGGCAAATGCTCTGTGTAGACAGGCTTGTTGAAGGAAAATAGAGGCTTCTATAGAAGTAGGTGGGAGTTTGTAAAGTATTTTCATACTACTAAATTACTAATAGCATACTAAAAACTTAAAAATCTCCAGTTTGAAGTGAGAATTGAAATGTTTCCTAAAACCATGAACTCAGGATCCCCTGTTATTAACAAAATCCTAATGAAGCTAACTGCCTTTGCTGACAAGCAGTTTTGACAGTTATACTAATCCCTTAACTGTAAACATAAAATCTTCCTCATTGCCTAACTATTTTCACAAAACATTCCACTTGAAGTTATGTTAGTGTTAATATAAAAAAAAAAGGGCACAATTAATCTATCAGTTTTAGGTATCAGATACAGGAAAACATGAAAAAAGAAAAAAGCTATTATCCTGTACTGACTCTCAGATGGGTCTGAACTGGACTGTATCTATATTCATTGCACATAGACTATATATAGACTACAGTTTACTGGATGAAGTACTCTAATGAAAAGAAATTATTATGACAATGTTTTTTCAGAGTTTTTGAAGAAAATAGAAATGCTTACTCTAACTATTTTATATAAGCTGCATGTTACAGCTCCTGGAACAATTTGGTTTTTACTGAGTTAATAACAGAACTCCCATTTACCATATTTTTGTGTATTCATATTGGCTAGAACTTACCTGGAATTTCTATTCATCAATTTTTTAAAAGCATGAAATTGAAATGAAGATATACCACCCTATGATCAAGTTTTCTTACTTCAGACACACTTTAAGAAGCATCCTAAGACATTGTTTTAGTTACTTTCTATAAAGGCATTCTCATGATCTGTGGTTGCTTTTAGGCACATTAATGGTCCAGCCTACTTAGTGTGAGATGGAGCTAAGAAATAATATTATTGAATTTCCTCTTTCCTCATGATAACAGCAGTAGCAAATGAATAGCCTTAGGATTCTATGTGGGACTGTGAAGGTATCTGTTGTCCAAAACAGCTTACAACCTGCCTCTTTTGGCTGCTGGGAGTGAACCAAATCATGTTGCTGTAAAACAAGCAACTTCTGCAAGGAAATTTTTTTAGATAAGTTATGGCTAAGTGCTATTAGATTTTGATAGTAAAATGGAGAAACTATAAGTGTCTTCATGTTCTGCACACTGAGCCAGACAACCAACAGGAAAAGGAAGCCAAAGTCAGGAGGTTTGCATGGCATTTAGGTTCACCTAAATATGCCATATGTCTGGAAGCATAGCGCAAATACCATCCTTTCGCAAAGCCTAACTCTTTATTTACTGCATGAACCTGGGAAAAATGTTTCTCTAGTCTCACTGCCTTGAGTGGAGCCAATGTGTGTGTCTATACATGCTGCCACAGATGTGAAAAGTTTTGTCAAAAGCCAAGGATCTTGAACAACTATATTAGTTAAAACCACACAAATATTGCAGAATACATTAAGCTGGCTCTGTGATACAAAAGATTTCTTAATGCAGAGAATGCATCTCAGGAATACCTAGCAATACCTAGAAAAATTTCTGTTTATATATTAGGTAGTCAAGAATCAAGACCAGAGCCTTATATGAATTTAATGTGTTACTGTAGCTGGGACTAGAAAACTTCAATGTGGTACATCTTCTAATGGTTGGAACATTAGAAAGATTCCTTTCCCTTCCCTTCCCTTCCCTTCCCTTCCCTTCCCTTCCCTTCCCTTCCCTTCCCTTCCCTTCCCTTCCCTTCCTTTTTCCCACCTCCGTACCATATTTTCACCAGTTGCTTGAAGTAGCTGAAGAAAAGTCTCTGCAAATCCATAGAGAACATGCTTCCTTAGCTACTCTATGCACTTTATAGTACATATTGGCAATCTTAAAGCAGCACTAAGATATCAGTTAAAAGTGCCAAGACAGCAGTGAGAATGAGAAAAATGGGCCATTAAGAGATGTATAAAAACATTTTAACTGAAAGAGCTGGAACTAGGCTTTTCATTTTTGTTTTATTTTGCTATTCTAGGCAGATATCTCTTTTGATCTAGCCCTAGGGACAAATTTAGCAAAGAGCATTTCACTAGAAGAACTACAACGTCACTTCCCAGCACCCCTTGGTTAGAAGGTTTTGGAGAAAAATATTGATATCTTCCAAATTTCTTAATCCTATATAACTGGTGAGGATACATTGTGCTTCAATAAGATGCCAAACTAGCAAAGGCAATATGTCAGAAGGGTTGACTAACAAGTACAAAAAAGCAAAGTAATTTAATGATGGGAAGAAATTGTTTCCAAATGACATCCAGAGTAAAGATAGGATACATGTGTCTAACTGTGAAAGTTAATGGAATTTTTGGAAAAGGTGACTGGCAACTGGCAGTAGAGTCATAGAATCATAGAATCATAGAATCATTTAGGTTGGAAAAGACCTTTAAGATCATCGAGTCCAACCATTAAACTAACACTGCCAAGTCCACCACTAAACCATTTCCCTAAGCACCACATCTACATGTCTTTTAAATACCTCCAGGGATGGTGACTCAACCACTTCCCTGGGCAGCCTGTTCCAATGTTTGATGACCCTTTTGGTGAAGAATTTTTTCCTAATATCCAATCTAAACCTACCCTGGCACAACTTGAGGCCATTTCCTCTTGCCCTATCGCTTTTACTTGGGAGAAGAGACTGACACCCACCTCACTACAACCTCCTTTCAGGTAGTTGTAGAGAGCCATAAAGTCTCCCCTTGGCCTCCTTTTCTCCAGGCTAAACAACCCCAGTGCCCTCAGCTGCTCCTCATAAGACTTGTGCTCTAGACCCTTCACCAGCTTCATTGCCTTTCTTTGGACACACTCCAGCACCTCAACCCCCCTCTTTCCTGTAGTGAGGGGCCCAAAAGTGAATGCAGTATTAAAGGTGCAGCCTCACCAGCGCTGAGTACAGGGGGACAATCACTTCCCTTATCCTGCCGGCCACACTGTTTCTGAATACAAGCCAGGATGCTATTGGCTGCCTTGGCCACCTGGGCACACTGCCGGCTCAAATTCAGCCAGCTGTCAACCAACACCACCAGGTCCTTTTTTGCCAGGCAGCTTTCCAGCCACTCTTCCCCAAACCTGTAGCATTGCATGCGGTTGTTGTGACCCAAGTGCAGGACCCAGTACTTAGCCTTTTTCAATCTCATACAGTTGGCCTCGGCCCATTGATCCGGCCTGCCCAGACCCCTCTATAGAGCCCTTCTACCCTCAAGCAGACCAACACTTCTGCCCAACTTGGTGTCATCTGAAAACTTACTGAGGGTGCACTCGATGCCCTCGTCCAGATCATTGATAAAGTTATTAAGCAGAACTGGCCCCAGTACTGAGCCCTGGGGAACACCACTTGTGACTGGTCACCAACTGGATTTAACTCCGTTCACCACCACTCTTTGGGCCCAGCCATCCAGCCAGTTTTTTACCCAGTGAAGAGTATGCTCATCCAAGCCGTGAGTAGCCAGTGTCTGTTCAAGCTAGCAGTTCTGCTGACCCCCCTTCTTACTTCTGTGAGAATTGAAAACTCTATTATTTCATGATCGCTATGCCTGAGATGGCCTCCAACCATCACATCACCCACAAGTCCTTCTCTGTTTGCAAAAAACAAGTCCAGCAGGGCACCTTCCCTAGTTGTTTGCCTCACCAACTGTGTTAGGGAGTTATCTTCCACACACTCCATGAACCTCCTGGACTGTTTCCTCTCTGCTATATTGTATTTCCAGCAGATATTTGGTAAGGTGAAGTCCCCCGTGACAACAAGGGCTAGTGATTGTGAGACTTCTCCCAGCTGCTTATAAAATATTTCATCTGTCTTTCATTCTGGTTAGGTGGTCTGTAACAGACTCCCACCATGGTATCTGCCTTGTTGGCCTTCCCCCTGATTCTTACCCATAAACACTTGATATTTTCATCACCATCATCAAGCTCTAGACAAAACACTCCCTAACATACAGGGCTACCCCACTGCCTCTCCATTCTTGCCTACCCCTTCTGAAGTTTATAGTTATCCATTGCAGCACTCCAGTTGTGCAAGTCATCCCACCATGTTTCCGTGATTGTAACTACATCATGGTTTTCGAGCTGCACAATGACTTCCAACTTCTCCTGTTTGTTGCCCATGCTGCATGCATTGGTGTAGATGAACTTCAGTTGGGCTATTGATCCCACCACCTTTTCTGGTGGGAGAAGCCCTCATTCCTACGTGACCGTTCTCAGGCACTTCCATGGTTTGTAACACATCAATAACCCTTGTGTCTGCTGTTGCATGGATCTCCATCTTCTACCTCTAGTGAGATGGCAGACCAAAGGACCTTGCTAGCACACCATCCCTCAAATATTGGTGTGCCGCCCCCAGGCTTATCTCTAGCAAGCCTGGTTTTATCGCTTTCTCCCTTCAAATGTAGTCTAAAGCTTTTTCAGTAGAAACTGTCTTTTCCTTTTTGAAATGGGATAAAAAAAAGAGGAATGAGGGAGCTGGCAGGAAACACTACTGTATTAAAAGAAATTAAATTTTATATAAATTAAATTCCTTCAAGGAACAATTAAACATAAGAAACCATTGATTAGACAAAGATAATAAATAAGAAAGCAGTATGTACTTTCCAGGGGACTATCATCTTGTTGGTAAACTGGGAAAAAAACAAAGCAGCTAACATGTCTCCAGCTGGACTTCATTGTACTGGTGTTCTGTTTGTAGCAAAATCACACTGGATGGAAAAATGAAAGAACAAACTGCAAGCTATTCTACAGCTAAAGAAAATTGCAGTGCTTCAAAATTAACACAAATTAAAGATTTATTTTTAGTTTTCTTTAGTCATACTGGATGGGAGACAGCCCACTTCTACATGTTAGCATACTGAGCTGCACGCTTTCTGTATCAATGAATTGAAGATCAAAGAAAACAGTTTGATAAACTCAGCACTTTTATCTATGAGGAAACACTGAATGAATTGTTTCATTTCAAAATAAATTAACCCCCCCACACACCCTAAACCACACAAACTCTGTCTATCTACGTGCTTGTCCATAGCCAGGTTCATGCTTTCTTTTAAACTACTCTTTACAAATAGAAGAGAAAACCAAGATTAGTTTCTAAAGCCTTTCGTATCTCTTCATTCGTACTCTACCGTGCCTAAATTTTGCCCAGTTTTCCACAAAGCAGAACTTCTGTCTTGTACTAACCACTATGTTCTTTTGCAAATGAAGAGGACAATGTCAATACCTCCAAACTTTTCCTAGATTTCATTTTTGGTTTTCTGTAGAAACATAATAACAAGTTTCATTTGTTCTTGTTTCTAAGAAACAGGTTCAAAAGAGTAGCTTTTCTTATCTAAATATTTAGAGTATAGGCACCTCACTGGAATCTGAGCAACAATTGAAATTCTGATTTTTAGCAGCTATCAGGGAAAGATATTTGATAACATGGCTTTTTAAAACATCCCTTGTCTTGCAACAATAATCTAAGTTACAAGACAAAACAAATAAAAACATGTTTCTATCTGAACTAAATGCATGGTGTCTCATTCATGATTTCATCCAACAACAACTAGACAAAAGCCAATGTTAAGGTATTATTGTGAACCACTGAATCGAAACTAAGCTGTTAAAATGCAGAGAGAAATGAATGTGTTGCATATAGAAGTGCAAGACATTTTATTATTGGGACACTTAAAAGAAAAGGAAGTCAAGTATAATTTTGAAAAAACTATTACTTTGATGATTTCAAAATTTATACCAGTTTTAGGCATCATCCTTGAATTTAACCATATTTAGACCACAGCAGAATCAAACTCAGATAGAATCTAAAACTCTAAACCCAAATAAAATCATGCCAATTTAAACCAAAAGAAAACCCATAGAATCATAGAATAGTTTGGGTTGGAAGGGACCTTTAAAGGTCATCTAGGTCCCTTCAATGAGCACGGACATCTTCAACTAGATTAGGTTGCTCAGAGCCCCATCCAGCCTGACCTTGAGTGTTTCCAGGGATGGGACAACTACCACCTCTCTGGGCAATCTGTTCCAGTGTTTCACCACCCTCATCATAAAAAATTACTTCTTTATATTTAGGCTAAATCTACCCTCTTTTATTTTAAAACCATTACCCCTTCTTCTATCACTACAGGCCCTACTAAAAAGTCTGTTCCTATCTTTCTTATAAGCTCTCTTTAAGTATCGAAAGGCTGCAATAAGGTCTCCTCAGAGCCTTCTTTTCTCCAGGCTGAACAACCCCAACTGTATCAGCCTTTCCTCATAGGAGACGTGCTCCAGCCCCCTGATCATCTTCGTGGCCCTCCTCTGGACATGCTCAAGCAGGTCCATGTGTTTCTTACACTAGGGGCCCCAGAGCTGAATACAATACTCCAGGTGGAGTCTCATGAGAGTGGAGTAGAGTGTCAGAATCACCTCCCTTGACCTGCTGGCCACACTTCTTTTGATGCAGCCCAGGATACAGTTGGCTTTCTGGGCTGTGAGTACACATTGCTCGCTCATGTCCAGCTTTTTATCCAGCAGTAGCCCCAAGTCCTTCTCTGCAGGGAAGCTCTCAGTCCCTTCACCCCCCAGCCTCTATTGATACCAGGGGTTGCCATGACCCATGTTCAGGACCTTACACTTGGCCTTGTTGAACCTCATGAGGTTCACATGGGCCCACTGCTCAAGCTTGTCCAGGTCCCTCTGGATGGCAACCTGTCCCTCAGGTGTGTTAACCACACTACTCAGTTTGGTGTGTTCTGCAAACTTGCTGAGTGTGTACTCAATCCCACTTTCTGTGTCATTGATGAAGATATTAAACAGTACTGGTCCCAATATGGATCCCTGAGGGACACGACTTGTCAATGATCTCCATCTGGACATTGAGCTGTTAACCACTACCCTCTGGAAGTGACCATCCAACCAGTTCCTCATCCACTGAACAGTTCATCCATCAAATCTATATCTCTCCAATTTAGAGTGAAGGAGTGAAGGGCATTGTGGGAGACTGTGTGAAAGGCCTCACAGAAGTCCAGATAGACAACATCCGTAGCTCTTCCCTTGTCCACTGATGTAGTCACTCCATCATAGAAGGCCACTAGGTTGGTGAGGCAAGACATGCTTTTGGTGAAGCCATGCTGGCTGTCTCAAGGTCATTCAGGGGGAACTTGGGAAAAATCAGGAATTCCAGGGGAACTTTTATCTTAAATCTATTTTTCATGTTTTGCCATCTTTGGTACTGCTCTGAGACCTAAGTTTTGCACGTGTATAAAGATGCATTGAAATCCAGAAACAGCATCATCTTGCACAAATTTGTCAGTTTGTCCTTGAAATAGATTAATATTTTTGATGCATGTGGCTGCCACAGTGGGTCAAAGTATTTAAAATCCTAAGAAAAATAGCATCTAGAATAGGGTTCCAGAATGACTAGTTTATTGGTAAAGGAATACATAGGGTTTCGTCAACATCAACATCTGCTCTGCGTCCTGACATTAGCATTATCCAGACTACAGTTAATGAAACTTCATGGGCTCATACTGAAGGCTGTTCAAGTACAGTTATGCTGTATCATTCTAACGTAGAGACTAAGCATGGTTTAAGCAAATCCTTTCCTACCTTTTTAAAGGTTGAGAATGTTCACGAGAAGCTGGCACATTTCATTTAAGTGACTTCCTTGTCACTTCTTCAGTCAAGAAGAGGTTCCTTCCTTCCCTATACATCATCAACCTTATTAAGTGTTGTAATTTCCATAGGAGCAGGCCCAGGACAGTCTATAAGATGTATTTGATACATAATTCATCAAGCATTTGTTTTTACCATCACAGAAACTAATACTTGCAAAAGTGGTTGTCATAGCAATTAATTGTCAGCATTTATATTCAGATATGAACCAGGGCTGGCATCTGTGAAACCTTTTCAAATCAGAATTCTACAGCACATTCTTGAGGAACTAATTCTAGGGTTTCAGTTTAATTAAAGTCAGTGCAATGGGTCTTTGTGCTTGTGCCTGCTGTGTCCAAGTAATGGCATCAATTAGTGTCTGTACAAGCTAGATTTTCCATTAGTAATGGATCGAGAGTGTTTGGTCAGTATACTTTCATTGCCATAAGGGAGAATCAATTTATATTTACTGCATCTTGTCTGATTTTTATGATTCATACAGTATTACAAGAATTAGATTTTATAGCTATTCTTCTTGTTTTATCTCATTATCAGTGGAATCCAATCTTCCACAATTTTGCTTACTTAGTTTAATAACATGCTCAGCTCTTCCTGAATGCATTTAAATAAATTTCTATTTTTAATAATGTGGATGGCTTGGCTTCATTCAAGACATTTATAAGCTTGGCAACATTCTACTTAAAACATGTAAAATTCCAGACATCACACAGTGATGGGTCCAACTATCCAGAACAAAAGTGATATTTTGAGATTACGATTCTACTCCATGGGGCGGGGTGGAGGGGGGAAGCAAAGTACATTTAGATTTCAATGTCAGTATGCTTTTAGCTTGCATTGGTTATTTTGACTGTATATTTTTACATATGCCTTGGTATCTGCCAACAAAGACCTCACAGAGTGTTTAGATATGTGTTTTCCATCAGATTTAATTAGATTGAACAGAATTATAGAAGCGTGCTTTTTCATATTTTCTTTTAAAATAAAGTGCCAAATCTGAAGACTGAATTATTTTCTTTTCTAAAAACTGTCTATCTTTCTAAAAACCAGATATGATTATATTAAATTTGAAAACTTAGAAGACTTAGTAGTGGCTTCATTGTTTCATGCAGACTTGAACATCCATCAGATGAGATGTGTAAAAAACATTCTTTTACCTCAGCCAAGCACACAGCATTGTCTCAGGTTCTCAGAACAGCTACCAATTTGTCCCTGTCATAAACATACTGCATCGTCTATCAAAATATGTAGTTCCCCGGAAAGTGTCCCATATTTAAAATATAGGAGAGAGAACTTACATATCATCTTTGACATACATTGGCAAAATGTTGGAACTCATTTTGCTGTTTTTCCTGGTGCTACCATTCATTAGCAAAACACACCATGCTGCAAAACACTGTAAACAAAGGAAATTATGCTGAAGATAACTGGGAACTGCAGGGAGGGTAGCTTTGTGCATTCCATCTGCCTCTGCTCTCTAGCCACCTGAGAAACAAATTCGTCATGATATACTTTGAAAACCTCAGAAACTAAAAGTGATGTATACAGACCACAAATCATCCACTGTGAAAGAAAAAGATCCTAGCATTTTAGTGTTTAGGGCTTTATTTTTTTGGTCTGCTTTTGTTTTTTACAGTGTTTCTTTAATTCACTCCTGTATAAACATGAATCAGAAAGCTCACTGGTTGCTACGGCTCTGTAGAACATGTTTGGTACATATTTGTTGTCTGTATCTCTGGACTAATAAAACTGACATTCAAGTGAGGCAAAATGAACAAGGGAAGTTAGTAGACATGAAGAAAATTATTTTATTATGAGAAAATGCCTTTTTCAGAATCAGACATTCAGAAGTAGATTTTCTTTATACCATCCTCTTGTATCTAATGGATTGATGTAAAGTTGCAAATAGCACTTCAGGGTAGCTTTTAGTTCTGATTTCAGCTGAAAGAATACTTCCTGAAAGGCTTTGGTCAGTGGTTTTGTTTGTTTGTTTATGGGCAAGTTTTGAGGTGTTTTTAGGATTCTCAGAATGGAGTATTCCCTTCATTTACAATGAACAGACCAAAATTTTTTATGCAGTGGAGTAGTCAGGAATTGTTTCCTTCTCTCTAAAAGCAGCCATTAGCCTATGTTGAAAACGAACACATGTGCAAGTGGTTTTGCTGCCCATTATTTTCCAACAGTCTGTAAGACTATTGGGAAGAAGAGCCAGGCAAGGAGGAAACATTCAGAACAAAAGTTTCTGAAGAGAGATTGGAGGCTAAATGCTCTGAAATGACTTCACAGTAGTGAAGAGGGGAATTAGTTACTCAGTTCCTCATCTTTGAGGTATTTTAGAATAATCAGTATTGCATGAAAAAAAATCCAGTTTCATCAATATTTTCTCCTTCCACAAATTGCTAATTTTTAGCACGTTAGTGATAGCAATGTTATTTTAAATTGCTAGTGCAGAGTGGGTACCTATACTGTCCGTAATTCTAAAAGCATTGCTGAAGACTGAAAAATAGGAAGTGAAGTAGAAATACCTTCTGGGGAAATGGTAAGAAATGAATATTTATGATTGATGTTTTGCAGCACCATTACTGTGATTACTTAAAAAAACCAATGCTGTTCAAGAGTTTCTCTAAAATAATCTAGTGTCCCTTCAGAAACAGAATTTCAGAAACATTAGTTTTTCTTATCTGTATTTTGTTTCTAATTTCCTGAAGTCTTTATGTATAAGAGACAGACAATATTAATACTGAGCGATTTAACACACATCTGTTTATAAGAGATTCTGGAGGAAATGCTTATGAAACAGCTTTGCGGATGACTCGGTGAAATCTCACAGTTTATATGTATCAAACAGATCTGTGAAATCTGAAAATATCAGTGAAGAATGGAAACCAGACCTGCAGCTAAACTACAAGACTCTTAACAGATAAACAAAAATCCACTCTCAGAGAAGTGGCAAGGCCTAAAGCGAAATCTTAGTCTAAATGGATAAATGTGACTTAATTATGTCAGTTTGGCACAGCCCAGTGCTGGAACAGTACAGTATAGTCTCTCATGTAAAAAGTAATTTCCTAAGTAGCTGAAAAATAACTAGCAGGGAAATCTCACCAGGTCACTGCTTAGTATCAAGTACATGTCTCCTAGTGACCAAAGTTATGAGACTGAGGAAGTAATTTTTTTTCTAATTCTAGGCAGCAGGAATACTTTTTATATAAATAAGCATAACTGGGAGTGGAAGTAAGGAATTGTATATACCTGTTAATTGTTCTGTGCATTAGCATGGTTTCCCTTCTTGCTCTGCTAGCAGTTTTTTCTCGGTATGAACAGGGGAATTCTACTTGTATGAATGTTTGAGTAGTTCTGTTACTAGCAGAACTTACAACCTCTTGAACTGATTTAGCAAAATTAGAAAAAAAAAATGTTACTGGTACAAGTAATTCACTGTTACATGACATTGGCATAGACCATCCTTCCTTAAAAAAAAAAAAAAAAAAAAATTGCCTTCATCTCCCTTATGTCAGTATTCCTTTATTTTCATAGAAGATATGGGAATAA
This sequence comes from Haliaeetus albicilla, assembly GCF_947461875.1. Classification (NCBI taxonomy): domain Eukaryota; kingdom Metazoa; phylum Chordata; class Aves; order Accipitriformes; family Accipitridae; genus Haliaeetus; species Haliaeetus albicilla. Next base: position 59,261,931 of record NC_091485.1, on the reverse strand, counting down.
GGCGATGAATTTCAGCAGTACTTTAAACTTTGCTTAAGGAGGAATAATTACATGACTTTCTTTCCCTTTGTGGCATAATAGTTGAAGAAGAGCTGATACCAACATCCTGAACTGATGAAGCAATACAAATTCTTTCCAGATAATCACATTTTCCTAAGAATTAGTCTATGTCTGCCTTAAATATTCAGAGTTCTTTTCAACACTCTAAAACCAGTAATTGGATCAATTATGAGGAAAGAGAAGGGAAGGGTAATTTCATTCTCATCAGAATGATTCGCAGTACTCTATTATATAGAGGCACAGTGCTGTCCCAAGGTAAAAGCATCTGCCAGGACAGGACTCAGGAATGTCTTGGCTCTGCTTGAACTCTGGAGGACATGTGTCCCCTTTGACTGCATTTTCTTCACTAGCTGCCAAGTCAGCCTAGCTAACGGAAAATGACCCCCTCGGCTTTCATATTCTTGACTATTTGCTCTTCTACAAGGGTGGGAAAAAAAAAAAGAAAAATAAGAAAGAGTTGAAAGGAATCCTAGAACAAAAGGCAATATATTATAGAACTGAAGTAAAGCTTTCTTAGATCATGTGCCAAAAAAGCTATAATAACATTTAAGTCCAATTATGATGAGATTAGCCTCTTCAGTCAAAGTGATCAAATAGCTCATTAAGTGTACTGTATGGTGCAATAGTAATGCACTAATGTAGTACAAATGGAATAGAGTACTACTTTGCACACCTAATCAAGATAATATCAATATATTTCCACATTTAGACTAAAAATATTTTCTGTAAAAATTAATAATAACATCACCACTTATTCAACTTTATACTTGGCCAACACCTCATTTCATTTTCATTTAGAATAATTTTCATTTAGGTTGGAAAAGACCTTTAAGATCATCGAGTCCAACCATTAAACTAACACTGCCAAGTCCACCACTAAACCATTTCCCTAAGCACCACATCTACATGTCTTTTAAATACCTCCAGGGATGGTGACTCAACCACTTCCCTGGGCAGCCTGTTCCAATGTTTGATGACCCTTTTGGTGAAGAATTTTTTCCTAATATCCAATCTAAACCTACCCTGGCACAACTTGAGGCCATTTCCTCTTGCCCTATCGCTTTTACTTGGGAGAAGAGACTGACACCCACCTCACTACAACCTCCTTTCAGGTAGTTGTAGAGAGCCATAAAGTCTCCCCTTGGCCTCCTTTTCTCCAGGCTAAACAACCCCAGTGCCCTCAGCTGCTCCTCATAAGACTTGTGCTCTAGACCCTTCACCAGCTTCATTGCCTTTCTTTGGACACACTCCAGCACCTCAACCCCCCTCTTTCCTGTAGTGAGGGGCCCAAAAGTGAATGCAGTATTAAAGGTGCAGCCTCACCAGCGCTGAGTACAGGGGGACAATCACTTCCCTTATCCTGCCGGCCACACTGTTTCTGAATACAAGCCAGGATGCTATTGGCTGCCTTGGCCACCTGGGCACACTGCCGGCTCAAATTCAGCCAGCTGTCAACCAACACCACCAGGTCCTTTTTTGCCAGGCAGCTTTCCAGCCACTCTTCCCCAAACCTGTAGCATTGCATGCGGTTGTTGTGACCCAAGTGCAGGACCCAGTACTTAGCCTTTTTCAATCTCATACAGTTGGCCTCGGCCCATTGATCCGGCCTGCCCAGACCCCTCTATAGAGCCTTTCTACCCTCAAGCAGACCAACACTTCTGCCCAACTTGGTGTCATCTGAAAACTTACTGAGGGTGCACTCGATGCCCTCGTCCAGATCATTGATAAAGTTATTAAGCAGAACTGGCCTCAGCACTGAGCCCTGGGGAACACCACTTGTGACTGGTCACCAACTGGATTTAACTCCGTTCACCACCACTCTTTGGGCCCAGCCATCCAGCCAGTCTTTTACCCAGTGAAGAGTATGCTCATCCAAGCCGTGAGTAGCCAGTTTCTTCAGGAGAATGCTGTGGGAAACGCTGTCAAAGGCTTTACTATAGTCTAGGTAGACAACATCCACACCCTTTCTCTTTTGACCTAAGCTGGTCATTTTGTCATAGAAGGAGATCAGGCTAGTCAAGCAGGACCTGCCTTTCACAAAGACATTCTGACTGGGCCTGATCACCTGATTGTCCTCACTGCACTTAAAGAAAAAATACTTTTACCCTTTCTCATATACTTTTTTTGTAATCTGGAAATCTTTTATTATTTAATCAAAATATACTTATTGATCTATTGGTTAATCAAAACCATCAATTTCCTAGCTGGTATGTGCTACATAACAGACGTTACAAGTACTCAAGCTAATAATAATACCTATGTAGCATTACCTTATTTGCACAGAATTAATATCTAAGTATATACCTTATGTACAAATTGGTTTTACTCTCAGAAAACACTGGTTAAATAATTTTGTAGTTAAGTGGGTTTCTGTTCCTGCTCTACGCTTATTGCCTGACCTTGAGTGAGTCACTTAGCCTCTCTTTTCTTCGTCTCCAGTTTGTAAAGTGACCAGTATTTCTTTTTCCATTCTAAACTTTTTAGTGCAAGGACATTCTTTCATTGTATTTTTCTACATCTAAGAGCATGGAGGTTCCTGGTCTTAGCTACATATTTTGAATGCTGACAGATGGCAGCAATGATACACAAAACCTTTCATTCTGACTTGAAAGAGATCTGAGAATGACCTCATCAAATCAGACCTTTATTTAATTATCCCCCCAAATCACTAAATTATTACCAATAAGTATTATTATATACATAAACATGGGACCAGAAATTACATTTGAGTTCAGTGTGTGTTGGCTGCATTGAATAAATCTTACATTTTTATGAAAATGGTAGTGAACCACTTGAAAGAATTGGAGAACTCAAGCAAGTAACTTATTTTTTCCTGTATAGTGTGAGACTAGCTGCATTTATTCTTCTAATGGGAATCCTCTTTAATAAATGCAGGATTACTAGAATGTAATTTGTGATTGTATTAACATGATTACACCACTCAGAATCCCAGTGGAGCCTCTAGAAATATTATTAGAGATGTCAGTAGAAAGGAGTATATGGATTAAAAGGTTCTAAACTAATCATGCACTTATTAGTTATGGCCAAATTCCTGCTAACTCCCAGATGAGCAAGAAAACAAACCAAAACTAATTACTACAGTTGTGCACACAAGTGATGATGTCTGTACTAGAAAAAGTAGCATAAAATAATGCTTATGTCTATAATCACTTTTTCCATTATGTCATTTTGAATTATTACAGAAAAAAAATAATAGTAGCATAGTAATATGAGGTGGTGATGGGCTACAGCAATATAAAAATGAGCATCAAGACAGCAGCTGCAGAATATGTTACCTTGTGAAATAATCCTTACAGTTAGTAGAAATAGATTTATTGAATCCATTTAACAGTACAAATAGGTGTAGCTCTGACTTGAAAATAAGCAGATTCTACAGCACTAAGAGTCTGATGATTTCAGAGTTCTGTCTCTATACTTAAAAAATATGAGAATAGCAATTATGAAAAATGTTTACTTTATCACAGAAACAAGTGTTAAAGGGAGAAGACTCTTTTCAGAGACGATGCTGATAATTTTCTGAATGGTAATGCAGCTTTCATATCTACACAGAATTTTTAAACCAGACTCTAATCTTATTTTTCACCAAAACTACCATACTGTAATAGAGATTACCTGATAAAATCTGGTAATTTAAATTTTTCAGTAATACTAGTTTTAAAACTTAGACCTGTGTAAAATAAATTGCTCTTTCTTTTATTCTGTGCTGTATAGGTTTGATATTAGATTATTACTCCAGTGTCAAGCTCAAGGAAGTTCTGAAATGAGGTTGCCCAGTAATTTTTCCCTTTATCTCCATTATGAAGTTATTGCAAAAAAGAGCAACTTCATCACAGAGTATCCAGAGCAGCTCTGTCTAGAACATCCTATGGCTTGGTGGTTAACATCCTGCTCCATGAAATGCGGATATGAAACCACCCCAGAAGCTTCACTCCAGAGATGGAAGTGATTTTCTTTATTTCAGGCACAGTCTGTGGTCTGAGGTCTGAATTATTTTACCAGAAGGTGAATGACTCTTTTAGATGTCTCAAAAAAGAACTATAGCTGCAAAGTTCAATCAATTAGGCATACAGTGCAACTGCTTTCACTCCTGTTTATTTGGCCCTAGCATCACATTTTCTGGTGATAAGATTAATTCAACTTCCAAACTGCCCACAGTCTGTGAGTGGGGAAATAGAGCCTTTAAAGTTTTACTAGAATAAAACCATCAGATGTTCCTCTGCCTTTGTCACCTCTTATCTAGCCTTATGTCCCTGACGAACAGGAGAAGTATCTCAGAGTAGATGGTAGTGGTTACCTCCTTTTATCCAGTACTAGGTGATTACAGTGTTTATTTTGAATATCACCACCATTCAGTTCCATGCTTTGGATTTCATTCAGCCTGGACCTGAGTCCTTATCTGCTGATTTCAGTTGAAAACTAGTATGTATCCACTGAACAGAACTGACTAGGGTTTAAACCTAAGTGTAGGCACTAGGTCTAATACCACCAATGACTCTGAACGAGACTGATCTTAGTATTTACAGAGTGCTCCTGCACACACTTACTAAGTCAAAAGCTGCAGGAACTGAAGCCACAAATGCTTATAACAAACATACATTAATTAGAAAGCATAGGCCTCTCTTCTGTAAAGCCTACTGATTTAAACATTTTCACAGAACTTAAAATACCTGACAATGCTCCAGCCAGCCTGATGATAACTACATGTCTCTCATTCAAATTCCAAGAATATCTTTTACCCCTCAATATATAAATTGGCATATGAGGCAAAGGAAAGGGGACACACAAGAATGCAGAATTTGTGTATGCAGGAACACACAGTTTAAAAGTGGTTGGCTGTGTACAGTGTTATAATAATGCAGTTCATAGGTTGCTCACAACTCAATAAATAAACACAGCTCAAATTACACAGCTCATTTATAGATGTTTTCTGATAATGGTTGTTTTAAGGGTAGATCACTGGGAGAACTGCACCACAGCAACTTTAATATGTAAGAATTCAAAACTCTCTCTATAATTGTAAGGAAATGCATTAAAAGCTTTAAAGATTTATGTTCTACTGTCTTCTCAGAAACTCATTATAACATGTTCTAACTTTAAAACCTGCAATTAACTTGGAATAAAATCTCTGCTTGCTCCAATGATGCTCAGTAGGGTATGTGTTAGAATTTCTCTTTTGGTAACATAACCAAGACAAGACCTGACATTATTTTACCTAATTAGATTATTTTAGGTAATTAGTCTTGTCTAGGACTTATTTTGGGTTTGGTGCTGCTGCAGACAGTCTTTTGAAGATACTCATTAAAATAAGAACCCAGTCACATGAAACTCTCTGTCTGAGCTCAACATAAACCCTTTGATATCCATCAAAATTCAACACTGAAATTTAGACAATTAACTAAAGAAAGAATAAGTGTGTAAATAATAATTAAAATATATACCTCCTTTCTTGCATGCCATGAACTGGATTAATTTTAAGGAAATATTTTTAAATTTCAGTGAAGAAACATCAAGCATGGGATGTATAACTTGGAAACTGCAGAAATAACTTTAAAAAGAAGTGAATAATATAAAAATTAATTCTATACATAAAAAGAAAAAACAGATTTTATCTGAAAGATCTTTAAAATGTTCTGTTTCATTATTTTCTTTCTGATAATGAAATATGCAATATAATTATTAATACAGAAAATAATACCTTTTCTTACTTTTTGTTGGATGTTTAAAATTGATCCTTTTTTTTCGGTTAAAATGCAGAAAAATAGCTACTTCTTTGGTATATGTAAACACTGGCATAGAGACTAATACATTAATTCATATCATACTGAAAGCCAGACAACAATGTTACTCTATTTTCAGAGCACACTGATCTCTACTGGCAATTATAATTTGTGTCTTTGTATTTATCTTCATCGTTGTACACGTCTTTCCCCACCCTATCCAAATCCTTGCTTTAAAAAAAAGGGATATGAGAGTATTAAAAACTGTTTTGGGTTTGTGTGGTGGGGTTTTGGTAGCAGGGGAGGGGCTGCTAGAAGCTTCCTTGGCTCCAAGTCGGACCCACCTCTGCCAAGGTTGAGCCCATCAGTGACAGTGGTAGTGCCCCTGGTAGAACAGATTTAAGAAGGGAAACCTGCAGTGGGGGAGTAAAGTGAGAGGAACCCCTCTGCAGATACTGAGGTCAGTGAGGAAGGAGGGGGAGGAGGAGCAGGGGGGGAGGGGATGCCCCTGCAGCCCTGGTGAGACAGCAGGCTGTCCCCCCCCGGCCCAGGGAGGGGAGCGGGGGAGCAGATGCCCGCCTGCAGCCCGGGGAGAGAGGAGCCCAGCCGGAGCAGGGGATGCTCCGAAGATGGCCATGTGAGGTGGGTTGGTCCTGGCTGGATGCCAGGTGCCCACCAAAGCTGCTCTATCACTCCCTGCCCCCCCTCAGCTGGACAGGAGAGAGAAAATATAACAAAGGGTTCGTGGGTCAAGATGAGGACAGGGAGAGATCACTCAACCAATTAGCATCACGGGCAAAACAGACTTGACTTAGGAAAAAATAACTTAATTTATTGCCAATCAACCAGAGTAGGCTTATGAGAAATTAAACCAAATCTTAAAACACCTTCCCCCAATCCCTCCCTCCTTCCCAGGCACAGCTTCACTCCCGGATTCTCTACATATTCCTCCCCCCCCCCCGCAACAGTGCAGGGGGACAAGGAATGGGGGGTTACGATCAGTTCATCACACGTTGTCTCTGCCTCTCCTTCTTCTTCAGGGGGAGGACTCCTCACACTCTTTCCCTGCTCCAGTGTGGGGTTTCTCCCACAAGAGACAGTCCTTCACAAACTTTTCCAACATGGGTCCTTCCCATGGGCTGCAGTTCTTCACGAACTGCTCCAGCATGGTCCCTTCCATAGGCTGCAGTCCTTCAGGAGCACACTGCTCCAGTGTGGGTCCCCCACGGGGTCACAAGTCCTGCCAGAAAACCTGCTCCAGTGTGGGCTCCTCTCTCCATGGGTATGCAGGTCCTGCCAGGAACCTGGTCCACCACGAGCTTCCCACAGGGTCACAGATTCCTTCAGGCACCCACCTGCTCCGGCATGGGGTCCTCCCTGGGCTGCAGGTGGATATCTGCTCCACCGTGGACCTCCATGGGCTGCAGGGGGACAGCCTGCCATCTCACCATGGTCTTCCCCATGGGCTGCAGGGGAATCTCTGCTCCAGCGCCTGGAGCATCTCCTCCCCCTCCTTCTTCACTGACCTGGGGGTCTGCAGGATTGTTTCTCTTACATCTTCTCACTCCTCTCTCCGGTTGCCGTTTCTGTGCCCATTGCAACTTTTTTCCCTTCTTAAATCTGTTATCCCAGAGGCGCTACCACCATCGCTGAATGGCTCGGCCTTGGCCAGCAGCGGGTCCATCTTGGAGCCAGCTGTCATTGGCTCTATTGGACATCGGGGAAGCTTCTAGCAGCTTCTCACAGAAGTCACCCCTGTAACCCCCACCACTACCAAAACCTTGCCACACAAACCCAATACACTGAGACTCCATGGGTAAGCCTGTGCTGGAGCAGTCTGTGCCTGAAGGACTGTAGCCCACAGAAAGGACCCATGGTGGAGAAGTTCATGAAGGACTGCAGCCTGTGTGGAAGGACCACATGCTGGAGCAGAGGAAAAATGTGAGGAGTCTTGCCCCAAGAAAGAAGGAGCAGCAGAGACAGTATATGATGAACTGACCCCAACCCCCATTCGCTGTCCCCTTGCGTTGCTGGGGGGAGAAGGTAGAAAAAATCATGAGTGGAGTTGAGCCAGGAAAGAAGGAGGGGTCGGGGAAAGCTGTTTTAAGGTTTGGTTTTATCTCTTATTATCCTTGTTTTGATTTGATTGGTAGTAAATTAAATTGTTTGGTTTTTCCCCCAAGTTGAGTCTGTCTTTTGCCCATGACCATAATTGGTGAGTGATCCCTCCCTGTCCTTGTCTCAACCCGCAAGCATTTCTTTATATTTTCTCCTTCTCATCTGACCAGGGCCAAGGGGCAGGAGTGAGCAAGCGGCTTCATGGTCGCCGTCTGGGCTTAAAACACAACAAAACCAAAACAACAACAATCCCCCCCCCAAAATAAAAATCCTTGTTTACATTTTCTGATAACTTACTATTTCCAGGACACAACTAATATGGGAGAACTTAGTCAAATGTTTATCTTGCATATATCATCTCTGTAAAGGAGGAAGACCTAGTCTGTGTTAATAAATACTATACATGACATCATGAGGCAGACGATCCTCTGCAGAATTCTTCAACATGATCTTATTTTTTTATTGACCTGCTTTAAAATACATAACTTACTTGCAAAATCAACTGTATACCACTAGAGTTATTTCAAGCTTTTTTTTTTCCCTATCAGAAATTTAAAAAATAATTTAAGAGAACTCTTAAGATGTATCAAACAGTTTTATCCAATGTATTTAGTATGCTTAAAGATATATGCTCTGTTAGGTTACCATAAGAAGCATGGCAGAATAGCTGCAATAAGAAATTAATGAGAACAGGCCACAAAATAAACCTAAAGCAACAGCTGAAGCAATAGCTGGAAGTGGTATTAAATGGAAATGTTCTAACCTGTGATGTACTATCACATACTGATCGCCTAAAGCTTTTCCAGTTGAGAACAATATGTTGAACATGTATCTGACAGAAGCCCACATTGGTACAATATTACTTCACAGTTAGGTGATCACAAGCTGCCAAGTAATTTGCAGAGATAGCCAGGGAGCTGGAGAGAGACATGATCTTGCCCCAAGGCTTATCAGAAAGGCAGAAGAGTAATACAGACAAAACAACTCACATTAGTACCAATACTCAGAAACTCTCCCATTACCCAGTGACTTGAAACCAAATATGCTGCAACAATGAAAAGGAGCAGGGAAGCAAGTGGCACCTAGATAGTCTTCAAAGTCAAGTTTACTTGCTTTTGTTTCTGACCTTTTGGGTGAAGGAAATGCATAGCTTGCTTAGTTTTTAAGATAGAGGACAAGAAGATAGAGGACATCTCTTTCTTCATAGGGCAGAGCTGATTGGGTCCATTGGTTAGGAAAACAACAAGAAAAGCAAGTAAGAGTTATAAGCCAAGGTACATGGATTAGATGTGATTAGTGAACCCAATATGTAAAAAAAGTACATTAAAAAGTAGAATTATCTCCTATGCTAAAGAAGAAAAATGTATGAATAACTGAAACTGTATATGACAAAATACATGTAGCTGTATATGGAGAAGTTATGAACATCTCAAACTGTCAAAGTTTTAAATATAATATTTTTTCACATTTTCAAAGTGATCCAAACTTTAAAATTGCCCCTAAAGTGCTCATTTTCCTCATTTGTTTGTAAATTTGTTTCTGGAATATATGAAGCAACTTTAATTATTTGTATTGTTTTCACTTAAGCTACTAAACCCACTATCAGTATTCTATGAAGGAAAAAGATAAAAAAAAAGTCAGAGCTCCTTTCTTATGTTCTACTCTATATGTCATTTTTTACAGAAGTAATAAGCCAAAACATGCAGCTGAAGTTCAAAATAAATGTAATGTCAAACCCGGGTAAAATCTGAATTTTATTTGCAGAAGAAAAGTCATATGACACCACTCTCTCTTAAAGTAGAACTGTCAATTGTTAGAGCCAACACTAAGGTCTAAAATAACATTACCCTGATCCATTCTCTGCTGTGTTGCCCTATGAAATTTTGCAGCAACAAAGAAACAGTGTAGCTATTTTAATGATAATAATATTCCACCTAAAATAAGTATTCCAAAACATTCCAAAGTTCCATTCAATTGGAACTTGTAAGTTAGACTCATAAAAATGAGTAGCATGTACCCCCAAAAAACCCAGAACAAACCAACAAAAAATAGCCCCAACCTTAGGGGTATACTAGGATTAGTTAAAGAAGAAGGATGCAATATTTTGGGGAAAAAAAACAAAACCAAATACATGTGTAAAAATTTAACTGAACCAAAAGCATGAATTCCCAACTTCAAAAGGGGAGGCTTCTTTTTTTCTCTTTCAGTTTTGTTTCCTTGTTTCTAAGGTGTTTACAATATTCAATGTTTCCAGTCTGTCTGCTTTGAGTTCTAGATGTATTAGCTAAAAGCATAAAGTGATCCTGAAACACTACTGCATATCTTAACCCTTGTCTAACCCAGGCAATCTATTTTCAGTATTAGTGCTCCTCTCGTTCTTACAGTTGAGTGTCTTTGCATGATGTGATAGGACTCAGTGTGTCAGTATTCTGAATGATGACTAACTATACCATTTTATTGAGGTAAATATATTTAAAAAATCAATATTATTATTTTACGTCTTTTAGCAGAGGTTTTTAATAAAACCAGAAACTAGAAAAAGGTGAGTTTTAAAATGAGATACTGAAAGACAAGTGTGCCTAGTAGTCAGATAAAGTGTTCAGGTAAAAAAATAAGAAGACACCCCCCCCCCCCCCCCCGGCCCTTGAAAACAGATTTTACCTCTTCCCTTTCCTGCTGAGTCCTTCTTTCAAGATTTTTACTCAAACCAGCGACCATCAGTGACTTTCTGGATAGCAATAAATTTTATAGATGTATTGGTTTTGGCTAGGACAGAGTTAAATTTCTTCATAATAGCTTGTATGGTGCTATGTTTTGGATTAGTGATAAAAACAGTGTTGATAACCTACCATTGTTTTAATTATTGCTGAGTAGTCCTTACACAGAGCCAAGGCCTTTCTGCTCCTCACCCCACCAGCGAGTAGTCTGGGGGTGCACAAGGAGTTGGGAGGGGACACAGCTGGGACAGCTGACCCCAACTGACCAAAGGGATATTCTACACCACATGATGTCACATTCATCAATAAAAGCTGTGGGGAATAAGAAGGAGAGGCTGGATGTTTGGAGTTATGGCGTTCATCTTCCCAAGTAACTGTTATGCGTGATGGAGCCCTGCTTTCCTGGAGATGGCTGAACACCTGCCAGCTGATGGGAAGTAGTGAATGAATTCCTTGTTTTGCTTCACTTGCATGTACAGCTTTTGTTTACCTTATTAAACCATCTTTATCTCAACCCATGAGTTTTTGCACCTTCTGATTGTCTCCCCTATCCCACTGGGGGTGAGTGAGCGAGCGGCTGTGTGGGGCTGAGCTGCCCACTGGGATTAAACCACAACCATAGAATACCTTCTGAATCCCCAGGAAAATTCTTTCTTTTAGATTCCTGATGCCATAGTGATGGTCCCCAACCGTGACATGCCCCATGCCCCTGGTCTTACTATAGCACCAGGAGGTGCTGCCTCCACACCAAGACTGGAGGCTTTTCCTAGCCAAACATACATAAATCTGTCAGGATGGAAGTAACGTTATTGTTGCCCACAAGACTTCTATAGCCTTCTTTTCTACTGCTCAGCTTATTACTTTATTGAACAAAGTTTAATATAAAACTGTATACAGTAGCTAGTAGGTCCTATCAGTCACAGGTGCCTAGAACTGTCCCTGGCCTGACAGACAGGAAAAACTGAGAGTAACTTGTGCTAATCCTGACTGACACAAGAGTTAAAACATTTTCCCCTAGTCCTAATGCACTCAATCCCATAGCACACCTACCGCACCTGACAGAAGATAGTTACTCACATGTCATGCTGCCAGTGTCTACTTTCTTTCCCAGTCAAACTTAATTACTCAATGAAGCTGGAGAGAGAGTATCCAACCAAAGGGCACACAAACCTGTATCTCCCACATGCCAGTAGTGTCCAAAAATCCTGCCTTCAGTGTTTCCTATTCCTGGCTCTTTGTAACTTTTTGCTTAGAGTATCTCAGAATCACAGGATGGCTGAGGTTGGAAGGGACCTCTGGAGGTCATGTGGTCCAACCCCCCAATCAAGCAGGGTCATCTAGAGCAGGTTGTCCAGGACTGTGTCCAGATGCTTTTGAATATCCCCAAGAATGGAAATTCCAAAGACTCTCTGGGCAATCTGTTCCAACCATATTAGTTGTCGTCTACCCTGTTCTTAAACATGATATATAGGTAACACAAAATTGAGACTCTATGCTGAGCATCATCATTTAAAAACTATGTGTGGTAGTGCATACCATTTAGCAGTGCTCTAAAAGCTTTGTTTCTTAAGAACTTCATTTAGGATTCTGATAATAAAATTAAGGGATCCTAAATCAAGATTCTCCAAAATATACAGGCACTTCAATGTTACTTTGGGGCTATATTATTTAGGTGCCATAATTCCCTATTTAGAGGCTTAATGCTACAGGAATGAGTCATATAAGGAGGAGGGTCAAAGTCATCTTTGAAAATTGGACTTATACCCCTTTCTTAAGTACTTCTGGAAACATGACTCAGACAGCTTTACAGAATTGTCTGATTAATATATAGCCTACTTTCCTTATCAGTCACGTGGGTCCTGAAATATAACCAAACAGCCACAATTATGTAATTTTGTCCATGACCCTGTTATTTAGAGAGCATATTTTGTAAGTGTTTGATTGTTAATAATGGGTAGAACTTGTTTTAATTTTCTCTGCACTACAGTCTCATACCTTGCTCTTCTCATACAACCTGGGACAAAAGTCATTCCTTCTTCATGTGACATTAGCAGCTACCAGATAATTTCATATGCAGAACAAACACTGCATTACAGACCTCTTCATCCCTAGAATGCCAAATAATTTAATGCCTAAACCATAACTGCTGCAACCTACAAACTACCACTTAAAATACTGACTTGTCCTATCTCCTAATTCTGGTAGGGTCTATCCCTTATTACATACTGCAGATTTCCATTTATATAATGGTTTATATTTTAAATGAGGTGAACAGAAAAAGTATTGGTAATTACTCCTGATCTGTTTGATCTAGACTGTCCTTTTTGGTTTTACTTTTTTTTTTTTGTGATCCTCCTTTTCAAGTAATTTGCTACAAGTCAAGCATTTTCTATCCCTTCCTTTCTTCTTCTAATGAATAAAAATGGATAATAAATTAAAAAATAAGTCTTTATGTCTGATTTTCCTTCAAATACAACATGAAAATAAATGAAATTACCTGTCAGTTCTCAAAATTTATCTCAAAGTCTCCAAACTCTTTCCAAGGTGAATGCAAGTTCAGCTAGTACCAGCAAACATCCAAAAGGTGAATTTAAGTGATACTTACACTTGCCATTGTCCAGCCACAGAGATCCAAGACGACAAATATCAAGCATATTCCTACAAAGTCTAAATTTACCAGCTGTAACAAATATTATATTTAAATATTACAGACAATAAGTTTACTTTTGATGTCTTTGATTAATACAAACATTCATCTATAAAATTGCAAAGTAATAAATTTCTTGAATAAACATATATAATGTCAGTTCTTGAAGACTGCTTACAGAACAAATTTCCACTGAAATCTGTGGCTGCAACAGAAATCTTATAAAAGGCATATAGTCTCTGGCAGCAAAGGACTTTTTGCTTAAATGTAAACAGATGTCAGTACATATTTCTGAGTTTGCTCCTTTGGAAGTTACATGATTACTCTTAAATCAATTAAACATGGATTTGTTCCTCCTAAAAGCCCTTTAAAAAATTATTTTCCCTGGAATGGATTAAATGCACACTTACAAAGGAATATGATGATTGGGAATATAATTAACTCAGAAAGCATAGTGTAAGACACAAGACCAGCTTTTTGTGAAATCTCAGCTCTTGAGATTTCGTTTAATTATTAAGACATTTAGTTAAATTCTTTCACATAATGCCTAATTTTCTAACCACCTTTCAGTATCTGGGTTTCCTGCAGGATTGAGACTGCAAACTAATAAATACTGGGAGATTTTGTAAAACAAAATAGCTCCTTGAAGAAGTTTGAGGAAGAGTTTTAAAATTTCATCAAATTGCACTTCTGTAGAAAACAAGCTCTTAAACAGTAATGAACTAATTGTTCCATTCGAGCAGAAAACTGCAAGAAAAGACATCATGTCAGACTTACAGTTTAATTCCCAAATTCAGCCACTTATTTCTTCAGTTTCTTTTAACCAGGCCAATAAGGAATCTGCTGAGTTACAAAGTGGAAAACACTGGAATATTGGAAAATGATCTGTTTACTTCCTAACCTTGCTGGCCTTCAAGTGATACAAAGAATAAGATGACTTATTTCTGACCCATCCCTCAGTTAGGACAGAGGAGAGAAAATCTATTACCTTACTCACATTGACTACTGGTATTTTGGAATAATCATATTACTAGGTGCTGAGGTTAGAAGGTAATAATAAGAAGGCAAAATAAAGATCTGTGCAGGCAGTAGTTCATGGAACATTTGTTAAGCTTCTTTTCTGAGCCTCCATGTAAGCAGCTTTCTCATTTCCACTGACTCTCACAATCCAAAAAGACTGCCCTCCTTTTTTGGGGACCTTAGATGCCTAACTTTACTTATTCTATTCCTTTACCACGGTTGCCGAAGGAATAAACAGATACAAGTTACTCTCCATTTCATTTTCAGTGAGAGCAGCCTACTAAAGCAGAGGTGAAGATGGATTCATTGGGAGAACCCACTCGGAGACAGACACAGTCATGCTTTGCACTGACCCTGGGCAATGAGCAAGCTGGGACAAAGGGTTCTCGGAGACCTGGGCTTCCTTATCCAGGCAGGCAGGTCTCACAGTTGTGCCTGACCTTGGACTTTTATATCTTCCAGACTGCCAGGCCAGGGACCTGCTGGAAGCTGGGGGCTGCCAAGTGGAGAGCTGCTGGGGGGCGGCTGCACTCACACATCCCCACCAGACACCACCGGTCCAGCCTGTGCTGGGCAGCATCCTCCATGCAGTGTAGTCAAAATCCTCTGCCTCCGCTGCCTGCTGACTCCCCCAGTGGTAGCCATGTCTCGTGGTCCTTCTTGGTCATACTTCGTCAGCCTACCCAGCAGCTCCAGTGCTCTTCAGTCATATGAAATGACCTAATTTTCAAGGGCAGAAACACCAAGGACCCTTAATGAAACAAAAAGTGGGCATAGAGAGAAAGACTCTTCCATGAGCTTGATCCAGCTGCTGCTGAAGTGAAAGAGAATTTCCCTGTTGATTAAGAAAGGAGCTAGGTGTTTTTCTGCCTGGCTGGTAAAGTTTGAACATTACATTTAATCGCAATAACAGTGAGGAAATCTGCTGTATATATGATGACTATGCCCAAGAGAAACACATAATTAAAAAGGAAGGGGCATTTTAAATCAGCCTGTCTAATTAGATGGAGAATGTTAAAGGAAACATTTTACTCATTCCTGCATACAAGTGGGGGGAAGCACATTTCCAACACATCCTGTGACTCAGCCATTTTCCTACCAGAAGGAAACAAACATGTTGTTTTCAGTTTCTTCCGGACTTAGTGATAATGCATGCCAGCTCCCAAGAGAGATTTTGGTCCACCTCTGAGTTTATACAATCACTAGAATTATTTTTTGCCTCCTGAAACATTTTTCATCTCTATAATGAAAAAAACCCTGATAGATAATGTAGCTATGGTACACTCCATTTATTAAGGTTCCCTTTGTAGTGACTTAGAATTAGTCTGCTAACGTTTCCATGTTCATTAGCTAGGCAAACCCCCCTCAAAAGCCAAATTTGACTATCAATATGCTGATTCACTTTTTCCTTATCTGCCACTTAATTTTTTTAATGCAAAGTTTAATATTCATACATTCTTCAAAGAAGATTTAAAGCCAGAAATAGATCAGATTTAATATAGCTAATGAAAACTTTTAAGCAACAGTACAATCTTAACGCACATAAATACTCATGCTACAATGACAGGTGAATGATGTTCTTAAATTCATGGTTGTTAGAAAGATATTAATATTTATTTTCTTATTCTTGCCTGATTAACCAGTGCAGTATGTCTCACATCTATCTCTGTGTGGTTTTAAGAGTACAGAAATGAACTGTCATATGGTTAAGAAACTATAGTGATGCTTATTTCCAAACAATGTTCATAAAGTTATTGTGATATCTTATTCTGAGTAATCCTTAGTACTTTACCTATTTTAATACTACTTTTAATTTTTTAACATCAGTGAAGTTATGTGTTATTTTACATTTTGCATCATTTTGTCTAGTTCCATAATTCCACAGTTGAATAGAAATATAAAATAAAGCACATGTCAAGCAGGAGGGTTTTTTTGCCAAAATCGTTATATTTAAACAGAGTAAGTACACAAACCCATGTGCTTTTTGCAGGCACAACTGTGAACTCCATTTACATATGCTTTATCTGTAATTATCTATGTAGATTGGATAAACTGCTCTTGCATATGAATAGGCATTTAAGCCTACAGTTACCTGACTGGCATGTGCAATCAGGGTAACTGATCTTGCAGGGTAGGTATGCAACTGCATGTCTAATATATCTAAAATGGACGTCTATAAAATCCAGTTAATACTCAATAATCTTTTGATATTAGAAGCAATCTGCCCCTTTGCTCAATTAGCAAGCTGCCAAAAATAGACAGAATAGCTGAGCTGCATTTTCTGTACAGTCTTGTAAGGATAGGCTAAGAATTCTGCCCTTCACCTCCACAAATGAAACGGTGAAATCAGGGCTATCCTAAGATCAATAGCAAAACACCAATAAAATCAGGAATTTACTTTTGGCCAAACTACTTTACCTGAAAATTAATTTGTTTAGCCACTCTTTCAATGTTTTCTGCTGAACTTTGTGGTGGCAAAATCCACACAAAAAGGTAGCACATTTATATTTTCCACTTCACATCTTACTTCAGAGTGAAGGAAGTTTTAAATAAATGTGTTGTAAACCTGCAAACTATTCTTATTACTGCTAGCGTTGATTTAAAAAAAAAAAAAGTGTGAGAACTTTCAGTATATTACCAATAACTAAGGTTTTCTTGATTCTTCGCTAATAAAAAGACACACCGCCATTTCACATTCTCATATCTCCTCGTGTAGTTCACACAAAATAACATTTACTGTCTTCAGTAATGAGTTACAGAAGAGCAGAAGAGAGAGAAGTAGTAAGAGAAGAGTTGCAGAGGAGTTTGTCCAAGACATCTCAGGGTAATAAGTGTTCCATTATTTTAAAAAAAAATATAATTTAAAAAGATTTGTATGTTCTTGAGAAAGGAAAAGTAACTGCAGTCTGATGATGCTTCTCCACAAAAGCACATTTTCTATAGATGCTGTGTTCTTTGAATAGCATATGCTAGTGACTTGTCAGATCACTGTGGACAAGCCAGGAGGAATGTGAAAATGTGACTTTTAGCTCACCTTTGCATTGTCTTCTCCTCTGAATAGGCTGCTTCTCTGCTGTCTTTAAATAACCTAAAGGCTTTTCCTTCTAATGGTAGGCTGAAGAGGCCACTAAAGAGCATAAACATTGTTCCAGAACAGCATAGGATAAATGCAAGCATAATGCACTCCTTTTTCTTCATCTGGAATGCTGAAAGAGTGAGTTAGATGAGAGCCATGTGTCATCTCTATGCTACTACATGAAATGAAAAATGATAAATTTGGGGCAGTTAAGCATACATAAATTTGAAGAAAGTATGGAATACCCAGTATATTTTAATATTGTGCATATATATCTAAGTCTTCCACACATCCTCTTCTTCCATAAAAAATGTAACTATATATCGATCTGGTGAAACTTTATATATTTTCTAAGATCTGTGTTGGATCTTTGATTGATCTTTCACACATCTGGGAAACATGGCTGTCCCTAGAGCATACGTACTCTGGTCATGTGTAGACATTCCCTACATGATCAGAGTTATTGTACATTTTACTGTATTACAGAAGTGAGAAAGGAGGGCTAATGTATCTGGGAAATGAGTTTGTACACATGGGAAGAATGGCACAGTGCACATATTTCTGTTAAGGTGCCATGGTTTAACCCCAGCCAGCAACTAAGTATCATATAGCTGCTGGCTCACTCCTCCCACGCATTGGGATGGGGGACACAATTGGAAGGGTAAAAGTGCAAAAACTCATGGGTTGAGATAAAGACAGTTTAACAGGTAAAGTAAAAGCTGCACGAGCAAGCAAAGCAAAACAAGGAATTCATTCACTACTTTCCATCAACAAGCAGGTGTTCAGCCATCTCCAGGAAAGCAAGACTCCATTCTTGTAACACACAACTTGGGAAGACTCCGAATGTCCGCCCCTTCCTTGTTCTTGCCCCATCTTTATATGCTGAGCATGACCTCCTATGGTCTGGAATATCCCTTTGGTCAGTTGGGGTCAGCTGTCCCAGCTGCGTCCCCTCCCAACTTCTTGTGTCCCCCCAGCCTACTCACTGGTGGGGTGAGGAGCAGAAAAGGCCTTGGCTCTGTGTAAGCACTGCTCAGCAGTAACAAAAACGTCTCAGCATTATCAACACTGTTTACATCACAAATCCAAAACATAGATCCATAGTAGCTACTGTGAAGAAAATTAACTCTATTCCAGCCAAAACAAGCACATAAGGGAATTCTAGACAGAAATATGTTACCTCTAGTCAGTGAGTTAACACAAAAATTACCAAAGTTGTGATGTCACTGAACCACTTAGAGTTTTCTTATACATTTCAAGCTTTGGTGAGGTGCACAGCATAATGGTTCATCATGCCAGAGTCTGAATGTTTGTTGGCTGAATCATATGATGCCTTCTGTAGCATTTAATTTCTTTTTGTTCTGCAGAGTGTATTAACCTTGTGAAAAGTCATTCAGAAAGCCCACTTTCAAAACACGCTGTAACTCCATAACCGATTAAAATACTGTTCTAGGAAGAAAAGGAAGAACATAAAGACAGTTCTAGAAGTCTAAGTTCAACTCAGTACTGCGTTGTTGGATATAACAAGAAATTCTTGGTTTTGTCCCCTGCCAACACCCCAAGAAAAGTCTAATTCAGCTTGATGTCTTCTGGGCAAAATGTAAAAGTCAAGCAGAGAAAAGTTTTCCCTGCCCATTTTTTGTCCTTTCCAACAGGTACATATAACTTTTTCCCATCACAGTCATCTTCTTCCTGAAACTGTTGTTTCTAGGGTACTTCTCTTATGCTATATCAATTTTCCCAATGTCTAAAGGCTCCAGAGTACCCAACTGGGGTGTAAATTCAGCTAGATAGTAAAATGTCAAGAAAATGAATACTTCACTATTTTAATTGCCTTTCATGAATCACTATTCCAACTGTGGGAGAATATCTGACTCTTCACTCATGCAGGGACAAGTCTTGCATTTGTCTAGAATTAATGTATCTGTAACTAGCTGACCCATCTTACATTAATAATCTATAAAAATCCAGATATATCAGACAAAATGCTGAGCAGAAAGAAACAAAAATAGTGTTGGTGGTGAAAGAAGCTGAATATTACTAATTACAAGGCAAGCATGCTGGCAATAGACAGAGGGGAGGGGTGATACTTTTACCTCTGATTTTGGAGTCAGTCATGGATCATCATTATATGCTGATCTTTCACTTGTCTCTGAACAAGACCTGAAAAGGAAATGTATTTGTACACGAATAATGATTCATTTATTTTATAGAGTGTTTCACTTTGTTGTCAGCTAATTAAATTCTGTCACTGAACCAAATATGATTGATTGTTACCTACAGCTGTTCCCTGTAAATCTGTCTGCAAATAGCTGCTCCAGGACAGTAAGCATTCTGACACTCTCTAAAACACAGTCAGCAACAGAAACAGACAACCGTTGAAAATTTAATCTTAACAAGACTTCCACTGAACTCATGGGGATACCATTTTTAATTAGAAAGAGAATGCCAGACTCTAAGTAGCTTGCTTAGCAAAGTTCACTAAGTAACATCTGATTAAAAGACATAAGGTGGACAGCTTTATTTTCCCTCTAGGAAAGCCAGTAGCTTTAGAAATTATTATTTCCTTCATAAGATACATTTAGTCATCAAAATTACAGGCTTGTCAGACCATGCAGGCATGTGGCAGATTACCCTATATATTTTTTAATTTTTTTAAGTTTGCTTCCTACTGATGTGTCAAGAAAGAGAACTCACTGCCAGCCAGCTCATTTTATTATGAACAATATCAAGATTTATCCATAGAACTAAGAAACTGATGTGCACCAGTCGTGTATGATGGTGCAATGGGACAGAATGCACTGTCAGAAAGGCTGCAAAGATAAAAAACTGGGAAGACTGATTCACCAGTGGTGGTGCTGCCATTCAGAGGTACCCTGACAGGCTATGGAGATGGGCAGGGTGGAACCCCATAAAGTTCAACAAGGGCTACTGTAAAGTCCTGTAGCTGGAAGTGAATAGTTTCCTCAGCAGTACAGGCTGGGGCCAACCATCTGGGAAGCAGCTTTGCAGAAAAGGTCCTGGGAGTCCTGGTGGACAGTAAGTTGAACCTGAGCCAGCAATATGCCTTTGTGGCAAAGGCGGCAAACAGCCTCTGGGGCTGCGCTGGGCAGAGTGCTGCCAGCAGGTTGAGTGAGGTGATTCTTCCTTCAGTGCTGGCGAGATATCTCTGGGTACCGCGTCCAGTTCTGGGCTCCCCACTACCAGAGATGTGACCATACTGCATTGAGTATAGAGAATGGCCACAAAGATGATAAAGGAAATAAAGCACCTTTTATACAAGAGGCTAAGAGAGCTGGGACTGCTTAGCCTGGAGAACAGAAGGCTCTGGAGGATTTTATCCATGTGTATAAAAACCTCGTGGGGGTGGGGGGTAAAGAAGAAGGAGCCAGCCTTTTTTCAGTGGTGCCCAAAATTGAAATACAGGAAATGTTACTTAAACATAAGGAAAAAAAATTCTGCTGCAAGGGTGGTTGAGGACTGGAGCAGGTTGCGCAGAGACGCTGTGGATGCTCCATCTTTGGGGATATTCAAAGCCCAACTCCACATGCTCCTGAGCAACCTGCATTAGCTGACTCTGAGTTGAGCTGCCAGGACTTGTCTAGATGACCTACAGAGCTGCCTTCCAGACTCATCTGATTTTTGATTCTGTGATTATATATTTAAGGGAGAGAGAGGGGAGGAAGAAAGGAAAAAAAACCCTGTTGTGTGGTTGTTTTTTTTTTTTTCTTTTTTTCTAGTAATTTAAGGTAAATTTAAAGGTCAAACAATAGTAACAGATTTTGCTCTGAAACTAAAATCAGTCATACTGTTTTCTACGAATAAGAATATCCAGGCTTCTATATCCATCTGGAGATATCAGGTTGAAACTTCTTTGGAATATTCTTTTGAGTTTGAACATTCAAAATTAGGAGGATGAAAGCAAACAGGCAGCAGCACTCTGTGCTGATGTGATCTTTTCTTTCTAGTACACTTTTTTCTGTATTTTTTTTTAATGGACAATGCAGATTCTGGTTATGGTATATGCTTCTCTAAAGTTAATAAAGAGTATTGTTCAAAATTGTACTGAGGTCTCAAGAACTGTCTGATAGGTTCATAAGAAAAGAAACATGAGAAAGCAGAGTCAAAGAGCCTCCATCTGTATTTTCTTCAGGCAGACTGTATAAAGTAAAATCTAAGCATAAAGAACCAATAAGTGTTTCAGTAAAGGACTGAAGATAAAGCTGATGGTATGTTTTATATACTGCTGTAGCAATATACAAGGAAAACCAACATTTACTGTTATGGTTCTGAGTTTAAAATAAAGCAATTTCTGAAATTATTTTATGTAGACTTGTTAATTATTAGGTATTAGGAAGCAGACAACTGTTAAAACAAAGATACTTAAATTTACAATATAAAATTGAGTTCCAATGTATTTTATTCAAGTACTTGTGAGTAACATATTTTCCTTTTTCTAGATGAGGATATTGCCTATATTGAATTGAGACATTCCAGGTTTGAAATAAATAATTTTTTTACACAGTGCCCTGGAAAATGTGAAATCACAAGAACAAAACTTATACAATTAAAATGGGTACAAAAATAGGATTATTTCAGAAATCCCATAGTAAGACTTAAAGACAAATGTAGAAGAACTGTAGAAATGTAGAAAAAATATTAAACATCAGAAGTTTCTAAGCAGATTTTAAAAGAATGCTCATTTGAAAAGTTTTTGCAAGTTTAAGACCAACCCTGTGTAGTCTTTAAACATCTATGTGGAAAAGCCAAGATCCAAATAAAGTGTGAAAAACAAGGACATATTGAAGAATATTTCTAGATTTCTTTTGATTATATTTGAAGATAATTTAAATACAACAATTCAGTTTATCGACAAACAGTACTGAACAAACTTAACTTTGTTCCCTTTTGTTCCTACCTATTGCTTTTGTTTTAGAAATATTATTGATGGAATAATTATAAAATTTCTGAAGATCTTTAAGAAACATTCAAACAAGTGAAATCCTCAAATACTGAAATTAATTTCTTCAATATAGAGTACAATTTTCATCCTGTTTGTACTCCATTTCTACCAAAGAATTAATAATACATGTTGTTCTAGATATCCTCCAGGAAAATAATCCCATTTCCCCATGCAGAACCTTATGATCCAAAAATTAGATAACAGAATGACTGAATATTTTACTAGACTGTGCATTCCAGAATAGGAATAAATTTGGAGAGGTAATAACCATGCTGCTGGCACTTCATCCTTTACAACTTTGAGTGAAATAGTGCTTAAAGCAAGCTCATTTACTCAACTGATGTCATTAATTTGTAATAGCTGAGGATCTTAGCTATACTAGCTAAGGATCTGGCACATATATGGTTTATGGCAGGATACCTCACAGAAGATGAGTAACTGATAGTGTTGTCTCTAGGCTACTAGTAATTTGTGTTTATCTTATCTGGCCCAAATAAAAAAAGGCACATGCAGGTATCTCTGACTAATGTCTTCATATTTTCTGATCCTCCCTATTACCCCTGCTAATAAGGATGGGAGTTGTCTAAGTGGGTTCTTACCGAACCACTTGAATTCTGGAAGACAGAGAAGTTGATCATGCTATTCACAGGCTCCTTATTGCACCATAACATGGTTTAGTCTCCTGTGCAAACTCTGGACAACCTCTTACTGCCATTATAACCTCTGTGACACTAGTGAACTTAAGGGTGGGGAATAAACAGAAAGATGATAAAATATATAGAAACTGCATTTTTGTTTTTGGAAAATAACCATCAGATGAAGCCTCTAATCCTTGATACCAGTGATCTATTCCATTTGGACATGATTAATTGTTCACAATACCTCATGGGAGTTGAGTAGTAACATCTTTATTATGGAAAGGTGGAGATTTCAAGACTTTCCCACTTACTGCAAATACACAGCAATGTGATCCCTGTTCCATTTATTCTGGTAAATCTAATTTCTGTGTTCATATATTATAAATAATATATGGAGACTGTCTCTAGGTACCAGAAAATAACAAGAGTAATAATGAGGTGTTAATGCTGGCATCTGGCCTTTTCAATGTCTAACGGAACTGGAAATAGAAATCAAACGTAGACCACAATTTTCTCTCAAAATGAAGATTTTCACTAGGTAGCTATCTTCATTCTTAGCTATTTTTCTTTCATATTAAGTCAAATGACTTGTAGTCTATATGTGATAGCCTTTACCAGAACAAATTATCTAACTCTGTGCAAGAAAAATATCAAAGCTCCTATTGACTTAGAAGCTTGCTACATCCTTATCTATCCAGTACTTACTTATCCAGAGGCAATTCAGACCTACAGCTTACTCATATTAAATTGTATTTTACTCCCAAGCTAATTTCAGTGTTTAGCAGAGGTATTTCCAGAAGTAAATTATCACTTCATAAATAAAAGGAAAGCAGAATTGGTCCCTCTGCCAATTTGAATGCTTGTTTTACTGAAAATGATTTTGCTTCTGTCAAGGTAATTGCCAATTATAATTTAACAAACAATTGTCCGCTCTCAGTGAAGCATCTGAATTCTCTGATACAGAGTTGCGTGTGCACTCTGTCTTCAGGTATGCAAGGGTATACACATCTTTCTGTATTTTACAGTCTTTTATAAAATGTGGAAAAAAGGTAGATTTCAGCTCTGTGGAAGTTCACTTTCATCAGTTTTCTCTACAAAGCCTTTAAACCCACAGACTACATTAAAAAAAAAAAAAAGAACAAATTGGAGTTTTTATTTAAAGAAAAAAAACCAACCTGCCCCCTCCCCCTCAAAAAACACAAAATAAACAAAACATGATATTTGTGTTAAAACAATGAATACTGAACATTGTAGTTCAACTGTAGTTCAATTAACTAAGCCAGATTCTGACCCTCATTTATTGAAACCTCTTGTGTCTTACCTTTTCCTTACCTTTTGGATCTGTGTAATTCAGAATATCTTCCAGAATTCAAGAATGTGATAAAGTTACAAATTCCAGGTAAGATGAGTATGCTTACAGATCTGTGAACATGAGAAGGAGAATAACTAAAAGCCTTTTTTAGGTGCAATAACATGTGGACTTAGGAGGCTGGAATTGCTTTCAGGGTGTTCTTGTGGCACTGTGCAAAGCTAGCAAACTAAAAGAAGGCACAGATCATAGGAACACAGATAAAGTATTTCCAGACTGTCTGGATCCTAGGAATGCACTACCCTGCTTACTCCATACTCTACTCTGTTCAATTCACAATCAAGTATAAGTAGCAATTTTTAAACAAGAATTGAAGAGGTGAGAAGCAGCCGCTAGACAGTAAAGTAGATCAGCAGGACACCAGCAGTTTCAAGGCTGCTTAACTGCATGGGGAATTGAAACTGGAGTACTCTTTCCTAAAACAGATACTTGGCATCATTTTCCATTCACTGATTTGCTCTTTCAGTTATATTTTTAACTTAGCTTCTGCATTTTTCTGTTTCACGGAGCTTGAAGTAGAGTTCAAAAGCTCTCAAACAGAAACCTATGACCTATCACATCCACCCACACTTGTAGACATCCCCACATTCAAGAGCTGAAAAAAGGACTCCATCATCCCTGCAATGATGGTGCAAGTGCACAGTTTACTCAAGACTAGGAAGGTCTTGGTCTAGAAACAAAACACTTTGGTTTATGCTGTGGGAATGAAGAGAGGCATGCCTACATAACAACTAAACCACAAGCTGTTCTGAAGCTCATAGTTTTTAAAACCAGAAAGACCTATGTTACTTGTACATCTGGATTTACCCCCCTCCCAGCAAAGGCCAAAGATTCCACCTAGTAACTTCTTCGTTCAGCCCATCACATTTTCAGATAAAAACTACTTATTTTTCAGCTCTTAGAAATGTCATTTCCTTCCCTGAAGATTCTGACTGTAGATCTTTTGATCTGTTTTGTTCTATCTACCCCTCAACACTTTTACTAAAAGTACAGATTATGTGTCTGGACTTTCAGAAATGTTCTTCCACAGATTGTAATAAATGACCCCCACAAATTTATTATTTCCTCTGTGTATTTTTATTTTATTTCAAAGTCTCTGCATTTTTGCTCTCTTCAGAGAAATTACTGCCTTGTTCTTCCTTCACTAGTTAAAATTATTTAGATACACAAAAAGATGTTCATCTATAGTGCATTTTCTGTAATCTTCTAAGTCTCTATTACCTCAGCAATTAAGTGTCACATATTATTTCATATATTTTATGTTAAGATTCAGTTTGACCATGGCTGACAGTTTTGAAGTTACAGTTTCCACTCCAAAGAAACAATTTCAGTAATTCTTTTATTGTTGTTTTAAGCGTTGGGAATTTCAAAGCTGAAGATGACTCATTTGTCTTTTCTGAATATTAACTGAGTCTGAAATTAACTTAGTCTGGAAACTAATTCCATTAGTTATACATATTGAGTCTTTTATTCTTATTTTCATTATACTTGCACTACAGCCATCATGATAAGCCACTTAATCCTTGGTCTTATGTATTCAGTTTACTCAGTGTCCTGTTTTAGGTTACTAGGATATGTTAGTTGGACACACTAGCTTAAAAGAATTTGAGACAGAGACAAGAGCAGCACAGGAAACCACAAAGTCTTGTTCTACAAAGCCCCTATTCTACTGGGAGTTCTTTTATCTCAGTTTTAGTTATGCCTGTGAATGAAATCAACAGACCTATAACCTTGAATCTTAAAGAGGCTGAGCAGCACGTCCTGTGAATGGAGAATACTCTCAGGAATCATAGGGGCTTTTTCAACAGTAACTGGAGAATAAGAAAGAAATTGTTCTCCTGAGATCCCTTTGCCCTTTTATTTACAAAGTTCTTCTGAGCCATAGATGTTTAATTTGACAATATAGAAATTTATGTCCGATATTCTGATTCTCATGTACTAGCATTTTATTTGATAGAGTTAACCTTCCTATTCATAATAATAACATAAAATTAAAGTCTGAGGAAATATAATAGGAAATGAAGTCCTGTTAACTAACTTCTTTTCAGAAAGGATTACAGGTATTGTATATTAAGTAGGAATAGTTCAAATACAGATTTATTTTTTTTACGTACATCTAGTTTGCATCTATAGAATCTTTAACTTTTAAGCATCAGGTATCAATAAGAAATACTGCTACAGAATGGATGTTTTACATATGCTTACTAGTTTTCTCTTTAAAGGATTTCCAAATACAGCAGAATTCACTCTTACCAAGTATAAGAGAAACATCCTATTCAGAAATGTTATAATTAAGTGGGAAGATGGCAGTAATAGCTAAAAGTTTACCTTGTGCTAGCTGAAGTATTTTCTTCTCTTTCATTTTCTGCTTTTGTGCAGCCATTTTGCTGATATGAATTTACAGCATTGCTTTTTGTTGTGTTTCACACTAAAACATAGCAATTTCCCAATTTTCTTTTGCAGAAACAAAGGAAAACATTTTAACAAATGAACTCAAAACTCTCTATGACAGCATTTTTGATAACTAGAAACTGCTTCTACTATAGATAAATTGTTTTATAATGAAGGGTGATAATGGCTGGACAGAATTGTAAGACAAGGGACTTTATTCTTCTACTGAGGAGATGGGAAGTTAAACTGAAATACTGATAATGAGAATGGAATAAGTACTGTAATTAGAATACAGAAGATTATACATAGATAATACCACAGATGATTTAAGTGATTTAACAGACACTTCTGTGTACACTTTTCTTCTCACTGTTAAGTGAAGGGATGCTCTGAGTTTGAATAGTCCAGTGTTTTCCTCTGAGTAGCTATTAATCCCATTCAAAGGGAAAAGGATAAGTACTAATGACCCATTTTCCTTAAAAGATGTCAGTATCAGAGACTGAAGTGTTTATCTCAAGGACATATATTACATTTTTAAGGCATTAGAATGTGACCCAATATTCATTAAAGTGTCTAGGAGGAAAGTGAAACTAAAACAAAAACATAAGTTTCATACCATACTACTGAAGTCTTACACAAATCGTGCCACTTTATGAAAGATTTAAGCACTCATACTGTAAATTATGAGCTGTAGATGTTTGATTTTGTGATTCAGCCCAATACGGTATGTAACTCTTTGAATTCCCATTGATAAGTATTGCCACTTGAGGGCACCCTGTATGTTGCAGAAACATCCAGCACACCACATGACCATGAGTCCATGCAGCAGCGACTGGACCTCCAAAGGCCTATCCTATTACGAAATATACTCCAGTTTAGTTATTATCTATATTAGAATTGAGTCTGGCATCCCAAATAAAATTCACATTCATGGATATCTTGTGTAATAGTATCCATGGTCAAGCCCACCCCTCTATCACGAGCCCATCTATATGTCGCATCTCTTCCCTGATGGCCTGAGGTGTCATTGGGCATGGGCTATGTTTCCAGCCAGCAAAGAAGCACCACACAGCCGCTCACTCACTCCCCCCCACCCAATGGGATGGGGGAGAGAATTGGGGGAAAAAAAAGGTAAAACTCATGGGTTGAGATAAGAACAGTTTAGTAGAACAGAAAGGAAGAAACTAATAATAATAACAATAATAAAATGACGATAATAATAAAAGGATTGGAATATACAACATAAGTGATGCACAATGCAATTGCTGACCACCCACTTATCAATGCCCAGTTAGTTCCCCAGCAGCAATCCCTCCCACACACCCCCCCAGTTTATATACTAGACATGATGTCACATGGTATGGAATACCCCTTTGGCCAGTTTGGGTCAGCTGCCCTGGCTGTGTCCCCTCCCAACTTCTTGTGACCCTCCAGCCTTCTTGCTGGCTGGGCATGAGAAGCTGAAAAATCCTTGACTTAGTCTAAACACTACTTAGCAACAACTGAAAACATCAGCATGTTATCAACATTCTTCTCACACTGAACCCAAAACATAGCACTGTACCAGCTGCTAGAAAGAAAACTAACTCCATCCCAGCTGAAACCAGGACAGACCCCATTATGCATGTGTCTAGTTAGAGTTTTATAGTCCAAAAACACAAATCAAAAAGAGAATAGAGGGGATACAGATGTAGAGAGCTGTGAAATGATTTCTTTGAGATTACACAGCAAGTCAGTGATGAAATTAAATCATTAGGACCTCACAAATTTAGTGAACTGCAGTAATCTGTTCACTAGATAACACTGCATTTC
This sequence comes from Haliaeetus albicilla, assembly GCF_947461875.1. NCBI lineage: Eukaryota > Metazoa > Chordata > Aves > Accipitriformes > Accipitridae > Haliaeetus > Haliaeetus albicilla. The sequence goes on along the minus strand of NC_091485.1, from coordinate 59,233,382 downwards.
CTTTTAAGCTTTAGATGTATTTTACAAGGATGGTCTTTGCTGTGAGTGTTCCTAGGAAAAAAATTTCTTTCCTCCACACTGTCCCTTCCCAATGGCATTTCAAAACATACCCATGCCCTTAAGCTTCCTCTAGATGAAAAGAGGGAAAATATCTAAACAGTCTCTGAAGAGACTGTTGTTATGTGCTAAAATGCATGCAGAAGACTACGGGTAGGGAAATGTTTGGGTAAATAGATATGGAATAAAGCTAAAATACAATTTTGGTACATCAAAAAGATACCATGCAAGCTGCAAATCAGAGGAAAAAACATATAAATTTTGGAGAAGAGAGACGTAAAGCAATTATATTTCTCAGGTTAGTTCTTAGCTTATCATGTAAAACCATGGCCATCTCATTAGGCACTGTCTGAAATGGGCATGTAGTGCTAGTCCTAGAGAACTAAATGAAGAATAATAACAAAAAAAGGAAGATATAAGTTACAGTCTAAAAATGAGTGGGAATATCAGTTTATTGCATCATCTTTCCTGCATCAGTGAAGATCTGTTTTATAGCATAGTTATACCAACTTCTGTGTGTTCTTTGTGATAGTGAAGTTAAGTAGTACAGAAGAAGGCACAGACATCTTCTCTTCATGTATGTCTTAGCAGTGACATTGCCTAACTGGATGTTTTCTGCCTGTTCACTTTACTTTCTTCTTTTTTTCCTGATTTATCATCCTGTCATTTTATCTGTATATTGCAAGTTCTGTCTTGTTTTTTTACATTAGGAGATAGAACCAAATCTCACTTGTTTTCTAATTTATTTTGTTATGGTGATAATTACTCATATAATTTGTTTCAAATTATGTTTCCTCTATGACCCTATTTTTATTTTCAATGAGAACAAATTTATGATGAACTGATAAAATCTGCATATGCGTGTGCAGACTTTCAGTTAACATCATGGCTTTAACCTTAAGCAGTTCCTAGCATAATCATATTGCTCATTGTTTGGTATTCTTTCTTTATCTTGTAAGCTGTATCATGTTATTTCACACAATTTCCTGTCTTTTGTTTCAATTTACATGAAAAAGTAGTGATCTTGCCCTAGTTTTCTTTGGCATCTGATAATTATGCATTAAGTACAGGAAGTTCATATCTAACCCAAAGCTGGGAACCATAAATAGAAGAACCAGGTGTTAGGCTCTATAAATTTATATTTTATATATCCATTAATAATTTAATCTTTTATTTTGATTTCCTGTAACTAAGCGTAACACTTAACAGTTTATAGGCAGTTGATAACTGTAAATTATGTTTACAGTATGGTACTGTATATTACTAATACATTATGTCCTGTGGATGAGGAAAAGCTGCAACTACAAGAAAAAATAAATAATAAGGGAGCTGTAATAAATCAAAATTCCATAATACCTGATATCCAGGTGTAACTAAAATACTTCTTTTACTATTATTATTTTCAAAATTTAAGTTAAGAAATTTTCCACAAAAGTTTCAGAAGGAAATAGTAAAATTGTCTTGATTTACCCATTTCAGTAGTAGTGATGTGTTTCATTCTAATAAGGTAGAAATGTAGGGTTTAGCATTTCAATCTTCTTACATTTATAACTGATTAAATCTTGGGTTTCAGGACTTGTAATGTGTTGAATTAAAATTATGATCTATTTTTAATATTTAATATCATGTTCTGACATGAAAATAAGAGTTCAACATTATTGAAATATGCAATATAGACAGTCTCTCTCTCTTGCTTCACCATAACTTTTATTTTGTGGAAGAGATGCTTTTCAATCCCATTAGCAGCACTCTTAACACAAAAGCAAAATGAGATTTTTCACTTAGAAAAAAATAATTACATTTTAAAATACCAACCGTATGATATTAATAAAATGTTCTAAAATTGTTTTGCTCTTAGGTTATTAACTGAGATCTATGTTCCTAATTGCATTACTGAAACTCTTATAAAAGTCCTGACTAGCTTCTTTGAACTTTTTCACATTGCATGTCTACAGATGCCTAGAGATTTATCGCTGTGCAAGTCACACATGTCCCACTTTTGTCATTAAACTGTCACTGGATAAAATACAGAAAGAGTTTGAGAGCAGAAACTTGAACGCTGGTTTCCTTAACCTCCCTGCAACTGTGTCCTACTTTCTAGCCAGCATGCTCCATTTTGTTCACTCTCCAACAGCTCCTTCATCCTTTCTCCAAATCTGACTTCAGTTTCTTTATTGAACTTGATTTATTTTCTTCATAATGGCGAGGCTTTCTCTGGAGAGATGGATAGTGCTTCTTTATATGAATCAGACTAGCATATATATATATATATAAAGGGGATGGCATCTTATATGGGGAGAAGACTACTGGTGCAATCTCCTTCAGCTGCTTTCCTGAGGCTGTACTTTAAAATAGTACTTCATAAAAAAAAAGTGTGTGCTATTCTGGTTACACTTTAAAAATACAAGTTCTTTAAAAGAGTGATCACCTTCCTTAAGTAAGTCTTGCAGAAGAAAGACAGGGCACACCCAAGATGGGTGGGATGAATTATCTTTAAAAACATTCTAATGACCTACAAGAGATATAGATGACCTACTTGGATCAGACTTTGAAAAACCTGAATTACAGCACTGGATCCTGTATTTAGGGTTATGTGTTTGCAACGATCTGTGTAGCATTCAAAGAATCCCCAAACCCAGCTCATCAGTGGGATCATTTGATACACATCTGAAATAAAATGTCTACATATTGATACCAAAGAAAAAAAGGAAAAAAAAAAAAGGGATAAGATACAATATATTTCATCTGTTTTCCTCCATTTATGTTATAAGAAGGCAGAGTCAGCAGCTAAATTATAATCAAGAATAAATCTTCCTCTAAAAAAAGTTTCAGATCCTGACAAATATTGCCACAATATATATGAATATATTTTTTTGTAGAAAAAGATGAAATAAAAAAATGCATCTGCATTACTGAAAATATGTATGGCAGGAAAATCCAACAAAAGTTAGTCATTTAGGTGAGTACCAAGAAGGCAATGATAAATGAACTTGTAAATGACATAAAAAAGAAAATTCAGCTTTGTTGATATCTAACACTAGTAAGTAAAAATATATCAAAATTCAATATTTCTTATAGCCTGTTTGTTGAAAAGCCTGTGCAGACATCATAATTACTTTATGAGACTATAGAAAAAAGCATAATGATGATCATGCTTAGCATTTATCTGGTACCTTTCATCAAAGGATCTAAAGTGCTTTGTAAACATTAGCTAATTAAATATGATTATAACTTCCTTTCTGCTGCAGACAACAAAAATAGTTATCTTTCTTGATAATTGCCTTTTATTTAATGTTGTAGGGTGACGGGTGGGAAGTGGAAAATTTCTTTTAATTAATATTACTTCAGCAAATTCATCTTTCGTGTTTTGTCATTTTAGGAGGCTATGCAACCACTGCTTTTATGCCTGTAGCACATCACATACAAAAGCATCTCTGGGAGTTCCACTGTCTTTTGTGGAAAACTGTTTTACCTCTGCTTAGACATGTAGCAAGTTTCTGTACTAAACTACCTGGTTGGAGCAGGTTGAAACATCTTTTTCTAGTCCTTGACCTGTGTCATACACTTCATGTACATCATGCTTTCTGTCTGTTACCTCCTTTCACAACAGTGGAATATCATAGAAAATCTTCATTAGATCATCTGTGATGGCACCCTTGTAAAAATCTAAGGAAACAAAGTACATCTTTTATACAATACAAATTTTCTGAGTATTCTGTATTATTTTTGAAGCTCATTACACAGAAAGGACTCTCTTTACATGAAAAAGCACAAAAGCTGCATAGAAGGTCCAGGCAATGTAACAAATGCATACCATCTCCTCTCCCTGCTTCAGTTTTCTCACCATTCTACAGCTGGGCAGGATTGAACAGGTTCAGAACATTTTCACCAGACAACATTCAGTTCAGACTCATCACAGAGTAAAAATAGTGGCAACGACTGCACGCATGTCCCAATTTGGAATAATTTATCTGGGTGTCATTCCAGACAGGTGTTTCTCCATATCTTTTTTCTATACTGGTGTTTCAAATAAGTGGATAATTATAACAATTAATTCTCAATTATTTTTAAGTGCATTAATTTCTTTCATAATAATTTGTTATTTTATGTTTAAAAAAATTTGGAGAAAGGCTGATTTCAATTAATGTGCAGTCAAAGGACACGTTCCTCTCTCTGGTTATAAATCTAGCAAATACAACATGGGAAGAAGGATTTGAGGAAATGTGTAAAGGCATGGGAAACAAAGTAAAGAAGTAAGTGTATGCAACCTGATGAAGAATTTATCTCTATATATGTATGTTTGTATGTATGTACCTGTATATATATAAAAACACACAGAGGCATACATATAGGCAGATATAGATATATGAATTTATAAATGTACCCTAATATGCTATTAAAAAAAAAAAAAAACAAACAAGAAAGAAAGCTAAAGAGTAAGAGAAGGAGATTCATGTCTCAGAAGATCATGGGGTTTCCTTAACTGTCACATCTATCTTTCAGAGAGCACTCTGCCTACTCACTAGAGTGGATGGCTCACATTTTGTTCTGTTTTTTAAATGGAAACTTCATTCTGAACCTGAAAAACATTTCAACAGAAGTTCTGCAAACACAGGCATGTTTCTGTATAAAGTATTAGTTTCAAGAAACTGATGTTTTTTCTTGACCAAGTTCCTTACAAACTCTATTTCTAGCTCTACTGATTCCATTGCATAATAACTCTCCTCACTATGTTACCTGCACCACAACAGAACATACTAAAAATTGCTTCTCAAGGACACAGTTTTAGTAGGGCAGTCTCACTCACAAAACAAACAAACAGATAAAAGATAAACTATTGCAAGGATGAATATGACTTTAAAAATATACCTCAGAAGTTATGTATGGTTCAAGTATGAATCAGGGGTGTATATTAATTTGTTTATGTAATACAGAAGAGATTATATAATTAAACAAAGGGGAGAATGTGGATAGCACTTATTCTCATGTTTCTGCCTTAATCAGAAAGAATAACCAGTGGTAAAGATTAAGCTTGATCATAAAGTCATAAGGAAACCTAGACAAGCAATGAGCTGGTCTTTGTATTTCAAGGAACAGCAACAGTTTCATGTAAAAAGAGTGGCTCTACTCATTAAGGATAGGATGCAAGGAAGTGACTGACTTACATGTAATGACATAAAATGTAAACATACATCTTTAAAAGAATTTTTCCCTGAAAATAACTTTTTGAGTAAATTGAGCTCTGAAATAACCTGTGCACTTAGGTAAACTCAAGACTGTTATTACACTATGTTCCTTACTATATTCCTGTATTGGGTCTGGCTGAGATGGAGTTAATACTCCCCATATCAGCCCTCATAGCACTGTGCTCTGCATCAGTAGCTAGAAAGGTGTTGATAGCACACCAGTGTTTTGGCTACTGCTGAGCAGTGCTGGCACAGCATCAAGGCTGTCTCTCCAACATTTTTGCCCCCCCCCCCTCAATGGCGGGCTGGGGCAGGGCAAGATCTTGGGAGGGGACATAACCAGGACAGCTGACCTAAACCAACCAAACAGATATTCCATACCATATGACATCAGCTCAGATATAAAAGCTAAGTTAAGGGAGACGGAAGGGGGGCATTTTGTCTTCCGGAGCAACCACTATGCATACTGAAGCCCTGCTTCCCGAGAAGTGGCTAGACATCGCCTGCTGATGGGAAGTAGAGAATAACATCATTTGTTTTTTCTTTGCTTTCATGCGCGCAACCTTTGCTATCACTTTATTAAACTGTCCTTATCTTGACCCACATGCCTTTTGTTATATTTTCTCCCCCCCCATCCAGCTGAGGAGGGGGAGTGATAGAGCGGCTTTGGTGGGCACCTGGCATCCAACCAGGGTCAACCCACCACAATTCCTTATTATATTCCTTAGGTATGTATCCTGCAAGTGTATGGTGGGAAAGAAAATTCTTGAGAAAAGTGTTGTGGAGCATGTAGGGAGGTGAAGGAGAGAAAAAAAGGTAAGGAAGATGAAGGGCTGTTGGGAAAGATGGAGTGGGATTTGATGAAGCAAGAACCAGTAGGAATGGGGAACCACTACAGTAAAATTATTTCTGAGGTACACAAACATGTAAGTTATCTGTAGTGCTACTGAATTACAAGTGTGGGGTTTTTAGCAGATTTTTCATGAACAATATGTATAACAATCATGCTCTAGAATTAGGCTGAATACGGATAGATTTAAGATGCACCTCTTTGACTTGAATGATCTTATAGGTCTTTCTCATTTTCAATATCTACTACTTTGTTAATTTGGGGAAAGACCCAAAAGTATTTCAATTTACATTTCAAAGTACTAACTGTGGTGGTTTAAGCCCAGACAGCAACAAAACACCACGAAGCTGCTTGCTCACTCCTCCCCCCCAGCCCCAGTGGGATGAGGAGAAGAAAATATAAACAAATGCTTGTGGGTTGAGACAAGGACAGGGAGGGGTCACTTACCAATTATGGTCATGGGCAAAAGACAGACTCAACTTGGGGATAAAAAAAATAATTTACTACCAATCAAATCAAAACAAGGATAACGAGAAGTAAAACCAAACCTTAGAACCTTCCCCCCACCCCTCCCTCTTTCCTGGCTCAACTCCATTCCCATTTTTTTCTACCTCCTCCCCCCCAGCAGCGCAGGGGGACGGGGAATGGGTGTTGGGGTCAGTTCATCACACCTTGTCTCTGCTGCTCCTCCCTCCTCAGGGGGAGGACTCCTCACTCATCCCCTGCTCCAGTGTGGGGTCCTTGCCATGGCACACAGTTCTCAACAAACTTCTCCAAGGTAAGTCCTTCCCATGGGCTGCAGTTCTTCACAAACTGCTCCAGCGTGAGTCCGAAAGGGCCGATCTTCAGTCACAGCCTGCTCCAGCACGGGCTTTCCCATGGAGTCCCGGCCATCTTGGGGGCAACCCCTGCTCCGGCGCGGGCTCCTCTCTCCCCGGGCTGCAGGCGGGCATCTGCTCCCCCGCTTCCCTCCCTGGGCTGGGGGGGGACAGCCTGCCGTCTCACCACGGGCTGCAGGGGCGTCCCCTCCGCCCCCGCTCCTCGTCATCCTCTCCTTCCTCACTGACTTCCGTATCCGCAGAGGGGTTCCTCTCACATTCCAATCCCTCCCACTCACTGCAGGTTCCCCTTCTTAAATCTGTTCTCCCAGAGACGCTACCACTGTCACTGATGGGCTTGGCCTTGGCCAGAGGCGGGTCTGACTTGGAGCCAGGGAAGCTTCTACTACCCCTGCAGCCCTTCGCCTGCTACGAAAAAGCCACCACACAAACCCAAAACACTAATGTAGCAAAGTTTTGCTTAACAATATAAATTAATCTCTTTAAAATAACTGGAACCTCTTCTTAAAATGGTTCTGGCAAAATCAAATCCAAATTTCTGTAAGTTAATAATAGATTTTAATATTCATATAATTCAGGCTGAGGGAAAGAAAGGCTTCTTTGTTTCTCTACCAGATTCAGATTTCCAAAGCATGATATGGTGATATAAAAGAAGCTTATATTAGGAGGGGTTTTATGTCTTTTTAAAAACTCACATTGAGTCTTCTAAGGTACCTCGTCTGCAACTTTTGTTGGTTTGGAACTCATCTTTGTAAATGCTGTGGTTCTATTATATGAATATTTAATACAATTGTTTTCTTGTAGGAATGATGAATAATCTAGATTTTGAGTTAAGAGCTGCAAGCTACTTTAAATATGCAACTATTTTCTTCAAGTTATTCCTGTAGGCAAGAGGGGGCACATCTGTTCCCTAGTAACTGGAAAGGATTCAATAAACAAGACTTTATATAGCTATGTATTTTTTTCAGGATTTGCGTGAGATTTGGCTACAAAAGAATATTAGCAATTTCTGGAAGTTATTTTTCTAAAAATAAAATAGAAATGTTACAAAATAATTCAAAATGATTGACCAAAGTATGTATGCTTGAAATGCATAAATATATTTGTTTTGCTTCCATTATTATTATTATTATTATTAATGTTTGGGGGTTTTATTCTTTTGTGGCAAATAAGTAAAATGTAAATATTTCTATTTACTCTTGGTGTTATAGTCAACAAAACTGAAAGTCACAAGACTTACACAAATTTAAAGACAAAGCTGAATAACAGTTTGGAAGAAAAGCAATGACTGAAGATCAGAATCATCTGAAATACAAAATGTACAGTAGTATGTTTGTGGCTCAGCTGGGCAATGAAAAGCCTACCCAGCATCCAGTGAACAATCAGGTGACTTGTAGACAGTGTCTTTGCTGCAATTCTTTACAAACCAATCATTATCAGAGGCAAAAAACAGAATAATTAACATTTGCATAAAATAATAATAATAGTTGAAGTCTAACTCTGATAGATGTCACACAGCTTGGTAATTGGATGAGACAAGAAAAAAAGGCTGTAAAACATGAGCTTTTGAGAACTGTTCTGATTCAACATACACCTTAATAATATTATGAAACCTTTCAGCAGCAGAATTCAGATCAGAGGCAAAATAAACGCCATCCTGCCAGATATTGTTAGTAGCAGCAAAATCGTTACAGGAGTGCCCAGAGACTCTAGACTAAATTGGGAGCCATTATGCTAAGCATTGTATATACACATAGTACAAACTGGTATTTGTTTGCCAGAGTTCAGTCTTAACTGTCAGGACAGGTGGAGGCAAGAAACAAGGGCACAGAAGAAACCAAAGACCGGCTTATTGCTTGCAGTTTGGTGTGAAAGCAGAAGAGGGGGTCCTGAGCCCAGCCAGCCAGCTACAAACCAGTATCTGCCCAGGAGACATGTAACTATGTTAGTGTTAGGAGTGAGATATAGCTGATTGCTTAGATAAATCTCAAAAAGTCTCTGTGGCTTCTAGACTGTAGGTGGCTCACACTGAACTACTGTGGAAAATGGACCAAGCAAGCTTCTCTTTTCGTTGTGCACACATTCCTGTCTTCCACTGATCTTGGAAGCCATCATAATGGCCAAAACTACAGTAAACTCAGTTTTAACTCAATGCACAGGTGACTGATTTTAAATAATGTAAATGGCCTAAACATTGCAGAATTGTAGACCTTAGCAACTGATCAAAATTGAAACATTTTCAGTGAAATAAGAAGATATTAATTCATTTCTGTTATCATAGAATCATAGCATCACTGAGGTTGGAAAAGACTTGTAACATCATTGAGTCCAACCGTTAACCTAACACTGCCAAGTCCACCACTAAACCATGCCCCTAAGCACCACATCTACATGTCTTTTAAATACCTCCAGGGATGGAGACTCTGCCACTTCCCTGGGAAGCCTGTTCCAATGCTTGATAACCCTTTTGGTGAAGAAATTTTTCCTGATATCCAATCTAAACCTACCCTGGCACAATTTGAGGGCATTTCCTCTCATCCCATCACTTGTTACTTGGGAAAAGAGAACAACACCCATCTTGCTACAAGCTCCTTTCAAGTAATTGTAGAGAACCATAAGGTCTCCCCTCGGTCACCTTTTCTCCAGACTAAACAACCCCAGTGCCCTCAGTTGCTCCTCACCAGCTTTGTGCTCCAGGCCCCTCACCAGCTTTGTTGCCCTTCTCTGGACATGCTCCAGCACCTCAGTGTCTTTCTTGTAGTGAGGAGCCCAAAAGTGAACACAATATTCAAGATGCAGCCTCACAAGTGCTGAGTACAGGGAGATGATCACTTCCCTTATCCTGCTGGACATGCTATTTCTGATACAGGCCACTATGCCATTGGCCTTCTTGGACACCTGGGTGCACTGCATAGTCAGCCGGCTGTTGACCAACACCCCCAGGTCCTTTTCTGCTGGGCAGTTTTCCAGCCACTCTTCCCCAAGCCTGTAGCGCTGCACGGGATTGCTGGGACCGAAGTGCAGGACCCGGCACTTGCCCTTGTTGAACCTCATACAAAGGGCCTCAGCCCACTGATCCAGCCTGTCCAGATCCCTCTGTAGAGCCTTTCTTCCCTCAAGCAGACCAACACTTCTGCCCAATTTGGTGTTGTTGGCAAACTTACTGAGGGTGCATTCGATCCCTTTGACCAGATCATTGATAAAGTTACTAAACAAAACTGGTCCAAAAGTTAAATTAATTCAGGTTAATTGCTTCTAAGTATTTTACCTTTTTTTTTTTCTCAGAATGTTAATTTTCAGAAAGTACAGTCCAAAAAGCTTAAGTTTCAAATTGACTAGATGCCAGTGGTTTAAGACAGTTCTGCCATCTCCCTCAATGCAGTAGATGCCAAAATAATTAACACATACAATGTTTTAGTCTTAAGAAAATGAACGTACCAAAAGAAACTGAGTATTTTGTTGTTTGTTCATTTGTTCATTGGTTTTTAATCTAATGAAACTAAGTCCACAGTATTATTGCTGTCATACATGCTAAATCTGTAAACTACTCAACTTCCAAAATGCTAACATCAAACATAATGTCTAAATATCCAAAACTGTTATTATAATTAATTTAGAATAAGATGTAATAAAATATGGGCTATTTTATTTTGACAAATGTTAAGACACAATCTTCAGTCTTCATATGATGAAAATGCATTGGATTAAAAGATGAAGAGCTAATACAAAGATACTTCAAAATATGTGTTCAGGAATTGCCTATTTTTCAGGAAAAATAAGATGTAATGAAAAGTTATGCTTACTCTTTTGGTATTTAGTATAAGTAAGCAAAAATATAGCATTTGTTCTTGTAATACAGCTTTTTCTACATTCTATATAGGTGTGTATATCCATTATGTACATATACTGACAATAACTTATAATGTTAAGAGAATTAAATGTGATAGGCAAATATATTAATTATTATGATACATTTTAACGAAATGTCATTGAGTAAAACAAATTATAGCTCTACATTAACATGCATTCAAACTATAAAATATCTTTAGGATTACATGAAGAATTACACTGATGGTTATTCTGTTTACCTAGGAACTCCTTAGGCATGTGCTTTGGAAACTTTCCTGTTCACATCTTCAAATTCATGATAGTGAGAATACCCATTTATTTACCTATTTTGATTTGAGCAGAGTTGGAAAGTCCTTAAAGCCTCTCAACAGTATTACTTTTGTCAAAGATACCATGCAAAATTATAAATATGTATAAAATAATTTCCAAATTTTATTCCAGAAAATGCTTGTTATTCAGTGCTGGCACTAAAATTTTTCTCTTTTTTCTTACTCTCTGTGGAATCCATAATTACTGGCTGAAGGTCAAGTGAGTCTGTTATGTAATTTGATTCTGCTTTTGTTACAGAACACAATTTTGCTTGCTTTATTGCATGGGTTATGTACTGTGAATAGCACATTGGAGTTGACCAATACAATAATATTTCAAATGCTACTTCAACCTACTTTTAATTTGTATGTATATCTATCTAAACTTTTCTTCTTGTGACCAATCTTTAAGAAAATAATTCTCAGAATTACTAATTTCTGTAACAGGGGTCATAGGTGAACTCTTCTCATGCTAAGAAACAGAAGCAGAGTTATTGAAAATAACACTTGAAACTTACTATAAAGAATACTTTTAAATGAGATCTTTAGTATTTTCTTTTAAGCTAACAGGCAGTGGGATAAAATTTACTAGGAGTCATATCAAACAAGTTTCTCTTTGAAATCAAATAGTATGTTCAAAGTTCCTTTAAACTTAATTATAAATGATTTTAATTTAAACTGTGATAGTATTCAGTAAATGATTTATTATAGTACTAGTGAACATTCTTCTCCACAGTAGAACAATTTTCCACTTCATTGCTGCTATTTGAAAATGACATCAGAACTTGGTTCAGTTATGATCTCTTCTTGTTAATGATTTATTGTCATGGTTGCAAAGCATTTCAGCTGGCTATTACAGTTTCTTCTTTCATCAATGCAGTTAAAAAACACCTTGCTGTTTTCTCAGTTTATGTTAAATAACTATTCTTTCTCTTTTTAAGTTATAATTGCTATGGTTTGTCTAGACAGTAATGGAAGACTCAATATCTGTGACTATGATGGAATTTCAATATACAACACTAATTTTCCCATAATCCTTAGATACAGTTGTTGACTACATCACAAATTCCAGCCCTTCTAATGTCAAAAAATAAACAGTGTAAGAGAAAATAGAGCAAGTAAGAATTTATAAAGATTGTTCACACTACGGCCTTTGAATCACAGTGGAACTTCAGCTCCTAAATTCCAGCACAGATATTAACTATCTAACAATTTGCAGATGTGAATGCAGCATTAGCTTATTCATCACAAACCTGATTTATTACATTTTTAAATTTAAATTTATTTTTATATATATTTATAATTTGAATTTATTACATTTAGTACAAAACCCAAACCCCAAAACTCAAACCAGTAACCTCCACTGATGCAGGTTGCAGAGGCAGTCTGATCTATTGCTCAACTGTCCTTACTGTTAGAATGTTATTCCTAATTTCTAACCATAACTAGTCCTTACACCAATTCCAATTCACAGGGAATACAAATGAACAATCTTCTCATGTAAAAAGTGAATTTGATCTATGGAAAAGTGTGGATTTCCTTATTGATTGTCTTCTGTGTTTTACCCAAGAAACATGCAGACCAGCTTTGTCATAAATGATACAATGGTGCAACCACATCTGTAAAAATCAATAACAGTCCGAGTTTGGATAGATGATAATTTAAACACTTAAATCACAAGAAGATATATTGATAATGAAGAATCTCCCTGGTATTCTTTTAAACAAGGAGATACATTTTATGCACATTAATAAAACATGAGTGTAGAGCATATGGTGCCTATGTCATACATAATTATGTGGTTCTTACAGGCATAAGCACATGACAGAAAATGGAGTTATGATGCTGAGACTGAAAAATCTCCAGATTCTGAAAACTGACCTGAGATAATTTTTCATGTTACAGAATGTAAAAAATATATTCTTAAAGATTTGGAGATAAAAAGCTTTTTCAGAGGGAAGATACAAGAAAGAAGGTGGTAGAACAAGGTTGAGAGGGGAGGGAAGGAGAGGGGGTGTACAACCATGTTTCTGCTGTGTGCTCCTCCATTAGTGAACTGTTGTACAATTAATGTCAGCTTTGTAAGATACAGCATACCACTCCCTTCAAGATCACTAACTCCTTACCTTAATTAATAAGTAAGGTTAGTCTCTGCTGAATGATACCATTATTTTTCTTGAAGATTGAAAACTGAATGTTGTCCCTGAATTACTCCTGGATTTCTTCCAGGGCAAAGACCAACATATCAGAACTGGGACTTATGCCATATATGTCTGCTTGACACACAGTAATTTACTTGCAAATGAAAGATGAAGAAGAAATAATTCATGTGGTTATTGATAGCTGATTAATCTTCATGTTGGGAGTATTCCCTCAGTACTCAGACACGTTGGTTCCTTGCAATATCTAATTACAGGGTATTCAAATAGTTAGCAAAACTGTGCTTGTGTAGTTCAGAATATCTCCTGTCTTAAGATCTGAGACCTTCAAACTGAGAAGTACAGTAGAGGATCCTAAAATCAGGTGCATAGTGGCACAGTCAAAAGATTAAATTGCAAGTGTGCAGCTTATGAAATTAGCTTAAAAATCCTTTTGCACTAGAAATGAAATAAATTTCATGATGTCAATTATAAGTTAGTCTTAATTAAAGAATTGAAGAAGATTGGCAAGGAATAATTAATCTGCAGAGACAGACATTTGTCCCTTAGATCTTACCTATATTTAAATATAAGAAAGGTACAACTAGAAATGTTATACCTAGCCTGTTGTTTGAAATTCATACACTGCATTACTAAACCTTATTCAGCAAGCACTAATGTTAAATAAATGTTAATTAGTGAAAATTTTTCTGCCAGTATAGAAGGTCAAATCACCTGTGGAAGATCTCTTGTACTGAACAGAGGGAACAGGCACGAGAAAAAAGGTTTTTACTTTTTTGACATATACTTATACACGTCAATGGGCACCTCTGAACAGCATATACAAATCCTAATCTTATTAAAGGCTAGCAGCAGTTTCAGTGCTCTTGAGCCCTGTGGAATGTTGTACTGAAGCAGACACTTCTTTTTCTTGTCACACCCTTCGTAAACTCTAGACTCAGTTATAATCCTGCAGTTTGACCTCTGATATAATAGGGGCCTAATGAGGTTCCTGATACAATTTGTCAGTCCTATGGCTGGTGATAAGTTAAAGCATACTTTAGCTAAACAGTCAGTCTTGATATAAATGTTGCCAGCAACAGAGAAGCCACCAGAATTCTTGAGATGTTACTGCAATGGCTCAGAAAATGCAGCTGAAATTGTGTGCCTAGTCTGAAATTTCTCTAGCTTAATTTGAAGTGATAGGATTGTGTTATATGTTTGTGACCTAGAATGAAGAACTTTCTATTATTAAGTTTTCATTCCTTCTGTAGGCTTTTATAGGTTGTCATGATGATGTCACCCCTTAGTCTTCTCTTAGATTAACTAAATATGTTGAATTTCTTTAACTTCTCACTTTTCTCCATATTTTCCAAACCTTTAATCATTTTCATGTAACTTCTCTGATGTATTTACTCATAGCCTAATTGACCCATTTGTAAAATGTGATAAAAATGCTTATACTTGTCAAATAATACCCATATTTGACAAGTAATTTGAAACCTGCTTGCCAGTAGATAACATATCAAAATATCAGTATGCAAAGTGCCATTCAGTAATATACATGGCAATAATCAAACAGTATTCATAGATATTTAGAAGTGCAAAGGTGGAGAACCAACTGAAGCTGTAAACTATGTTTACACACAAACACACACACTTATCTTCTTGTATATCTCCTCAATCTCCTTTCAAGTACAATTCCATATTATTATATTTTCACCATACATCATATAATGTTACTAAATATAGACATCTCTGTGGTGATTTCAAGTGATTTGTGGACTATGTGAGAGATGGCAGCAGTTCAGTAACTGTCTGGGTGGCTATATTTAAAGGTATCATGCAAATAGGTCTCTAATCACTTTCCAGTCTTCCTTTTTTCCTCAATTCTACGTTCCTATTTTTGTCCCTCACTATTTCACCTAAGTCTTGCAAACTTTCCACTTACTCATTTTCATGTAAAAGCATCATGTTTCCCTCTTCTCTATTCTAATTCATTCCAAAGGTATCTCTGGAATTAATTAGGTAGATGTTTACCCCATGGCACCAATGAATGTGTCACAGCTTCTACTGTCAGGTGCATGCCCAGACACCTCAGCTCCATGTGTGGATGAGACCATGCCTGCTTCTCCCATTACTTGGTTTCCATGTGAAAGACCTCGGCTGCACTTGCCTCCTTACAGCTTAGACTTTCCGTTGTGCTGAATTTTTTTTATGTATAAAGGAAGATATATTCTGAAGTCTTAGAGAATTTAGTAATATGAAACTGTGGAAAGGGAACAGGCAGACAGAAGAACTCACATAATATGCTGGAGAGATCCATGGGGGAAAAAAAAAAAAAGTGTTACAGTCTATCAGTACCTCTGCAAATAGGACATGAGACAACACTCTGTTGGGAGGCTTAACAGGGGAACTCAACAGAAGTTATGACACTGAAAGAAGTCAGTTTAGTTTGTCAGAAATGTGTTTGTCTTTGTTGGCTGAATCACCTATACCTGGATTTTCTGCTTCTGTTATACTACAAAATGCAACCCTTTCTTTTTTTTCTCTCTATTTTTTTTTTTAAATTGGAAAATTGATATTCCTGATTATGTTCTGAACAACTAAAATGCCTGATGTGAGATTAAATGAATTCTTTTTGTCTGAGTATAAGGGGCAGGGTACCAATTTTCCTAATATTAGAAAGCACGCAGTATAAGAGTATGTAATTTAAAACACATTAGCAGCTAGATATTTCCCAATCTTTCATTGAGCTGTCTGCTAATGGAAGTGTATTGTGTGATAACCCCTTTCACTTGCTTATGCTCCGTATGGCATGGCAAATCTGAGGAGTGTTTTAAGGTGAGTCTCTGATAAGTAAAGAATCCAGAATATAATCAAATACTTTGGTAGGTAGTTCAATAAAATGGTGAAAGAACATGACAGTTATGAAGGATACTTCATTTCAGGAAAAAAAAAAAAAGAGTAAGTTTTCTTAACATTTAGAATAATCTAGGTTAAAGTTTGGGAATACACTATGTAGATTAGATAAGAGTTCAGGAAAAATCAGGGAATCTGGATCCTTTGCAGTAAAACTTTAGGACTTACTCAGGTTTTTAAAGTTTTTTTTTCTGTTTCTAATTATCTTCCCAACTTCCAGAAAACAGTGTCCTGGCAATGTCCACCACTGTTTCTGGTGTTCTTTGAATTACAGTATGTATTTTAATAGTTATTTTGAATGTTACATGACTGTCGCAAGACAACACTGACAACTGCTATGACTGCAGGTTGTAACCAGCAAATCTGTCTCAGCAACCCAAGATCATTACATAGAAGTCTGTTCTCCTATGATAAGGACAGTTAACTCTAAAAGTACTATCATAAGTAAAGTGAAATGTGATGGGTTTCCCTAAAGGCCCCACTCTGAAGTCATGTGAAATCTGGATTTTGCTTTTAAAAATATACAGTACCTCCTAAATATGTTCAACCTTATTGCTACTAAGAACATTAATAATAATAAAAAATTAATAATATTTAATGAGTCAGAACTCAAATACCAAATAACTCAGCCCTATAGCTTTTCTTTTCAAATGTTATTTTTGTCTGGCTAAAACAAAGAATGATAAATACAATGCAATAACTTGCAATGGATTCTTCAATGAATAACACTTCTTGTAAACTTTAAAGTCAGTTGGATTTAAATGCCTACCTTTCTTTGAGGCTTTGAGTCTATCTATTCTGCCCAAAGATATGCAGGAAGTCTATAGCAGTATTTGGTGGAAGTCATAGAATTTTTGTAGTTCACTCCAGTGCTTGAATCACAAAGCAGAAAAAAACAAATACAGCGAGGTAACGTGTCTTTTGATACTTCTGAAATATAAGCTGAGAAAAAAAAAAATCAAGTGAGACTGTGGATTTCTGCTTCTGCATGCACAGGCACTAGATTTACACTGGTAGAATTGGACCAACAGTTCCGTGGTGGAAGACAATAAAAACAGTAACCAGGCAAGTCACCCTCACTACCTTAGGCCTGCCTGTGAAGTGAGACTGGATTTTTTGATCATCTTGTGGCACCAAAAAGAAGTTTTCTTATAGAAGTCTAGTGATGTATGGATGCCTAAGAGGTCTTAGATCATCTTTTATCTTCCTTGGACCTATTGAAGGCAAGAGCAAAACTGATATTTTGGGGGGAATTTTTACTGTTCTTCCTTCCACTCATATGCAATTTGAAAAAAATGGGCTCTTGCTGCTTTTTCTTCCCTTCCCTTTCACTTACATGCAACTTGAAACCACTTGTCTCACAAACAGCCCCAAACTTTTTTTTCATATAGTACATAATGTCTATATATTTTAATATTAAAGTTAAGTTCAACATTTCTGAATTTTATTTTTGCTTTTTAAAAATTATAGCCTTTAATTTTGTCCCAACACATACCCTTGCTTCTAAATATACATAAGTATTGCTAAGCAACTCTTAGCAGATGCTGTTTTTAGAAACGTCTGCTTATACAACAGCCACCCTTTAATATTAATCATGCAAATTATAATGATGTTATTCAATAGAATTCAGATTTTTGGCTGTTAATGACCTTTATAGACATTTTTGTGTCAGCAGCAATCATCTGTGCATCAAGTTCAACTGCATCTGCATAAGGCAACTTTATAAGATCTTACCATTTAAATCAACATGAAATCAATTGTAACTCCCCTAATATCAATCTAACATTCTAATGCAGTGGCAATTTGTTCCTGCTTGCCGCTGCTGGCAGACCTAAGCAGTGCAAAAATTATTGAGACAGATGCACAAGTAATCAGTTATGTCACTTTATTGATGTATTCCTGATTATCCCTTAATGAGGCAGAATTTCTGAAGAGGGAGTACTTGTCCCTAATGAATGTTTCTTCAGATGCCAGATTTGTTTGGCTTATACACCTGCTTTCCTTATATGACCTTCTATCCTTAATTACTAGTTATAGGTACAGTGGGAAAGCAAAATTTTTGGAACAGCAGTAGATCAAAGATCCTACTTTTCATTAGTGTGGAAACAGACTTTGTGATAAAATAGACGGAGATTCTGAGATGTGAGTGAGGTCTTAATTTAAACAAAGATAAAATGTGGGAAAAGTACAATATAAGATTTTCATGCAAAATAAAGGATTAGCGGCCATTCTGATGGCCCACTGATGGTAGCTGAACAACCTATTTCTTATTTTTCTCTCTTTCTTTTCAACTCAGAAGCTGGAGCATAATTTACCCGATGCTAAATTTGTTCAGTTCCCATTAATGCTGACTGGTTAGAGGACTGATAGAATAGAATCACAAAAGGTTGGTGGGGCAAAGAGAGGGCAGCGTTCAACAGCCCAGTTACAGAATGGAACCAGGATGTCACTTGAATAGTGGAATCCAAAATCCTGTTATATTACAATATTTTGTCTGGTGAGAATGGCAATATCTTGGCACCTGAAATGGGATTCAAAATCATGGCTTATCTAAAACAGAGAATATGAAAAGCTAAATGAAAAATAACGTTCCCATTTTTTTTCCTCCCAGATTTATAATATATCTATGGGGATAGGTGTTGAGAAAATCCAGTTGTCTTCTCCAAACTCTGTGCAAACTAGGTGAGAACCAGTTCTCATCAGAAAATAAGTATAAGTTTATGCCTAAGCTAATAAACTCCTTTCTCTTTGTTCACAAGCAAATGAAGTCTATCTCTCTGTCTGTACCAATTTTTTCTATGCCATAAGTTAGCATCTCATAGCTGCAAATTCATACTTTAAAATTGGAGCCTCTTTATTACTGAATTTAAGATTTATGTAGAAATAAGTGGCCTAAACAGACAAATTAGACTTCTTTGTCTTTCTGTGTTGGTATAGCTGTATGTAACTGTGAATGATGCCACTGACAGAAAGTGTTCTTCCTTCTTTTGTGGGAAGACCATTTCTTATTTGTGTCAGTTAGGGACTCTCATATTTTTTGTTTCCAAGTCTGTACAAGCATATGATTGCTTCATTTGTAGCCAAAAGCATTTTCAATGCAGGAATAAATTAGAATACTCCATAAGTTTATGGGCCAGTTCCTTATCACTTCCGTAACATCTACAAACGCATTAAGGCTCTTTATAATAAGTGCCCTTGGGAGTCAAACAATTGAAAAGCATTAGACAACTGCTACCGCATTCAGAAGAGAGACAGTCAGTGCCTCACCACCTCATGTCTGCAGGTCAGAGTGTTATTTCCAGAGTGTACATCTGTATCTATATACCTGCATATTCCAGATAGGGAAGAAAAAGCAAAGAACTGTTCCCTGGGACTATTAGTCAAGTAGTCCACAAGTAGTAAGACTTTTTGCAGTTCTTATTTCCCCAAGAGATAGATGTAAGGAGGATGACCAGAGTAATAGAAAACGTAGCTCACATGGCAGATATCAATCCCTGAATACTTATCTTTGGGTCATACTCTGCACATATGCTAAGAGAAATTGAGAAGTTCTGATTATGTCAGCTGTGGTCAGGGAGCTGGATAAGTGAAGTACTCTGTGTTTTAGGATGGAGTCATTCAGTCTGGAGCCCTGCTTAGAAGTATCAGTTACCTCCTTCCCGCTTTTCATTCCGATGATCTCATACAGTCTCTTGCCTATAAATAGAGCCAGACTGTAGCATTCATTAAGGTCCCTGGAGAATAAGTAGGTTTACTGATTCATTGAAGGCAGATGATGTATGTACTAATGCATGTACTGTTTCTATGGAATTGAGTACTTTGAAGTTACAAATTTATAGAATTAAATTCTAAACAGGGAATGGTGTGTTAACTCCAGTAGGCAGCTAAGCACCACACAGGTGCTTGTTCACTCTCCCTCAGTGGGATGAAGAAGAGAATCAGAAGGGTAAAAGTGCAAAAACTCATGGCTTGAGATAAAGACAGTTTAGCAGGTAAAGCAAAAGCTGTACACACAAGCAAAGCAAAACAAGGAATTCATTCACCACTTCCCATTGGCAGGCAGGTGTTCAGCCATCTCCAGGAAAGCAGGGCTCCATCACGCGTTACACTTACTTGGGAAGACAGACTCCATAATCCCAAAAGTCCTTCCCCTCAGCCTTTCCCCCAGCTTTATATGCTGAACATGATGTCATATGGTCTGGACTATCCGTTGGGTCAGTTGGGGTCAGCTGTCCCAGCTGTGTCCCCTCCCAATTTCTTGTGCACCCCCAGCCTACTTGCTGGTGGGGTGGGGTGAGGAGCAGAGAAGGCCTTGGCTCTGGGTAAGCACTGTTCAGCAATAGCTAAAACATCCCTGTGTTACAACACTGTTTTCAGCACAAATCCAAAACATAGGAGCTACTATGAAGAATGTTAACTCCCTCCCAGCCAAACCCAGTACATCCTTGGAGGATAAACAAGTTTATTGACACAGTGCAGTATGTATGTATTAATGTATTAATGTATTAATGTATGTATTAATGCTTGCATTGTTCCCATGGAATTTAGTAGTCTTAAGTTACAAATTTACAGAATTAAATTCTAAATAGGAAAAAAGCTCTTGGTTTGGCTAGAAATACAGTAGCTCCATTTCTACATACTTTTTATCACAAAGAATGCAATCATTATAAGAAACTTCCAGGCACATGGCTAGAACTCATTTCTGGAAAAACTCTTTATATGCTGCCTTGGAATCTCCTTGTACTTTACCTTGTCCTGTGGAGATGGTGTTTGCTTTGGTAGCAAATTAATAATTCAGTGCTCACCAAATATATGTGTTTGACAATTCAGCTATCATTAGCTGACCTTCTTAGATTCAAGCCACCTGTATTGGGTCTGGCTGAGATGGAGTTAATTTTCCCCATAGCAGCCCTCATAGTGCTGTGCTTTGTATTGATAGCTAGAAAGGTCTTGATAACACACTAGTGTTTTGGCTACTGCTGAGCAGTGCTCACACAGCTGTCTCTCCAGCATTCCCCCCCAGACCCCCCAAAAGCCAGTAGGCTGGGGGTAGGCAAGATCTTGGGGGGGGGGTGTAGCCAGGACAGCTGACCCAAAATGACCAAGGGGATATTCCGTACCATATGATGTCTACTCAGCCATAAAAGCTAAGAGAAAGGAGGAGGAAAGGGGGGCATTCGTTATTACAACATTCGTCTTCTAGAGCAACTGCTATGTCTAATGAAGCCCTGCTTCCTGTGAAGTGGCTGGACATCACCTGCTGGTGGGAAGTAGAGATTAAATCTTCTGTTTTCCTTTGCTTCCTCATGTGGCCTTTGCTTTTGCTTTATTAAACTGTCTTTATATCGACCCACGAGCCTTTCATCATATTTTTCTCTCCCCTTGTGCAGCTGAGGAGGTGGAATAATAGAGCAGCTTGGTGGGCATTTGGAATCCAGCCAAGGTCAACCCACCACACCACCCTAAGCCACGTCTTTGACACAATTTGCTTTAGCGTTATACAATGATCAACACAGGGCCAGCTTTGAAATCAGATAAAAAATTAGATCAGATTGTTAGAGGTTGTTGGGTTTTTTTTTAATCTTGGCTATAAAATTTCCGTAAGGGTAACCTCTGGTGGAAGGAGGAGAAGTGATGGATGAGATTTTAACAATTTCTTTCTTCTAATGATTGTCTTCCTCCCTGAAAACTTTCCAGGAAATTATAAAAATGTATTCATTTACTCTTTAATTCAGTCACACTTTGTGGGGAAGAAAAAAAAAAAAAAAAAGAACAAACATCCTAAAACATCCCATTTCATTTGAAACATAACCCAAATCTAAAACATAATAATATTCAGATGTGATGTAATCATTGATTTAAAAAAATTTCTACATTATCCTGAAGTTGTATTGGAGTAAGATTTTGAAAAGAATCATACATTGTCCTGGTATCCAATTGGAATAAACAATTTTAGGATAGATTGAATTAATTAACAATCAACTTTTATACATATAACTAAATATGTTTATATTTAATATAATATTAATATATGTTTATAAATATTATAAACAATTTTGAACCTTCATGAATAAGTGGTAAAGCAAAATAAGAAAAAAGAAAATCTTTTCAGTGTTTTTGCTTTTTTTACTTTTTTTTTTTCATTTTTTTCCTCTGCTGAGAAACTGCCTCCATTGAAAAGTATGTTAAAATTCCCCAATAAAGCTTGTGGGTTCAGAATTTCATTCTTGAATGTTTATGAGATTGTATTTCTAGTGGTTATCCATAAAAGGTATGTGACTCAGAAGGAAAAAAGAAAAAAAAAGCCTGGGTGAATGACTATGATCTGAGTTTGCTGCAGTGGAAAAAATAAATTAATAAACAGTAACAGCAGTAGAAAGCTTTGAAAAAAGCCCCCAACTTTTCTTGGCAGCAGCTGAAAGTTTCCATTTTAGCAAATATCTCCAATGCATGATCCACATAAGTGAAAATCTAACTAGAAATTCAGCTTTCAATATCTGGCTAATATTCTTACATCCAAAACTAACTGTGGCCAACTACAGCTCCCACACCATCAATCCGTTTACCAGTCGTGGTCCCCTTGTAAATTAACTGCAGTTCCATTTGTGGTAAGAACTTGGGAAAATTGTGTGAAAACAACAAAGAAAATTGTGATGTTTTATAGGTGCCAGCATTTCATATGAAATCCACAGAATGCAAATAGTAATGGCCGCAATTCCACTGTACTTTATTGTCTGCTTTAAAGTCTGATAGGTATTTAAATCCCAGTACTCCTTAATTTTTAGAAAGCTTTTCTCAGCCTTAACACCATTCTAAACTGTACAGCTTGTGCTGGATTAAAAAAGTTAAATTCTACCATTTAGCCAACACCCAAAGTAGACACAATTTCTCCTTATGCTTTGGGATTCCCAGAGGAAGACCTTACATTACAGCATCTCATTAAAGTAGGAAAAGCTATGGAGATGAACAAAAAGGTCTATTTCTAAATTTTCTAAGCAGAATACTTTAATTAACTTTTACCCATGTGCCTACTGAGTGAGAAACTACATACACATACAGTTCTGCTCTGCACAAATGATTAGAATTGGGGACTGCACAAAGCTCATAACAAATGGGCACCAAAATAGTACATCAGACTTTTTTCAAGTCTGAAAGACAGAATTAAAAGTTTATGTGTAAAATAATCAAAAGTCTTGATCATGAAATCATGAAACTTAAAAGAACTTAGAAAAAATGTTTGAAAAGGCATTAGCAGCATTTATGACCTTTTTCATAGGAATAGTTCTTCAAAGCATAATTTTTTTTAATTTAACTGTTGTTTGGTTTATGGGGGTTTTTTTGTGTAAATTTTGTACATACTAAAGAGCTCAGACTTTTTTTTTTTTTTTAGGTAGTGACAGCAGTTTCTAACTTAGCTCTATGACCAGACATATGGAGTAAATAACACTGTAAGGGAGCTATTATCCACCAGTTTCTCATCAGCTCAAAAAAACCCATTCATTTGTGAAAAACATGAAAGTAGACATGAAAGTGTCAAAGTGTCTTCTGGATATTTCTTGCATAAGCTAAAGGGAGATAATCTAGCTGTAGACTTTTTTTATGGTTGACAATCTGATAATGTCTAGTCATCAAATAAACATTAGGGAAAATGTTAAAAATCATCAAAATAATTCCTTTCTAGCTGTCCATAAAGTGGAAAAAAACACTGTGTAATACTGTAAACAAACAAACAAACAACAATACAAATTTTCTATCAGAAAGGTATTTGTAAATATGTTAGGAACATATGTAAATGATGTTCAGTTTGCATTTAGAATTTTACCACACAACTGCAAACAACTTTCTATCAGAAAAGGAAGGGGTTTATTTACATAAATACACAAATTAAATATTTTTAAAGCACTAAGAATTATTTGTTAAAAGGACTTTATAAAGTGTATTTTTTGTTTAAGATAATCTAATAAATTTATAAAAGCAAGAACTAAAAATAATTTTTACTTACTTTGTATTGTTGAGGTTTTTTTAATTTCAAGGTTGGACAGAGATATTGCTTGTGATCACTCTTCCTTTGTGTTTATAGTGGTTAATCGTTATGTAAGCCTTTTTACTGGTTACAACAAAAAAAGATTTCAATGATATTTTGCTACTACTCAGTTCTTATTGTTATTGAGAGACTGTAATATGGTAAGGTGGATTCTTCCCTTAATTTACAAAAAAATACTGTCTCTAAGTATATATAGAAGCCCTGGGAGAGAAATCTGTATTACTCTTAAAAATGCATCTCTTAAGGTTGTGCTCCCCAAAGTCTAAGAATCTAGCTCTTACTATTGTATGAAGCTGTCATTATGATTTACTTGTAATTACTGTCTGTTATTATTGTCTTTACATCCTGCTATAGAATGTACAGTTATGAAAAACCTTTCTATATTAATTTTTTGGGGGGAAGAAGAGTAATTTTTTGTTTGAAAAACCATTTTGGCCTTACTTATTTAGTTGCTATGGAGGCTTGGTTGTTTATTCAGTGTTTTGAAATATGCCACCTCAACAATTTTATTGTTATAAAGATGTGTACTTGCTAAACTATAGTATTTATATGACAATTTAATGAAGGCAGTAACAGTTCATATTCCACTTCAATGCAAAAGAAAGATCTTATCTAGTTCTCTAATTATAGCTAATAATGAATTACACTTCGTGAACAAATGAGCAACTAATAATCTTACAGGTATTTTCACAGTGCATTCATATTAAATACTAAGTGGTTGTAGACAGAGGAAATTCTGTCACCACTGGAGAAAAGATAAATACATGGGAAAAGGGCTTTCTAATATATCTATTCACAATAACTCAGAATAATAGAAAAGTTGGTTGGACCTTGGAGGAGTTCATCTGAATGCTAGGTCATTCAGCCTTGGCTTTTTCTAGACAGCTTCTGAAAAACCTCCAAGGAGAGAGACTTTACGTAATCTCTGGCAAGTCTGTTCCAATGCTGCATTACTCTCCAGGTTAAATGTTTTGGGTTTGGTTTTTTTTTTGGGGGGGGGGGGTGGGGTTGGTGAACAGGCTGAACCTACCAAGCCACACTTTATGGCTGCTTGCCCTTGTTATATCATCTACCACAAATTCCCATGAAAACCTGCACTGAAAATGAGTTTCAGTTTTGGAATATTGTATTGGATTTGTGTGGCAAGGTTTTGGTTGTGGGGGGGTTACAGGGGCGGCTTCTGTAAGAAGCTGCTAGAAGATTCCCCTATGTCCAATAGAGCCAATGACAGCTGGCTGTAAGACGGACCCACCGCTGGCCAAGGCCGAGCCCATCAGCGACAGTAGTAGTGCCTCTGGGATAACAGATTTAAGAAGAGAAAAAAGTTGCGGTAGGCACAGAAATGGCAACCAGAGAGAGGAGTGAGAACGTGTGAGAGAAACAACCCTGCAGACCCCCAGGTTAGTGAAGAAGGAGGAGGAGGAGGTGCTTCAGGCACCGGAGCAGAGATTCCCCTGCAGCCAGTGGGGAAGACCATGGTGAGGCAGGCTGTTCCCCTGCAGCCCATGGAGGTCCACGGTGGAGCAGATATCCACCTGCAGCCCGGGGAGGACCCAATGCTGGAGCAAGTGGATGCCCGAAGGAGGCTGTGACCCTGTGGGAAGGTTGCAGTGGAGCAGGCTCCTGGCAGGACCTGTGGACCCATGGAGAGGAGCCCACACTGGAGCAGGTTTTCTGGCAGGACTTGTGACCCTGTGGAGGACCCATGCTGGAGCAGTGTGCTCCTGAAGGACTGCACCCCGTGGAAGGGGCCCATGCTGGAACAGAGCAAGAGTGTGATGAGTCCTCCCCCTGAGAAGGAAGGAGCAACAGAGGCAATGAGTGATGAACTGACCATAAACCCCATTCCCCATCCCCCTGAGCCGCTGGTGGGGAGAAGGTAGAAAATTGGGAGTAAAGTTGAGCCTGGGAAGAAGGGAGGGGGGGGAGGAAAGGTGTTTTCTGAGATTTGGTTTTATTTCTCATTACCCTACTCTGGTTGATTCGTAATAAATTAATTTTCCCCAAGTTGAGTCTGTTTTGCCCGTGACGGTAATTGGTCGAGTGATCTCTCCCTGTCCTTATCTTGACCCACGAGCCCTTTGTTATATTTTCTTTCCTCTATCCAGCTGAGGGAGGGAGTGATAGAGTGGCTTTGGTGGGCACCTGGCATCCAGCCAGGGTCAACCCACCACAAATACACACATAACACTTGAATGGGCAAACACAAAAGAAGAGTTAGCCTTTTTTGTTGCACACAATTTTGTTATAATTGTAAGGTGGAATTGCTTGCAGCTATGTCAAAAAGAAGATTTTGAAAGTACAAGTGCAGTAACAGCAGGGTTTTAGAATGACATTTCTACCTCTCAGGAGTTCCCCTTCTACCAGAAGAAAACAGTCAGACCATCCTCAGCAAGTTCCTTGCTTGTAAAAACAGCGACTAAATTAATGCTATAGTGATATGATCAGTCATTAGAATGCACCTGCTGGCATTGCCCTGGTAATTCATTACAGCAAGTTATCATCAAAATCATGGTGTGTTGATTACACATTAACTTTCACACATTACCAGTGGACCAGTGAATTGATGATATATTACTGTAGTACATCAGAAAAATGCCAATTTTACAATATAAGAAATAAAGTTTGGCTTTGTCAAAACAAGTAAACTTTATGACAGAGAAAGACACTAGCACAAGCATTATGCTATCAACATCCTTCATCACTGAAGAATGGACATTGGACATAAAATTGGATATGAGCCAGCAATGTGCACGTGCAGCCCTGAAAGCCAATCATATCCTGGGCTGCATCAAAAGAAACGTGTCCAACAGGTCGAGGGAGGAGATTCTTCCCCTCTACTCTGCTCTGGTGAGACCCCACCTGGAGTACTGCATCCAGCTCTGGGGTCCTCCACACGTTAAAGCGTGTCCAGGGGAGGGCCACAAAAATGATAAGAGAACTGGAACACCTCTTCTATGAGAAAATGCTGAGAGAGTTGGGATTGTTCAGCCTGGAGAAGAGAACACTCCAGGAAGACCTTATTACGGCCTTTCAATATGTAGAGGGGACTTATAAGGAAGATGGAGAGAGACTTTTAGCGAGATCTGTAATGACAGGACAAGGGGTAACAGTTTTAAACTGAAAGAGGGTAGATTTAGATTGAACATAAGGAAGACATTTTTTGTGATGGAGGTGCTACATCCAACACAGGACCAGGTTGCCCAGAGAAGTTGTGGATGCCCCATCCCTGGAAGTGTTCAATGTCAGGTTGGATGGGGCTTTGAGTAATCTGATTTAGTAAAAGATGTCCCTGCAGGGGGATTGGACTAGATGACCTTTAAGGGTCCCTTCCAACCAAAACCATTCTATCATTCTATGATCATTAACTAACTGTTGTGGCAAACTGCAGAGAAGAGGACACACTGACTCACAGAGCCTAATGAAAAACCTACTCTTAAACTTTCCATGCTTCACTTTCAAATGTATTTGTGTCATTAGTAACATACTGGGTTTGTGAATTTTTGTTTGATATTTTTAGACATTTATAGTCAAGAGAGTGAAGTTCCCATTGAAAATATAAATTAAAACAGAACTTTTCAAGTCAGGTAGGTTTTCTGCCACAATCTGAATCCATTAAATAAGTGTGTTTGGTGATAATGTAGAGACACTTATGAACTGAACTGTGGAAATTGAAAGACATGAAACAAGCATTTAATTCTGAAAAATGAAACAATTGGAAGATAATCCAGTATTTGTTCCACTCGCCAGTCAGAAATATTTTATTTGTTTAGGTTTTGAGAAGTGTCTTAGCAATTTGAGATAAGTAAGAATTTATATTTTTTACAAATCTAAGTGGATATGAAATTTTATAATATATAGTTCTAGCTTTTAATTTTAACACCATAATGTCAAAAGATTAAACACTCCCTCCTGTTTTACCCTTCTTTAATAACCTCTTTCTTCCTCACATATCAATAAATCAATCATGCAAAGAAATCACCTAAGTCAACCAAAGTAAGACTGAATTGGCACTTTGTGGGAAATTCAAGCTCCATATCTATTATGTTTTACTTAAACATAATAAACATAATAAACATAAACACGGAGCAGGTTTTCTGGCAGGACTTGTGACCCCGTGGGGGACCCACGCTGGAGCAGTGTGCTCCTGAAGGACTGCACGCCATGGAAAGGACCCATGCTGGAGCAGTTCATGAAGAACTGCAGCCCGTGGGAATGACCCACGTTGGAGAAGTTCATGGAGGACTGTCTCCCGTGGGAGGGACCCCACACTGGAGCAGGGGAAGAGTGTGATGAGTCCTCCCCCTGAAGAGGATGGAGCGGCAGAAAATAACGTGATGAACTGACCGTAAACCCCATTCCCTGTCCCCCTGTGCCACTGGGGAGGGGGGGGGGGGGTTGGTAGAGAATCTGGGAGTGAAGTTGTGCCCGAGAAGAAGGGAGGGGTGGAGGGAAGGTGTTCTGAGATTTGGTTTTATTTCTCATTACCCTACTCTGGTTGATTTGTAATAAATTGAGTTAATTTTCCCCAAGCTGAGTCTGTTTTGCCTGTGACGGTAATTGGTGAGTGATCTCTCCTGTCCTTATGTTCACCCACAAGCTCTTTGTTATATTTTCTCTCCCCTGTCCAGCTGAGGAGGGGAAGTGATAGAACGGCTTTGGTGGGCACCTGGCGTCCAGCCAGGGTCAACCCACCACACTAAGTTAGTGATTTCATTGTGGTGGTGATGAGGGTGTTACAGTGAGCATCCAGAGTCCATCACTGGGAAGAATATGATGTTCATAGTGATGGTTTCTTTTTCCTTGGTACAGGATATACTGGGGGTCATGTTTGCTAATACACTTTTATACCTTTGCTCTTTCTTCGTTGATCTGCAGCTCCACGTTACATCCAAATTCACTAAATATTGTGTCTTTTACATATGTAATCTTTGTTACCTCTGTTACCCCAAAACCCCATTTTGCCCAGTTCCACAGCTGCATATTTTTAGTGACCGTGGCTGAGTGGTCAAAGGTGTATCCTGTGCCTTGACTTCTCAAGGACTCTGATACTGTACCAGGCTTGTATTTCTCCACAGTGCATCATTACGTTAGAATTGAAACTATCCCATTCTACATAGAGTAAGTGCTTGCTGCTGCTTTCTATCTAAAATTATGGTTGTACTACACAAAGACAAACAAAAGTAAAACAAATTAGCCATAGACACCTAGTCATTTAGAGAAATTGTTGTCACAGCTAAACCAAGTAAAACAAAACTGCAAGTAGGTCAAGAAAATTCAGACAGAGCACAGCTGACAAGCCTCAGTCCTGAGGCCTTGCAAACTCAGTACAAAGCTTATGGCCTATTATGGCAATACCATGTTATAGGACTACACAGTTACACAGTGTGGTACTCCTGTGAAGCTAACTGGGTTTGTAACATTGTTGTTTTGAATTAAATTTAATACAAGAGGGCCTCATCAGCATAACATTTATTTCTACAGTGAAGGAGTAGGGAAATCCAATAGCAAACATAAAACCAGGAATAACTTCTGAAGATCATTCTGGTTTCAGCTACTGATGCTGTGCTGCAACAGTATATAACTCATGCAAAGCAGATTACAACACTTTCATTACCAGAAGATACCAAGTTTTCAAGTTGTTGCTATTCCTTAAAGCAACAATACTTGCGATCCTTTCTCCTCTAAAAGAAAGAGAGTAGTGGATTCATGCCAAGCATGAAAGACTACTGGTCTTAGCAGATACCTACATGTCCAGTCAACTAGCAAATATAAAGGAAAGAAATGAAAGGATTCCTTATTTAAGTATTATGAACAATACTATAACAGGAATATAATCAGTAGTCTGGACTACATCACTGCAAGTCTAAAACATAACAATATGGAAAGTCAGTAGGAAAATGAACAATTAGAATTCATTAAAATTCAGTAATGGAAAATTGAAGTGAGGTTAAGAAGATATTGGAGAGGACACATTTTCTGTGTAGAGGCCCATTTGCATGTAATTCCTATATAAATATCCCAATATTTAGGATTGAGTACGGTTCAGAACAAAACCAAAGAAGAATAAAAAGGACCAAAAAAAAAAAAAAAAAAATAGTTTGTGCATCTTCTGGCAACAGATCCTCACTAAATCTAACAGGTTTTGAAGAATACATGGAGCGTGAATGTGGTTCCTAACACTATCAGGAAAACTTTAGAAGTACTAGTATTTTTAGAATATTTTAGAAATATTTAGAAATATTTGCCTTTTTAAGAGCAAATATACTGTTTTCTGTGGGCAGTCATTGCTCTTCTGGGCAAAACATTTGCTGATACCCTGAAAACCTCAGTCTCCTCCATACCCAAGCATGCATGTTTATGCCAAAGAAGGAAAAACTTTTGTCCTACAAAAATGAGGACAGAAACTTGCTTAAATCCTTCTGCAGTTTCTGAATGAGGTTCAGGAAGGCTCAAGAAGCCTGAGCAGGTTCTACAGGATGCTGAAGACTTGTCCTGCCAGGCAGCAAGCATTATGTCAGCATTCCCCCCCCATGACAGCACATCATACACTGATATGTTCAATACTTTATGTCACTTTCTCCATCAGTGGAAAAATAAAAAGAAAACTCATTCCTAGCTCCCACTTCAGCTTTAATGTATTAAAATCTTTGTTTCTAATTACCTTGTTTTTGCAGACACAAGTATTAAATGGAGAACCACTCAATGGCCTCTTTAAAGCCAATTGGACAGTTTCCATTCTTCAGGGAGACTAAAGCTTCATCTGAAATTGAGTACAATTCAGATTAATTATTTATAAAGAATATTCCTCTACAAAAAGTCAGAAAATAGAGGAATAATTCTATATACTAACTTCAAGCAACCCTAGCCAGTTGAAAGGACAGCTATTTAGTAAACTTTATTTCTGGTTAATGAAGCAGTTTGTTTGTATGTAACAACTAAAACAGCTGTGAAAATAGACTTTCAATTACACAGGACTTCAGTAACAGATAATGCTTCCTAAGAAATCTAGAAACAAAGTTGAGGTGATTTAATAGATAATTTTACAAGCTCAGCTGTTTTGACTGAAATCTACCTAAATTTGATTTCCTTTTTCTAATAAAAGTGTTTGGAAAATGTAGAATAAGCTCTGGAAAAATGTAGAATAATTAGAGTGTCATCACTCTTACGAAATGTCTTACACATTTATTATTGAAAAGATCAGTCTGGTGCCCTATTAAGAAATCAGAGTTTGGTTACAGAAAATCAATAAGCTTGCATAAAAAACTTGAAGGAAGTCCCTAGGAAAGGGTTGTGTTTGTTTAAGCTCTAGTTAAACCATTTGTGTTTTCTTGGGTATTGCATTCAGGAACAAATTAACTAAAACAAAAATAAACCCAGCCTGCTATACTGCAATACAATGCAATTTCTTAAATGAAATCAGTATTTTTCAAAAACACTCACAGCTAAAAATGCCAATGTTAGAGTATTTATGTTAAAATTATAAGGATTAGCCTTTTTTTTAATATTCCACATGAAGAACAACATTTTGCTACAGAACTTATAATATTTCTCTAATTTTATAGTAAATAAGGTGCAAGTTGTGTCCTTACTTGCTGTGACACTTTGCTATTCAATTAACTTGCACCACCCCCCCGTGTTGGAAGCAGCTGCTTGTCACTGCATGGCCACTACACTCCTGGTGAATGCAATGAACATTTGTTATGAAGAACTGAGTTCAAGAGGTCTTGGTGACAGTCTGGAGTTTTCAGAAGGCTGATGCATTTAAACCAAGTAAGTAGTAATCAACAAATCCTCTATGAATAAGAAATGCAGAATTGCACTTGGAATGTGGTATTATAAGTTAGAATTACTATGGTCCAAGGTTAAGACCATATTGTTTTAAGCCACTGACAGGAAAACTGCAGCAAGATTTTTGAACAAAGGTTAAAGATGTTTTCTTCTTCGATCATATGTATATTTCTTTTTACAAAAAGCCTTTCAACTTAGTACTATAAAGGTTGTACAATACTTATTGTAAAGTTATATAGTAGTTAAAGAATGCATAATACAAACTATTTAATGACTTCAAGATTCGAGTTTTAACTTCTAAGTATGTGAATGTGAAGAAAATAAGTTCATTCGTTTTAAGATCACATGACAGAAACCTTGTCATTCATCAGGTAGATTTATTATTTTTAGAACTGTTTAGCTAGTTAAATTATAAAGTCCCATGCTGCACCTGAGCTTATACAAATTTACTTTGTTACAGTAAGTTAAAATATCTTTGAAGTTTTTATGTTTTTCTTCTACCTTAGTTTTCTAGATATTGGTCTACATTTTAGATAGTCAACAACAGTTACATAAATGGAGAGAGTCTGTAGCAGTCTGCTGTCTGAAACCACATTGTTCTTCAATCTCTTTCAACTCTTTAATATTAAGAAGTTTTCTGGCCTTTTTCAATTGCAGAATTTGTTATCCCACAAGGTAAGCACTATCCCTCTGACCCAGATAAGCAGAACATTATGAATGATGCATCAGCGTGTGTATCTTCATAATCTTGGTTTTGTTTGCTTATGCTCTTCAGCTGTTAGATTGTTCATCAGTATTAAAAGAAACACATATAATACACCATTGTTACAGCACTGTTGATTTCATTTTGGGGGCTACTGATGGAAAAAAATACCCTAGACCTTCCTATAGTATTTTTATGAATCTTTCTTTTAAATCAACTTTTCTTGTTGTTTTGTTAATTTTCTTTATGTAATTTCAACTGATTTCCTTTTTATCTTTAGTATATTTTCTCAGGCTACTGGCTTACTGCATGACAAGACTTCATCTCCTTTTTCCCCAGAAACTCAATTATTATCAGATGACTGTCAGTATATCATGCATTCAGAATAACTTAGAGTTCCATCCTATAAGACAGTTCAAGCCTCTTACACGTTTTCAGAATTAAACCCCGATGAAAGAGTCAAATTTGGCTTTGAAAAGTTTTTTTTCTTATCCAATATTTAACATTAGAAAAACCTCCAGCATTTATTATTTGCCTTCTTTAAAAAAAAAAAAATATTGTTTTTTTTTCCTAAAAACATTGTTAAAGAGCTATGAAGAGATGGACAATAATGTGAGTAAGTTTGCTATTGGAGATGCATTATTTTCCTTTGTTTTCCATACAGAAAACATAAGAAGGAAAGAGAAGGTAGAAGGCAAACAAAATATTGGTTGTTTTTTCCTGGTGTTTTTTTCTTGTTCTCCTCTCAATTTTAAGTTTTTCTCTTCAATTTAAATTCCAAAATCCTTAGTCATCCTCTGAAACTCACATAAAATAAGAGTGGAGTAGACTGAAGAGATATATATATATATATATTCAGGAACAAATTAGAATAATTTACTGGTGGAGTCTGAGAAGAAGTGATATCTATCTTTAGACTTTTTCTTTTTAAGGACTATAGCAACCTCCGTGCTTCTTCCTCCCTTTGTGAGAACAGCTAAAATGAGCTCATTATCTGTCTCTCATCACATTTTCTCCCAATTCGAGTATTTTGAATTTCCTTAGGAGACTGTTTTAGTAAATGGTGCTGTATGTAAGTAGCTTTAGAGGAACTACTGGGATTTCCTGTACATAATAATGTACTCTTGTAAAAAGGTTATTTTTTATTAAGCAGTGTAAATATATTTTAATTAGAATGAAACAGCTCTGACTTTGAAATAGCCTAAGGCAGTGAAGTGCTTTGTGACTATTTGGGATGTGAATGACTGCATAGTTTGAGAAGTGGGGACACTTTCTGGTTTCCCTAGACATCATTGCCTGAAGAGTTGACCTTCTTACCAACTTTAAGTCCTGTTGTCATTGTGTAATACACCAGAAAGTAGAACAGCTATTGCCAAGGTGAGAAGCATTTTAAGTCAAATTAGCCCCATGAAAAGGGGTTCAGCATATATAATAGTATGAAAGTTACTGCCATTGCCTAATATTGATTCAGAACTAAAAGTCAGAAACAATTTATAGATCTTTCTTACAATCTCTTATATCTTTTGCTATAAAACCCCAAAAGCACAAAAAGTACAGCTGTTCTACTAAATGTCACATACCAGCTTGGAAGGCACTGGCACCTCTCATGCTTTTTTCTGTCTGAACATGTGAGTGGTTGAAAATAATGATTTCAAAACCTTTTTCTATAGCCCCAAGGTACCTAAGGTCTCACAAATTTTTCATTCCTGTTTGTTCTCCACAAAAAAGTAATTGCATTAAAACATATGTGTAAGTACCTGCATGTGTATATATAATACAGATGTATGAGTTTATATATATATGTGTGCATATATATACAAATGTCTAATTACTATATTATACCTAATAATTACTTACTCTTAATTTTCTTAGACTACAGTGAAAAACGTTGAAATTTGAATATTTTCATCAGTCTTCTATAGTTATTTTTCACTCTCATGGTACTGATTAAAACCATTGTAAAATAAACTACTTATTTACAACAATTAAGAGTGAAATCAGGTATCCAGAACTATGTGTAAACCAGCTTTTTCACAAAATGTTTCTTTCACACCAAGTGTACAGAATTATATAAATTAAACAAAGATGTATGCACATTTGTGTGTATGTACAAACACGTATCTCTATTTCCCTCTTCAGCTTTGTAAGAAACCCTCACTTAACCAAAATCCCTGTTAGTAATACCAAATACATTTTTCAAAGGTGATCTCAGTTCAACTAATAGTAGGTCTCTCACAGCAAAGTGTTGAGCAAATATCCTTTTGTAGTCTCTTGGAAGAGAAGAGTAAAGCCCTAAAGGCTTTTTGGAAGAGTTTCTATGGAGAAAAGGAGGACATGACAGGCATCATCCTTTTTTTCTTGAGTGTCGGTGTTTTTATGCCCAAGGAAATAAGGCTATGCCTGGGCCTTGTCTGGAAAGCTAGTCACATGGTGACATATGTGTCATTTCTGATAGACTAATATTGAGCTGCATTCCTTTCTGAAATTTCTAAGCGAGACATGTCATGTCAAATTCCATTAATCAAACATGTCACTTGTTGTTGCAAATATATGATATATAATAGAGAAAAGCTTAAATAAATTATAGGAGGGTATTTTCATGGTATGCACAATTCTTCACTTATGAAACTCTTGAGCAAACGGGGATAGCCCCAAGTGCCTGTGTACCCCTATGTTTCCTATAAAACAAAAATGAGTGGAATCGTCATGCTTTTTAGAAAGAAGGCAAAGATGACTATTTCATATATATGCATCAAAGCAATTGCATGTATACTCATAGGAAAAATGCCACATATTTAGAGG
Source organism: Haliaeetus albicilla (assembly GCF_947461875.1). Lineage (NCBI taxonomy): Eukaryota > Metazoa > Chordata > Aves > Accipitriformes > Accipitridae > Haliaeetus > Haliaeetus albicilla. Next base: position 59,197,893 of record NC_091485.1, on the reverse strand, counting down.
TAGAGGCTCCTTTTGGAGATTTTAACTTCAAAAAAGTTGATGAAATACAAAGGAGTATAAAATCCATTCACATTTCATTAAATAACTTTTGTTGTGTCATAAAATACTCTTAATACAACTGGAATCATAATATAGGGTAAAATTACTATTTTTGCTAATATGATGGGCAATTTAACTGCTTCATTACCTTCCACATCACATTACAGAAATGAAAGAACAATGTAATAAAAAGTAGAGTGGAAATAGCAAGTTGTAAGTGTAGAATAAAAGTGTGATGCTGGTTGATTCCATAGAGGCTGCAAGAATATTCAAATGTCCCAAACTGTGATTGCAAAAGTAAAACAATTTATGTTTGTATAACATGCACACAGGCATGAGTCTTGGAGGAGAGTTCTTGAAACATAAATGCTATTGAAAATAAGAACAAAAAATTCTCTCACACTAGGTAATGCTGTAACTTCAAGCTGCTAGTTTTCCTGGCTTCCTTCTCATCAGTCATTGCCGGAGTAACACTGAGATGACTAGAGGACTGAATGTGATATCATAACATAAGTGTTTGTGGATTTAGGAATACCTTGTGCTTAGTCTTCTCATGATACAAAAAGCAAGAATTCTTTATAATCTACTGATTTACTGAATGTAGTGGTAAACTAAGTCACCAGTTTAGAATCAGGTTTTAAGATGGCACTGAAGTTATTCCTGCAGCTCAACCCTCTCCTTCAACAAAGGCTTTATTTCTCAACTAGAATGTATTTCAATAGACAAGAAAGCTTACTTTTTGAGCTAAAGGTACTCTGACAGCTATGACTTATTGAGAAGCTGGGACCAGCTATTTCATTTAACCTGTATACTTGAAATATTTGTTAATCAACATAAAATTCTCACAGAATTCATATTATTTTCATTTCATATTTCTTATTTTCTCCCTTTTAGGATAGTTAGATACAGGGGCTTATGCCTGTACCTGAGGTACGGTGGAAGAACAGATAATGGAGGTGAACGAACAGGGTCTCCCATGGAGCTTCATGACCTCAACCTACACTGTCACTGTACTCCTTAAAGGGGGCTTAAAACCAGAATACATAAACAGTTAAGAAATGCTATGCTCCTTCAGATCAGTGGTCTGTCTAGCACAGTGGCAATATGAGATGCTATTCGGGAAAAGCATGTCAGCCAAGCCAGTGTCTGGTTTCCTTTCTTAAACTGTACATTCACAGTCAGTGGATTAGAGATGATAGAGGTTATATGCCTGCCTGTTCCTTAAGTTTTTGTCTATGGACCTATAGTCTCTAATTTTTTCCAATCAAATAACCACACTTCTAGTAACAGTCAGTGAATAACTGTTTGGGGATTCTTTCTAAAATAGTCCTGGATTTTTCCAGATTTTATGTAAAGAAATTAATAATATTGAAAACTCAGTATTAAGGCTTGTGGATTTTCACCTTTCTTTGAAAAACAGAATCAAACCCATACAATAGTAATACGTGAGCATTTTCATGTAAGTATTTACAGAATGTGCCTGGATTTCCCTCATTAAATACACTTTCATATTTCATCATCACCAACACTATATAGAAACAGAAAAGGTCTAACATACCCCTCTTGAATTAAATAAAGATATTTTGGAGACTGTACAATGAGAACTTTTAAATGTTTTAGATTCACTCTCCAAACAGTGACAATGAGAGGAGTAACAAAGCATCACTATCCCTGTTTGTTTGGGTTTTTTTATGATAGACTTAAACTTTATTCCCTGTTATTGTACTCATTTACACAAAATTCTACACAGATGTTAGGGGAAAAAGAAAAAAAAAAGGATGTTTTGACAAAGTTTGGAAATTATTTCAGCCCTTGAGGGGAGAAAAACATATATGTCCCTCATATTCAGGTACTCAGGTATACTTTACTCTGATAGACCAGCTGCTCTGGAATTCAGGTCCTAAAGTACATGTCTCAGTACTGTCAATGTCTAACAGGTGGACTCACAAAGTCTATGATACATGACCAGGGAGTGTATAGCACCATACTGTTAAACATTACTGTAGCACAACACTTTATAAGTGGCTATGGTAGTAACTTCCAAATATAGATTCTGTTTTTTTGTGGATGTTTTTCACCATGTATAAATAATACTTCATCCCACCATCCAAATTGTTTTACCTAATGGTAAGAACCTAAGCCTACTGAAAATTACAAAATTCGTGTCTATCCTCCTTTCTGTTAGTATATATGCTGATCAGCAGAATTTTACAGATATTTAAGAAAGAACAGGAACATTCCTACCCAATTTTACACTTGTTTTATAAATTTCAGTTATTCACAAAACTGGTAGAAGGAAGGAATGGAGCTATTCCCTTCCCAGCAACATGAAGTATACCTTCTTTTCCAGAAGACGAGCAAGGTTTAGTATGTTAACATAATATACTTTCTTGATATGCAGTTCTCCAATAAATTCTTAATTTAAGTCACAGAAAAAATATGTATCTTAGGGGAAAAATATCAGAGCTAAGCAACATTCTGTGCCTCTCTATCTTTCCAAGTTTCTAATACACTAGCAGAAAATATGTTGTATTCTGTGTTTTTCTGCTTAAACTTATTCTACATTCAGAAAAAGTTTTTCTGGGTTTCTTGAATGTTTAGTGATGTGGCTAAATTAAATACTCAACATTCACATGTATAAACATTCATCATGCAGAGGAACTACTACTAGTAAGACTATTACTCCTATTATTTGTAGGGCACCCATGTTGACTGAATAACAGGGAAAATGAATCTTCCAGATTTATGAATACCTTACACAATAAGATAAGGTTTGCTTCATCATGTATTTTTCTAATTAATTTCACCCACTTAATGGCAAGACTAGCAAAGTTTTTTCAAATATAGCGAATAAGCCTTACAAAAGTAAGGCCTGTCAACATTTTAAAGTAGCACACCTGTCTACAATGTATTCTTATGTCAATAATTTTCAGAGAGGTTATTTATTTAGCAGTTTATTTTCCCTTGAATGTTTTCAAAGGAAATATCTGAAAATTTCTCCCCTTTTTTTCGGTAGGAAAAAAGATATGGAGAATGCTAAGGGAAGGACTACTAGTTTCCTCTCTGCTGAAACACCACAATGATAGCTAATATTATTTTTTTAAAATATTCAAATATAAGGTAATTTTCTTACCATATAACTTCTCAAGAATGTGTAAGGGAGCAAGAATTATGACTGTAATATGTAGCTACACAAGGAAAAAAATAAAGCCAAGAACAAGAAGAACAAAAGTAGTTGGTGAAGAACAAGAAAGAAAAAGTGTGCTTTGAAATCAGTAAGACCACTACTGCTTATATGTTGAAAGATGAGAGCCTGTATCAATGTCTTCCTTTAAGAAAGCTAGCTTGATCAAAGCATTGGAGTGGTGAGGGTTAAATGCTACACTTCCCTACTGGCACAGACTCATACTGAAGGACTCAAAAACGACAAGAGTAATCCATAGAAATATATGTATATTATTTTATCTCGGTGAGAATAGATTAAACTCTCAACTTACCAATTACTTTCTAGTGGTACAGGAAATTATGCATTTCAAAGAAAATGTCTATTACCCAGGAAAAAAAAAAAGGAAGGAAAAAAAAAAGAAAAGGACTTCCTTTTTAGGCATAATAAGGAGTTATATCTGGAAGCACTGTTGTCACTGATATTAATCTTTTCATTAACTTATTTAGCATGAATTCATAATCTGGCTGACATTTTAAGTAAGGTCTCTACTGTGTCTGAAATAATCAGTTTGTTCTGCATGGCAAAACTATTTACTCTTGTTATGTTAAAATGAATCACATTAAGAGAATCTGACTTCAGCTGGCAGATAATTGAGATCAGGGATACAACACTGGTAATCATTTTACAAATGAGTTCCCTGTTTGCATTCAGTTCTGACTCGCAGCTCCTAGCAACATCAAGTCTTTGTTAATAGATCCTTATCAATGGAATTCTTTAGAATGCATCCCTTGATTAGAAATTAAAAAACCCATATCTTTTCCTACACTTATTAGTGGCCTTATTGTATGGAATGTTTTTGAAACTCAGGATGCATACTGTGTAAGATTACATTTGACCTGAGATAAAGCAGTAATATTTTAATATTATTTTAACATTAAAACAAAATCATAGCTTGCATTTGGTTTTGCAGCAAGTAATATTTTTATTGTCAGACTGATTCATAAGACAGCCACTTGTCTTTCTAGAAACAGTGTGAATAAAACATGCCATCACAAATGGCAATTCTTGGAGTCATCCATGCATTTATTCCTGCTAACAGAGAGCTCCTATGTAACACTTTGTATTTTATAACAAGCTTAGTCACTTTGACGAGTCTAGAAGGAAAAGATAGACACAACTGATAACACAGTTGGACTAGGCGATTGCTGTAGGTTCCTTCCAACTCAACTATTCTATTCTATATGTTCTATTATGTGCACATTAATTGTGAATTTCTTGTCAGTAAACTATATGGATCTACAAAGGTAGAGTTTAACAATAAATGCCAACATTTTCAGTATTACATGACAAGCAGCCATGGCAGATCACAGTAATTTAAAATCTTTCTTTATACAGTATATATATAAATTCTAAGGACACTGATATTTGCATTCATAATACACCTTATCTGTTGTGCAGTGTGATATGTAGGAATGAAAAAAATGAAAGGTTTTGGTGTCTAGCCACTAGCTGATGTTTTAAATGTTAATTTCTCTATTTTAGTTCAAAAAGTAGAATTATAAGAATGATTGCTCATAAAATAACCCAATTCTTTCTAAAACCTGCTGCTTGTGTTGAGTTAATTTCAAAGGGTTAAGACACACTCTAAATACTTCTGTCATTAATTGCGGTCTGTTCAGCTCAGTTTCTTGCTGCCTTTTACAATGCAGCATTCTTCAAATGTTTCAGAGTATGAAGACTTGCATCCATTTGCAAAGCACACAAGTGAAATCCTTTTATCTGACTACCTCCACTACTAACTGCTATATAGGAGAGACATACTTTACTTGTTGCAGCACAACAGATATTTTCTTTAAACTTCCTACATGGCTTTGTATTCTTTTATTTCAGAGAAGTGCAAATTAGTGGCATATTACTGTCACCCTGCAGTGCCTTACATTTAATCTGCCATTGTACTAAAATACTATATTCTTCCTGATGTATTTCTTTGCCAATATTACATATTAAAATATACATTTTGAATAAATACCTCAAATCTTAGCACTCATCTGAATCAAGCATTCTTCAGATTTTTTAGTGTAGCCAGTCCCTGTTTCAATATATCATTTCATGTCATGAAAACCTCAGATATAACTCAACAGGAACCATGTAAAATGCTTTTATGTCCTATACTGAAAGATTTACTACAGGACTACTAATGAAACAAACTGGCAGTTTACCCAACTATTATTTATTTTCTCTGTGAGTCAGATATGTTTTCCTATCTAAGTTGCGTCACTTGGAATTAGATTTTTTAGAAATTCAATTCCTCGCTATTCTAATTAAATAGCATGAAGATATATTGTATTATATAATTCTAAGCAAAATTATGTCACATCTTTTCACAGTAAGACCCAGAAAACTACTATGCTATAAAACAGTTGTGTACCAACACTTAGGGACAAAACTTTTTCTCTGCCCCCCCTTTATTTCAGACCTGGCATCTGTCATCATTTAAGTTTGAAATGTTCCAACAAAGTTTATTGCAGTGGGCAAAACCAGAAGTTAAATGTGGTCTTGTTTTTGAATTGACAAACATCTGGATATAATGCAGAAGTGTATTCCAAGTACTTTTTTTTTCTACACTGTAACCAAAAGAAAAAGATGTAGTTCAGATTATTACTACAAGCATATATCCTTTTTTGGAATGTATGATTTTGTTCTTGGTTTTGAGATTAAGTTACAAGCACAAAAGGTTTTATTCCTCCATTTTCAGAGCATTAAGCATGCCCAGTTGTGCCATTTTTCCTCCAAATAAGTACTTAAGCCCTCATATAAGTGGGCTGATTTGCAAATTGGACATTGAAGTAAATAGATTTACTAATTTCTGGTTAATCTTCACTTGAAGGTAGTGCCTAAAATTAGAAAGGATATTCCTAGGGTTATACAGAAAGGTAATTTTATGCAGATTAATATATAAAGCAGAAAGGAAATAGCAACCACTCAGATACATGATAATAGCTTGATCACTAGATGCTCCTCTTATGAAGGCATAGGAAAAGAATACATAGCCTGCATCCTTAACTTCTTTAATATCTCCTAAATGGAAATTGATTGTTTAGATAATATATCTCACCTGCAGCAGAACAAAGAAGATTGGAAATCAGCTCTCTATTCCTCTCCCTTAAACAAACTAGTGGGGACAAAAAAAGTGCTCAAGAATCTCGATAGTAAGTTGCAGGGAAAATTGATACCATTATACGCAGTCAAGTAAGACTGAGGAAGCTACTCATATGGTGGTATGGGAGAAGCCAAACATCATTCCAAACAACTTGGTATTTTTAAATCTAATTAATATTGTTACACTACCTAAGCCTACTATATACTTTATATCTCAAAGGATAGAGCAGAATGTGTTGGGGACACAACTACCCATCCTATATAACATAAAAAGTTAGTACTAAGAAACACATCTTTGAGAGAACATTTGTCATAAAACTTCTCTGAGATCAGATTGGAACTTGTTAAAAAGAGAATATTCCATTCATATGCATTATAGTGGCTACTAACATTCTATCTGCTCATTTGTTTGTTTCTGTATGATTTTTTCCCCACTTAGTTAACACACTACTTAGCTAAATGCTTATTACCTAGCTTATACAATGCTATTTATACAATACACTTAGTTTATACAATATTTATCTAATACATTTGAAAACCAGCCTAGTTGCTTTCTGAATTTCCTAATAAATTTAATTTCCCCATATTTTTTACTAAAATAATTAAAGTAATACATTATCAGAATTTGAGCAGCAAATTTGAAAGTAGAAAGTTTTGTTGCTTGCATCAAACATCTTTGTCAGACTTTCTCTGATTTTACAATGATGTATGTTGGAGTAGGACCGTAGACAAAATTACTTTATTTCTCACAGCTTACGGCTTCCCAGAAAATTCTTATTTTCTCTTCTTCACCTCCTTGCAGAATGTCTCCAGTGTCATTATTGTTGTCACTACTCAACAGCATTCGTAGAAAAAATTCAGTCACACATCTTTCATGCACCTTCAATTTTTTTTAATCATATGCTCTGAAGCCACAATTAAGTCAGCCAATTTTTAATCCCGATATTTTATATTATATAGACACATATATATAGTTTACAAGTTATCCTGGTTTCAGCTGGAATAGAGTAAACTGTCTTCCTAGTAGCTGGTACAGTGCTATGTTTTGAGTTCAGTATGTGAAGAATGTTGATAACACTGATGTTTTCAGTTGTTGCTAAGTAGTGTTTAAAGTCAAGGATTTTTCAGCTTCTCATGCCCAGCCAGCGAGAAAGCTGGAGGGGCACAAGACACAACCAGGGCAGCTGACCCAAAGTGGCCAACGGGTATTCCATACCATATGATGTCCCATCTAGTATAGAAACTGGGGACAGTGGGGGCAGGGGAAATCACCGCTGAGGGACTAGCTGGGTGTCAGTCAGCACGTGGTGAGCAATTACCCTGCGCATCATTTGTACATTCCCATCCTTTTGTTATTACTCTTGTCATTTTATTAGTGTTATTAGCATTATTAGTTTCTTCTTTTCTGTTCTATTAAACCATTCTTATCACAACCCACGAGTTTTACTTCTTTTCCTGATTCTCTCCCCCATCCCACTGGATGGGGGGGCAGTGGGTGAGCAGCTGCATGGTGCTTAGCTGCTGGCTGGGGTTAAACTACAACACAACTGCATAAATGTTTGTTATCTCTTGGCTCAATACAATAACGAACTTTGGATCTGATCTTAGGAAAGGCTGAGTCCCTACACCTTCCCCTGACCAAACAGGAATACAAAACGCTTAGCAATGGCCCCTCAGTATAAAGGATGTTTTAAGATGCTAACACATCTATTAAAATTTATCCTTCTCCTGGACTTTTTTTTCAGATTGCTGGCATATAATTATTATTATAAATAAAACATTAATTAATAGAAATCATTGTAATTTTTTGGATAAAATGCAATAATGTAAAAAGGTATATGTTTCTATTCTGTTAATAAAATTAGAATAGGAAAACATTGATCATTATTTAATTAGAAGATTATTACTTTTATGAACTTCAGAACATAACTGTTTCATTAGGTTCAGATTAAAGGAAAAAACTCACAATATAAAAATGTGACTCTTTTTCCATATAAAAGAAACACATTTAATTATTACATTACTGCAGAGGAAATCACTGTGTCTACTATGAAAATAATATTGGGCCCAAAGTTCTTATAAGATTCATATTTTCTCTCTGTTACATATTATACAGTGCACCTAAGAATCATCTGCAAGTATCTTGGAACTTATTTTCATCCTCTCTTATTACTGAAGAATAAAATAGCATTCACTGAAAATCAACCAGATGTAGAAATTTTGAAGTTGAAAGAAAATATAACTCTGTGCAGTGTACTAATACTTTTTGAAGCCAAGGACCTAAGATTGTAAAAAGATTAGAAACATTCAACTAACATCTTTTCCTTTGATATAAATAAATATGACTAAGGAAGCCAAGGGAATATAATTTCTATCCTTAGCTTTAACCCTGTATACATCTGAAATCATTGAAATGAAATGTATAAAAATAACCTAGATTTACAGTAGTAGAAAGATAATTCAGTTTGGTAACTCTTGGTGAGGGAAAATACTGACCAGTACTGACTTCAGTTATGATGAAAGGTTTCTGATGATGAAGTTAATGTGAAAAGAAAAGAAGGCAACTAGAGAAGATGGTTGAGTGACCTCTGTATTTATGTACAATGAAAATTTTATTAAATGTATTTAGAAAAAAAATGCATGTAAGTCTGACAACATAATGAATTGATCTGAAGAAAAAAAGTTTCTTAAAAAAAACCCCAAATACAATGATTTAATCCTCAATATGTTGTATATTCCATGATGACTGACCACACTACACAAATAAGTTTTAGGAATGGTCAGGTGTATGCTTTCCGTGGAAAAGAGTAAAAATATTGAAATGTATCTTTTTTTCTGTGAGCTTTCCATTTCGTTACTCAGAACAGCAACAGCAGCAATAACAAGCAATCAAATTACTTTATTTTCTACCTCCAAAACATCTAAATAATATTTCAGTGAACAATGAAATCATCTGAATGTAGAATAACATGATGAACGTGCATTATGGACAGAATAGAGCGCAGGTAGACTATTGAGATTGATTCTGAAAACATGGTGTGGAACACAGCAGAAGTTCCAGCAAGGGTGATCTTAAAATGATGTATTTTGGGTGATGACTTTCTAATCAACCACATACATGACATTTGTAAACAATGTTGGAATCATCTAGCTATTCACTTTATTTAGATATATATACACCAGTTTATTTTCACAGAATCATAGAGTCATTTGGGTTAAAAAAGACCTTCAAGATTATTGAGTCCAACCATTATCCATGCCCACAACTAAACCATGTTCTGAAGTGCCTTGTCTACGTGCTTTTTTAATACCTCTAGGGATGGTGATTCCACCACTTCCCTTGACAGCCTGTTCCAATACCTGACAATGCTTTCAGTAAAGAAATTTGTCCTAATATCCTCCTAAACCTCCCTTGCCACAACTTGAGGCCATTTCTTCTCATCCTATCTCCAGCCACCTGACAGAAGAGACCAGTACCCACCTCACTACAACCTCCTTTCAGGTAGTTGTAGAGAGCGATAAGGTCTCCCCTCAGCCTCCTCTTCTCCAGTCTAAACAGCCCCAGCTCCCTCAGCCGCTCCTCATAAGACTTGTGCTTCAGGCCCCTCACCAACTTGGTTGCCCTTCTCTGGACACACTCCAGCACCTCAATGTCTTTCCTGCAGTGAGGTGCCCAAAACTGAACACAGTACTCGAGGTGTGGCCTCACCAGTGCCGAGTACAGGGGGACGATCACTTCCCTGCTCCTGCCGGCCACACTATTTCTGATGCAGGCCAGGATGCCTTTGGCCTTCTTGGCCACCTGGGCACACTGCTGGCTCATATTCAGCCAGCTGTCGACCAACACCCACAGGTCTTTTTCTGTTGGGTAGCTTTCCAGCCACTCTTCCCCAAACTTGTAGCACTGCATGGGGTTGTTGTGACCGAAGATTTTGCACGAGAAATATTCCCTAAGCAAGACTGAGGCTTTGCACCTGGTTATCACTACTGCAGGAAAATGGGAAACAGACTTTTTCCAGGTCCCACAGGATCAATACCATCCTCTATCTCTCCTGAAACATAATACAGGACAATATCTTAATTTCTCTTTATAATCTAGCTGTGATTTTTGTCTGTCTGAGAAATTATATGATTATCTTGTACAGATCATGGTGACTAGACAAAGTGCAGAACACAAGGGGGTCAGGTCCCTGATTCTGAAAAATATTCTTTGACCTTATTTCCCTAATTCAGCTTTATAAACATTACTGTAAATATTTGTAGTGATAAAAAGCTAATGATGAAGTCCACAGGTTTTTTTTTATTTTTAACAGGACACTTGGAGACAGAAATGGATATTTTAGAGGAGAGTTTTGTAATTCTAACCTCTTTGTGAAATCAATTAAAAAAAATCCTATGAAGACAAGAACAACTAAAATTTCCCCATGATGTGTATGGTTACGACTGTGTCAGTAAAGCAGATTTACAGAGGCCTGTCTCTTTTCTCCCTTTGTAATCCAGATTTGATCCCGACAGAATTATTTCAATTTATCTTTGTTTTTCAGTTTATCCTTATGTCAGAACTTCTATATTCAAAAATCTAAACATAAAAAAAAATCATTGAACTTTGGTATTGGAAGATAGAATCCAGTCAATTTAATTATACCCTACTTTTACATAACAATCCAGCATCTCCTGTTTAAGATTGCCTAAAGTCAGAGGTGTCTCCTTAGTTAGTCTTAAAATTCCCTGATCACCTTGAGTTTGGTCACTAGCTTCTGTATAGAACTTTATTGTAATTGACATTTAAGCAAACAGTAACTGAATTAGAAAAAGTTAAAAACAGTAAGAAATATGACTAATTACTTGTGGTCTTTCTACTCATCTTTTGCATAGGAATCTAATAGCCAGAATATTTACCAAGAAATTTGTGATTAGCTTTCAACTTGACAGGAATAACCCACAGAGCAGTGCGGGGTTCTACTCACCAGAATACATGCATGTTTTATATTAACTGTAATTGGATGAAAAGAAAAAAGAAAAACAGTAATGGATTCCTGAATGGGGGATCATTCCCAGGCTAGGCTGGGGTTACACGAAACATAGTTACTGCTTGGGATATAATGACACCACCAAAATAAAAGGCAGTTATGTTTCTCATTCACTTTCCTCAAAGGGAACTAGCAATTGATGTCACTTATATTATCAAGACCAAAAATACATATTTTTAATAAAAATAAAATTATGTATACTCACTAAGATTCTTAAAGCAAAAAAACCCCACCGAAACTCTAAACATCGATTATCTTCCTGTGATTAGTGCTGACTATAGACACTTAATGTAACATACTTCTGGGTTTGAAAAAGAGTTTGCTCAGCAGACAACTTTCCACCATGCTATCAAAATATGCATTTATCTTTCATAATTAATTCTTAAATGTAAAACACAGATGAGGAATATCATAGTTACCAGAAAAGCAGGTAAGCTAAATCAATATGGCAGGTATAGAAAAGCTATGTGTAAGGATAGAATATTCTGTGTGTAAAAGTGCCATTTATAGTTTTTTTTTTTTATTTGCTTCTTGGATATGCATAAAAATAGACAACTTTAACTGCAAAAAACCTATGTTCCTAAAGCCCCCTTGACAGATGTCCTACCAAAAATCATTAGCATTTATAACCTCTGAATGTATACAATGAAAATAATGAAAGAAACAACTCTGCATTTTCTGATTTGCTTCAAAAATCAATTGACTTTTTGGGAGAGGTGAAAAAAAGCAAACCTCATACGAGTAGCCTGTAATCTCTAGCATCTGGTTTCTTTTCTTACACTGATTATAATTGAACCAGTATAGAAGAATAACTGAAAGGAACTTACTTCTGTGGTCTTATCAGTCTTGCTCATATTTTTCTATTGTAGCAAAGAGGAAAATATTGGTTCCACCTGTTTAATACACAAACATTCTTATAGCCAGAAATATCTCTCAGTGAGATAATTAGGGTAGGTTCATGAGCTTCTAAAGAGCTATGTCAATTTACACCAATCAAGGAGCTGTCAGTTATTCTGCCAATTTATGTCTTTTTTTTAACAATTAAAATTTTTAGCTTGATTCATAAGGATATGTCTGCACTGATGACTAATGTTACAATCACCTTTTAGCTCATGCTTACCAAGCGGTAATCTCACAAATACTTTAGTTGACACTAGAGTTAGGTGATGACTTTTGGCTCTTGAAAATTTTGTTAGAATGATAGGAATTAGGTCAACCCAGCTCTTCTATGCTCTCTTGCCCTTTTTAAGCAGCAGGTATATGTCTCATAAAGCCTTAGGAGATGGCCAGCCAGAATCTCACATCTTCCTGCACCTCATTTTCTAACCCATTTTCTCTTTACTACTCTTAAGTTGAGACAATTCTTGAGCGCTCTATTATCTTTCCTGTATTTAGATACCTGCACATAGGTGTTCACATGTGTCCTTAGTGTCTATGCTCCCATAAAGTCAATGAATACCTAGGGTTCATTTAAGTTAATTAATCCTGTGCATAGTGCCATCTGAGATATGCCATGGAATCCACCTCACCTCTGGACACTACTGTAGAAGAATACTAGTATCTTGTACACCCTTTGTAATATTTGCCAGACTTACATGAGTGTCTTGGATACTCTAGGCCATCTGAAGTGATACTGGACATCTATCTTCAGGGAGCTGAATTGTGCTGCTCATCAGTGCAGTCAATGGAGCTGGGAGAACAGCACAGTTCACTCTCACAAAGTGAGAGTATATAGGCTGGTAAATGGAGTAGTTCTCTAGTCTTTGCTTACTGTATACACCAGATCTTCACTGACTATAATGTGATCTAAGACCCCTAGCTTACAGGAAATCATCTACAAGTAGACACCTACATTTAGATGTCTACATCTCAAATGGAATAACAGATAAGTAGGAATCCAAGAGTATACTTCTAAAATCAAAACCATGGTGTGGATTGTTCTGGTGTTTACCAAGAAGTGCAAAGGATAATTCAGTGGGCTAAGCCACTTTCATATAATATGAGTTTCTTACTCATTATGAAAAAAAAAAAACAAAACCCCAACAACCAAACAACCAAACTTGTTATATATATAACTGAATATACAACTTAAAAAATGTGTACTTATCAGGTATGGATAGTAAAAATAATGCAATGCTTTTCTTACTCCAAAAATCACACCTTTATAGATATTTTCTAAATCTGACAATGGTTGTTCTACTGTTCACTCTCAATATTTTGGAGAAAGATATATGTTATAAACCTGATGCAATTAGCTGCCTGAAAGGCATCCAAGAAGTATAAACAAAGTCATTCCTTGTTCTTTTGGTCCACCTCCACACTCGATAGAATCTTTCTACTTCATTCCATATGATTATTCAGTTCTTTGCCTATTGGTGTGAAGACATGCTGGCACCATCAGCCAGTACGAAAACCAGTACTACGAGGGAAAAGCGTTTTATATTAGCATGCTTTCATGAAAGACATCCCTGTTAGGCTTGTATCTTTGTAACAGAAATTGTAAGAGAAGTAAAAAAGCAGGTTTGCTAGAATGGAAAAATTCAGTATCGTAGAAATTGTTTCTATTTGGAAGGAATTTCTCCTTCAAACATAAGAAAAGACTTCTAAACTAGTCTGCTTTAAACTGATAGCTTAGATAATTATGAAAAGGTATGAAACTCTGTTTTGTTGGGGTTTTCTTCCCCATCCAGTGGACTCAATTGTCAAGTCATTATAGCATTTATACTGTTGTAAACCAAGAGGAACTACTTCTTATTCACACTAGGAAAAGCAATTATTTTTTTTTTTAATATAATACTAAATACAATGCCTCCTGAGCACTTTACAAGGTTTTCATAAAGCATTAAGATTCCAGACAATAAATCAGATCTATAGGCTGAAATATCTCATTGAAGGTAAGTAGATGAATTTCTACATGTTCATTCTCAGCCAGCAGCCAAATACCTGCCCTGTCTTTCACTCACACCTCTCTCCCAGTGGATGGGGTGAAAAATAAAAGACAAAAAGTTACATGGTTCAAGATAAAGACAGCTTAATAAGAAAAGCGAAAGCTACACTTGCACGAAAAACAAAATAAATTCATTCACTACTTTCCACTGGCAGGCAGATGTCCAGCCACTTCGTGGACAGGAGGGCCCCAGCACATGTTCCAGTTGCCTGTGAAGACAAACACCATAACCACAAACATCCACCCTCCTTCTTTCTTTCCTTGGGCTGAACATGATGTCATAAGGTATGGAATGTCCCACTGGTCGGTTTGGGTCAGCTGTCTTGGCTATGTCTAGTCCCAATCTCTTGCCCACTCCTAGCCTACTGACTTCTGAGAGGATGGGAGTGGGAGGACTGAAAGCCTTGACACTGCTGGACGTAGACTAAGGTGCTGTCCCTGTAGCCCCACAAAGCTACACATCTATACCATCAAAACCAAGTCAAGTAATGTGCACGGAATCATTCCCAGAATAAGCAAGCTAATCATTTTAATGAGTGCTCCAAACTTTGCTTCATAAGAGTTAGAGGTTCTTGACTTTTCTTATAATTTAGCTTGAAAACAGCAAAACATTTTGGGCTTGTTCTTCCACTTAAGACTAGATGCTCTTTAAATATTTGCCTTCCCAGCCCCCAATCCCTGTTTAATATCCCAAATTAGGCAAAACATGGACTTTTATTTGTAATGAGGTACAGACTTACAACTGACAATTCTTAAAATTTCTTTGAGCGAGTTAAAGTTCAGTTTCTGTCCCACTGCATATGATCACTTTATGCATATGAACACTTTATGGCCAGAAGTTATGTGACTTCTGATCCATGCAAACTTTAAACTGGATCCACTCCACCAGGATATACGGTTAACTTACGCAAGTCCAGATCATGCAGAACAGCAAATTTAAAATCAAGAAAAAGAATAAAGATAATTTCAATAATATTTATATGTAACGTGAACTTGATATTCTATTAATGACAAATCAAATAAAAACTATATATTGTTTTGGGTTTGTGTGGTGGGGTTTTGGTAACAGAGGAGGGGCTGCAGGGATGGCTCCTGTGAGAAGCTGCTAGAAACTTCCCCAGCTCCAAGTCAGACCCACCTCTGGCCCAGGCTGAGCCCATCAGTGACGGTGGTAGCACCTCTGGGATTTAAGAAAGGGAACCCGCATCAGGGGAGAAGATTGGAACGTGAGAGGAACACCTCTGCAGATACTGAGGTCAGTGAGGAAGGAGGGGGAGGAGGGGATGCCCCTGCAGCCCATGGTGAGACAACAGACTGGCCCTCCCCAGCCTGTGGAGGGGAGCGGGGGAGCAGATGCCCACCTGCAGCCTGGGGAGGAGCCCACACCAGAGCAGGAGGATACCCCCCAAGATGGCCATGACTCCATGAGAAAGCCTGTGCTAGAGTAGTCTATGACTGAAGAACTGCAGCCCATGGAAGGGACCTACACTGGAGCATTTCATAAAGAACTGTCTCCTGTGGGAGGGACCCCATGCTAGAGCAGAGGAAGAGTGAGGAGTCCTCCCCCTGAGGAGGATGGAGCAGCAGAGACAAGGTGTGGAGAACTGACCCCAACCCCCATTCCCTGTTCCCCTGCATTGCTGGGGAGGAAGAGGTAGAGAAAACTGGGAGTGGAGTTGAGCCCATGAATGAGGAAAGGGTGGGGGGGAAGGTGTTTTAAGATCTGGTTTTACTTCCCATTGTCCTGTTTTGATTTGATTGGTAGTAAATTAAATTAATTTTATTTTTTTCCCCAAGTTGAGTCTGTTTTTTGCCAGTGACCGTAAGTGGTGAGTGATCCCTCCCTGTCCTTGTGTCCACCCATGAGCTTTTCTTTCTATTTTCTCCTCCTCAACCCACTGGGGGGCAGGGAGGGAAGGAGTGAGTGAGAGGGCTTGTGCTGCTTTGTTGCCAGCTGGGCTTAAACCATGACATATATATTTTTTTCCTTTTCAAATAATGACACAGATCTTAACCCTAATTTTTAGGTCTCTGGACACTTTGATGATTTACTTCGCTTCAGGAGTTAATAAAAGAATCTTAAATTAAAATAAGCATTTTGAAATTATACAATAGGATGAAATCATAGCACAGTTTTCTTGTCTTCAAAATTCCTAAGATCAACTTCTCCAAATCTGTCATTTTTGTCTGGTGGAAAGACATGGAGGAATATAGCAAAGGTCACTTTACATCCTTCTGTTCCTGGGACCTTATATTAGCTGGGCACCAGAGGTGAGAATGATCCTGGAATAATTTATTGTGGAACCAAGAGCATAACTGATATATTTTTATCTTTCTTTTAGTAATTTCACCTTTTCACACATACAATTGAAAAGCTTTTAGTTCATAAGAGACTACTTCTCTTTCAGAACTTTCTACCTTTTAATAAGCAGTTTAAGTCCTGAAGCCATAGCAGACTAAACAAGAAAAGTAAGAGAGAAAGAAAGGTAAAGAGAATCTCAGAGAGCTACTTTAATACTCAGCACAAAGGAAATCCGAATGGTGTTCACTTGAATTTCCAACCCCAGAAGAGAGAAATTGAAGATACTAAGGGATTAGGTCCTCTTTTTTACACAGCTTACAAAAATAAGAGAACATTAGCATAACTGTTTCCAAGCCTTTACATGTCAATCTCTCTCTTCATCCTTAATATTATCTATTGAATCAGTAAACTCTTTACAGAAATAATCTCTTAGTACATACCTGCTGGCACAGAAGGCTTTCCTGGACTCTGCCAGATCTGTTACAAGCCCATACTGCTGCTAGTAATCATTCCTGAATGTAGGTTATAATTTGCTGCTCACTTGGACTTGAGCTATTTTCATCCAAATCATCTGTCTTGGCTCATCGCTGTTGCATTCACATCACATTTTGGCAAAATGAACATGCTTTTCTAACTGTCTCTTATGCCTTTGATCCCACTCAGAACAGGCCCTTCTTTCATTCCTGCACCTTTTTTTTTTTCTGCTGATGAGAACATAGGACTGTAGAAGTGGAACATGTTTGTGGAGATGGACCTGTGCTATACTGCAGGCAAGCTCATGGTAGGGTCAGCCTGTTCTAGGGGTTATATTTCTGGGAACAGAACCAGTCTGTGCTAGTTTTGCTTCCTCACGTGTATACTCAAGTTTCAGGTGATAACATCATTTAGCAAATGAATTGATGCACTGAAGTCTTTTGAGTTGGCATGGTGGTTGTGTGGATTAGAGTGTAAAATAAAACCCTGAGTTAATGTGGTACTATAGCCATAACCATCTGAACTACAAATCAAATTGAAATTAAGCTACTTTTCCTTTACTCTGACAGGATTTTTAACATATTCAGTTCTTCCTGTGGCTCTGAGAGGTGATGCCACTTTTCCATGTTTACTGTGGAAGACAAAATACCTCATAGGGAACCTATATTCAAGGTAATTATGTTTCTTCCATAAAACAGTTGGGCTTCTTACTATTTCATGAACAGTTTAGGAAAACTACACAGTAACAAACAATTGTCCAGATGTAAGTGGCACTAGCTATACACTGCATAACACTAATAGTGTCTTCTGTATGAAAACTAAAGTTGATTGCTGTTCTCAACACATGAGACTTTTTTGCCTTTCCTTACTGTGCTAGAATGAATAATGTAAAGAATCTGTCAGAATGACTTACATGTTCACAAGAACAATCTGACTGTAACTTTCTTTCTCCTGCTTCATTTCTTGTATTCAAATAGAGGATGAGCAATAGGCAGAGAGACAAACTATGGAGACTTATCTGCAACAGAACTGAAAACCATAGCTGTTAGCTCATTCCCTTTATGTTTGATGGCCCCCCAAAACTAAATACAGTTTGTAAGTAGCAAGCTGAGTGCAGATTTGCTATAAAAGATATTAAGTTAAACTTCTGTGAAGCTCAGACAGCTTTCACTAGTCTCTGCTCTCAGCTGCTTCCTAGGTTTTGTACAGGATTTTTTTTTTTTTTTTCCTTTGCCCACTTGTTTGCATCTAAGAGCAGGAATATGCTGTCATTGCATAATCATTAAAATAATAATTCTTCTGTTTTTAGTGTCATACAGCTCCAACACTAGAGCAAGTAGAAGAGCAGCAATATAGTAGTATGAATTGCAAGTACTTTAAACCTGCTGTGACCAATCAATGAATGTCTACAATACAAGAAGACTCTGAGGAGGAAAGATGAATTTAACACAAAGGTGACCAGAAGGTGTCCTTTGTTCTAGATACATGGGTTTTATCAGCTGAGTGGATCAACTAGCTCCATGAGTTGAGCAAATCAAGCACTTACACAGCTGATCAGTTCACTCATCTGATGTAACTGTTTGTCCCTGACTATCAGAAGAGTGCAAATATCTTCCTGAGTTAGCCAGACGAGCATGGGGGTGTAGATTTGGCTCTGACCAACATAGAATATAAAAACTAAATAACCAGCAAAAGGATCTTCAAAGAGAGCAATGGGCCTGAGCTAGTTTCAACCCACATATTCCTTCCTGACAACGAGACTGCCCAGCCTCATGACAGTGAGTACGTTACAGACAGCATATAGTGGGTATCACATTTGTATTCTGATTCAGCTGTATATTGCTATCACTATACTCCATTAAATATAATTTGTACTTGCATTATGATATAAGTACATTGCTGTATTACTCTTCTAAATCAAAGTCCTCTACAGCATCAACTAACTTCAAGAAAGTAAACTTGGTATTAAACATTAAGTCCTCCACTTGTGCAATACCTAAAAGAAGCTGCTCACATAATATTAGACTCTGCCAGCTGCTTGTTTCCAGTAGTAGCTACTACTGTCACCACTAGATAATCAAAAACAAGCACTGAACCTGAACAGGACAGAACAGATCACATCTTGTTAATAAGAAATTAACTGAAGTCACAGACTATATCAGTGCTCAAGGTAACTTAAAGTGAGTGTTATCTTTGACATATTTCTAGCAATATCTAATTTTAGAATTGACTTAAATCTGATCCATTTTCAATCACTCATATTTGCAATCCAATTTATAAAATGCAGTGATATATTCTGTGTAGTAACAGTATTAATAATCAATATCATATATGACAGGTTATATTAATGTTAATAAATCATTAACTTTACAGATTTTATATCATAGATACCCATAGAATTCAACTATCTGCAACAATTTAGCATTTACCTTCTTAAGTGTCACAAAATATTTTATAATCCTTTGGATTACACAAGTGAAAATCAGTGCTAAATTCAACATGACAGCACCTGCAAAAACAAAGCTTAACTCTTTACCCTAGTACAAAAGCTTTACAGTAGAGTATTTCTTTGTTTTATGACTTAATAGCATCAGCATGAACAGCCATCAGTAAAATTCTGTTAACATTGTCATAATGCTTATTTTCTGTATTTTCCTATATGTCTTCCTGTTTCCCAGTACTCCTATCTGTGACTGATTAAAAAGTACACCAAAGGAAAAGAATGGGGATGAATAATCTCTTTGATTAATACCCTCACTGCTGAAGCTCACCTCTTCACTACTGTGTATATTCTGTCTGGTTTGATTTATTTCATAGATGCTTTACAGGGAAAGAAAGCATAGATTTTCTGCATGTTATCTGTCTAACATTGTGTCCTCCATTAATATAGTTCCTGGTTTTTTACTTCTTGGAAGGTATGTTTCTTGCAGTTAATCAGCTGTTTGGAGACAATAGGTCAATTCAAATTGCACTGGCAGATGGAGTTAGGGCTGGGCAAAATGTGGGTGTCTAAGCTCAGGAGATGATTCAGATGATTGCCTACTGTCCATCTGTCAGATCCCTGAGGAGCAAAAGTCTCAGACTGAGCTGTCACTGCCTAAGGCTTCTTTGCAATTCTTAAATGAGCAGACAATTCACTCCCTTCCACAGGCCCCAGGACACCTAGTGCATTTGGTATGTACAGACTGTACACTGACAGGTAAACATTGAATTCAGACTGATATTCAGTCTAAACTATCTATTTGTTGAAAAGAAATGTGTAGACATACCTTTGGGACTTCTTACTACTAGCGACTGACTCTACTGCCCTAATACTCTTTGCCCTGGCTCAGAGACAGACAGTGCTATGGCTTTATACGCACACACACATACAAAAATAACTCTCTGCCTCTCTCTCCCCACCTCACCCCTCCCTTTCCATGATGCTATTTAACACACTGCCAAGTGATTCTGATTCTTTTTTGGCTGTGATAAAAAGACCAGACCAATTCTAACTCACATCTGTAAGCCCTATGCTCAGTCATTCTGTAAACCATCATTATACATGTAATGCGTGCACACACACTGAAAGTTATAGCAGGGAACAGTCTCTAAATATCAGATCTGCTCCTCCATTTCACATTTTTAGTATTCTTCTACTTGAGTATGTTTCTTGCACATCCCACTTACAGTTTTGATGCTTGCTTCTGCTGCACTGTATTTCACTTATCTGACAGGTATGATATTTATACTGAATGGATTAAAATTTAGGTTCCTTTAATTCCATACTTTCTTACTTGAAAAACTCTTTTCTGGAACAGAAACACATGCTTTTCTGTTGGTTTTTGTTTGTGTGTTGTGTTTTTTTGTTTGGTTTGGTGTTGTGTGTTTTGGTGTGTTGAGGTTTTTGGTGTGTTGAGGTTTTTGGTGTGTTGAGGTTTTTGGTGTGTTGTGGGTTTTTTAACACCTTGGCATAAAGTATTTATTTTGACTTATTTCTGTGTTATTTTGTTTTTAAAGCCTGAATATTTCCAATGCTTTGGCTAATTGCTTTTCTCCATCTCTGTCTTTTAACATAAATGAATTTGGCCTATTTTACTTTACCTGTGGCCTTGTATTTGGATTTCTAATTGCTCAGCTGCTTAGCACGCATCTATATCTGTTGCCTTGTTTAACGTCAGTTCCATCTCTCATTAAGTGTTTATATACATTTTTATTATTATGCCCTGAAATGGGCTACTGTTTAATTAGATACTTTAACGGGTTGTATTAACAGGACTGACTTAGTTTTAAGTCTCTGACAAGTTCCTCTACTTCTTTTCTCTACAACACCCTTTAAACATTATTTTTATTTATTCAAAGTTTTATTACTCGTTATTTCTATCACGTTCATGAGATACACCAGACATAGATAATACCTTTGTGCCTGCCACTCTAAAACCCACAGAAATCTTTACCTCATCCTTCAGTTTAATTGCCCCTTCTTAGTTCTTATATATAAATCAAATTGTCATCTGAGCCTGTAGCAGCCTTATACAGCATTTCCTGTCATTCTGAGGGCTGGTGAACTACAGCAACCACTATAAAGTTTTCTCTTCCATTGAATTTTCTTGCAATATGTCCCAGTTACTTCTTATTTCTTACAAAAGCAGGAATAGTTCCACACAAACCATTTTTGTAATAAAACCCCCAACAAACCATCAAAATCTCTCTCTCTTTTTTCTGTTTTCCAATGCACAGAATTTTCTAGTAACACAGCAGTAAGAGTATCCAGAAAGCATGGACACTAAAGTGCTCCATAGCATCTTCCCTGTGCTTAAAGATACAGCTGTGACAACACCTACCCTGACTCATTGAGAACCTGTTCTCAGTGCCTGCTTTTCTCTAATGGTTTTGGATCCACATCTACACAGGAGAAATGTCCTGAATACCACTGAGGGAGAGATTCTGCAGGGGAAAAGAAGGAATATTCCTCAATCCTTCTTGTAAAGTCGTGTCCTTACATTGCAAGCAATGCAACATGATATCAAGCTAGAAGATGAATAAGCAGGAGTGATCTGTAACACAGGTAAAGGGCAGCACTTTTAGCATGGTTTTCTGATGTTGAGCTGACACTTAAACAACATCTCACCTATACATGCTTACTGCTCCTGTGCGGTCTGGAGCATGTTGAAATAAAGTCAATACATCTCCAATAGCATGTGGAACAGTTTTCAGGTTATTACGTGAAAGCTCTGGGCCTTGGGGTTGTTACAAGAGTTTGTAAAAATACATATTATGGGAAAATTATAGGAAACAAACTTCCCCTGGCCACAAAAAGTATATCAAACCCAAGAAAACCTTTCAAAACCAGAACCACCTGTTCATTTTGATTTGGTTCACTTAAGTTCCTGCTTACCTTAGTAAACAGGATGAGAACTGTCAACAAGTTTGAATAACTTTCTATCATGTTTGAATAACTTTCTATCATGTTTGAATAACTTTCTATCATGTTTGAATAACTTTCTATCATGTTTGAATAACTTTCTATCATGTTTGAATAACTTTCTATCATGTTCAGTCTGACAGAGACATAAATTCAGTTGCCTAAACATATGTATTTGTGACAATAAATTGTATTTATACTGCCTGATGGTGTCCAAACCATCCTCACAGAGCTGGTAGATAAAAGATGAAGGAACTTTTGCTATGTTGGGACCACAGGTTGCAGTCCAAGCAGGTATCACAAGTATGTCAAACAACATGCAGATTTTGGCAGCTGCATACAGCCTAGAATCTAATCAATGTATGTATATTTTTAGATAAGTAGCTTTTAACACTAGAAGGCCAATTTTGAACTCTGATTTTAATGTGCTTCATAGCACAAACAAAAGAACCTCAGCTAAGAAATACTACTTTTGCTTTTGCCATAGCATGACCTTTGGAATGGTGCCTAACCTTGACTTAAAAGGCTGAAATTAATGAGAATACATCATAGCACTAGATCAGCTATACAATGATTTATTACCTCCATGTTAAAAACCTACTCTTTTTTCCAGTTTCGGCATCTAACTATCAAGTCTCATTAGGTCTATTTCTGCCAATTTAAAGGACAACCTGCCAAAAAAAAAAAAACAACCCGAAAAAACAAGCCTGCAGCATATTTATTTCTAGGCCATCATCCTGACAGTCAAAATGTCCATACATAAAGGAAAGAGTGTGATTTTATTTTTTTTTTTCCCACCAGAAGTGTGCTGGACTGTCCATATCTTGAAGGAAAACACTTTGCACATTGCTTAGCCAGATTTCCTTAGCAATCCTACTTTACTGTTATCTAGACTTCAAAACTGGACATAAGGATCATCACTGCAAATATATTTAGGACAAATAGAAGATTATATGCTGCATTAAACAATCAGGATAAGAAGCAATACATAAAATGAAACTAATTACTTGTTCACTAAAAATAGTCTTCATAAACATTCTTGGCATTACACCCTTGGGAAAAAAAACCAACCCAAACCAAAAAACAATACAAAACAAAAAACCCCAAACCAACCCCCAAAAGGTTTTTAACCAGTTTTCGTTTATTTTTAGTATTTGATGTGCAAAGGAATAAGGGATTAAAAATAAATTGGACAGAACTAATACAGCAATTTAAACACAAACATCACAAGTTTGCCGTGGGGACCTTGGGATCTAACTAATGCTTAATTACATTACATAAGAAATCAGTGGAGCCTTCCAAGGTGATAAAGACCAGAGCTATCCATTATTATAATTTTATCCATTTTACTGCAACCACATCTAGATGCATTATCTTGTTAGGCATTTTTCACTTATTAGAACAAAAGCGATCATAAAATACATGGTTGATGGTTTAAGAATATGACAGGAAGAACAGATGGAGAAAGATTGATAAATGGATGATGGTACTGAGGAGATGACAAGGTAACATTAATTGCAGTTAGGTTGGCCTGTACAACCTCAGAATGGACACACATACCTTACTTAATATGCCAAGCCACTGTCTGCCAGCTGCGCAGCAAGGGATTGGCTAAGTGCTTTGTTTCAGTTTCTAAAATAAAAAGGAACAAGTTTTGTAGTTTTTTTATGGAAAAAATTGTCAATAGCATAAAGATTGTAATAGCTACACTTATTAAGATGGTCCTAGATGTGTTTAAGCAGTTGTTTGCTACATAACTGTGTTGAACAGTTTGAGACGACATGCATTGACATCTGCCAGTCAGATCCCAGGGGACAAATTCAGCACTCAATATTTTTGTTTTCTGAAACTCATAATGGTACAATTTGGAATACTTTTTAGCAAGTGGAAACTGACTACTTAATCTAAGGTTGAATCATAGTTCACTTTGACATTAACAAAGTTCTGTGTTCCACAAAATTACTAAAGATTTAAAATTAAATTTGTACCTTTTTGAAGGTGGAAGCACCTTGTAGATAAATACATATGCACATCTAAATAGAGACACAATCAAACTAAAGTTATTGTTGTGAAGTTTGCCTTCATCAGATTTTGGCTGAATGAAAGAAAATGTATTTCAATATTTGAATAAAATATTTGGTAATAAGACCAACTGTTTTACTCAGTGGTGGATGTAGAAAAACATGTGACTGTTTTTGCTGATATAAATTTATATCACTTGTATTTGGCCTTTTTTCTAATGACATAGATTTTGAAAACCCAGAAATAGTTCATGCAAAGGGGTATGTCCTATTTATCTAACTTAATTGTGCAGCTAAAAAAAAAACCCCAAAAACGACCAAACCAAACAAAACAAACCCAGTTTTTGGAGCTGGACTGTGAGCACAGTGCTGAACGTTTAGGAAGAACTCTGCTCTGGGGGCATCTCTGTTTCTACAAGCCTGCTAGTCTGCATTACCCCCTCTTTCCTGTCCATCAACACCTTTTTGTTGCTGCCAAATAATCTTCTCCTTTTGACACTGCATATCTGCAAGGATGCCAAACTCTCTGACCCAGAAGCTCTCTGAAAAGAGAGAGTAAGTCTACTACCCTAAGACTGGGACAGATGATCAATGTTAAGGCTGACTTACCCAGTAGAAAGCAGTAGCATCTACATTTGTGGTTAGACTATGTTAAGAACACTGTTAATAGCATACTCATGTTTACTTCAGTGTTAGGAAGTTAGGACTATCAAATAAAGGTTAACACAAACAAGATAAAATAACTTGCCAAACTGGTGCTTACATTCCCATATTACGGTAATTGCTTTTCTGCCAAGAACATTTACATAGAGTATAATTCAAGAACCTGAAACCTAAGAAAATGATGCAAGTAAAGCAATACATAAAGCATTCTTATACTGTTAACATATGAAAACTGTTCATAAAGGAGGGACTGCTCCCTGGTTGAAGACAGCCACACAGTAAAGGAGGAAATAAATATATACAGATGTCAGAAAAATCCAAGATGTATCCTAGCTTTTACAAAGAATAAATTGCTGGTTTTACATGCAGAAATTTTGGGAAGATCATGGAGACGTCAGTGGACTCTGAAGACAGCTAATCTGTCTGTTTTCCTGTGCTTATTTACTGAATGCAAGCATTCAGATACTTTAGTCTAACAGGTAGAATCCTCACCATGGGTATGAAATTCTATGAATTTCTACTTCATTAGTCAAGGGACCAAGTGCATAGATTTAGAAGGAATGTAAGAAAATACTTTATACAGAATACTTTTATAAGGAGTAAGGTTTCTACAGAGTTGTATTTTGTCTTTCGTCTTTCTTCAAAATCTAGCATTCAGGTCAATGAATAAAACTCAAGAAATTACATCACCCTAGAATTTCAAATTTAAAAATAATCTTTATAAAGCAAAAGAAGCTAAACAAAGACAAAACTATAGACTGTTATGAGTAGCAACACAGAGAATTTTACCAAACATGCATGTCTTCTTTAAAACTTATGGGAGAAAAAAACAAAACGAAACCACTTTCTGGTAATAAAATATAGTTGCCTGTCAATGAAAGGAAAAAAAAAAAATCATAAACACTCTCAGGGTCCTTGACCTGAGGCTCCGCATGAGTAAAAAATTCTTCTTAAGTTAGACAATGTAATACTTAGGGCAATAATAGAAGAAATGGGTCATTTTCAGTAGACTGCATTTGCTCCCAGTTCTTTTCATCTTGTCCAATACCTGGGGTCAACCCAGACGCAAAGTATGTAGATGTTAATAATAACGGACAGTTGGACTCCCCAGGTAGTGTGAATCCAGACACTACCACTGAAGGCGATAGAGCTTCAATGACTTATACAAGTGGGGTATTTTGCTCAGAAAGCAATAAAACTAGAATCTAAATAACTGTGTAAGCCACTTCTGAGTAAATTCATAATTTTAGCTAAATATCTAAAATTGCAAGGTGACTGAATGGTTTTATGATGGTGCTTAATGGGATACAACCTATTTACTGCACCTAAAAGACAAATATAAAGCTAAAATATTTTCCAAGATATGCATATATAACTACTTTATTTTAAAGGAATTTAAAGTGTGAATATTTATCAGAGTTTGTTCCTGAATACTTTAACTTGATAAGCACCTACTGCACATTTTCTTGAAAACAGTATTAGAATTGTGTAAAGCAAGAATTATGGCCAAGGTTAATTACCATTTATATTAAAGCTGTTGAACAGCACCTCTAATATGTATGCATTGAAATTAATTAGCTTGGACTGAGCAAAATATGTCAAGCCTTCTTCTGAATTATTTTAATACTTTCTTTTACTTACTATTTGGTAAAACAAGACAAAAATCCAATATCGTCAAATAAGTTTTCAGATGTCAGGATCAATGAAATGCCTCTTTTATTCTCATGTTATTTCCTGTTCTTTGGGATTTTCATATAAGAATTGAGGAACTTCAACTTTCCAGTCACCATTTTATTAAAAGCCACTTGTAGGAGAAAGAAAAACAGAACCAAATCCTCACATTCTCTGGTTTCCTATAAAATAAAAATCAACTGGAGTTCATGTTTTAAGAAAGAGCAGGACAGAATATTGATCCACTCTACAAAAAACAGAGTAGAAAAGTGAGTGATGCATTATCATAATGGAGCAGTAAGGATCACTCTACCACAGAAGAGCCCCAACAAAAAAAGTTCTTTTTTTTTAAACTGGTTTTAAATGTTACAGTCCTGTTCTCCACATCACTAGATTATAGCAGTTTTACATTTACAAAGGCAAATATCAGACCCTTGACTGCACAGTTTTGAACAATTTTAACTCATCATAGTGCTCCTAGATCTCCTAGATCAAATTCTTGAATTCATCAATAAAAATATAAAAGCTTGCCACAAGTCAGCTAGACAGGGAATGCAATGCTGTTTAACACAGCATTGTCTTTTAATATGGGATATAATTAAGCCAAAAAAGGACTTGGGGATTTTGTGTTCTAGCATATGTTATTCAGTTCTGGAGAGTAATAAAGTAATAAATGTTTTGACAAACTCAAGGGTACCCAGGGAAGTGCACTGGAAAGGCACTACACATCAATCCTTGTAAATTGTTTTGAGCACTTTGGAAGTTCTAACTAAGATTTTGTTTACTTAATAATCAGAAGACCTGTGAACAAGATGCAATAGGTTTTTTTAATAGTCTTTCACAAGGACTCATACAAAACTACTTACTTCTGACTTGAAATATAACTTTCTAAACAGCACGGATATTTTGTAAGCCTGTGTAATTTTCAGTAACTGTTCTGGCCAAAACCAGAAAGGGCAACACAGAAATAATCAAAACCTGAAATACTTGTATGATGTTGGATAAGTTTTCAAATCCTCTGAAAGTTTCTACATATAATCCCTATAAGCACAGAATCTTTGAAGTTGGAAGGGATCTCTTGAGATCACCTAGTCCAATACACACAGCCTAAGCAGGTTGCCCAGTGTCATGTCCAGCTGGGTTTTGAACATCTCCACAGATGGAGACTCCACAACCTCCCTGGGCATCCTGTTCCAGTGTTTGGTCACCCTCACAATGAAAAAGCGTCTCCTTGTGTTCAGATGGAATTTCATGGTTTTCTAGTTTGTGCCCATTGCCTCCTGTCCTTCCATTGGGCACCACTGGAAAGAGCCTGGCTTGGTCTTCTTCACACCCTCCCTTCCGGTATTTACATACATGGATAATTGCCCTGTGAGCCTTCTCTTCTTCAGGCTGAACACCACCAGCATTCTCATTCTTTCCTCATATGGCAGATGTTCCAATCCCTTAATCATCTTCTTGACCTTTTACTGGACTCTTTCTTTTACTGAGGAGTCCAGGACAGGACACAGAATTTTTGATATAGAGTCTATAATCTAGTTAAGCTATTTAAAAATTATTTAAATATATAAATAAAACCCCACAGTATACCTTAGCATACTACATAGGCTTGTTCAACCTCAGATTTAAACGTTTCCCAGAAACATGATACATGCCTAGCTCTATTTCTTGTCAAATTTCAGGACTTCAGTTCTATTTGTTTGAGGTTACTTAAATGGGGCTGGAATTCCCTCCTCTTTTCAGAACAGAACTGAATGCCCTGGAATATCTTAAATGTCAAGAAGATATAAGTTTTTCCACTAAATCATTCATAAAATGCAAACATTACACCCAGATGAAATTCTTCATCTGTACTTTTTGGTTTATCATTTGGTAGGTCATGTTAGAGCTACATACTTACTTAAACATAGCTCTCTTAAAAGATAGTACCTCTTTTCACCAACTCTTGTCTCACTGACACCAAAGTAGACAAATAAAAATCCTTATTGTTCTAAAAGTACAATGTCTGTAGGTGACACTGAAAGCTAGAAAGAGTAAAGGAGGGAGGGTGCAGTAAAAGCTTGAGAAAATAGATTACATTGTACATATGTCACTTCACACATGCCAAAAGTCCTGGTCTTCTGTCTGGGGATGTACTTAAAATTCTGAATTACAGTAACCATATGCAAGTATATTAGACATGTGAACTACTATACCTCATGAATTTGCATTAGGGGTGCAGAAGGATCAGATCCTAGCAAGCTGAATATTTACAATAAATGCAGGAAGTAAATTTTGAGGAAACCTGTGGAAAAGCATGTTTGCTCTTGTATGTGTGCTTTGAAATGAAATATGGATCTGAATTCCAATACTGTGAAATCCCAGTCTCAGCCCTATTAGACAGGTTTTCCAATATCTAGCCCTCAATCAACTTAATAGCATTAAAACTTCAAATAATCTTGACTTCAGATAGTATCAAGTGAATCAACTGCAACAGTTAGCATTTTCATTTCTAGCTCCTGGTTTTAGGTAGTACTTTCAGCCTTTTTAATGCAGATATAGACACAGACATTTCCTATAGATATAGGAAAATAAAAGAGACCATGCATGGCAAGTTTCAACCATTCCTAATTTGAAACAGCAAAGTCATAACCCTCTTTTAACCAACGTTTACAGAGGAAAGGCATAACAACCTGTCAGCTACGGCAGTCTTTGTGGCTACCATTCGGCATTTCCAATTACTGTAAAATGCTGCCATCTACTGGAAAATATTTAATTAAA
The DNA here is from genome assembly GCF_947461875.1 of Haliaeetus albicilla. Lineage (NCBI taxonomy): Eukaryota > Metazoa > Chordata > Aves > Accipitriformes > Accipitridae > Haliaeetus > Haliaeetus albicilla. Next base: position 59,168,257 of record NC_091485.1, on the reverse strand, counting down.
TATTAGAGCCAGCTCTGTGACTGTCCAGCAAAAATGGGAATCCTATTATTGACAAAGAAAGAAAAAAAGAAAAAAAAAGTCCTTTGATGCCTCTTTTTGGTCCTTGAGATCAATGATTAAACAACTTGCATAGGATGAGTTATTTCTGATTGTAGAATAGTAAAAGATGAAAATCTAAAACAAAACTTTACATTCGTTTTTATCAGAGAGCATAATTTAAAATGACATACATGACACCTTCACTAGGAAATTATTTAATGCCAGTTAAATTCTAACTTTCTCAGACTGAGGGACATATGTCCATCTTTTGTAAAGGCAACCGAATCACTATGATTTACCATCAAATAGTTAGATAGTCAGAGTCAATATTTTGCAGTTGGTTAGATAGTGAGAGTCACTATCTTCCAGAAATCATTCCAAATTACATTATAAGAATGTTAGAAGTCATAAGTAGAGAATATATGGACTTTTTAAAGATTACTTAATTGGCATAGGTATAGCACTAAACTGGTCCACCTTCGTTTCCATCTTGTGAAGGAAAAGGAGGTACTATGGTAGTGATAGTCCATGCCAGCTCATCAGAAGTACAGAGGCAATGGAGCCATGCTGTCTGCTTGGTCCCTGTTATGAATGTATCATTTCAGCGAGATCTTGGACTTAAGGAATGATGTTTGGTTCTTTCATGTCATAGCTAGGGTGTCTCATCAGGGCAAAGCAACCATATTTTATTCCATGCCATTACAGTCCTTCCATTGCTCTGGGCAAACCCAGTCCCTAGATGTGCATATGCACATACAAAGATAAATGTAAAAGATAAGAACTTTGTGGATCGGAATCCACATAGCTCTTTATAGCCACCTGCTTTAAAATTGCAGTTATCAGGAATATCTAAAGTTTTCTCTTCCTAAAGCAACAGGACACTTAATCCTGCACATACTTGAAATGAAATTTAGAAATCTAACATACAGGAATCTATTAATGTGTAATTTGTATTATTAATGGCTTTAGAAAGGATTCTGTGTTAGATGCTCATTAGCTTGTAAGATGCCATGTTTAACTACTTAATGCAGCGTCAGTTAGTTACTTACTAAATGCCAGTCATTTAGCAATTAAGTTAAACTTACTCAAATATTAAAGACTATAAACCTAAGAAAAGAAAAACTGAATTTCAGAATGAAACCAACTGTGTATCCAGTCCACTTGCTCAAGCAAAGCATACCTGAGAATAACTAATGATGGTTTTAGAGAAGTAAAACATCCTGGGAAAATCCTCTATTTTGGTGTTCTAGACATCTATTTTACCATTATGATAGTGAAATTCTAGGCATCACACTTGCTTTATGTCTCAGTCCTTATATGTTGTTTAGGTTGGGATCTGACCATTTGCTTCATTAAGCGATCCTGTAATTCTATATTACATTTAGCTGATTAAATAAGTAGCTGAATTTATTTTATTAGTTGCTTTGAGGACAGACAAGTTTGGTTTTTCATGTTTAAGCAAAAGACACACCAATAACTCAATTCCTGCCTTTAAAGGAACATATTAGCTGTTCCCATGGCTTATGAAACAAGCTTAAGTATTTACTTTGAAAAGGTACAAAAATATAAGAACAAAACCACATGCACAAAGGCTTTGTCAGAGAGTTATTTAAAGGAAACATGTTTACTCAAGAAAATTTTTGTTACCTGTGTTATCAATGTTACTAATAGTATTTTTGAAATTTATTCATCCTAATAGAGATCTAGAAAGGGGAATTCACACACAGATGAAAGAAAATAAAAATCTCTTTTGTGGAAGAAAAACCCAAAGAAAACACAAAACCAAAACTCTTATCCAAAGGCAGAACATCTAACTTTTTAAAAATACAGTGAAAGTAAGAATTGAGAGATAGTAAAAAATACCTTTATATTTCTGATTAATTGTAAGCAGTCAGTCCCTTACAGATCTATGAGAAAAGTGTTTGGGAACAGTCAGCCTTCTGCTGCTTTTAAAGCAAGATTGGAAGTAGTCAAAAGTGTTAAAGGAGCAAATTTGAGTTGCAAGCAATCCATGTTTTAGAGTAAATTATTGACATGCATGCAAATTAGAACTGGTTGAAAATATTGCATAATTTAGTCCATAAAAGAAAACATTAACATAAAAAATTGACTATGATGTCAGAAGAAAAACAAAAGAGTTAGAAGTCTTTTAATAAGTGGTAGATTTTGCACACTGAAGGACGGAAAGAGCCTCAAATGGAGATGCCTGTACAATTTATGCCTAAAAGCAACTTATCTTCCACCTGGAAATGCCAAAGAATATGAGAAAGGGACAACATTAACTATACTCAGGCTGCAGCCTTGAAATTTCTTTGTGTTTTCCTTCCAATTTTCTCATTATCTGGTCATAGAAGTTTCTTCTGAAGAAATATTGGACTGTTAAATTTAAGAGTGACCAGGAAGAAGCAAACAGGAAACACAGAGGTGAGGGAAAGCTGTTGTGGAAGAAGAAAGTTTTGGGAAAAAAAAACCCAAAACAAAACAAAACCACACTTTAAAATTTGCACGTATGTGAGGAAGTGGCTGAGAACCACAGAGCGCCACACTGGTCAGACTGTCAGCTTTCCTGCTGAGATGGAGTATGCTGACATAACTGCCTTAATATTTAAAGCTCTCATCTCTTCTGGCTATTGATTTGGAGAATAACTCATGCAACACAGATATAAGCTGTAGAAGCCTGCTGAAGAGGTCTGCATACCATGTGGAAAATGTGGCTCCCTTGTTGCTAACACTAACTGACACTGGTGACTGGGAGAGACTGATAAGATTTGCTAGAGGGAAAGAAGAGTTATTATACCAAAATAATGGGATTCTATTGTTGCCTCACTTGAGTCCTCTTACCCAGTCTTGACAGAAGTAGCTTAGCACACTTTATAAACAGTTTAGAGGAGAAAAGTGGATGTTCTATTTCTTACAAAAGGGAGATACGCTTCAGGTACTGGGCAATTCTGAACTGGTTGTAACAAATGCAACTGGATTCAGATGCTGCTGCTTCTGTATTATATTAGAGACTTATTGAGCCTTTTAATCCTAATCAAGATTAGGCAACTCAGCCCAAGGAAATAAAGCCTAGATTTGTTCCAATACTTTTGTGTCTGATCCTTACATCAGTAAATCAACATCTGTTTTTCACACAGAGAAAAAAAAAATACCTTTGAACACTACATAGATTATCAGAAAACAGCTTAGTGATAGATATATGAAGCAGATTGCTTTATTTAACAAATAGATCAAAATAAAGTTGGATGTAGAAAGATGATATTCTAGGAAAATTTACAGACATATCCTTTCTGAATCCCTCTTTGAGGAAAGACTTAAGATGCAGAAAACAAAACCAAACCAAAAAACTCCATGAGGTCTGCTGTTCTCTGCTGATCGTTCCTTTTTAGTTGCTTTAGTCACCAGAATGGTAAGAGCCGTCGGCATAAGACTGCCTTTTTATACCAGATGTGAAAGTAATCAAGTGAATCCACTGTATTTTAAAAAGATGTGCTAAAAATAAAAAAAAAAAAAAATCACATCACATATCCTGGTTAACTCTGCCACATTTTACCCAAAGTGCCAGTCGGTGACACCACACTTACCTATTCTCTGGTTATTTGGGAAGAATCTAACATGATTTGTCTTTTTCTGAGCATTGCCTCTTCCTCTCTCTCCTGAGCAAGTCCTGCTGACACTCTCTTTAAACCTAGTGAAGTTAGTGGATATGGATACTTTCATAAGCTGAATTCAAACCACTCAGACTGGTCATATTCCTGAGTGATAATGGATATAACAGGTGAATTTACTGTACAGCTGACAATTATTCTGAGTTCCTCTGCAAAAGCCCTATGGAGCTGGCAACCAAAGTGATAATCATTTAAAATTTTAGTAAAAATGAATAGTAGCTTTAGCATTTTCATGTTCAAACCTGCCTTAAAAAAAAATAACCTTCCTCAGAACATAAAAAGAAAGCCATGAAAGTCCACAGAAAACAAACTGTGAGGCATAACCACTGTGGCCCAGAGAGAACATGATGTGGCAGGTAAACATTTGAAGTACAATTACAAAGCTAGCAGCTGTATGAAAGAAACATGGCCAAAGGATTTGAGTAATAATTGTTATATATCTTAAGGTGTTTGCAATAATAAGAATAGGCTAACTTTCTTTACAGATTGGAAAATTTCACAAATCAGCATTTACAGTCCTCCAACCATTGGATTGATTTGAATGGATTTTCCCTATGAATACTGCAGTGACAGGTGTTAGACACATTGACACTTCCATTAATGATATGGAGAAGAAGAATACACTAAATATTAACTAAATTAAAATATTATCTTAAATTGAGACCTTTTGTAAATAGTTCCAAGATAGAAAAAGATAAGAAATATTTACAGGCAACAATAAAATGAGCTAAAAAAAAATTACACTTTAAGATCTTGAGGATAAATAAACAGAAAAGAATATCATTTTACATATTTCTGTTTTAACATGTTACTTATGATGAACTGCCTACAAAAAAAAACAGCAACAATTAATGACCTAAGAGATATAGGAGATTTCAAATTAGTCATGGGATTACAAAGTGGTCTGGCAAAACTGACAAATCCCCTTCCATAATATTTACTAATATATCTGAGAACTTTTCTGTAAGCATCAGTAAAATCAAACACACAAAATAAAACAAAACAACACAACCATAGAGGCTGAGATTACTAGAGGTTAAAAGAATAAAATAAATATAATCCAGTTACTATGTTTCAGCTGCTGATGTGACAGTTTACTGTATAACCTGTCTTCCTTGGAACTGAAATCACATAGTTGTGATCCTGATTTTAATAAAGTAATGAAAGAGTGTGAAAGTCCGGAGAAAAATAATAGCCTAAAACAAAGCAGCAATGGTAAAAAAAAATTCATGTTTTATTAAAGTCTTCTTATTTAGGTATGACATGTTAGTAGGGATAATGGAATTAGTAGGGATAGTCCTGAAAAAACAAGTTGAACTTTAAGCCCTCGGGAACATTTATTTGGATAACATTTATTAACAGAAGCGAGAGTGTTTAAATGTCTATTGTTTGCATGAGGCCCGAGTCAAAAGTACTGCAAGAAATGTTCACAGTTCATCTTCAAGGTTAATTTTCAAAGCTCATGTTGAAGATCATTTGGGCTGCCTGCAGTCAACAACAAATTACTTTTGAACAATATTCCTTATTTTTGACGAAGCAAGTTTCACTACCACTAAGTCTTCTTGACAAATAGTTGTTTTAAATCAAGCCAAGCCATTACTGCTTGACTAGAACAGGCTGTGAAACATTTTTTACTCTCATGGCAGAGCTGAGAGTTCATTTTAGAAGCCAAAGAGAAACAAGGGTGAAATTGTGAATTTTATTACTGTTTATTCAGAACCTGTTCTATTGTTTTCACATATATTAATGTATTTATCCTCTCAACAAAAATTGCAAGCAAACATGTTTTAATCTATTTTTTAAACAATTTTCTGAATCTTGCAAATGTATCGCCTGTGGAAGGATGTCTTGCAGATCCATGAACGTAGCTAAACTCTGCTGGATTGTTAACTACAAGACCCATAAAGCTAGAAGAGCCTCAATAAGATATCTTGTCACATCATGCCATAACGCTTTGGGGACCAGATTATTCCCTTCTCTGCAGTGGCAGCTACATACATGATTGAAGATCCATTCTCTTTTGCGTTAATGTCCCTATGCCTGCTTTCGCCCTTTAAATGGACCTACATTTAAATCCACTTTATGCTTACTTATGTGGCAAAAATAAACTGCCACCAGTTTCAAATCAGTTCCAATGAAATCAGCACTGGTAAAATCACTTAGGCTTCTCCTGGGTCCAGATACATGCCCATATAGGCCATAGCAGAGATTTTAATCAGACAAAGTTTTCCTCCTTACTACTTTAATTTATCAGGACAAATAATGGTTTTATCTTACTATAAACAAGACATTAGCTTATATTTCACTGAGACAATTGGTGTTCAAACTTCAAAATAAATAGCTTCTTGTCACTCAGAAATAAGACTCTGGTGGGTCTTTCCCATTTTTATCAGCACACTTTGTTTTAACCTTTTTACCCCATGAAATAGCTGACAGCTTCGATTCTGGGTGAGGTGAAACCTAGTGGTCCAGTAAGAGAGATAGAAAAAGTAATTGCTTAAAGTTAGAGATATTTCTGTGTGCAATAGTTAACTGTTCATTGTAAGTTCATTTTCCTTGAAGAAAAAAAGAAACATAACTAAGCAAAGGACTTGATACATTAATGGCCTTAACAAGCCAGGGAGGAGGTTATTTTTTAAACTACAAATTGTCATGCAGGAAGACATGGCTCCAAGGTAGCTGGTAAAAACAAATATAAGGAGGTTATTTTATGCGAAACACCAGGACCTCATTTTTTTGTCATTCAAAAAAATAAAGTTATAGTGTTGGTTGGAATAAGAAACTGAGTTTAGCTGTTGAAGTTGCAGTAAAATCAAATGCAAGCATCCTTTTCTCATGGTACTGTTTTGAACTACTACTAGGCATTCCTGAAAATTCAAGGAATAACAAAATTTTTTGACCTGTTGAGTTTATTTAGAAGCTTCCTATCATCTGTTGACTCCCAGGGACAAGAATTGAAAGAACTTCAGCACAGCAGGCACAGTGTGCAGTAGGGACAATGGCAAACAAGTTCATCGTGTGAGAATCATACACAGCAAGTTCCTGGGGAGTGTTCATAGCTGCATCGTTTCCAGCAGATCGATTAACTGTGGGAAATGATAAACTGCCTGGGAAAGTGCATGCTGTGGAAGCAGGGTTTTCAAAGGTACATTTCTGACACCAAAGAGGCTACCGTACTAAAGCAGTGTATTACAGGTCCAAAGAAAGCAAACAGTTCTGTATGGAGATCATATACACACAGTTTTGTTCTTGACAAAACATAAAGGGAGCAGGCTATGGCCAGACAATCAATTTCTGTTTTCTTGCCTTTCTAGCTTTCACTTTATCACAACCTGATCATTATTTCAAAGAAGCGTCAGTTATGTCATTTAAGCAAAGAGTCTGCACATTTCTGAATCCAGATAGATTTGCAAAGTAACACAGATGATAGAGGAAAAGGATTTTAGCTTTCAGTTGTATAACCTTTACCTTTCTTTGTAAGCAAGAAGTAATAATAATCTTTTAGTTTCTGTTTAAAATACCTGGTAACCTTTCAGAATTTATATACATATATTCTGTTTCTTTCTATTGAAACACTACTTACTTATTTTAACTCATAGGAAAGTTTATTTTAAGAATAAAATAAACAATGCATTATCAAATCTCTTTTCATCAAATCTCATTTAAGCTTGCATTTCAGCCAACCATAATAACCCTGGCAGTCTAACAAATATATTTAATAGATATACTGATATTTTCTAGCATCAGTACAGTTTTAATATCTCTTAAGATTATGTTGCTCATAAAATAAGAAATAGAGGGTTGGACAAAGTCACAGGCAATTGTTTAAAACATTTTCTTCTGCTCAGGCAGGGTCAATTAAACCTACATCACCTACAGAATATGTTTTTATTTAGTTTGCATTTACATACATGATTTCTTACTCTACATGTTTTTTTCTCTTTATATACTAATATCATCCAGTTCTGGTAATCTTTTGTCATACATTAGGTTTTTAACTTCTTTATTCTTGTTCTCTATTTTCCCTAAAAAAAGATTACAATCAAGACATTTATTAAATGAGGTACTTTTCACAGCCAAGCTCCAAGCTGAGTTTTTCATCTCCTGTGTTTATCAGAATGTGGATAGATATCCATTGAGGATCCCAGGTGATTTTATCTCATATTTTAATTCCTCTTTCTATTTTATGCCTTTTGCTGTTGCTGTTGTTTTAATTCCTGGATGCAAAAACTGTGATGCCCACTATGTTATGCTATTCTGTGTGTACATAGTAAGAGAAACTTATTTAAAAATGAATAACACAGGCAAATGGTGAGAACTGAGAGAGACAAGTCACTTAATTGACAGAGGCTATAAATGAAGTCAGTTTTTTTTAACACCTGGTGTCTTAACTTTGCTGCATCTTAATTTTGTTTCTCAGTGCTAAGATAAATTAAGGCCTCTCAATTAAAACCAGGTTTCTTCAAACAAACAGAAAATTAAATAGCATGCAAGTAAAAAATAATAATAAAAATTTCCATTGCCAAACCAGTTTAAACAGGTTGCAGACTTTTTATTTTTATCATTTCTTTGATTAAATGATCATTGTAGTTATAGCCAGCTACTGAGCAGCTCCCTATTGTATGATAGTGTCTATCATTTATAAAATGACCAGCCTCCAGAAGTGTGTTGAGCAGAAGCTCATATTATTTTCAAAATGAAGTCATATTTTGAAGAGTGTCAAATAGCATTATCTGGAAACTATAGAATGAAAAAACATTTTGGAATGAATACACTGTTCACGGTTTATACTGCATAATTTATTGCAGCAGTCATACACAGAAGCAATTCAACTCTACTTCTGAATAGGGATTTTTCTCTCCTAACTTATGCAGGAAACATTCTTCTAAAACCAGATTTGCTCTTTGTTTTAACAAATTTAGCTTGAGTTAGTGCTTTAGGTAAATTATTTTATAAACATGAGGCTAAACCTTATTTGGAAGTTAATAGTTTTCTCAGAACTGTGTAATGACTATTATGGAATTTATATTAAGAATGCCAGCATTAAAGCATTAAAAAAATATAAAAAATATATAATTTTCCAGTTTTCATGAACTCTAAAATTAACCATTTTTAACATTTTTTACTGGAAACTGATTAAGTGCTAGCAATTCCCTAACAGCACTTCAGATACATTTAAGTAAGTATTTAATCATAAATTGTGGAAAATCTCATTAGTTTCTAAAGAAAAAATAAAATTTTGTCTTTTTTTAACAAATGTTCTACATGACTGGCTAATTAATTAGAAACAAACTGAAGCAAAACCAGGATTACCAACAAAAACCTAATAATATTACAAACTAATCTTATTGTTTATACATTGCTCAGAAGCAGGGTAAATGGTGCACGTATCCACTTACCTCACATTATCTCTGTATGGTTTCTTTGTTAAGTAACCATTTTAAAGGGAAGAGAAAATTAAGCTATAGTTCATCTCTGGCACCATAGAGTGAAACTAACCTGCAACTCCTTTACCCCCTTCCATTATTCACCACCTGTTTAGTTGCAAGACAGCTGCAATCTCATTTGGACACAGATTTCCAGTAACTACATTTCTGTTAAGTTCTAATTTACTTGTCTGACTAGGTTCTAATCCAAATGATGAGTTTGTTTAGTAAATGCAAAATAGCAATTGTTAGCCTGCAGATTTTCATCATCTATGATCAGTATTGTACAAAGGACTGACTATATTAAAGAGAGTAACTGAAAATAGGAATATTATGACAGAAAGAAATATAAAAACTTATAAAAATTTAATTATTCTGAAATTCAGTTCAATTAAGTACTTATGCCACTGTGATTACTGATAGAGAGTTTAGGCCTATAAAAAAGAAAGGTATTAGAGCATTATCCAGGACAAAATGGTAGATTTAAACCTTTAGAGATCAGGCAGATTGTCCAAGTCAGAGAGGAAAAAGAAAAGAGGTAGGACAGTTTAACCATCATTCCTATGACTTTAGAGTGTATTAACATATGGAACAGAATTTATGTGTTTATAGGACAGATCCTTACCTAGTGTTAGCACATTAAAAGTACTAGGACTACAAAGGAGCTCCAGTAACTGACTGTTCAAGCTGATTTCCTGAGTAGAAAATGGAAAAAAAATCAAAAGCAACAAGCTTTTGTTGAGAACCATGCACCTAGGAAACACAGTTATGAAAACAAATTAAAAAATCTTATAATAGTAGAAATACATTGTGCAGTTTTACCGTATATTTTGATGCCTTTAGTCTATTAATTATCTGCTATTTTCATGTATTTCCTTATTTATACCTTCTTCATGCCATGTCTTGCACTAATTTCCTTCCTCTTTTAATCTTTTTTTCTTGTCACCATTACAAAATTGTACCTATGGATCCCCTGAAACTCTTTTAGAAAAGAGCCAAAAAGCCAGTTCTGACCAAAATAAGAGAACAGCTATGTTATAAGTTGCATTATGTCACGTTAAAACCTGCTTTCCAAAAAAAACCCCAAATCTTATTTCAGTTTAAAGAAATAATTTGCAACAATTTATGATAAAGTTTGCATACAAGAAGTAGGGGAAATAATGCTTTAAATTATTTAGTAAAATGAACAAGTAAACGTAGTACCTTAGTATGGATAATACAAATTCAGGACCAAAAAAACGGCTGCTGCTTATACAGCCTTAGAAAATTGCTAGGATGCAAGTGCTGTAGAAATACTGTAGTGTGCTTTGTTGTTCTTAATTTCTTTGGGTGGATCAACAGCTGGAAACAATTCAGAGCAGAGGCAGGAACAATTAAGTATTTGAAAAGATCTTATAGTCAGACAATCCAAATCACTAACACAGCAAAGAAGAACTTATGAGGTGGCTTGATAATAGTTTATAAGTGCTTTTTATGACAAGTGAAATGCATTTAGAGATCTCTTTAATTCATAAGCATACAACAAATACCAACAGGATAGAAAGGCATTCAGTCTGGAATTAAGGTGGATGTTTTAACACCAGAATCTTCACTGTAAAAACTGACAAAAAAATAGTAATATACACATTACTGGGAATTTTAAATTAAGAATGAACATCTGTTATGAAGAATTGTATTAGATTTTAAAAAAATAATTGTAGATGCTCTGACATCTCATTACCTGTATTAGAAGAGAGCTCAGATAAGATCACCATAACAACTCCCTCCACCTGTAAAGCATTTTCAAAGGTGCAAAATTCTTGCCCAAATGAAGTATATGAATCTAAGTCATCAATTATTATTTTTTTGCATATCAAACTAAGTGTTTAAAAAACATATGAATTGCTAAAATGACATTATTGTGTGAATTGCTAAAATTGCATGATTATAATAGAAAACAAATCATAAACACCCTTTTGCAACTCTTTTTCTTAAAACTCAGCAAAGCTCATGCCAGACAAGATCAGAATAAGCTAGGATAAGACTGCATTGATTGTGTAGTGCTGCAATGCCTCAGAATAAGGATTAGGATGAAAAGGGGGTAAAGATTATATTTTTTGTTTATTTCACACAAAACAACAGTCTTTCTGTTATTTTGATTCTGTAGTTGAAAATGAATCTAACTTTTTAAATTTTCTGAAAAAGAAATATACTTATGAGTTGGCATTTTCAATTTCCAATAAAATTTTACATACCTGCTTCATAATTAGAGAATATGGCATATATATATATATACACACACACTATTAGATGTCCATTTAAATATGAAGTATATATATCAAATGAAGTATACATAGTTAATATACATTTTGGAAACTACACATTATGATAGAATAATTTAATCATTTCTGTTACAGAAATTTTTATCAAAATTTTTGATGCAACTACAATTTTTACTTGAAGCTGTTAGACTTTTAAAGATTCTCCAAAGATGTTTTTTCTCCCAAAATTGTGGAAAATTGAGCTACAGAGGTCCTTTAATGGCCAACCCTTCCCACTTTGCCGACTGAGAAGTCATTTTGCAGGGCCGCAGTTTTTATTTGGGCACTATAGGGCATAGTTGAATGAATTATAGTCAGAACTCTTTACTGTGCTGCCATTTTCTCATAGAAAACTCGAGTAGGAAACACTAGACATGCCACCTCTACTAATTCTATCATTTCCTGAACCCATATCTACAGATAATGGCACAGCTGAGTAACAGACAGAACTGACTTTTTACGCAAGTCCTCTTTTAAAACATGTAGGAAAGATGTTTTATTATTACTTTGGGAGTGCTATTTCAAAATTTACTATGGATTGAATTTATATCTTATATTTATTTGACATTATTGTAAGTTTCATATATATACAAAGTAGTTTTAAGTAAGCTTTATTCAAATTTAACAACTGAATTGAACATAGACTGAAATAGAAAAATAATCATTGGTCCTACCTTCCAGTCCCTAGTTAGGCAGCACTTCCACTGAGCTGGAGTGAGGAACAGAACCTTTAGTTATTTATTTAAAGATATTTTTTAAATATACTATCCCTTCTTTCCTATGCCTATTATTTTTAATGGAATGCTGATGAGAAATTTCCTTTAGAAATGAATTTTTAAGGTTTACTAAGATTGGTAGTAATAGTTCTTTCATGTGTTCAACCTGAAAACTATCTTTGATTACAGATATTAAAAGTCTGTCATAGGTATTACAGCATGACTTTCTAAAAGAATTAATTGTTTTGACCATTAAAATATTTCATATCTATACTGTACTGCTAATTGCGTTTAAACTTTATGTTTTCTTGCATTTTATCCATGTATCTTTGAAAGAAGTCAGTTCCTTGTTTGCAGGGTGCCTAACTTCATCAATGCAAGAAAGGTTTTCTTTTGCCGATTAACTCTCCACAGATTATATCAAAGTCTGCCTGATCCTACTAGTTAGATACATATCTTGATTTTGAAAGAATCAGTTTTACTTTGCTGAATTAATTCATCATTTTAATATGAACAAGACCATCTCTTTCAATATAAATCACTAAAAAATATGGAACTGGATGTGTAACAGTTGTTGAGAATTTAAAGCACTCTCTCATGTTTAAAATGGAAGTGTTAACTCCTTTATCTGTTTAAACTAGAACCTTTTACTTCATGGAATGTGGATGGAAACACTCTGTTAGGCATCTCAGGTGCTCTTTAAGGAGAGACTGAAGATCTAGTAAGACATCAGAGTAATACAAAGAAAATTTCTGAGTTCTGCTATTGCATCCAAAATTATAACCAAGGCTCAAGGGTGTGGTACTTGACCAAACACCTTATAGTTTACGTGAGCTAAAAACCCACACCTTACACACAAAGCCAAGAATCTATTGGTGGTCTAATTAATGACCTCACAGTCTTATAAAAGAATAATTATTAATCCAATTAAAATAATAATAACACTTACAGGACAAATTATCCAATTATTATATCTCATTCCCAACAATAATACATTTAAAAGCAATACACAGAGACTTTGGGTTTACACTTTCACTTCCACTGCCCCTCAATGTCCTATGGTCAATGGTGACAATTTTTATCAAGAAGATTTGGGGGTTACAGTGAGTCCTCAGCATCCCAAATTCTTTGCTGGGATGGGAATGACATTGAAGTGGGGAGTCTCCTCCTCCTTGCATTTGTGTTCTTTTGGGGTTACTTTTACACATTTGCTAACATGGTCCATCTATTTGGTCTTTCCTTACTGGTCCTTAAAGTCCATGTTCTATTCAAATTTTACTATATATGGTCAGTTTTACTTTGGTTGGCTATTTTTCCCTTGATCACTTTCTTACCTTCAAAACCAGTTTTATCAATGGCAAAACCACTAATTGACCACTGATGATTTGTGTTTATACCTCTGACCGGCTAGTGTCAACTGGTGTTGTCCTTTCAAGATCTCTGTTATCAGTCTTTAAGGTGTGACTTTGTGATAATATAATGTAATGTGTCCTTAACAGAATCTAATTAGGTATACATACATACACACATATGTGTGTATATATAACTACTTAAAATGCTTTGCTAACTAATTGCTGTTAATATTTGTTAGTTATGGCAATATCACTGCTACATTATCAAAATTACTTCAGAACACTGGCTTTGGACTATGACTAAAATACGCAAAATATGACTTCTAGTTGTGTAGTAAAATGATTTTTTTAATACTGGCTTAGCAGAAGAATTGTGCTTGAATGCAGGCTGCTGGGTAATCCCCAGAAGTGGAAAGATATAAGTTACTAAGGCCTCTCAAGGTTTACAGCACCAGATCATCCTGAGATCTGTAAGCTTAGCCAGACCAGTTCCACCCATTATTCCATGGAAACTTTGTGAATTTTGTTGTTTGTTCACAGCATTTCCACAGATTCTCCTCTCCATGACCTATATCAGCTGCGTTCTGATTACCAAATTTGTGACAGTTTTGGTAACATCCTATATGGCAAAGGAGAATGGTTCTTTTTTAAATCAGTAACCTTGATTTCTTCCTTGTCTTAGGTATGTGACACACTATTAATTTTCTGTTGACTGTAGAATGTTCTATCATTAAAAAAGGTTCATGCAGAAGAGATTCCGTAAGTACACACCACTTTCATCCAGATACTTCATACATCCATACGTACTTCAGTATGTGACACCCTGAAACCCACCCTGTTCACACAGATAATAGAAAATAAAGGAATCATTCACAACATGGTCTGTAAGAATATGGAACTTTTTATCAGAGATTCTGTGTCTTGAAACTCCCCTGAACTTTTCCTGTCCTCTTTTAAAAATTCCTGACTTAATCAGAAAAGCATTGCAGAAGCCCGTGGACAGTTGAAGACACAGGGTTTAGGCCAAAAACCTGCCTAAGTAGATACCCGTTGCACATATTTCTTACTCTATTTTCCTCCTGTTCTATTTATCCTTCTTTATAACAAAGTGACATTCTATTTAAATCAAAGTTTTAGAAGCTCTGTGTTTACATTAAATATTTAAATCTGTCTGTATCAAGCAAACTCAATTTGACCTTCCATTTTACTGAACACCGACAATTTAAATGGAGTTGCTGGTGCTCAGTGTCTTTGAACACAATATTATAAATCAGATTACGCATTCAAATTGAGGGATTTGAATTAATAATGACTGACTGTTGTTGAATTTTCCCTCTTCTCTAGTACTTATCATTTGCATTTTCATTACTAATTTATTATTTGCATTGCAACAGAACCTACTTCTCATTTTTTATTCCCGAAGATATTGTATATCAGTACCTGTATTTATGAACTTTTTTGCATCTTTTTTGTTTTGTTATGATAGTTATGATTTGTTTTAATATTTCTGATTTCTTACATTGTTAGATTATTTTATTTGTCTGAATAGCTGAAGAGATTGTAAGAGAAATCAGGAAAACTTTTTTTCAAGAACTTTGTTTCAGAAACTACAACAGAATGATTACCAAACGAGTTTGATGCATTTGTACAGTGCTCCTTTAATTTATAATCCAAACATGAACACTAAATGCATCTTCTGGAAAAGCTAAGCTTCAGTCGGAGATGAATAGCAAAAATGTTATGTAACCCTTTACGCGATGATTAATGTAATACTTGAATCCAGTATGAAATAATCGTGTTATCAGGACAATAGTACAAGAATGGTGGAGAGAAATTAAAACACATAAACAGTTTCTGGAAGAAGTAGCTGAAAACTCTGAGTCACAAATGTATAGAGATGTATTAAAAGGGACAGCCAGAATAAGTGCTTCCACATTCCTTTTATTCCAGTGGAAATAAAATAACAGAAAATAAAAGGAAATTACTTGGCCTGCACAAATTAAACAGAAAAGTTTGGAATATTGCAGTTCTTATCAATGCTGTAATTCCCATGTGCACTCTACCACCACCAGAATGAACAAGCTTTTGAGAATCAGACTGTGTATTGTCAAGTATAGACATGATCTTATGGGCTCAGATTTACATAAAACTATAGCATAATGAATCTGACTTGTTTTTAAGTGTTATAGAATAAGTATGAAAATAAGTATGTGGTATTTGACTTCTATAACACTGGGTAGAGGATTTTTACATATCTTAAACATGGGAATTCAGATTCATATTTGAAATGTGAATATTTAGTTTTGAATTAAGGTACACATTAGATGCAATGGCTTGTTTTTAACTAATAATTCATATAATACATTTCTGTTTCCACATATACACAGTATATAACAAGTTGGTTTCAGCCACATAAAAATTAAAAAGTTTTTGAAAAGTTTTGACATTTTTATTATCTTTAGAGAAACTGTTTCAATTTGAGCAGTTATAGAAGCATAACAAAGTAAACAATTGTGAAAATGTAGATTTCCAGATGTCACATTTGACTCTATATTCACACCTATTGTAGTAGGTGTTTATTCCGTGCCTACTATTATACTATATCACTGACTGATGCTAGCTGCAGATCCTTAATGAACAGCTGAGTACAGTTCTAACTAAGTAAAAGGAATGGTGTTTGATAAGTAGAAAAAAATAAATCAAGAAGCAAGATTTAAAAGAAAATAAAGGAATAAATCAAACTGAGATCTAAGTGGCATAAAAAATTAATAATCGTTCCTGAAATATTGCAAAAGATTTAGTCAGAGTAGGAAGACAGACTAGGGTATGCTTCTATCCCTGTGCAGGCATAGGGGTATTCCTTGCAATAAAATTTGCAGTGCCTGTATTGGTAACTGACAAAGACAAACCTATATTTTAATTGTACAGTCATTCAACCACATTTCACTGTGTCTTTAGGGTATTATAAATACTGCCTTAATAGACATATTACACATAATGGAAGAAAACAGTGGTTCTGTCAAAAGGGACCAATATCTACTTTCAGCTCTCTTTTTAGTCGATTTCACAAGTTGAATATGCTGTCAGAGAAAGTGTTAGCATATCTTATATTTTTGCTAGTAAGAGTCAATCTTAAGAAAAGCATACTTTCGTACTGCCTTTAACTTTTATTATCTGTTCCATCATCATGTGTGACTCCTGTTTTGTAATCACCTGTATTGAAGGTCAGACACAAATCCAATGCAGTGAGTATGAAAATTTCACCTCATTCTCTGTGAGGCAATCAAAATTATTATCATAAGCAATGCTATTTCTATACCCTTCCCAGGTATTAAAATTGCCCAAACTGATAATATTTGGGATCTAAAGCCAGAATCAGTTGTTCACTGACCATTTTATTTTCTTACTATTTAGAAGAAGGAAAGGATATACATAAGGTGTAGGGTACTAGCAGCTGAGAGTTTATGTGACAATGGAATAATGTTGGAACAATCAATGTTTAATTTGTATCAATCCTTTGAAATTTCCAGAGCCTAGTTGTTTAATCAATACGGACTAATGCTTTTAATTGTACTAAAATTGCACAATTCCTTCTTTTATTGTTGGTACCATAGATGTTACTTTCATCTATGCTGTTCTTTTTAAGTGTTTTTAACATTTTTTATTTCCTCCCTATCAGTGCAAAACAACACTATATTTTTCTCACCAGCCAGGTCTAGTAATTTGGGGGGAAAAAAACCCAATCTTTTTTTACCTAGTGATGTGGAAAAGCAGGTCTTTATAAATACATTTAGAGAATATATTTTGGCAACAGTAAATTTAAAAAATACTGATATGGAAAACAAAATATTTTCATTTTATCATGGTTAATCTAACACTTAATTTTACCTAAAATGGACTTGTTAAGCATTAGCAAAATTATTAATGTTTCACAGAGGACAAGGGCAATCTCAAAGGGGTCTAGGAGGCAAGACTCATCTCACATCACACCAAGTTTAGTGATGAAAATCAAAAGCTAGCTGAGGTGACTGTTATACAAGATCTTTTATTCTGTAGTGCAAAGCTGATAGGCATATGTAAAAGTTTCTATATAAGGTAAAACGCTACCAAATACAGAGATAGAACAGAAAGATATAGATACTAATGCCTCCTTACTCCATCCACTTCCCACCAGATTATGAATATAACCAGTCACAGTTTAACAGTTTACTTGATAAATACTGAAGAACAGAAATTTAAATTAAGTACAATACAAAATATTTAGAAAAAAAATTCTAAGGTTGATAGGTAAAATGTAACATTTTCCAACTATTTCTTGAGCATTGATTTTTCTCTTACACAACCAGACAAATAAAGTGAGAGTGCAGTGAAATAATCCTTGATTACCAGTGGTATAAATGATTTTCACAGTTAACAAAAGGTGGACCTTAAATGTAAAGGTGACAGGTCAAATTTCCCGAGAAGAATAATCATTCCTGCACTAGAAGGACTACCTTAAATGGGAAGAAGAAGGTGTCTCTTCATCCACTCGGCATACTGTAACAAGCCATATAGTATCTCATGGCCAAATCAATCTTGTGTACTGAGAGATAACTTGGGACAGAAAGGTCAAAAAGGCCAAAAACTTGTTTTTCACAGACTTGTTTTCCCTGAGTCCTGCCATACTCTTCATAGTCCCTTTCTGCCACTTAATTAATTTTCTTTGCTTCTAACATCCAGGCAAAAGTTCTAAAACATCTAGCTGTGCCTTTGTGCTGATGGTGTTAAAGAATGTTTGCTCATGTTACTGCAAGACATATGTAACAGCACTATAGAGGATATCAGGGATCAGTTCTGCATACTTGACCACAACTCAGTGGGGTTTGTTAGAGCCTGATATACATCATCAAGAGTTGGCTCCACTTATGCTGTTAGCTGTAGTCAACTGCAATTACCATCCATATGGTTAAATTGTGTGATCCCTCAACGTGAATTTAGCTGTTTTCCCACGGGAGGTTCTGGTTTTCTTTAATGTGCTAACATATTTTCACAACCAGTCTGGCCTTCTGTGAACCATTCTTCAAGGTATATTTGTCTTCAGATGTAGATTAGTCTTCTTTTAAAGCATATCACTGATGTTTTTCCAGATGTCATTCAAGAAAGCCCTAGTAAATTCTTTGTCATACATAATTTTTACTTTCTGATTCTCTGATTTCTCAAGGACTCCAGAAATACAAGTAACATAGAAATAGTAAAAGAACATACATCATATATATTATTTTATATATCTTATTCATAAATATATATAAGGTTATGAATATATTTTGCAGATGTATCTTTTAATAAATATGTAAAACTTTTTAAACTACTTCTTATTAACCTCTATTTAATAACGACAGTGTTATTTGTACATATTTTTCACACTTCCTTTTCAGCTCATGGAGGATGATTAGTTTGAAGCTTTCTGACCAGCAGATCTGTGGATAAACTGTTCCCAGGGCAGCTTCTGAATGTCTAATATGCACTCAAAAATTTAAAGCAATGGTACTACTGGTATGATTAGAGTTTGCAGAATTGGAAGTCTAAGAGATAGAAGAATCCTCTCCCAGGAATAATGGTTTTCTAAAGTAATCAGTTTATTTACAGATTCAGATTTCTAATGCTTTTACTGGTTTTGTTGGTTTTGGTGGGTTTTTTTTTGTGGGGGGTTTTTTTGGTTGTTTTTGGTTGGTTGGTTGGGTTTTGTGTGTTTTTCCATTGTGTCTTCAATTAGGCATTCCATGTTAAAAATTCATCACTCTTGTTAATCTTTCCATACAGTTACTGTAACACATTAGAATAGACTTCTTAATTCCCTCTATGTACATATTTGGAAGTCTTTGTTGTTATTTGCACAGTATTATCCCTCGTTTCCATTTTTATTACTTCAGTTTCACCTCTTTAATTTTCATTTACACTACTACATATTCCATTACTTCCAAATTCAACAGCAGTAATTTCTCACATGTATTTTGAGGAACTGATAACTATAATCTAGAAGTTACAACAAAAAAAATATCAATAAGTAAACTAGAATAAACTGGTGTAGTTAGAAACAGGAAAAAATATTTTTGTATCAAAATGAGTTTGTGCTTCAGTTTCTAGAGAAAATGAAATTTATTCTTTTCTTTAAGAATCCCAGATAGTCAGAAAAATACTTTGTTGTACTCTTACTCTTTAATATTTTCATGGCATTAATGCCCCAAAGCTTCAACAAGAAATAGAGATTTTGCTGGGCTAGATGCCATGCAAATATATATGAAAACATAGTTTTGTCATTTAAGAGCTCAGATTCAGGCCAGATATTGCAAATTTTAATGAACTTGTGCAATGTTATATTTGCATTAGGTCTTATTCAGCTAGCAAGAGCATCACACAGGATAAACACACCCTTGGAAAACAGTGTAAGCATTTGTGCTATTCAAAGTACATTTAAACAATGACATTCTATCATTACAAATATTTTACACACTTGTCAAAAACTATGCAAAAATGGAAACTAGTATTTATCCTGTTTCCTTTGAAGCCATGAATGTAACAAGAATGAATGTACAATTCTAAGTGAAATTAAGTATTCTGAAATAAACACTGAGGTAACCACCACAAACACCATTATGCTTTTTGCTTCTTTGAATCCTCTTTTGTTTTCAAACACAGATTAAATTTCAAATATAGTTTCAGCTGTTGTGACAGCTTGGCTGTTTTTTTTGTAACAAACTTAGGAGAGGAACTCTTTAATGTCAGATGAATCAAAGTTTATAATAATAATTTTCTAACTGAAAGTTATGAAAATGATCAAATGGGGTGAAATATGGAAACTGATGAAAAACCATCTTAATTAAAGAAAACCAAAAAACCTCCAAATGACTGCTTAAAGTTGAAGCAGCCAAGAACACAAACATTTTAGATTCAAAGTTCAAGGTACAGGGTTGTGTAAGAAAAGAGACAATTTTAGAGATAGTGATTGTTCGTCTCTTCCATTATTCATAAAAGAACTCATCAATATCTGCATTATGGTCTATACTTACCTGGAAATTTTTAAAAGTGTGAATGTATTTTAAGCAGAAAATAAGGTAAAGTAGATACCTAATACTTTTTTTTTTTTTCACACTTAAAAACTTTTTTAAGAATTAGACAAAAATATATTGAGAAGCATTTCAGCAAGAAGTTATGCAAAAGTGATCTGTCAGAGTCACTGGAAGTAATGCATTGAGGGAATGATGTTTGGACAACAGAATTTAAAGAATAAACAGAAATCTTTTATAGATATTAGATAGAACTGCACCACTATAAGACTAAGAACATAATTGTCTGAGATCCATTTATCCTTGTCTTAGTTCTGTCAAAACTGGGGAAATTCATGCCAAAACCCCAAGCTTTTGTTCAGAGGGTATGGATTTCTGTCCATGTGGTGGAATCTGCAGGCCTGAATTAACCCCACTTTTTATTCCAATAGAATGATTAGGGTCTGTCATGGTTTAACCCCAACCAGCAACTAAGCACCACGCAGCTGCTCATTCACTCCCTGCCTGTGGGGTGGAGGAGAGAATCAGAAGGGCAAAAGTGAGGAAATGCATGGGTTGAGATAAAGACAGTTTAATAGGTAAAGCAAAAGCACGCATGCGATCAAAGCAAACCAAGGAATCCTTTCACCGCTTCCCATCGGCAGGCAGGTGTTTAGCCATCTCCAGAAAAGCAGGGCTTCATCACGCGTAACAGTGACTTGGGAAGACAAATGCCATCACTCCGAATGTCCCCCCCCTTCCTTCTTCTTTTTCCAGATTTATATTGCTGAGCATGACATCATATGGTCTGGAATATCCCTTTGGTCAGTTGGGGTCAGCTGCCCAGCTGTGTCCCCTCCCAGCTTCTTGTGCACCCCCAGCCTACTCGCTGGTGGGGTGGGGTGAGGAGCAGAAAAGGCCTTGGCTCTGTGCAAGCACTGCTGAGCAGTAACAAAAACATCTCGGCAGTATCAACACTGTATTCAGCACAAATCCAAAACACAGCCCCATACTAGCTACTATGAAGAAAATTAACTCTAGCCCAGCCAAAATCAGCATAGGGTCCTGAGAAGAGACCCTCAAAAATCACTGTAAAGAGTCAGAAGCTGCCTAACTATGGCAGTACATTCCCTCCCCCACCAACCCCCCTCCATCTGCCAGCAGGAAACAAAACTTCTCCAGGAAGGGAGAAGGGGAAGGAAACCCCGGAGGCTGCAGGTTGAAATTTGAACTGGCCAGTTGAGATGCACCAGGTACACCGAGGTGGCCCTCCTAGCCAACAGAGTTAAATGACCACAGGTCAGATTCGACAGGGGTATAAACGGGGTCCATCTGGAGGACATGTTGGCAGTCCTCCTCGGAGCAGCGGGTCTGCAGTCGGGGACTCCCCCTCGGGTCAGGCACCACCCGAGGTAACTCCTCGAAGGAGAGAACCCTCAGAATTTAGGGGAGTGATATGCACATTTTGAGCCATCACTTTAAATCTTGGGGATTCTTAAGTCAGCCGTGTAGTATTAATTCTCTTTACATCATTGAGCCTGTGGTTTTATAAGTTGTTACTGGACTTCTAACTAACTTTTCCTGAAGAATAAATCTGAGTTTTAACAGCTGTTGGATTTGGTTAGTTGTGCATCCGTAACACTAACTAATAAGGAATTCTGATAAGAGGGTAATAAAGGGTGCCTTTAGTCTTATGCTGTCATCTTCAGAGGAAATGTTTCACTGACAAAATTCATAGCCTTTGCAGTCACCCAGTGAAAGGATCCATTCCCATCTTTAAACCAGCTTTTCAGTGGTTACCACACTCACTCAGACTACTGGAGAATTTGCATTTTTTTTTTATCTTTTGGTTAAGCTGATGTGATCTCATCTTCTATCTCCCAAATATAGTAAATGCTTTAAGTAGCCCAAGGATATCTTCAGGCATCAACATAGTACACAGTTGTACTGAATGGCATGTGGCAAAATGATGTTTGTTTAGCTGTCTATGTGGCCTGGAAATCAGCTGTTTCTTCTGTGAAGGGAAGTGTGATATTGTGTGCAATGGCTTCTGTGAATGACCTTTCCAAGTCGCAGCTGGTATTGCCCACCCTATTCCTCTTCCTGCAAAAGGAGCTCTAGGACTCTTGTGCTACCTTAGTCCAGGTCTACACCTGGAAGCTTCCTCTTCCAACAGAGTGGAGAAATTCAAGTTTCTTCAAAATGCTGTGAAGTCCTAGCTTTATGTGAGTGCAGTTCTTCCCTTGAACTCTCCTTCTCCACTTCTCATTGCACTCAGTGGGAAGACTGGTGAAGAAACGCATGAATGACTTTGTAACACAATGTTAAGAAATTCACCTGCAAGGGAATATTGATGTTTCCTTCCTTCCTGAAATTAATATTTAAACATCTGGTGCTATATATGCACTGCAATAATGACTGAAACCCACATGTACCTATTTCAGGGTGAAGTGTCTAATTGTAATGCTATATGGTGACTTCTCTTGCTAGTTAAATGAATATATTGAATTAGCCTTTCTTCAGAAAGAATAAAGATAAGCACTGTTCCCACTCCCCCACTGCTTTAGGATATTAGTTTATAATGTAGAATATACATCTGGCAAAAAGAGGATTTCTCTAGGCAGAAGATCATCTGTTTCTCCAGATGCTTTCTAACCACTGAACTATTGGACTAAAGAAGGAGTGCAAAGAGGTAGAAATAGAGCATTTCACATTCTCGCATTTATATTCTATGTAGAGTTCAAACTAACAGTGGTCCCTGAGAAAACCTGTGAGGTCAATTCTTGGAAGCAAGGAAGTCAAAACAATGCTTGGATCTGATCACACCTAGGCAGACTTAGGTGTCTCATGTCCTTCCTTACTGACATGCGGAAAACAGACTCCACAGTCAGTGAGATTGTAAAGTAGGTATGTTCATTCAGCGCTGGGCGGCACGGGGGTAGTCCCACCAAAGTCGTGCGCGCGACTCGGCAGTTCGCCTCAAGTTTATACAGTCAGATATTACATATTCACAATACGCCTATACATATGCATGACCCATCCCTGCTTCATATTAAAATTAGCTCTGAGAAGTCATTTCCATAGTCCCCTCCCAACTGCGCCTGCGCAGGGCCTCTTTATGGTGGTCGTCTGGTGGTCGCAGAGATGAAGATAGATGACTCCTCTTCGTCACCGCTAGTAACCTTTTTCCTTGCGCAGGCTCAGTGATCTCTTGGTATTCACCCAAGCCGCAAGACCAGTCTTAGCTGGCTCTTGGGGCCTGCTCCTGCTTCTTATCAAGGACTGTCTTTACCTCATTGGCTGGTTCTTGGGACCAGCTCTTCTTATCAAGGACTGTCTCTACCTCAGCTAATTTCAACAATGTAGGCACTAAACATCATCTTTCACCCCCCTTTATTATGTCTACTGAGATTCTTTTGACTCCCCTTGTCTCACTTACAGTCAAAATGGTGAGACAAATAACCATCAAATTTGAAGTCCAGCTTTGAAGTTCTTCCATGTTCAGGAACTACGTAAACATTATAGACTTCACTATGTGAAACAGATTTGTAAAATATTATGTGTGAACTTCTAAGTAGAGAAATTTTTTAAAGATTAATAACTAGCTCCACATATCAAGGAATGATGGTTATTTTTCTTTTGTCAAGAAATACATTGTTTCTATGAACTATAAAAGTATCTTATAAGGGTATTTTGCTCATTTGAATCATTAGGTTACAGTTCTGTGGATCTATTACAGTATCTTTAAACAGAGAGAAATCACTAAACAGATGTGCCAGATCTGTTGGAAAAATGTTAACAATTCAGAAACACCTAAAGGCAGCTAATAATCCAAGCATTTTAAACAACAGTAAATAAGTCCATATCTGATTAAATGCAGCAGGGACACCTCTATAAGATTTTCAGCATATGTAATTTCAAACAACACAAATCAGCTAAAACAAAGATATTCTGATGAGCAGAAATAATTTATACGTTAGAGGCTTTCTCCACTGTTATCTTTGAAATTCAAATTAATGGCTATGCAAAGCTGTGCCACTGGGATGTTATGCATCCATCTGACAATACATGGGGTATAGAAGTGTAAGCTTTATGAAGAAAATCACAGAAATTAAACCTTCAGTATGTCAACAGAAAAAAAAATCTAGTTAGAACATAAGCATGTTATATTTCAAAGATGTAATCAGCATTATTACTGTGGCTTTACTGAGAGACAAAAGCAGATACTACACTTCTATCTTATTGTGTTGGCAAAGTTGGCTGATAAATCACATGTATTCTTCGGGCTATTTTCTGGAGTGCTAGAGTTGTGAAAAGCTGTGGGGCTACTTGTGTATTCATTAATTTGCACTAAGATCTATGATTATTTTTTTTTCCATAAAACCAACTCAAAAGAAAAAAAAAAACCACCACCAAAAAAATTCAAAGCATAGCTATTGCTTTATTGTTATAGCTGTGACAGTATTGAGTCAGTGAACACCTTCAGCTAAAATAAGCAATTTTCTTCATACTTAAAATCAAGTCAAACAAGACCCACTACTTGATGAAGGACAAAATTATTTTTAATTTTCCCTCTATAGGTAGGAGTTCTACTATGTCAAAAAACAGTCAGTTCATGCCCTTTCCTGTCTCTACTTCGAGTAATCCAGTGACTCGGAACCTTACCAAGAAATCTGTTTCTTCGCACTTAGATAATTCAGATAAGTTTGGAGAGGTTTTCTAAACATTTTAAAGTTTCAGTTAATTCCATTCAAAATTCTGTGCCTTTTGAAATTCTTCTATCCCTGAGAAGAATGTGTTTTTATTTTCTTTTTTTTTTTTCTTGAAAGAAGTGTTGCAGTGTGATATTGCAAAGCATCAGCTGTAAGATTCTTCTGTACCAGTAAACATGACTGTAGTACTGATTAATTTCATTACTATGCATAGCTCCATTTCTGGGCATTGCTGTTGTTCTGAAATAAATACAGATACAGCACCATTGCTACTGGAAGAGAATCAATAAAATGTTGCTTAAGATAAAAAGCACATTAAAAGACTTCCTTAATAACATTTCTGAGAACATATTCTCAGGAAAGTTTCAGGATCATAAAAGAATGTAGTTATAGCCAACATCATAAATACAGTTCAGTAGCATCAGTGATGCTAAAAAAAGGCAAGGATCAAAGTGAAAACTAAAAGAACACATTGAGTTTTTCCCTTGTGTTCAAGAGAAAGGAGAATTTTTAGGTCAGACCATGACCCCCCAAAATGGGTCAGACCCAGAAATGTTCAGACCTGGAAAGTATTAAGGAGGGCTGTCAAAAAAACAAGAATCCAATTTTGTGAAAAACATTAGCATGCCTGAAAAGTTAAACTTAAAAAATAAATAAAATGTGGAAAATATAAGGGAATGTTTCACGTTATGAATAGTGCGACTAAATGTCTGACCTGCAAATCTGAAAACTCAGGTTTAAATGCTGTCTCTATTAGATGTATCTTTCTACCCTTCATTTTCAGAGGCAAGGGCTTGTTCAGCACTTACTGAAACATAGTCACAGTTAATATGACTCATTTGTGTATAGACTTAGAAGACTTTCTGAGGTATCTTCAAAATATAAGAACATAGACACACAGTGAGAATACAGGTTTTCCTCAGGTATAGTGAATTCACTACAGTAATATGTTAAGGGATACCACTAGGTATGCTACCAAATTACAAAATTCCTCTTCACAGCAGGTTTTACTCACACTAAGCCACAAAACAGTGGTTTGACCCAGATTGTTTATTGCTGGAGTCGAAAATGAAGAGTAGGACTCAAAACCACCACCAACAAGAAGTATCAGTTAATTTCTGCAAACATCATGGATTTGGTTTTCATTTACAGAGAAATTCTTTGCAGTATGCTATTGAGGTAATTTTTGTGAACCTTTAGGTTTGTGTAATATAAATTACATCAACCTGAAGACTCCATTTTTAGTTTCAGCACCATATACAATGGCTATTGTGTAAACAACCATCAGGCCCTGTGTGTTACAGATATAAAAGAAGTAAATGTGTAAATTACAGGTTTATCAAACATGCTGCTGGGAAGAAAGACTGATATTACTCACTGTACAAGGAAATTTCTTATACTGATCAACTATTTAAATAGTCTGCAAAAGCAAAAATAGTTTGTTAATAGAGAATGATTCTACCAAGCAAATGAGGAAAATTATATTTACCAAACAGCAACTAATTTTGAAGAGGAGGCTCAAGATTGCTTCAATTCATTTGAGATAGGTTTATATATTTGAGAAGAATACTGATGTTCAAACTGTGAGCAATGAAACCACTAATGGCCTGATTAGTACCTACTAATGGTCTGTAGGGAGCTAAAATTTAGTGTCAGGCAGAGGTGGGCTGAATTCTGTGGCCTACAGGTTTCCCCTTGCATGGTATAGAGAGTTAGATCCTTAACACAGGGATATAGATTGCATCCTGCATTTGTAGAAAACCACGTCCTTTATTCACTCTGCCCTTCATGATAATATTTAAAGACTGCAAATGAATCTGAATAGAAAAATAATATAAATGATAGAAATTTGGCTTAGTTGACAGTTCAAGATTTTATCTAAGCGTTTTTGGTATTTTGAGTCTTATGAAGCAATATACAAACAACACCACAACAAATATATCTACAATGAGAAAACACAAACACGAGTGGTAAACAAATGGATAACAATTTCTTTTTCCTCCTACTTTTTTCCTGTGTGCATGTATACATATGCCTGTAAAGCCTTAAAGTTATTCTAATGATTTCAGTTTCTCAGTTCAGGCATCTTATCTTTTGTGTTTGACTATAACAGATATAGGCACTTAGGTGTAATCAAAATATAAGGCATATTTTCTGCATCTCTTGTGCCCACTTAGTCAGAAGACACCTTACTATATGAAATGGATTAGCTACTTTTATTTTGCTGCTAATACTCAGAATTATATTTTCAGCTTCTGATTTCAATTTTTATGTTAGCAGGCACACAAGCTCAAAAAAATATATGTATTCTGTTCTACATGAGCAAGCAGCCATGTCGCACACCAGATCACTATTAGTTGATTTATATATGCAGATCCCAAATATGCAATGGTAAAGGGAGTCTACTTTCACTTTGGTAGGTTTAGTTATTTACACCAGTAAGGCATGAGATGAAAGTTCTAAGACAAGTTTCAAATTTCATTTATAAAGCCGTATTTTTTCAGTTTCTAAAATAAACTCTGCTCTGATAGGATCAACTGTGAGTCACAAGAAACACTACAGCATTTATTTACCTAGTTTTGCAGACCATTTAAACATCAACAGTTGTAAAGCTTGACTGAATGTGAACATTGCTTGAGGTTCATATTCTCTTCACAACAGATTGTGAAATGATCAGACAAAAGACTCTCTCAAAAACAAAAATTAAAAGTGAGGAAGAATAAAAGCAGAGATCAGTAAAAAAAAAGCAACCAAACAGAAACAGAATGAAAGGAAAATGAAAGGACAATGCTAATTCAAAACAGATTACCTCATCCCTCCGAAAGACTGAAACAAATACCAACAAAAATGGGGAAATAGAGAAGAGTCTCAAGACTGAAGTAATGCCCCTGGACCTTAGGTACCTTCAAGCTACAGAGAGATAATCACGTCAGAAAAATGTCAACCTTAATCTCACTACAGATATGAGCACCTGCCCAGTTCCTGAAACTGTCGATTGAAAGAAATTCTACTATTTTTATGTTCAAAAACTGTTTATGGGTTTTATTATGCAGAGTGTAAGCAGATCTCTTTGCTCACTGAGCTACATGTGATACATTTTCTGACCTCAAAAATTAAACACTTTGACTTTTTAAAAAATAAACCAGCTCTTCTGTATTTCAGATTAGTGTTAATAGCCCATAGTACCTGCATAAAAAGATGGAAAGGACTGGTGCCACCTTTATTATCAAACGTGGTTTTGAGTAAAAATGACCTTACTTGCTGTGCTTTGGGGTGAACCAAATTCAGTGTTCTGACATGTTCTACTGTATTAGGCTTCATAGAAGTTAACAGGTGGGGAAATACCCTGCTTAGAGATCTTGAACAAATTTAGGGGTCAGGCAGTCATCAACCTATTCAACCTCAGCCAGACGGATTTTACCTCAAGCATGCCCACAAGCATGGCTTAAGGACTCCAGGAGCCTTTGAGATGTAACCTTAAATGCCACAGAAGCTTTTTAAGATAGAAAGTAGTGGGCAATCACAAGGTAATAAAGTGTAGAAGTATTGAGTTGGGTCACTTTGTCCCGGTTGTACCCAAAGGATGGTCTCGAGTTCATTAAATTTACTATTATAGGCATTGCTTTAATTTCTTTTTAGGCTTACTACAGATATATTTCACTTTAGTAACAAAATATACCTCAACAAAAATATGTATTGTTCTAAACTTTAGAAGACATGAATGTTTATCAGCAAAGACTTTGAGGTCTATATATTTCCTACGTTTTGCATTACTTAATTCTCCATGTTGTGATTAAGAAAAAAAAAAAAAAAGAACGGGAAAAAAAAGCAATATTTCTATCTCAGTTTTTCAGTTCTAAAACTGCTGGAAAAAGATGACTATCATTTCCCAGCTCCAGCTACTTTACAGAGGTTAGCATCTACTCATTGAAATGATACTAGAGAGATTGTCGCAACTCCATCATAGATATCTTGCCAGCACCTGCAACACACTACTCATGATGAAAGACAAAGTTAGCTAGAAGATGGGAATGTAATGGTTACTGACAAATAACTATCAATTAATTCCTCTCTAAACTGCTAATAGCAAAAGGCAAGGTTGGCAAGATAAATCTAGGAGTTTATGCTAACTATTTTATTTGACTTTTAAGCTTTAGAAGGTGATGCCTTTTAGGAAGACATAATTGTTTCAGCCAGTTAGCATTTTGAGAGCAGGGTACATCATCTTTCTTTAGCACAATTGCACATCTTCTACTGTCTGGACAGATTTCTCCACCCCCTTCCTGAGGAAACAAACAGAAAGGCAGAGGAATGACTACTCTTACCTCCTAATTCCAACTTGTCAGAAGCCTAAACAACTGTGGATTCTTATGGATTTCTTCCCCTTACATTATCATAGACAATCTGATTACAGGCTGGCCAACAACTATCAATATTTTAACAAATGCAAGATAGCAATAATGACTATGCTATGCATAAGTTAATAAATCATTTCTCTTGAAATGCCAAAAGGTTGCTCCAATGACATTTTGAGAACCAGGTTGAGGTAATACAAATTTATGTCAGGTTTACTCTTTGTCTACAGATCCAAATGAAACATTTTATTTCCACATTGTTTATTGCATGAAATGTGAACTATGAAAATCTTCATGTTTCATTTAACCCCTCTGCTTGTATCTAAGGTTGTAAGGTTATGTAATGGTAATACATATTGTAGTTCTTTCCTGTTGTATCCTTGCTTGTTTTTGTGGTATTTTCCTCCTACCCCTGGAATTTTACTACAATCAACTTGGCCTTGACTTCACATCTTTCAGTAATATTCAGTTATACTTTACATTTTGTTCAGCATTCAGTAATTGTTGGGGACAGGAAAAGCAGGTTTTATGAAGACTTGCAAGATGGAGAAAATGGTGTTTGCCACCAACTTCTATTTATCTCATTTTACTTATCATATGTATCCATTCCTAACAAACATTATAAATGCTCCATATTTGTAAATTTGTTTTTCTTTTTCTGCCTTAGGGACGACACTTGATTTTGAATCCCTATTCAACACTCCTTTTGTCATCGTTATTGTACAAAAAGGGTGGGGTAATGGAATACACAACTTGAGTAGTTTCAAGCAGCCCACAGACTGTGATTGGATCATCATTAGATATAAATCAGCTGACTTCAATGGTGCTATGCAGTTTATATCAACTAAGGTTATGGCCCTTGTTTTCCATTGTGTTTGCAAAGACTACCCCAAACTTTAGTGTTATATAACAACGTGACAGTTAAAGTACATTAACAAAAACATAAGATACTACCCTGAAAAGCTAAACTTCTAGAATGATAAGATATACAATGGAAGTCAGAGCACAGACAAAGATGGAAAAAATTTCCCCATGATCATATAACTGTGAAAAGCCTACTTCGCTGACTCCCATAATACATCCATCAAATAACATTCCTTCCTAATAAATAATATTGTATATAAAGCAATTTCTAATGTATTTTTACTTTCTTTGCCTTCTATATGTATTTGAAATTACAGGTTAAAATATATTTACAATTACATAGATGAAGGAAAATATGCTTTCATGTAAATAATCCCAGAATGCTGAAGGATATAAATTCTACCCCAAAATATTCTGAAGCATCAATAACCCAAAGAGTCATTAATAATTATTTTAGAAGAACATTCACCAGGCCATCTTGGTACCTTTCATAAGAGGCAGGATTTAACTGTGACTGTAATCACACTAAGGAGAGAAGGAACAATGATGATAGCAAACTGTACCCTTTAATATTCCCAGACCACAATTATTCACATGCACACAAACTCATGCTATGCCTACTGTATTTGTACAAAAATCCTCACTTTGTCATAAATTCCGAGCAGATTAAGGAACCTATAAGGTTTGGGCTTTTGTTAGCATTGAACATGGGTGTAAGAAAGCACTGATTTGCAATGTTCAAGCTGCCTGTAGCTGCAATGTCTCAGCAATAACATCTACAGCAGGTTAGAAAATCTTTCACAGAAGGCTGATCCAAAAAAAATCTAAGCTTGTCCTGATCATCGGATCATAAAAAGACAGGATTGATGAGTAACTTCAGCCTGCATTGAGCACCAAACCATTACAAAGTAAGACTGAGAGAAAGCTCAAGAGAACATCTGACTTATTAGAAGATTAGAGAAGCAATTTGTATGGATGACATTAACTAAATAATTAAATAAATAAATATTTCCCCTTCAGTATGTAAAGAATGTTAACTAATTTTCTAAAATATCTAGATCTGATGTACAAGAAAGCATCAATTACATATACTGCAGCGATGAAAGAGGCACTCGGGATAACAACGAGATGGTTCCAAAGCAACAGCAAAAAAGGAGCTCTTTATTGTCTCTTACAGCATACTTATATGTTACTAACACAGGAGCGCATATCTGGCTCGGCTGGGATGTTTGCCAGTACTCAGAACAGCTAAAGATAAAAACTTTCCATACACATACTCATGACTGTCTTCAGCCACATCTTCCCAGGCCTACACCAGGCCATCCTCCAACCTGACCTTGTAAAACTAGTTCTTCAAAGTATTGGCAAACATGCAGCACAACAAATTCTAATGTTCACTCTTGAAAACAAATGCCAGGTGTTCCGAGCTGCTCCCACAATATACTATTTAAATTCTGCTGCAAGAGGGTTGCT
Organism: Haliaeetus albicilla; assembly: GCF_947461875.1. Lineage (NCBI taxonomy): Eukaryota > Metazoa > Chordata > Aves > Accipitriformes > Accipitridae > Haliaeetus > Haliaeetus albicilla. Next base: position 59,136,330 of record NC_091485.1, on the reverse strand, counting down.
AATAATGTGGAAATACACATTTTAGAAGCACTTCACGGGAAATAATGTTCTCATGTATAAAGTTTTATCATATGTAAACATATACTCCTATGCAATGCTTAGTGACTGACAGGAGGGAGTGTTCATTAAATGAATGTCACTGAGATGAAGAGCAAGTACAAAGCATTACCGTGACCATGCGCATGCATTCTATACAGTAACAGCCTTTTCTCAACAGCAGCTATTTCTGCTGCTGTAGATGCCTTTGTTCCTATGAAATTCCCAGAACATATTTCTATGTCTGTGACATGGTAATTTAGAATATATTTTATGGTTCTTATATAATTCCTACTTATCAAAATAGTAGAAATCTTATAAATACATTTAGTCAGCTTTTCTTTGCAAATATCTGAGCTAGTTTTCAAGTAGCTTGTTCAAGCACCATGTCAGTGCAGTCCAAGTGCCATGGCAGTGCTATAACCCTTTTTCTTGGGACCGCCTCGTTTGCTGCTTGGAGTTCTGTGCTTCCCTATTTACACCGATAGCTGTACCTGAGAGATCTAATTTACAGCTGGTTCGGTCCATGCCATCTGCAGTCATTTTTGCAACTTCTGTTTAGACAATACCCTCAGAGATACTTCTTAATTTAGGCAGGATACATTGCATGCTGAACTCAAGTATTCACAACCACCTATTCCCACAGTAATACAGCAAAGTAGTTCTAAAAAGCAATTTATTAAAGCCCTAGGGAAGAAAAAAAAATATAGGCAAGTTAAAATTCAACAAACTTATTCCTGTGGCCTAGTCTTATGGAATGTAACTGTCTCTTGGGGGTTGTGAAGTGTTCTTCATGCATTCATTCACTTTTGATTGCAATAGTTTTCAGGAGAAATCTCTTCTTTCATGCCTGAGGCATCTTTACAAATAAGCAAATTACCATCAGAAAAAAAGAAATAAAATATATGCTTAAAAACACTACATGACTAAAACCTATACATATCCACATGATACTGGGATATAATTTGAAATGGAAGTAGAGCTAGAAGAAAAATATGCACCTCTTGCATTCATCAATAAACTTTACTATGTAAAACAGTTTGTATATACAATAGAGTAATAATACTAGCTTGCCAAGAAAGAGATCTTTCTTAAAAGGTGATTAAGTGAGGACATTCAGTGGAAAGGCACTGAAAAAAATCCCATATTGCTGATACTGATAGTAAGAACATGTACTGTATACTTATCTTCCACAGTGAACTTCTTGTCTCCACTAAGTTCTGTGCTGAAAGTTTGAAAATGTCAGTTTATCAGCATTCTCATTTGTCTCCATCCTCATTTACTTCTTGGGTTTATGGTCTGTAAATATAGTGTTCGTAGGTTTTACTTATTCATTTGCTTAACATCAACACTTCCACAAAGAAAAAGTAGAAATGAAACGGTGGTTAGAGAGGAACATTATCCAAGTCTGGCAAAAAATAAGTTTCTGTTGAGGTAATAAAAGCTAACCATACTTCAGACTATTAGTAAACTTTAAATTTAACTTGCTCTTATTGCCATAGGAAACCTGAAGGAGGGAAACCAGTTGTGGATTCAATCTTAAAGCCTCCATACTGGGAAAACTCCCCACAACTACAACTATGCAAGTATTCCTGTCTGAGAAATGCAGGTTTAGATTTCACCGTGAATGTCACTACATATTTCTCTTATAAAAATAGAAAATTAATACCTAATTAGAATGAAAGTGAAACGGAAATTACATATTATTAGGGCCCTGAGGGCACCAACAGGCTTTACTGGCTCTGACCAGCCCCACATGGGAGCCCCATCTACCTCCTGTGCATGACCCAAGAAGTCCCATTTCAGCTCAACGTATGGCTGTCAGTCTACCCCAGTGACATCGTGAGAGTAGCAGTCTCCAGCCTTGTCCCTTTCCCTGCCTCCTGGATGTACCCCTCAGCCCTATGCTGCAGGGGGTATTTGATTGTAGTCAGACAGGTACAACTTGAACACTGAAGAACTGATCTTTAGAAACATGACCCTAACAAGGGTATTCAGGTGACATGATGTCTAGAAAAATTAAAGGAAAAAATACAGTTCATATCCAGAATCCTATGATATGTTTCCATTATCTTATCTGCAGCTGTTCTTGAAATATTGAAAGAGTATGTTATGTTTTTTGATAATACTCAAGTCACCACTTATACTTGTCATTTTGTAAAGCTGACTAGCTTTAGGACCACATTCTTAACAGCCTTTCATATCCAAAATTGTCAAGCTATATTTTAGGCAAAAAATAAGATTTTAGAAAAAGAAGTGTGGGCTTATTTTTATTCTTTTCCCTCTTCAATAGGGAAGGTCTGCAAACTTTATTTTCTGTTGAATGTTCACATTTGTGATGTATGATTTCTCAAAGAGTTACAGTTTCAAGAAAGACGAAACACTTGAATTTAGAATGGCTTTCAAAAAGTAAAACAAAACAACAAAAAGAAGCTTTAAGTTTTGGAAACACTAAGTATAGGACCACAGGGAAGAAAAGATTACGTGTTCATACTGCTGTGGGATAGGGACTTAGCTAAACACCAGACAGCCACTCTTTGACTCCCCCCACAACATGATGGGGGAGAGTATCAGAAGGATAAAAGTGGGAAAACTTGTGGGTTGAGATAAAGACAGTTCAATTTGTAAAGCAAAAGTTGCATGTGCAAGCAAAGCAAAACAAGGAATTAATTCACTACTTCCCATCAGCAGGCAGATGTTTAGTCATTTCCAGGAAAGCAGGGCTCCGTCAGGTGTAATGGTTTCTTGGGAAGGCAAACACCATAGCTCTGAAAGTCTCCCCTTCCTTCTTCTTCCCCCAGCTTTACATGCAGAGCATGACGTCCTATGGTCTGGAATATCCCTTTGGTCAGTTGGGGTCAGCTGTCCCAGCTGTGTCCCCTCCCAACTTCTAGTGCACCCCCAGCCTACTCGCTGGTGGGGTGGGGTGAGAAGCAGAAAAGACCTTGGCTCTGTGTAAGCACTGCTCAGCAGTAACCAAAACATCCCTGTGTTATCAACACTGTTTTTAGCACAAATCCAAAACATAGCCTCATACCAGCTACTATGAAGAAAATTAACTCTATTCCAGCCAAAACCAGTACACATACACTTAATGTAAGTCCATCTCTAGACCCAGAAAACACTTTAGCCTTGCCTAAATAATTATTCCTGGAAACCATAGGTTCCATATGGAATTCCATATAATTTACCTTGATTTTTTGCAAGATCTGAGCATAAAATTTTATGGCTTAAAATCTTTTAGTCCAATTCAAGGGTGTCATAGGCTCTGTATGTCTTTAATGGTTGTGCTGTGTTGACCTTGGCCAGATGTCAGATGCCCACCCAGCCTCTCAACAGGATAGTGGGAGAAAATAAGATGGAAAAGCTCATAGGTTGAGATAAAGACAGGGAGATAATTTACCAACTATCCTGGGCAAAACAGACTTGACTTGGGAAAAATTAATTTGATTTTTGCCACTTAAAATACTTTTGGATAGTGAGAAACAAAGACAAATTTAAACAATTTCTCCCCATCCTTCCTTCTTCCCAGGCTCAACTTTACTCCTTCATTCCTGACTCCTCTAGAATTTAACACCCCAGCCTCAAGCTGTGCAGGGGGATGGGGAATGGGGGGTTATGGTCAGTCTGTAATAGTTCCTCTCCAACAACACTCCTTCATCCTCACACTTTTCCCCTGCTCCAATGTGGGTCCTCTGTGGGTTGTAGTTCTGCCAGGAGCGTGCTCTGGCATGGGGTCTCCACAGGCTGCAGCTTCCTTCAGGGCACATCCACCTGCTCCAGTGCGGGGTCCTCCATAGGCTGCAGGTGGATATCTGCTCCACCGTGGACCTCCATGGGCTGGAAAGCAATAACTTCCTTCACCCTGATCTTCTTCATGGGATACAGGGGAACGTCTGCTTCTGTGCCTGGAGCATCTCCTCCCCCTCCTTCTTCTCCGAACTTGGTGTCTATAGGGCTGTTTCTTTCACATTTTTCTCACCCTCTCACAGCTGCTTCTTGAAGATGTTATCACAGACGCATCACAAGCATTGCTGATGGGCTCAGCTGCATCATGCAGTAGGTCTGTTGGATCTGGCTGGAACCGGCTGGAACCAGCTGTGTTCAGCATGGGGCAGTCTCTGGCCTCTTCTCACAGAGGCCAACCCTGCAGCACTGCTACTGCCAAGACTTGGACACATAAACCCAATAAAAAGGTGGAGGACAAAGACCACAGTCCAGCAACAGGAGCTGCCAAGGGGTTCTGCTTACTTCAGAGGGCACAGATCTACTGCAAAGCTTTCCTTGTTCCTATCACTTCGCTAATTAGGCTAAAACACAGGTAACCCAGAGAAGGGATGAACAGCAGAGTTATTCAACTTCTCCTATAGGCTTTAATTAGGGCCACTCAAGCATATGGTAGATCAGGGAAAGTGTTTGAGCATTAAAATATAAACAATGTTTTCTTAATCTCTGAATTCAGCAGTACACAATAAACACCATCTGTGTGGAAAATTTTCTTTTGCCAAGTCTTGCATTTCTGATGATTTGATATCAAACCTAATTGATCTCTGATTCAGCATATCAGTTCTCTGTGAAGGCTTGTCCCTATACTTATTAATTTCTAGCTCATGGGAGTTATGGCTGCTAAAACAAGGAAGGTGGTGTGATTTATTTTTTACTTTTTTAAACACAAAGGGTTTTCTTTTTTCTTTCTCAATTGTAAAGCTGTATTCCTCTCATCACTCATTTGAAAAGTACTTAACCAATTTTTTCTTTGACATTCTTCACCTGAAGTTCATCTTCCTATGAACTACATACTGGAAGACTTCAGCACACAAAGTAAGTTCCTACCACCAACAGAATTAGAAAAGAAACTATTGTGAGGGCTGAGCAGGAGGCTTTAATGGTAATGTCAGATTGCAGTATGCTCACAATTCTTTCTTCATACTAAGAACTAGACTGGACTACACAGAAAGAACACAAGTGTTTCTTTAATTTCAGTTCACAAAGCTTTAATTATAATGTTGTCATGCCTGATTTATATTTCATCAGCTGGATTTAATTCTTTCAATCAGGACTCAGTGAGGACTGGAGTTTTTAAATAAGCTTAAATAAATAAAGCTTTCTTAAATAAAACTAAAAAATACTAGATAATAGTGGTTGGTAAGAATACCAAATTTTAATGTATATTTCAGTCATGCACAGCAATATTTATTACTCATCATAATAGATGAGATTTAAGGCAAGTTTGACATATTTAGGCATCTAAATGTCTATTTCAGATATGAGCAATTCAGTTTAGTTCCCTAGGTAAAGGTATCTAGCATCATTTGAGATTGTATGTGACAGGATCTACAGAAGACCTGTGCCCTTCTGGGCTGCCAGCTGAAGTCTGGTACTTCCAATGAAAATAGATACCTACCCTTTGTCAACAAAGTCTGAATCTAAATAGGAATCAGAGCCTAGAGTGAGTCAGTTCTCCAAAAGGCAGAGTTCACATCAGTTGCTTAAATGCAAACATAAGGTGCCATTATAAGAGCAGCAGAGTATTCAAGCCACCTGTAGATATATGTCAATATGATACAAGAAATAGAGATACACATTAGGGACATGCCTAACATTTTGGACCTGCAGTTAGAGGTCAGATAAGAACAGCTTGTGATAGTTTATATAATGCTACATGCTTGTGTTTGATAAACTGAATCATCCCATGCAAAGAGATTTAGTTCATTCTAAATACACATTACCTGCCTAGTCACTTCAAATTCCACCCTTTATTAGCTGCTTTGAGAAACACTGTATTTACCAATGGGATCAACCAGCTGAGGAAATATTTTCAGTCCCTTCAACAACTGGTTCTTGAAGGAGATGGGCAAGGCATCCCTACACACCTAGCTAACAATGCCACTTTAAAGCATACTTTGAGTGACATACAGCATCACCTAAGATGAGACTTTATCAATAACTGCAGAATTTGTTGAGTTAGATCTACGTCTACTATAGATAAGCTAAGCTATGTTTAAGTGAATTTTGATCAGCTTAGAGGTTGCTGAGGGGGACTCTGGGTTCTCAAGTTGTTTTTCAGGCCATGATGTTGTTCCTTAGTGCTGTGAATTTCCTTGCTGAGGTGAGATTTTTATCTTCTTCTCCACTGCTTTCTTCTCTCCATACTCCTACATAGTCATTCTTTATAAGCTCTTAGGTGTTATGCAGAACTAATTTCTTCTATCTGGTCTGGAGTTTTATCACACACACCAAATGCAGGCCATCCTGCATTCTGTCCTACTTGCTGTGGTCTTCAAAATTGCTTTAATCTTATTTATGTTCTCCCTAAAATACATTTTATGCAAGTAAAACATTCTTTATTACAAGATCAACTTCCTATCTGTTCTTTGTTTACTATCTTATTTGGCCAGGTGTGTGCTGGGTGCTAATATCTGAATAATGCCTTGCACTAACTACACAGAGCACATCCATGGCTTATGAGGTGCAGCAAATTTTTCATTAATAACATACATTACCAAGTAGGCCATTGATTCTAGCAAAAAATTTAGATGGCCAGTACATGTCTTGGTCTTCAGTTAAATCCCTCTCAGTTCACATAACCATTCAGACTGACTTGCGTTTTTTTGTTTGGTTGGTTGGTTTGGTTTGGGTTGGGTTTTTTTTTTTTTTTATTTCATTGGTTGCTTAACTTAGGATAGCTTTCTTATTAAAACTTATCAAAACATTCTCCTTTTCAGAATATAGAAAATATGTTATGTAGGATGTTTCAAAGGTAATATTTGAAAATAATATTGTAAAGGAATCAGTGTTTGCATTATTTTGTCAGTTTTACCGGAAAATCTTGATTATGGTTCTTTTCATATTAAAAGTATTTTCAGTATCAAACTCACACTTCCTAAACTAAACTTCAGCCAGAGTTCGCATTTGTCTTTTTGTCTATCATTTAATTTGTTTATATATATCTAAAAGTGTTTCATAGACCCTTGAAAAATAAGATTACCCCATGACAAGGCATCCACTTGGTCTTATTTTATTTTCTGTTTTTGTCGTTTCTGACTATTCAACACCACAGGAATTTTGCATGAGAATATAACCTCCATTTTTAAAAGTTTCTCTGCTTCTATTCTTCACCATTGCATCAAATAATCTGTTTGTGGCTTCATTCTAGGTCATAAGAGAAAATGACAGGAACTACATTTGAAAGTAGCCTGATGTAGTTATTAGCACAGCCCAATGTGGAAAGCTGAGCAGATTTGGACTGCATAATTACAATCTCAGTGTCACATGGTGATATGACTTCTAAGTGATGAGAGGGTGTAGGAAAGGAAATAGTTCCTAAAGACTATTGAATAGCTATTTGAATATCTATGCTTACAAAAAAAAAAGGAAATAACATGGAAAATGGTAGAGGAAGTGTGTGCCTTTGAAACACTACTATCCTAAAAACGTCACTATCCTAAAAATGTTAGAAATTATACCTGTGATCTTCTGACTGTTAGAAGGTAAAGATGTGGTAGAAGACATTTTATGAAAAGTGGATGTGCTGTTTTATATCTTACTGATAGTGACTGATGAATCACAAGACAAAGGAGAGTGGAAGTAACCAGTTATAGCAATAAGCATGGTATGAGAAGCAAGTATGCTCACTGGGGAAAATTTGTTCTTTCTTCCTGTAGAGACTGTTGAATCTGTAGTTGCAAGAGAGGGGAAACAATCAACCCTTACCTTCCTGCAACAGATGAAATGTTGGTAAGAGATGCCAGAAGTTACCCTCAAATGATCAGAGCTTGGTGGATATACATTAGGCATTGTCACTGCACTAAGAACTGTTGTTCTAGCATAATAAAAACACAAGCAGGTGAGTGAAATAAAGACAGGTTTGAGAAAACATGAATGAGGTAACAGTCATTCGATGGCTTTGGCATGCATCTGGATAGGAGTAAACTTTAAGAAATATTTCAGGATAACATAGTTCATGATCTCCTGAAGGTGTAGTCCAAGTGTGAACACTAAGATTCTCATTAGAAAAGTAAGCCAAAAGCCAATAAAGTGAAAGGGAAAAAAAAAAGTTCTGAAAGGCTAGGAAAGTTAATCCTGAAATTGGAGTAATCTTCTTTATTGTCTTTGAAGTAATTATTTTTCCATCATAATATCTAGAAATATAAATCATGAAATTGCAAAAATGAGTCTACTTTTACTTATTTTTGATGAGAAGGATCTCACAAAATGGGCAGATTTGTGTTGGAGAATTGTCCCTTGAAAACTTTTGAAACGATGGGCTTTGTTTAAAATCTGTGGAAATTTGAGGGGGGGCAGGAGACTAGATAGCTATAAATTTTTCACTTTTAATTGACGGTGTTGAAAAAAACTGTATTTCTGTTTCTCTCATATATAATAAGAGGCAGATATACAAGATACATTAGCAGGTAAATAAAAATTATGCAAACTCAATAGCTCAAAGAATGCAATTTTTATTTTTAAGTATATTCTGAAATAGATGATATAAGAGAGAAGATAGTTTCTTAAGATTTAGTCAGACTACTGTCTAGAAGACTACTGCTTCTCTTTAAAGCTGTTAAGGCTTTAGTAAATTGAGTGCCAAAAAATGGAACAACACAGAAGACAAGCAGCCTTCAGAAGATAAGTAAACCAGCTGCTAATTCAGGAAAGTAAATAGGAGTAAATGGAATTACAGCAGAAGATTTACATCCCTGATATGAACATGGTATGATCTTAAGAAGTGTGAATAAAAGCAAATCCTAGGATAACAGTCGTGAAAATATTTAATCTTTAGGCTTCTCTTCTAAAGAATTTTAAAATTCTACTTGCTTTTGTGGTGTCTCAGGTAAATCACTCAAGAAGAAAGGACAACTGATATTCAGGCTTCTAAAAGATGGTAAGGAACAGTAAAGAACATTTATTTTGAAGTATGATTTCTCTATTGGCTTGGTAGTGTTCCTTCAGAGATGGTCCCTTTTTAATCAATGAAAAGATGGTATCAGCGGGACAGGCTCCAGAGCCTGTGAGTTTCCAATCTGTTAGTCCACAACAGCTAGTGTAGGGGCACTCAGTTTGATGTACAGGAACCAGTGCAAAATAACAGAAGGAAGCACAAATGCCTCAGTGTTTTCTTTTGGATTGTATAAGAACCCTGCCCAATAGCCTACACAGTACAAGCCACAACACTGTGTTCTACTCTAATTAAAAAACACAGCAAAATCAGGTAGTTGAAAGGAGGAATGAAACTGAAACATATGTTAATGTTCATTAGGGGCAAGTCTATTTTTACAACCTCTTGTCAGTTTTCTTTTTCCTTCATATTTTTTAATTAGACATGTATCATGAAGAATAATGCTTGTAAAGTTCCATGGTGACAGAAAAGCTGAAGTAAAAATGATAAAGAGAAACATTGTCAGACTGTGTAAACAGCCAGTATTGTCAGAATTTATCTTCTGAAGAAGTAGTCAAGGAACACACAGCAGTTTGTACTATCTTTGTATCTGACCTGTAGCCTTTAGGAGCAATGGAGCAGAGAAGTCAAGGAAGCAATGAAGACAGGACCTAATTTTTGTAGAAACTGTTTATGATTCAAGTTAAAAAAATGAATTCTAAAGAGACTTGACTATTTACAAGAATGGTAGTTTAAGTAACAGATATTTTTGATAACAACACATACGGTACCACCTACTAAGTACCCAAGAAGAAATCAGTACTCTTACTGCTTTCTAAAGTATTTTTTTGAACCTACCCTAACTATAGTTTTTCCTTTTTGAATGTTTCATGTTATTCTTTGATCCTGATGTCATACATTCCTGAAGTCAACCATGGACAGCTTGTTTCTTTATCCACTTATAGATTCACAAGCTAACTTTACAAATAACCAACAACCTGTATTTTCCAATCTAATCCATAAAGTCAGAATCCTGTGTCTGTGTGACTCAGTAAAGAGATCAGCATTTAATTTCATAGAAGGTGCTGACATTATTTATTCAGTTGATTGACCTGTCCCTGTGCAATGGAAGTAGTAAGAATGTCCTGCTATGTTATTGTAGTTATTTGAGTTTTAATTTTGAGAGAGAAGAGTAATGAGATGATAGCTCAATTCTATGTACTGCTCAACACACTCTGGAAACTGCATACAATTTACAGGGCTAAGGAGTAGATACAGAATCACAACAAGAGAGAAAAAATAGAAGTATTTGTATTATTGTTGAGGTATCTTGTCATCCGAATTTTTTAAGTCATTTTGAGGTTCTTATTACTCATGAGTTTTATGTCCCCATCAAGTACATACTTCATATTTTGATATATTTTTGTATCTGTATTTTACAGTATGTTTGAACTATGTTAATGTGCAAAGACATAGGCTGTTCATTTCATCTAGCCTATTTGGAATAAGTCAATTTTAATTTGTAAAAACCAGATCTTTGATAATGAGATTCTCCCCTACATGTCTTTTGGTTTCCCTATGGTCCTATAGTGCCTGACAATGATATTTTTTGCAATTATGACTTAATTAAATATCCCCTGAAGAGTTGCTATATATAGCAAAGTCATTTAAGCAATTGTCAGCCATTTAAAATCAACACTTTTAAAAGGCATCATTTCCACCATTCTCATCAAAGTCTTGAGAGAAGGCTTTGATTTAGTATGGATTATAATGTGGGATGGAAAACTAAACTTCATGGTTGTTTTCACAATCTCCAGAACTGTCATTTATAAAATATATCTGAAGGTTACTGATATCAAGAAATACATGCATAAAGAAAGTTTATCTTGCTACTACATTTGTATTCTGCCTTACATTCTTATAGGATAGGAACTACCATATCTGCTCGAGGATCATAGTGTACCTATTGAAAATGTTCTTAACTGAAAATTGTCACAATTTTTTTTCACTGAAAATACATTTTTTGAGGGCGAATGAGAAGGCAGAGAGGAATGAGTATGAAGTGTCAGTCTAGTCTAAGAGAGTAAGAATCTGAAAGTAAAAAAACCCCAAAGTTCTGAAAATTAATTAATAAAATATGTCATAGCACTAATCCATTTTCTTAGTAAAATATGTTGTAATTAATGTTAAGGAGTAGTCCCAAGTGATGAGTAGTCTTTGCTTTTTCTTTATTTCCAATGACTGTTGTTGTCCTTTTGCTTCATTTCTCCCTATCTCGCCACCCATTTTATAATGTTAACTTCCTTATCTTGATGTATTTTCTTTCCACAAAATAGTCAAAAGTAGTTTGCAACACTAAAATGTGGAACACTGTATACGTTTCTCTTTAGTGTATAAATACAAATAATATCCTTAAAAATCAATGGAACAAAAACTTAACACACACGTAGGAAAAAGGAAATTTATTAACATAAAATAAATTGTGGGCATATTTTTATATTACATTAAGAGCTTTCTGCTAAGGAAAAATCTGGTTTAATCTAATATAAGCCTTTGACATTTTTCCATTTTTAATTTTTGCCCTCATTTCAAATTAGTGGTCCTCCTAGTTTAGTTTTAACAGTTTGTAGCTTTCAGAGACACTAAACTAGAAGGACCACTAAAAGTAAGGGAAGTTCTGAAGAAGACAAAAGAACCTCTTTGAGGCTGAAGTCCAGAAATCTTGCCTAATTGTCTGATTCCTTCCTAATACACTTGTGTTGGAAAGCTGGCATATTCCCTGATGCATAACAGTTTGTACTCCTTTGCAGACTCTTAGAATTGGTTTTGCTGAACCCTTGGTACAATATTGCCTGACAATGATGACTTACAGAGATTAGTTGCTTGAATAACAAATATTTTTCTATCTATCTCCTTCAAATTTCTTACCTTCTGATGTTATTGAACAAACACAAGTTCTTGTATTATGAAACACTGTGAATAAGGGTACTCCATCTTTTCCACCTACACCATTCAATAAACTGTATACTGATGCCTGTTTTCTCTTGTTTACCTGCTACTATAGCCTTTCCAGGATCACTGCAATCTTTAGCTATCAATTCAAACAGAAGATTCCAACATCACAGTTACTGGCATTTTGTATATATTCTCCTTATTTAGAGCAGGCAAAAAATGTAACTGAATTCACACATTAATTAAAAAGGGGCAGAAAACAATCAATGTATGTATCCACAGTGCTGTATGAACAGATATAACAGTTGCAGCTGTCAGAGGAAAACTTTAATGCATTATCTTCATTTCAAGAAGTTTAATAAATCTCAGTACCAGCTGCCTGATTTTGAACAAGACACATTCAACTCTAATGAGAAGGAAATGAAAGAGAAACAGTATTAGCAAGATTTCCCCATACAGAACCTTCAAACTGCATCAAGCAGCACTACTCATTCTAACAAAAGGAGTGCAAGACTTGGGGCAATACCGAAAGCCCTAGGAACCATTGCATGTCATGTTAACACAAAAATAATGAACAAGAGATTTTTGTCAGTTTCTTACATTCCTCTCTATGAAATGTTGCTACCTTTACTCCTGTGGCATGGGTGTAGGGTGGTGGCTAGACTAGTGAACCAGTAGGTGAGGAAGAAGCAAGGACTTGCAAAGGACACCAGCCAGATGGCATACTATTGAATCTTATGTATCTGAATGCACATTGTATCTTATGTATCAAGTGCTGAATAAGAGAGGTGAGAGGGTGGGATAATAGTGAATAAGCTCTAGGATTGCGGAGGGCTCTCAATATAAGGAACCTGCTCTTGAATGCATGCAAGTCATCAAGATTAATGCTGTTACAGTTGGTATTTATATCATTACATGGTGGTGAAGGGAGCAGACAGCAGGGAAACATGCAGTTCCCAGTGCAAAAAGGAGAGTAATTTTATACATAAATTCTGAAAAGAATTAAGTATTTTACTATAAGCATTTGAATAATAGAAGTGTGATCCATCTGTCAAGATGCTGATCTTCCACAGAGACAAATGTAAGATCCTTATATGCAGTCATCTCTAACTGAGATAGTTACTGATTTCCCTACCAGTCAGGGAGAAATGGGCACATCTGGGACATAATTCAAGTCAGCCTAATAAAAATGTCTAAAACAGGTCAGAGTAATTGTCACTTAAACATAGTCTGACTTTACAAAAGCTTTTCTTGCTTGATTATTTTAAATAAAGTTCTATTGGCTGGAGAGGAGAGAGGGGAGAAGGCTGGTTTGATTTCTGTGACCCCTCAGTTTCACTACTCCTAATAATCACCTGAAATTGTCAGCAGCCTATGGCAATTTATCATGGGTTACTCAAGGGATAAGGGACATTCTTACTGTGCTGGGGTTTATTTGTGTCTAAAAGAGAGAGAGAGATCCCAAATAAACTGTGGCTGGGTCAGTTCAAAAAGTTAGGAATATTTGACAATAATGTTATATTGAAATCATCACAGATATACAGCCTGTTGCTTTCACAGCTCCATTAGATCAGAATTTGACATTTACAGAATTCTGTGAAGCATGTTTATGTTACAATTTTTCTTGCATCAGTTCCTTTATTCTGGCAATCCATTCATTGCTCATTAGTTTCTTTTTTTGAGGCTTTACTTAAAAAAAGAAGTCTAAGGATGCTTTAAGAATGACTCTCAGTCTCTAACATTATTTAAAGGGTAAGTGCTGTTAGCTTCAGCAGCTGAAAAGAGTCCCAATAAACATGTGTATGATAATAGCCACAAGACAATCCTATCTGCAAGAGCTGAATTTTTACTCCACTTGCCAAAGGTGAGACTAAACTGGCAGCTTTTCTACTCAAGTGCAGGTGTTTTCCCCTCTGCCCGTGCCTGTTGCACATGACAGATGGACCAATAATGTAAAAAGGCGAATTCTGAGCTTACAATTCGAGAGTATTTGGTGAAGATTTCTTTACAGGAAAAGCAGTTTGTTTATGTGATTTTGACTATCTGCAACTGCTTTATTATCCTGTTTAAGGATTAAGTTAGGAATAATTTTATGTTGTAATACAGGCTCAAAAGAGGGACTTTCTAAACACTGAGGGGGTGTTGTGCAAGGTCACTTGCTCAAATCAAGATGTATGCAGATGTCTTGTACCTGTTATTGGGGATGACCATCAAAATGAAGACTTTTTCTGAGCAAGAAAATACTGTACCTATCTATAAGTCTTAACTGTTTGGGATTTAGTAGTGTCATATTTCACAGACACTTTATTGTATCTTGTCATTTTCATCAGCCCAAAATCTGGGATCTCATCTCATGAATTTACAAAAAGTGTTTTATTTAATACATGTGAAAGAAGGGACTAATCTAGTAACACTTCTGTGGGTCAGAGCCTTCTTATGGATTTTTCCCACATTTTTAGTGCCTGGTGTTTTTTTTTACCTATCCCCAGTGCCAATGGAGAAGATTCTCTTTTCCATCTTACTAATCATCTCTGACAGACAGTTGGAAATATTATAAGCAAAGATCTCTTTGGAAGTCTTCTGCTATGGACTGGCCCCATGGGATAAAAAAAAGAGTTAACAATTCTGAATTAAAGATCCAAAACTTTAAATGTAATTTTCCAGCTATTACTTGTTCTTTAATGAACTATCAAGTGAGAGGAAAATGTGGATGAACTAACTTCTTTCTGAAAATATTTATTAATTGTAATCTTCAGTAGAATATTTTGATTCTGGTGAAATCTCTTGTTAGCTCACACTCCCTTTTCTTTAGCATTCATCCACTAAACCTCTCTGATATCTAAGTCGCCCATGACCTCTGAATACAGAAGCTTCTTTGGTATGTGTCGGGAGATCTCAACAGGAGTCAGGCAAGACAGGGAGAAAATGAAAACATTCTGGTTCTATTTTTCTAAACTTTTTCTTTCTTTCTTTTTTTCCTGTAGCTGCTCTCTCTCACACATACGGTAGAAAAGAAAGCTCTTCTCCCTTGCCTTCCTTCCTTCTTCTAGGTTTTGTTTGTTTGTGTGTTTGTGTTTCCTGTGTGCATAACAGACTCTTCAGAGTTTCCATGAAAACATAGTTAAGACATATTGAAGTCAAGGGCTCTAAAC
Source organism: Haliaeetus albicilla (assembly GCF_947461875.1). Lineage (NCBI taxonomy): Eukaryota > Metazoa > Chordata > Aves > Accipitriformes > Accipitridae > Haliaeetus > Haliaeetus albicilla. The sequence continues at coordinate 59,121,312 of NC_091485.1, read as the reverse complement.
TTCTATCTGTCAGAGACTTTCTATGTGGCCTTAGCTGAACCAATATTGCTGTTTTCTGGTTTGCCCTAATGAGTTTGTCATGGTATTTTTTGTTGACCTACCTGTTTTTTTTTATTCTGCTGGTAATACTTTAAGTGCAAATGTAGATTGGTAAACATCTTGTTTAAAACCAATAAAGAAGAAAGCAAGAGTGACACCTAAAACAAGATCCCACATATTAGGCTTGTCTCATCAGAGTCCTGCACGGAAAAGCTGTAAGAAACATTTCACGAAGGTCTGATTTCACACTAAGAAAAGGATTCCACACCAACTACCAACTACATGAGATCATCCTATACAATATTATTTTTTTTCATGTTAGCATCCACAAAACTTATTCTTTTATTCGTTTATTTTGGCAGAGCTAAGTGAAGTTTTGTCCTTCTCATAGCAGCTTAAGAAAAGTCAGAAGCAACTTATTTCAGTGTGAGTAATCTACTTTGTCTACCTGTATATCCATGTTAAAGAATTTTTTATATAAGCCTCCAAGTCGAGTTAGTACAGATCAATGCATGGGTTTCAAAGCTTTCAATTATGTGTGTGTTATATGTAAATCAGATGTAAAGATGAAAGTGCAACCAGAAAATACATAACCTTTTCAATACATTTAAAAATATTCTATGAAAAGATCCTTAAACAATCATGTTGACCTCACAAAGTTACTTTCTCAGCTTTCTCTGAAATCTAATAGCCAACAAAGCCTGATGCACTGAGCATCGTTTAGTCTCATCTGAAACATACACTTTACGTAAGCTACAAAGAGTTCCTCCTTAAGTGTGAAATCTCTGGTGTTATCACTTGATAAAGACTGTTTTAACTAAAGAAGTCTTTTTTTCCTAAAACTTGAAGATCTGACCATATAAATCTCTCTACTTCTCTCTACTTATTTCTAAAGTAGTGATATTGCTAGTTTGTATCTGATTTGCTGCATGTATTATAAAGAGGATAGTTATAGTAACTAATCTGAAAATTAGGATGGCAAATGATATAAGAATATATTATGGATAGCAGCAAGAAATAAAATAAAAAAAAAAAAAAAAAGATTTAGCCTTTTCTAACAGGTTGCAGTTGAATATAAATGTAGTGTGAGAGTTTGCTGCTTTAGTCATGAATGTGACAATCAGATTACTAAATTTTCCTTGGCTGAAACTGAAAATAAAAAGCAGAAATGTCAGTAAAAAAAACCCCAAAACAATGTTTAGACAATGATTTATGAAGTGAAACTGTTGAATTTATGGAGCACTCTGGTCCTCCCTAATATGGTCCACATCTCACACCCACATGTTCCATTGCACGCTGCTCACACATAAAAAGTATCCCCACTGTAAACAGTGCCATTTCTAACTTTGTTCATAAAGTCTAATGCAAAAGCCATTGAAGCCCATTTTCAGTGACATTAGTTGTCTTCAGAGAAAAGTCTGTGACTAAACGATTGTCCTTCCTCAGCTGTTCTTTGGATGTATCATTTATTACTTCTGTCTATGCCCTTTTAATGCATGAAAGTTAGTTTGGCTTAGTAAGAAGGAAAAAAATATCTAAGTTTATGTGTAGGGCCAGCATTCTCATCTTACTTTCATCCAAAGAACAAAAAATTACATTCCTGTAAATACCTTAAGAGAATTTTCAAACTGTTACTGTCAGAGTATGCAATTTGTTCCATATCAAGTGTTTTCATGAAAGTTATATCAGATAGCAAATCAATAATGTTTTCAGCATAATTTTGTTAATGGAGTTCTATGACTTTCTTTTATATGTTTTAGGGTTTTTAAACTGCAATTACAAAAGACAACTATATGGGTATTTTTACTTGAGTGTAAGAAAACATAAATTAAAAACCCAAACCTACTATTTAAGCTGCTATAACATAGAAGTAACACTTTTAATAATTATATAATGTTTTAGGCCAAAAATTAATCTGTTTTATCAAATATCAAACATATATTTATGAGTTAGTTAAATACTTTAGCTTATTAGTCTGGAAAAATAAATGAAAATAAGTAAGGGAAATCTTTTGCAATAAAAAATTGAACTCTTTATTCTCTTCTTTACACTTTTTATACTGTGGAATTGTATACTCATCTGTACCACTCTCAAATTCATGACATGCACATTCAGAGACTTTTCTTTATTCTACTTCATTGAAGGAAAAGCTAAGCTTGACACAAATAACAAGCACAAAGGTGATTTATCAGTGACTAATAAAAAACCACCCCAAACTATTAAACATCTGTTTCAGAAATTTAAGTTTTTATTTTTCATATTTTTTAAAGTCTTGGGATAACATGTCATTCCAATCAATGAGGCTTCAGGCTTACAGGGGGAAATTTAAAGTGGAAAGCAATTTCAGTGATGGAAGCTACAATTCTTGTGGTACATACCTATAATAAGTTTTGCTTAGAAATTTTGAAGATGAAACTATTTAAGCTGACTTAAAAGTTAATGTGAAGTATAAAGTCATTAGAGTGCTTGTGACTTACATTTACAACATATAAAATGTAGGTTTTCTACAACAGAGGTGACAAATTAAAATATAGTAATATTGAGATTCTTGACAAAAAATTCTAGGACTTAAATGTAAGGAACTGGTGGTCTGAGAATTATCTGTGTCTTATTCCTCAATAAGACTGATAATGCTTCTAGTCAGTTTATTCTTGGTTTTGTTTGGGGGTTTTTTGGTTTGTTTTTCTTTTTTTTTTTTTTTGTCTATGATATAATTCTGTTTAACATTTCTCCACATCGCAGCTGGATCCCAGCTTAATGAATCTCAGGTAATTAAAATTTGATCTGAATTTGCATGAAACTTTGCAAGAGAAGTAGTATGAGATTTGGTAAATTATATTGATTCACTACCCAGCCAGGTGGTGATGTGCTTGCAGTAAGCTCTGTCTGCTCCAGTGCCAGTTAGAACTCATTGGTGAAACAATTCAAATCATCAGATAGTTGGAATAATAGTCATGCTGATGAACTGGCTGAAAGCATCTTAAGATCTAGCCTGTATTTTCACTGTTATATTTTTTATTTCTCTTTTAGATAACCATAAATACTTATAGGTATGGATCTTAGAAACCTCTTGTGGAAAGATTGATATAATAAACTCTGGTAAGTTTTAGCTGACAGAGCACTGTGTGGTGCTTCAGAGGGGGAAGCAAGAACTCCAAAATAGAAAATTATGAAATAAATTAATTTTTTGTGCATGTTTATTTTCTGAAATAGTACCATGCCTAGGTGTGTAAACCTGCTACATAAAATATACAGTGACAGTAAAATCATCATAATTTAATAAGATATCTTTAACTAAAAGTTTGACACATTCTCTTGGTCTATAAGCAGTATAAAGAATATTAGCTGAATAAAGCCTTTATAGAAAAGAATATCAGCCATAATAATGTATCTTCCGTTATTTAGGTAAAGTATGTCATATTTTATCTTTTTATCAAATCAAAATAGTTTATATTAATTAAAAAGAAAGTATTTTAGAATGGTCAACTATTAGAAGTGTCCTGTTTTTCTTGGGAGAATAAATTCAACTTTTAAATATTTTAAACTACAAATTCAAGACAGTAAATTCTCATCCTCTTCACATTTCAATATTTATAATGGTATAAATCCATTGAAGGACTGTCGTGGTTTAACCCCAGCCAGCAACTAAGCACCACGCAGCCGCTCACTCACTCCCCCCCATCCAGTGGGATGGGGGAGAAAATCGGGAAAAGTAAAACTCGTGGGTTGAGATAAGAACGGTTTAATAGAACAGAAAAGAAGAAACTAATAATGATAATGATAACACTAATAAAATGACAACAGTAGTAATAAAAGGATTGAAATGTACAAATGATGCGCAGGGCAATTGCTCACCACCCGCCGACCGACACCCAGCCAGTCCCCGAGCGGCCAAATCCCTCCCCCCCCCCACTTCCCAGTTCCTAAACTAGATGGGACGTCACATGGTATGGAATACACTGTTGGCCAGTTTGGGTCAGGTGCCCTGGCTGGGCATGAGCAGCTGAAAAATCCTTGACTTTAGTCTAAACACTACTGAGCAACAACTGAAAACATCAGTGTTATCAACACTCTTCACATACTGAACTCAAAACATAGCACTGTACCAGCTACTAGGAAGACAGTTAACTACATCCCAGCTGAAACCAGGACAAGGACTAACGAATTTACATCAGTCTCTTCCTGTGTTTAATATTGACTCCCGAGTATTGACTTTTAAATCATATTGATGATTTAGTTCATATTGATCACCCTTGCCTTTATCAGGATGTGAATTTAATTATTAATTGATATTTCAGTAGCAATACCTTACCCCGACTTCAGTTCTTACGAGAATTATATTGTCCTGGTTTCATATGGGACAGAGTTAATTTTCTTCCTAGTAGCTGGTACAGTATTGTATTTTGGATTTAGTATGAGAATAATGTTGATAACATGTTGATATTTTACTATTACTATTGTTACTACTATTATTATTATATTTTATTTCAATTATTAAACTGTTCTTATCTCAACCCATGACTTTTACTTTTTTTTCTGATTCTACTCCCCATCCCCCTGGCACGAGGCAGGGGAGGAGTGAGTGAGCGGCTGCGTGGTGCTTAGTTGCTGGCTGGGGTTAAACCACGACAGTCATGCTCAGTTCCCATACCTTTTGTTACATCCTGGTCAATCATCATCCACAACAAAAGGCCACCTGTAAAATGCTGAATATCCAGCAAGAATAAAAATATTCATGATGAAACTTAAAATTCTGTAATAGACATCAGAGAAAGTGAATATTTAATACCATCCCACTTTTATGATACTTTTATATGAAGAATTTTACTGATCAAAGCAAAAGAAGTCCAAGAACATGTAGAATAAAGGTATTGACAACACAAAGAATGAGACATGTAATTCAAAAGTAGAGGTGCATCTTTTTGTAATTACTTTACCAGATTTGATAGAAGAATATTTCAGTCTTTTATGAGCATTTCAATTTGTTCTTTAGCCACTTTTGTAAGGAAATATAAACAAATCAATGACAGAAACTGTTATAACCCTGAAACTGTTCACTGCAAAGTACATAATATGTTCTGTGCCGTATGGAGCTCTTGCAACATCCACAGAAATCTAGCTATTGGCAGAGGAAAAACAAAAAAAGGCAATTATTAAAATGTAAGCATTCTTGCCCTCATTGCAAGTATTTAGATTAGTATTTCATTTACCATAAATGTTCTAAGAAATGTATTTTAGAAAAAGAAAAAAAAATTAAGCAAGATTTTTTGAGACTCATGTCATTCTCAGCACACCATTACATTCCTGAACTTCCAGCTTATATATTGCAAAATATTTTATCTACTGTCATTAAAAACTTTCAGATACAGCCTCAAGTCATTCTTGACTCTAGTGGATTAGAATTTTCTGGTCTTGAGGTAGGAACTAAGATAAAATTAGAAAAATAGGGTAGAGGTCTTAATTATCAGCTGCTTAGATCCTCAAAACTCTAGCCATTCTTATAGATGAAGTGATAGGAGTTCTGCCACTTTTGAAACTTTCTTTTTTTTCAGTCAAGAAAACTGGTTATCATAATCACCATGATCAATAGAGAGGAGGAAGATGTAGCATCTTAGCAAATAATTTCAGCTTTGCAGCTGATGCTAAAACATTATGCCAATTTCATTGTATTCCCATACTAATTAAAACAATTGTAGGGTTTTTAATTGATGTAGTCTGAATATATTAGCTGTAATATAGATATTAGAGCTCATTCATGAATGGTCTAACCACCAGGCTATGATAGGTCTGTGATGGGTTTCTCTTAGTCTCGTCTGATGAAGTTCTTTCACTTCATATAGAATGCTTCAATACAGAGAAAACATGAACAAGTCATTAATTCTTTAGACTAGAATAGAATAGAATGGTGCAGCTGGAATGCACCTACAGTGATCATTTGACCAACAACCACTTCAGGGCTGACCCAAACTTAAAGCACATTATTAAGGGCATTGTCTAAATGCTTCTTAAACAGACAGGCATGGGGCATCAACCACCTCTCCGAGAAGCCTGTACCAGTGTTTGACCACCCTCTCTGTAAAGAAATGCTTCCTAATGTCCAGTCTAAACCTCCCCTGGCACAGCTTTGAACCATTCCCACATGTCCTATCACTGGATACCAGGGAGAAGAGATCAGCACCTCCCTCTCCACTTGCCCTCCTCAGGAAGCTGTAGAGAGTAACGAGGTCACGTCTCAGTCTCCTTTGCTTTACACTAGACAAACCCAGAGTCCTTAGTCACTCGTCATAGGACAACTATGACATTAGCCGTATGGTTAGCACATTTGTTTTTAAAAGTGGGGACCTGAGCCCTTCTCAGTGAGCAGTTACATTAATACAAATTTGTTCAGGTTTTTAAAGGGAAGGGAAGCAGTAGCCTCATTCTCCCTGATCTTTTGTTCAGGTTAGGTATTTCTGGAGCTATGTGGGCAACCTCTAGCTAGAAAATATCATTAGATCTCAGATGTGACCTAGATCTGGAAGCAGTTTAAGCCTCCTATAATGTCTATATAGAAATATGTGGTGCTCAACTCAACTTCCCCATTGTGGCATCTCCAAGCTGAGAATGACCATCTGACTAAAGAATTAATCACTTGTTCATGTTCTCTGTGTGTTGAAAGAATGCATATGAAGTGAAGGAACTTCATCAGGAGAGACTAAGAGAAACACATCACAGACCTATCATAGCCTGGTGGTTAGACTATTCATGAATGAGCTCTAATATCTAATATCTATGTTACAGCTAATATATTCAGAGGTGGTATTTCTTTTAATGAATGTTAAGTATCTGACAAGTAGGTTCTTAAGTGAAGTTAATGTTTGGATCCCTTGAATGATTCACAAAGAGAAGGGGACACACCAGGGTGGAACGAATCAGTCTTGGAAGAGGGCTACCGCTGTTTCCAGGAAAAGCTTAGACAACCAAAATCTAATAGAACCTAAACAGAAGATATGACTCAGGCTTAGCGTTACATGTTTAGGCTACAGCATACTGGAGTTTTTAAAATTTTTACTACGTGTGGAATGATTGCTGGAGGTGACTTATCTATATGACACCACCACACCCCCCCCTTAAGGGAAGGTAAACCTCCAGGGTGGAATGCAGTGGATATACAAGAAATCTGTTCCATAACAATTCCCTAAGCAACATAACCTGCAACCTTAGATGTCAGCAACACCAGGGGAGCTTGGTATGCTGATTCTAAGAGAAACAACATGGAGGGTGGAGTGGAGTGGAGACACTGCAGCCAGGCTCTGTGATATCACTGCAGAGTTGGGGAACTGGAGCTACTGGAACAAGAATGGAAGGTCCCTGCACTGAATCCACTGAAGCAAGGAGGTGAAACAATGGGGTTCTGTCAATGCTATGGCCTTACTTCTGATTTATATCATTAAGTGCCCAGTTCTGGAGTAGTGACATGCTAAATCATGTTTTCTGGGTGAACTTTGCTCATTATAATCTCATTATAATACCAAAACACACCTCCATCCCAAAAGCTACCTGCCTTCAAGGTGCGACCACCCTTCACTGAGCATGCACTCTGAATTTTCTCTAGCATGTACCTTTAAAAGTAAAGCTGGGAGATTTTACACCAGTCATAATAAAAGTGTGAATGACTAGAGTCACTCAAGCTCCACCTTAGGGAAGATACCATAATAGACAAGTCGGGAGGACATCGCTGACTTCTGGGATCAGTCGACAGGCTGAACCTCTTTCCCCCCATAGGGACGCCTATAGGGTAAGATTCAGACCCTTGGTTATACCAAGTGCTTCCCCAGGAAACTTAGAAATCTCTATAGAGTTTTTCCATAATTTAGTGTGCTTGTAGTCAATTGTATTATTATTTGCACACGCTTTGCAGACAGTGTATTTATCACCAGCAATCTAAAAGAACCTGTACTGTTGCTTTAATAAACTGCACTGCTCATTAATCTAATCGTGATAGTTCATTAACGCAACCAAACTCCCTAAGTCTGGTAATTCTTGTGTGTTGAATGCAGCTAAGCTGAGAGTGCAGCATGCTATTAAGTGCATCTGTCATCGTGATAGTTCAGCATATTGAATGTGACCAGACTTACAGTGCTGAATTGGACATCACTCAGAAATTAAACCTAGTTGCCCCCAGCCCTTCTGACATCTGAGGATAAGCTGGAATGCAAGGGGGTTTATTTTCTGCCAAACTTCTTTACCCTTTAATGCAACACTACCACTTCAATGCTTGCATCAGGCATCCTAAAGTAATAATTAGGTACATATGCTTCTTAGTGAATTTAACCTTTTGGCTTTGGTTAATGCACAGATCCTTCACAAAAAAAATCCATAAGCAGAAATATTCCCAGGGGGTGTTCGTACAGCAATTCTGTCTCTAGCAGACAGTACTCTTGCTCACTAAACCCCCAAGGGTGCTTCAGATATGCATGATTCCAAGCACCTGTATAGTACATTGTGTTCAAAACTGGTTCCTATAATCTCTTAGAACCACTTTGCAAATGCTGTCCTTCACCCTCTTTACAGATACACTTTCAATATTTCTCAAGGTGTTATGGTTATAAAAGTGTGTACTTCAGAATGCTCATTCTAAACCAGCAGACACCTCTTAGCAGTCATGCATGACTAATGCTATTTTAGAGTAGCTTGTTCTCTTCATCCTCAGCTTGGAGATGCCACAATGGGGAAGTTGAGCTAAGCACCACATATTTCTATAACAAACATTGTATGACGCTTAAAACTCTGATTGTCAGTTAGTTAGAAATCTACCTGCAAACCAACATGCAAAAGTGTGAAAATAAATGGAACAGAAAATGGAACTGCAAGAGGCTAATGCAGAAAATGCCTATATTTAACATTCTGTTCTCATCCTTTCCAGTACCACAGGATTTTACCTCTAATTTTGAATTACAAATCTCAACTGTAAAATTGCACAATATCAGTTGAACTACAAAGGAACACCCCTTTAAAAGCCATTATATATTCATTCCTAGGTAACTTTTCATAACACATTCAGTCAATTTCTTTGTTTAGTTTATATTTTTCATACTGTGGAAGTAGGAATTAAAAAACACAGACACAAAAGAAATATATTAAATTTCATTATGTTATACTTCTTTTCAGAACTGCAATATTATGGCATATAGGCTAAGCTGAATGTGTGCTGGAAAGCATTAAAAGGTCTATTTTTCTTAACATTGCATGAGGACTTAGTAAGGCAACATTGACTACCTCAACTATCTAAATCAATGCTGACTGATTAAAAATCCACTTAGAACTACCACCAATAAAGCCAGATACCATCCAGGAAAAAAAAAAATCTTTAAAGGAGAGCACTATTCTCTCTCTTTGTCTGTCATTTTAAATTGATTAGTCTTCAGGTCAGGAAATGTATGAAAATTTATTTAAGGAGCTACCACAAGCTAAATTGAGAGACACAGAGGAGTGTACACTGAAGTGATAAGTGAATCTTCATTTTAAGTATGATCATCTCCCAGTTATAAAACTTAGGGTTTTTTAAAGTACTTCTTACTTTTCCAAGAGTGTTTATTGGATTCTCTTCCTTAATGGTTCTCTAAACTGTAACTTTAAAATTGTATGTTACTGAGGACCATACTGAGAATGTATGATCATTACCCATTTTAGAAGGAAACTTCAGGAGTGTTTCTAGTGCCTAAGAGACTACAGAACAAACAGAAGAAAATATGATATTGTAAAGAACATACTAAATATTGCACATCTTAGTTTTGTTTTATTTACAGTATATTATATTTACAGTATCTAAAACATGATAGCAGGGATATTCTGAAGTAAGCTTAACAAATGAAAGATTGCTTTAGCAAAATAAAGTTCTTTAGCCTGCTGACTAACAACCTACTTTACATCACAGCAAAAGAGAAATGAGAGAACATTATAGATCTGCCCCACAGAGTTAGACCTTGGTGCAGACAGAGAACACAATAAAATCAGTCATCACTAGAGATTGTCTCATTTGAACAGGTTCATTCAAAAAGCAGCATGCTGTCATTCAGACAAGATCTTTGTCATTGTAGCTTGCATTTCTATACTTTTTTGCATTACAGGTCTTTGGATTTCAGCATCAATTTCATTAGTGACTTCTTCCATATGCCAGCTTTCCTGTTGGCAACCTTGCAAGGAGAGTAGTTTAAGTTTCAGTGGGTAATTACTTCATTTCTGGAGTGAGGAACAGCATAAATGGGTGAAAATTGGCCAAAGGGGAATTCCAGGACTGTCAGAGAGGACATCTTCAGCTCTTACATAGCACCTTGGGGCAACAAACAGTGTCAGCATATTGGGTTTCATCAAAAAGAGTGTGACCAGCAGGTCAAAATAGGGTGATTATTTCCCTTCACACAGCACTTGCAAAACTGTATGTGGAGTATCAGACTCAGTGTTGGGCCACGCTGTACAAGACAGGTGCTGACAATCTGGAAAAAGTCCAGTGAAGAGTCTCCAAGGTGGTAAGGGGCATGGAGCACATGCCCTGACAAGAGGATGAAGGAACTGATCCAACTCTGAAATTAAATCTGCCTTGAACAAGAGGTCAGACCAGATGACTTTTGGAGGTCTCTTCCAGGCTAAATTTTACTGTGATCCTATGATTTGCAGAATCAGATTCAAATCTCAGAGCATCGTGGGCCCTGCAGGAAATATAAAGATTGCCTTGAAGAGAATATATGCAGGTGAACCCATTCCATAACCTGTCTATAGGGTGATTCTCCCTTTTTGTAGGCAAGCATCACCAGTTTAGGGAGACTGCAAGTACTGCATTTTGTGTGGTTCATGCCTATGAAATATTTCTTGTACAATCAGTTAGGCATACCAAAGCAGACTCAGTTCTCCTATGATTCCCACCATTGACAGGTGCTCATGTATTTCTCATCTGACTTTCTTTGTGGCCCTTATTTTCTTTGTGTCACTCATTTTCTTATCCAGCTTAGCTGTGCTGGCAACTTTGACAGTCTGAGTCACAGAGTCCAAAGCTAACAAGTGAAGCTTATCAGAAGATACCCTTTTTTTGTGCCTCTGATCACAGAACTTGAACTTTGGTCCCTTTATCTTTTATCAAAACAAACTTTCAAATCCTTTGAAGTACAGCAGCCTCAAGAGTGCTGCTATCAGCTTTCCTCAATCATACATGGCTACAGCCATTTTCTCACTGCTTCTTTGTGCATGGTGTGGGAAAGTACTGCCTGAATGGGACAAATAGGAAAATGTTACAGTACCCTTTTACAGCAAAACCATAAAAAGGGAAGAGTCTGCTGAGACCCTTGCACTTGAAAGAATGTCCTTGAATGATTTAAGAATAGTCAGACTGATATTATGGATACAGTACAATTCAAAGATGAAATGAAGTAGGAGAGTTAATGTAAGCTGTATCAGAACTGTGAAAAGACTTTTTGGCTGAAATGTGTTGTTTCATTTGGAGTGTACTTGGTGTTTAAAATTGCATATACAGCATAATATTTTCTTTTATTTAGTGTCTCATCTTTCAGGATGTGTTGTCAGGCAATATCTGTATTTCCAGGTGAGGGAAGACTGCTCACTATTTTTCATGGCATTCGGCATCTTAAAGAATTGGCCAGTGCACTACTTCTGGAAATGTTGTCTCTTTTGATGAAGGGGAAAAAAATATAATCATGCATGCAGGAGATGAAGTTGCACCAATCATGTCTGCTAATATTTAGTGCACAAAAAAAATCAAAATCAAAGCAGAAGCATTTTAAAGCACCTAAAGTGGGGTATATTGCTTGAAAATCCAGATGACACAGGCTGATAAAAGTACTGAGGGAAAAAAAACCCCTACACTGATTGGCAATCTATGACATGCCAAGTGAACAGCAGGAGGGGGGGAAACAGTGCATGCTTTTTAGAAGAAATTTACTGTACAGAGGTAGGCCTTCCAGCCGAGCAGGAGTGGAAGCATAAATGTCAGAGATATTTGATGCAGAGAGCATCACTTAGGGCTACTATACAGTCTAAAAAATAATGTTGAAAAGAAAGTAAATGAAAATTAGCAAATTAAGAGAATAATTATACACAATCTCAGAGGCCTTAAGACAATAAAATAATTGTTTAAAGAATACTACCAGCAATATTTTCCTAGTTTGGCATCATATTTATCTGTTAAATTAGTATTTCTGTGGATTTAGCTATAGTGGAAATAACATTAACAGATGTGAGAGAATATTGTTAAATGTGTTGTAGAGGAAGTCTGTAAATACTATTCATAACAAATGACTCATAACAAGATGAAATGCAATGCATTCTTCTGGGCAATCATTTAAATGAGGCAAACTACTTTCCATCAAGATTAAAACATGTATTCTTTTACCCCTTTTCCTGTTAAAATATACTTTATGTTTTTAATTTACTGCTCTTTTTTTAGATTCTTGCTTGCTTTGTTGATATGCAGCTTTTCACAGGCACTAAATTAATTGTAAGTCACTGTCCTGGTTTCATCTGGAATAAAGTTAATTTTCTTCCTAACAGCTGGTATAGTGCTGTGTTTTGGATTTAGGTTGAGAATAATATTGATAATACACTGGTGTTTTAGTTGTTTCTAAGTAGTGTTTATACCAAGACAAGGACTTTTCAGCTTTTCATACTGCCCTGCCAGCAGAGGCTGTGAGTGCACAAGAAACTGGGAGGGGACACAGCCAGGACAGCTGAGCCAAACGAGCCAAAGGGATATTCCATACCATATTACATTTTCTGTGCTTCAAAAGCAGAACTGCAAGCATCCTAACCAGAAGGATCACTAGAATTTTTCACTAGTCTGTACAGGTTTTTCAGGGTTAACAAACATGTGCGCTACCAAGTACTGTCCCTTGATTCCTGTCACAGAATGCTACGAGTCCAACTCTTGTCTGATTTTCAGAGACAGCATGGAATGATTCTGTGTCCCTCTGCCTCTCAGGAACAGTTTCTTTTCTGGGTACTATTAGACCCAACGGTAGTCGAATTTAATTTCTGGATTACATTAGTAGAAATTTGAATGCTTCCAATAAAATCTTGAAAAAATATTTTATCAGTTACAGCTCTTTGGAGTTTTGGGGGTTTGTTTGCTTGTTTCCTGTCAATGCATTTAAATATTGATAGCTTCTCTTTTAGTGAAAGCTATGTATAAATTATAGATGGTGCATTTTGACACCTACTATTAGATTTTTGTTTTAACAAAATATGAATATGAAATGTCTATGAGTTTACATTTTATATCCTGAAATGAGTAGCTATTCTAATACAGGCAGTGACATTTGATGATCTACGTAGCTAGCCAAAGAGTCAGAGAAAAACATTTCATATAGCATAGTAAAATAATGAGACAACAGCAGCAATCACAATTTTTACATTTGTAAAATAGCCATATGCCAATTTATTGTCAATATTTCAAAGTGGGAAAAAGCTGAGACAGGACATTTCTGATGAAAGATTTCCAATCCAAACTTTAATATAGTCAAGTTCATCTTACAGAGTATAGAAGGGAAAATATTATAACAGATTAGTAATATCATGTTCCTTATAGTCTTATTCATTGAAGACTTTGATAGAGTCATTCCCACAATAAATTTGACCATTCCCGCAATGAACGTGACCATTGCTAAATGTCTGGATGGAGTTCACTGATGAGTGGTGTCCCTCTAGGGATCCGTACTGGGACCAGTACTGTTTAATGTCTTCATCAATGACATAGTGAGATTGAGTGTACCCTTGCAAATTTGCAGATGACACCAAGCTGAGTGGTGTGGTTCACAATCCTGGGGGATGGGATTACGTTCAGGGGTGTCACGACCCGGGCTGGACAGACCAGGGAGTCATGTTGAGTTTCGAATTCCCTCGGGCTAAATTAAGGTGAAATGACACCAAGCGATCAGTGAAACATTTTATTCATGGCAGAAGCAGCCTGAACTTGGGAGGCGTAACTGCAGGTGATGGGGTCTCTCACAACAATAATTGGCATGAAACTACATCAGTAAATGGTGTACCTGTGGTAACCATATACATCAATTCAGGGCATAAGGAGAGCCCTCCCTTTGAGTCATGAGGTTCAGAGCAGACCCCCTTGCTTTCTAGACTCCTTCTCAGAGAAAAGCCTAGGGATGGCTGGATCCACTCCTAGTCCCAGACTTGGTCAACAGTTTTATGTCTTAAAGGGATGAGGTGTAGGGATTATGAAAATGAGAGAGAGAAAGAGAGACAGAAGAAAATAAAAGAGAAAGATTTCAGCAGTCCTGGGTTCAACATTGGTCCAGCCAGTCTAAAGGTCCAGTTCTGGTGGGCCTGTATGCGTGGGGCTTCAGTTTGTGTCCTTTTATCATCCTTGGCCCTCCTTCGGGCAGGCACTCGAACTCATTAGGCTAATTAGGTGTCACGCGTGGTTTGTGCTTTCAGAACTTTGGGGAAATGGGTTGGTGGGCTTGGGGGTCTTTTGGGGAGTAACTTCTCCTTCCCTGCAGACATGACCATTGTTTGATCTTTGGCCATGCATGGTGAGCTGCCCTGCTCAGCATATCAGAACAGCACACCAGAACACCAAGCTGCACACCCTCTGGCAAGCCCTCCCTGTCCTGTTGCTGAAGTCCTGTGCTGATCTATGCTGATAGGCTTCTTTTGTTTCTATGTAGTTTGTTGTTATGCAGAACTTGCCCCACTACAATGTTTGAGACATTAACTCTTTCAGTGTCTCACAAGAGTAACCTGGACAAGCTTGAGAAGTGGGTCCATGTTGGCTCATGAAGTTTATCAAGGTGAAGTACGAGGTCCTGCACCTCGGTCAGGACAATCCTCAGTATCAATACAGACTGGGGGATGAAGGGATTGAAAGCAGTCCTGCAGAGAAGGACTTGGGTGTACTAATGGATGAAAAGCTGGACACGAGATGACAATGTGCACTTGCAGCCCAGAAAGCCAACTGTATCCTGGACTGCATCAAAAGAAGCATGGCCAGCAGGTCAAGGGAGGTGATTCTGCCCCTTTACTTGGGTTTGGGGAGACCCAACCTGGAGTACTACATCCAGCTCTGGAGTCTTCAGTACAGGAAAGACATGGAACTGTTGGAGCAGGTCCAGAGGATGGACACAAAAATGATCAGAGGGATGGAATACCTCTCCTATGAGGAAAATCTGAGAGAGTTGGGGTTGTTCAGCCTGGAGAAGAGAAAGCTCTGGGGAGACCTTATTGCAGCCTTTCAGTACTTAAAGGCGGCTTATAAGAAAGATGGGGACAGACTTTTTTTAGGGCCTGTAGTGATAGGACAAGGGGTAATGGTTTTAAACTAAAAGAGGGTAGATTTAGCCTAGATATAAGGAATAATTTTTTTATGATGAAGGTGGCCAATGGGTTGCCCAGAGAGGTGGTAGATGCCCTGTTCCTGGACACTTTCAAGGCCAGTTTGGATGGGGTTCTGAGGGACCTGGTCTAGTTGAAGATGTCCCTGCTTATTGCAGGGGGGGTGGACTAGATGACCTTTAAAGGTCCCTTTCAACCCAAATCATTCTATGATTCTATGATTCAAGTTTCAAAAGGAAACTGCTATAATTACTTGTTAAGGCAGACAAACAGCTTCCAGGGACAATCAATAATTCCAGAAGAATATATATCTCCAGGTATGCAATGAATTCAAGGGAAATACTGAACCTTCTGCTTGTCCAGTGTAGGCCAATTAAGTCATGTTAACATTGTAACTTCTGCAATATTTAAGGGGTAGTGTTAATCAGGCTCAAAAGGAAGCTATGATTTCCTCACTGAGCACAGTCTTTCCTGTACATTTTCAGGCTAATTTTCCCTGTGGCACTACTTGCATCTACTTCTATTCAAGTTTTTTCCTTTATTATTTTTGTCCTCATCTGTAAGCTCACCGTAGTAGTAGAGTATTTTGTACATCTCCAGTTCTATTCAATAAATAATAAAAGTTAGAAAATGGACTTTATTTTATACCCATTTGCTGAAGTCCATAAATACTAAGCTTCATCATAGGGATTTGTGGACATTTTTAAGATTACAGAGAGACAGAAAAACAGCATCTGCAGTCTGTTACAGATAACTTATATGTAATCAGGACTGAATACTGAATGAAATGAGTGAAATCTGTACACTGCTTATTGTCATTACCTGTAATATACTCCTCAAATGTCTTATCGGTTTCAGAAAGGAGGATGAATGGCTTAAATGATTGATAATGCAATGCAGAAACTTACAATGCTAGATGACTAGTTCAGATATCTCAAAGTGATATATAAGATAGCTCCACAGTTGCCTGGAGATATCATACAAAGTCAGTGATGTTTTGTTTTGGTTTCGGGGTTTTTTTCCCCATTTTTTCCATTGTTTATTAGTGTAACTACAGTTTGAAAAGACAGGAAAAAATCCAGTGTTAACTTTCAGCAAGTGCTGTCATTTACTAGCAATAATCAATATGGACTGTATTTAGTAGTCTTGGCCTACTCCCATATACTTATACCCCCAGAAAATGCCAAGGCAGAACTGCTTTGCATCTCTGCTGGCTTTATGACCAGAGGTCAAGTCTGAAAGCTGAACCTTAAGGATTTCAAATAAAACTGCTCTGAGGAACTTAACACCTTAATATTTAGGTGTCATTCATGAATTAGCATTTAAATGTGGGTCAGTAGTTGATATCATAGTCAAGCATGTGCACCATGGAGAACAGGGTTCACTGCCACCAGCCATGCTGTGTTGCTCACATCCTTCATTGTCCGTTTTAAGTAGTAATGCATACTACAACTCTTCCTGCTGCCTCAAGTATCACAGATTCTAATAAAATATAGCATTAGAATGCATATATCTTTTAATAGCTTAGGTATACGTTTACCTAATCTGTGAGAAACTTCTGAATAGATTAATCCTACACAAGATTAAGTAGTATGTCTGTTCTAAAAGAATAGCAACCTTTGATGACCAGCGGTTACTCGTCATTTTATGAATACAACCTTGGGTGCTGGGTAAAATCAGATACAAGGATAGCAATGAAAACAGAATAAGCATTCAATGTATGTAGAACGTAATTATGTAGTAAATTTCACGTGTGATATAGAATTGAAGACCAGTGAAGAAACAGGGAGGTGTAGTGTGTGACAGAAAAATTATGATCTTACAGTTTGCAGGAAGAAGCCCCCGCTTCATACTTCTCCCAGCAAAGTGAAGTACAAATTTCAAGGAACTGTTAAAACTTATTCTAGAATGATGGTGTGTTTCAAAATTAATTTTTAATTCTGTGCCTATCTGTAAATAATGTTGTTTTAATACTCCTAAATGTATTCAGTTTATTTTACTAAAATGTATCATGAACACTTTGCAGATGTAAATTAATAAACATGTATTCTTCCAATGTGACCACTTAGGAATTTTCTACTAGGACCAACCAGAAAACCCCACAGCAGGAAACAGTCACCCCAACAAAAGAAGGTTTTGTGATTTATACTAACACTAAAGGAAATTAAAAGGAAATGGAGATACACTGATGAAGAGGCTTATTGAAGGTGACAGAGGAGACAACTGCAAAACCAAGAATAAGGTCTGTATCTCCTGCACCTAAACAATTGTTTCATCCACTGTTTCACCCAAAAAGCAGGGTTAAAAAGCGACTGAATTTTAGACTGCACTTTTATTATTTCTAAAATCAAAATATCATGACAAAGATTAAGTGAGAAACACTCAATAGAAAGATCATGATAAGCACTAAAGATCTCTGATTTTTACCAGAGTTTTAAATAGCTTTTGTTCTAAAAAAATTGTTCAAAACAAACAAGAGACAGAAGCCATTTAGTGCAGTTCCCATCTTATGGAATCAACATGCTGGCAAATCTGTTTTGGTTTTAATTAAATGATTGAACATTACAGCTAAAAAAGAAAAGTAATTACAATTTGATTAACATTAAATTAATGGCCTGAGGGAATTCACCTTTGTTTAGACTATGGTATTATTAAGAGAAAAATTATTTTCAAAAAATGTTTGATTTACTGAACAGACAAAATGGGAAAATGTCTCATGCAATTAAATGATCAAGGACAGAGTAGTATTACATTGAACTGCAAAGCAAGTCTAGTGGGATATGCAGTGATATCAGTCCAGTGACATAAACCCGCTGTTGCTAGGAGCTTTGATATCAACCAGAAATATGCTGAGAAAATTAATTAGAGAAAAATCATTACTGAAGACATAATGTCACTGATCTTCATTACCTATCATCCAAAAAAGGGCTCACTTAATTTGATAAATTTTGCTATTAATATGGAAACATAGATTCATGTTTGCATAATAATGATATATTTTACCAGTTACTGTCAGCATCCTTGAAAAATTGCTGTTACAACCTGGAAATGTAGCAAATTATGGAAATCACAATTATCTAAATTAAGCTAATTTGCAAAGAAGAGAAAATATGTAGGTTTTCCACCCTAGTTTTTTCTTGTCAATGTGAATGTTACATAAATATTTATCTCATTCAGGTGTACTTCTTGTTTGTTTCATTGGCTTATATTGACACACTTGCAGTTATTTTACAATAACTTGTCTCCTAGGTCTCTGTTGCTGTCTTAGAACAAGATTTTGTAACTATTCAGTTTCAAAGTAATAACGGGAATAAAATTTATTTCCCTTTTTTTCAGAAAACTTGACCCCTACTGACAGAGAGTTCAGAGTAGAAGGAAAGTGACCACTAACAATTAGTGGGTCTCTAGCACTCACCCTGCTTCAGTATAATAACCTAGATTGTGGGTGATAATTGTGTAGCCACAGGATCTTTATGAAAGCTCATCATAGCTGTGATCTATGTACTGGAACAAGAGCAAAGGTGCTAAAAGCACGATTTCCAAAAGGGACCAGGAATAATTAGATCATTAAGTAGCACCACAATTTTCCCTAGAGATGAAGCAAGACATAGGAGGAACAATATACAGGATTTACTGGAAATTTTTGTTTGTTCATGCACTTCATTCTATCTTTTGAACAAAATAATCAGTTACCTCACAAAAACTGTAATCTGTGCTATCGTTGCACAACATCCTCAGTACAGGGCCATAATCAAGCTATTCTGTGCTCTCTCTAAAGCATAATACCATTTAATCTTAGAAAAAAGATATGTTAGAAGTCATCTAGTGGCTTCTTTGAAAGTCATCTTGTCCAAGCTCCTACACAAAACAGGGCTAACTGGAAAATTAGTTTAGGTTGTTTAAGGTCTTGTTCCATAACTTACTTTGAGTTATTCTTCTGGCTGTATGTAGAGATTAAGTTATTACCTGCAAATACACTCATGAGTTGATGACTTCCATGTGTGTTTCCTTCTTTCTTCTTCTTATGAGACCAGAATTAAGTGTGAGGCAGGAACCTACCTCATGTGCTCTTATCCTGATGTAAGTGTTGAATTTAACACTACACTTGATATACAAATGTTAATGAGAACACAATAAGGTGCACACTCCCTGCACAAGGTGAAACCTGACATCATTGAGAAAACAGGTGCTGATTATCTGAATGTTAATTTTGTTTTTCATTCTTTACCCTTCTCCACACGGTTGGAGGTTCCAGTGTCACATCTGCCCATCTGGTACCTCTCATGAGCTTATTTTCCTTCACAGGCTAGTAAGATTTAATGTTGCTAAGCTAAATGTTAGACCAGTAGGAGTGTTCATCCTATTAGACAGAAATGGCATTTCCCAGAGATTTATATGGCTCGTGTAAACTACATGTATTGTAAAACATACTGAGGAGGTGAAGAATCTATGAACTGTATCCAATTTACACACAATTTAGCCCTTGAGTGGCCAAACTCTAAGCATCATTGTCTCCTGAAAAAAAAAAAGGTATACGCTTCCTAGTTAAAGGACTCTAGGCAGAGAGTACACCTGAGTGCTTTGACTGGCTTGTCATGTTTGTTGTTTTAAAAAAAAGCCTCCACTTGAAAGAAGTTCCATTTTTAAGAGCTTTTCTTTACAGTATCAGAAAAGTCATCTATTAATTTTGCCCTAAAGTAAAAATTTCTAGAGAAAATACTGCGTCTAGCCTTTTCAAAGCTGCTGCAATATTGGAAATCATGCAAAAAGCAAGTTTCTTGGGTCTTCCATAGTATAAAATCTTGCTATTAAAAGAAAAAAAAAAATTCTTCTGTTTTGAGGGATGTTGCCACCTGTAGCAGTATTCTCCAATTTAAATCTAGGAGAAAATGTCATTTAACTAAAAAGGAACATCCTTGTCATGTGTAACTGGTAATGGCCTCAGGATATGCCCAGGTACTTGCCTTTTTCCTGCTTTTAGACCTCTTCTCAGTGGCCCTTGGTTGTTATTTTAAATACACACACACACACACACACACACAAGTAAACAATCTGTGCCAAGATGTATATTAAGAAATAGTATTCATTATTTTTGGATCTATTTCATACATGTATATACACAGTTGTTGAAATAGACTAACCCATCACAAGATAGATCAGATACCAGAAAGCATTAGCAGAATTTTCTGTAGGTGGAAAATGAGGCAAAATTGTGGCTCATCTTGTTTTCTGCTATAGTAGCTGATCTTCCTACTGATGTTTGATGACGAGCACAATAGTGACAAGATGTCTCTGTGCAAATGGAATGTATTCACATGTATGTGCATTTAAACTTACATAACAGAAAAAAGAGATCTGTGTTAAAAAGCGCGAAGCAAATGGATTCTTAAGATAAAGTTTTACAAATATTAGATACGCAGATTGCAAAATTATATACTTGTGCATGTATTTTACATATGCATGTGTTTCTATATCTTTTTATAGATATATACATTTTTGGAGATTGGTATCCATGCAATGAATTTCTTAATTAATGAGCAGCAAGTACTAATAGTCACACTCTTATTCAAGGAACTATTGTTTAACGTTATGAAGTCTTCACTACATCCAAAATACAAGATTATAGCTATGATACTGTGATATTTCTGCCATTGTAACAGTTTTGTTATAGTGTGAATCACCAGATTATGAGAGATTGATTTTAAGCTAATCATCATCTCTATAATCTTCCTGTATGCATTAGAAATAATTCTTGCCACTAGCTGATTAGCATTACTTTCCATATTATTCTTGTAGTACACACAAGCTATCAGAGTTACAGTGTATCATCTGACAAATGTTTAAGTTTCTTACCAGCACCTTTTACCATACATCTGATCATGTTCCAATACGTTTAATCTCAAAGCTTTTCTCTGAGACATAGAAGTACTACTATGCCTAATCTACAGAAGGATATTAAGGCATATCCATATGCAATTATATGGTCCATGTGCAATTAACTGTATCTAATAATTGCTTAGGCAAAATTTAGGATTCCAAGTAAACACTGACTTAAAAAGGGGATTTCTGCAACTTCTTACTGTATTGTCTGGGAGCAAGGGAAGTTTTCATTCTTATCATTGCTAAAAGGAATGTTTCCATTGATACATAATGGCTGTTTCAGTAAGAAAAACACAAACCTCTCCTAGATACCATTTCTGTCTCTTTCTCTCCATTCTTTACCTAAGGAATTAAGATATTTAAGACACACTTCTGAGCTCCACTGATGGAGCCTTAAAATGGGAATATCATCAGAGTTCATTTCTGAACTCTGGATGTTGCACTGAGCAGAATTATTCTTCAAGTTTTCTTGCAGGTAGTAAGTGCTCTCTCCTTTCATCGTATATACATATTGTCAGTAGTGGACTGGCATGGAGATCTTCACTTATGAAAGCAAATGTTAATGCACACACACAAACACACAAGTCAAAATAGAAACTTTAGTCCTTCAGGATTAAACTTGACATTTTACATTTAAACAAGTTCACCAGGGACTCCTGAAGAAACTAAAAAGGAAATGTAATGAAAACACATATATGATGTTTCCTTCTTTCATCTTATAAAAAATAAACTGTTGAGAAAATACATTAATAGGCAAGACTCCTCTTTCCTTAATATCTCAAAAAATAGTCAATGGTATTTTACACTTTAAAAATGTGAATGTGTGAGAAAGTATCAGGGTACAAATTTGTCCAACTGCATGTGGGAATGTAGTCTTAGTATTAGAAGCAACTGAAGAATATTTTGCAGCTGAGAGAATATTTCTTCTATTTTGCTTTGAGATTTCAGTGAAATCTCAATCAGTTTTTTTATTTGCTGCATGACTTTGCTTTTCAGCCATACAAATAGCCTTTGCACTCCATTATACAGTAGATTTGTTCAATTAGTTATTAATCAATTAGAAAACATACATTAGGGTTGACAAGCATAAGAAAGTTCTATGAAAAACATTTCTTAATGAAACCATGTCTTCAGAAGAAACAATGTTCAGTTTTGCACTTTTTTAGGCACTGTTTACAAAACTCAAATACATGAAAAAAATGGTTGATGTTCTTAATCTTCATACTTAACTTTTTACTCAGATACTGTAAGACAACATGAAACCAAATTCAGGCACATTATGGGTTGAATGCTCACATAATAACTAAAGGTTAAATCCCAGCTCTCTAACACTTCTACTGTATTGGAAATGCTCACATAAGCAAAACAAATCTTGATTTCTTCATTCAAAACTCATCTTTCTTCTTTTACCTATTGCATGGGAAATAAAAAAAGATCTTGATATTTTATTTTAATATATAATTTTACATCATCAAAAAGGCTGCAAAGAGTAATGCAAGGAGAAAAGTCAGTATTTTAAACTAAGGTTCTTAAGTGTAATCTTTTCATATATGTTAGGGTAAGAAGGCTAAATAGTAGGAAGCAGCAATGCAATTGCCATAGTAACATTAAGAAGATTTTTGGCAAATCCACTTGCAACTGAGGTTTTTTATCCTTAAATAACAATAAATAAAAATAATGTTATTGATATCACAGATTAATGTTTTAAAGCACCATGAATGTTTTTTTTTAAATTGGATCCAAATAAAAGGAAAGGAAATTTTTAGCTTAACCCTCAAAGGCATGTGTTACACAAGAAAGAGCTAGAAGAACAAAAGAAAAACCATGGATCTAGTTGGGAGAACAGGAAGCAAACTGCATTACAAAGCTAACATGATATGCTTCATGAGACAGAAGGGATTGGAAACACGATCAGACAAGACATTTTATCTTAAGATGAGGGCAAGAACGCTAAATATAAACAAGATGCAAAGAAAAGCAACAGAGGGAGTGAAAAGAAGTATTTTCACTTCAGAACAAAAGTACTGAAGACTGCAAAAGTGAGTTGTTTCCATTTCTTTGTTAGTTTAATTCTTTGTAATTCTTTTTATCTCTTAAGCTAGTAAATACTATGGTCAGATCAGTGAAGCCTTTTGCGGATAGCTAAGCATAAATGCTCATCCTTCTAAATGTACAGAAAACTTTCAACTTATTGTGATGCCACAGGCTAAATATTATTAATAACTCAATGCAGAGAGTGGTTTTGGGTGTGAGTGGCTTCTTTCTTCACTGTGGGTTGAATCCCTGCTGATACTTCAAAAAACCTGCTCATTTTCTCAGAGAGCTACTGTTCTGTTCACATGCCAAAGATTTCCTTGTTTCTTTCTGGGAAAGGAACAAAGGTAGTTGAATGTGCAGTGACATTACTGTGTCATGTCCTTGAAGGCCATGGACTCTGTTCTCCCAAACCCACCTGCTTCAGTCTGTAGCAGGCTCGTGAAATGAGACCTTTTTTACCTGGTATTGGTCTGTTACAGAATCCATTAACTGGATCTTACACACTTCCAAACTAAATAGATAGCACCTAGGAAGGCGTGTCAATCCAGTCTAACTTCTTTCTCCAGTCACAGATATTCCCAGGTCACCACATTAACTTCTGGTTTAACCCTTCAAGTAAAAAAAAAAAAAAAAAGGCAGAAAGTAAGGAAAACAGACTTAGGAAAGTAGTTTACCAACCACCCAGACAAGTGCAAGAGGGAATTTTTTGTTCCCGCTTCTTTTTTTTCTTAGTGTCGTAATGAATTGCAATACCAGAATGTGTACTTGGAAAGCTTTATTGATAAAAATCCTCTACAGCTGTTCTTGTACTGTGTTAATTGTCTATGGTTAATTGACTGTTTATTTCTACAAGTGTCAAAGGAAAAACATATAGTGTCAAAGGAAAGACTATGGCTTTGCTGAAGAATAATGAAAGTAATATTTTTATATAGGTTTTTGAAGAAAGAAACATATTTAGAAGCTGTAACAGAGGAAGGGAGTTACTGAAGCAAATCTTTATAATGTAAAAAGAATTGCTCTTTAACAAATATAAACCAACTGAAATATTTGCAGAAGATAACCTGCTTATGAAAGCCACTTAAATGTAAAGGAAAACTCCAAAGGGCTGGATTTTTTTTAAGTTAACTATTTTTAGGAAAACAAACAAACAAAAACAACAACAAAAAAGGCCTCTCTGACATCTATGGTGAATAGATATCTAAGAACCAAATGATAATTGAAGGTTATGTTTCACAGGTGGAAATGGCTAGAATAAGGGTACTGAATTAGAATGAACCACATCTTAGCAAGATGGGTAGAAGAGAAGTAGACAGCTAAAGGTATTAAATTGTTACAACTTTCCAAAAGAAACACCATGATCAACAGTGTAAACAGCTAATTGATCTGTGCTATCCTGGCATGAAAATTAATTCAGCAGATCAGTTTTGTATTCAAGTAATACAAAGATCAATTATTGATATGAAACTGAGGGCACCTTCTATAAGTGCAACCATATTCACTGATGATAGTGGGATTTGGTTTGTTCAAGCATCAAATGAGAACAGGATCTCTACTCTTCCCCAGTTTTTAGAAGCCTAAACAGGTGAAATTAGAATGAAAACAAGCACGAGATGAATTTGATGTTGTACTTATACCCTTAGCTTCAATATAGGATAAGTTTTAAATCCATAGAGTGAGTGGCTTATGTTATGTTCTGACACTGTTATAATTAAGAACACAGTAATGCCATTTCTAAATGCTTTTATTAACACAGAGCTTATTTTGTTCATGCACTGCTTCTGTCTATTGCTTTTTCTGGATCTGCACAGCTGAGGTGTTAAGAGGACAAAGTACTCTTCAAAATCCTTCTTAGTAAAAAAACCTATTTAATATATTCTATCTTATGTAGACTCCAAAGCATTGTAAGTAGCCTAAAAATGTTTTATTCTTAAAAACACTTGAAATATTCAGGATAATATAAATCACAAAATACATTTTCCCCTGAGAGATCTAACATGATTTCTTCCCCTTGTTGAGTCCAAAATTTGTCCACACTTCAGTCTCTCCTACATCTTTCTTCTGTGAGTCATTGGGTTTTGATGAATAAATGGTCCCCTACCACATCTTGCCATGTGCTTGCCTGGTATGATTTAATCCAGGTCCACCCATGCAGAGAATCTATTTTCCCCTGAAGAGGAGAGACTGGCTAAAAGTCATCAAAGGTGAAAGTCTCAGACTACATCTGCATGGCGACTTCAATGATTCTTTGAAGAGCTACAAACTCCATTGTTGGGTGGAAGACTTTCTGCAGTGTCGTTGCTCTCAGACATGCTGATATTGTGGTTACAAAGCTACTTTAGTTCTGCTGTGCTACTACTGGAAGTGAAACAAGTTCCTCCTCAGTCATAGAGTGAAGACAGCCAGGGAACTGCTCTGGATGTTGAAAAGAAAACAAACCTTAATTTTCCACAGTTATCCTCTGCAGCCCAAATTTACCTGACTTCTACTCAAAATGTATTGTTTCCTTTGAGAAAGCCCTAAGTCATGGAAAGGTGGGTAAAGCCTTAAGTTCAGCACAGATGGGCTGAGCAATACAATGGTTGTGCTTGCTTAGACAGGTCCTCCCCATAGAGTCTTGGGGCAACACTACATGGTTGGGATTAGACTAAAAACTTGTTGCCAGTCAGCTAGGACTGCAGGTAGCTGAACAACAGATATGTCCATCATTGTAATGAGGATGTGAGATGCAGAAATCAGAGAGCATGCAGTAAAATTTTCTGCACTCCTAAATGCAAGGTAAATGTCATTGGCAAACAGGACTCTGCCTGTACATCGGGGATAGCTGTTACAGACTGGGGAGGAAATATCTTCTTTTGTTGCTGGTTATGCAGCTAAATAGTCTTAACTGTTCCTAATGGTTCTCAGCTCCTTGGCTACTCCTTGGCACCCAGGGGATGGTAAAACCCCAAGGGCATTTGTTTAATCTTTCCTCTGAAAGGTTTGGGGTTTTGGTTTGGGTTTTTTTTGTTTGGTTGGTTGGGTTTTTTTCATTTAAATGATGACCTTGCTATGGTCTATCTATGCCTTTGTAAAATCCTTGGTTGTTTTTGTAATTGACAGGCACAGAATAAGATTTCCGTAGTGTGGTGGTTTTTTGTTTTGTTTTGATTTGTTTTTTTAACTTAATAAGTGTCTTGAAGGATCTAGCTATATTCAAACAAAGCTTTACAAATTACTTTCTATTTCATATCAGCCTAAACTCCAACACTACGTGACAGTCTATCTCCTACACAAACATCCTTACTATTAATTGAAGTGTCTAATGAAACCTTAGTGTATTTTATTTTTAAATATGATGAAATTAGATGCACATTTGTTCTGTGTACATAGGTATTCAGCAGCTAAATCTTGGCAGAACATAAGCTACTGTAGCATTGATCAAAATTAGTGGTATTTTGCTAAAAACCTTTACTGTTTCACTTAATACAAATTTAGAATTCCATTTAAACTATATATTGATAATTTATATAAAACATACAAATATAAAAACATTTTTGGTATAAAATGTTCAATAATACCTACAGGGACACACTGTGAGTGCTTCTGTGGTTTGTATCTCTATTAGGTATTTGGAGACACATATCTGATTCAGGAAAAGAAACAGGGAGCTTTATTTTACCTATCTTTTTTTAACATGATGTTACGAATATGCTTTTGTCTTCCAATACAGAAAAGAGTGCTAGGAGCTCAAACAAAATTGTTTCTTCAAGTCCAATAAATAAATTTAAAAAACCTCTAGCGAGAAATATTAGAAGTAAATTTAAGTAGACTTAATAGCTGTATTTGAAATTTTCTTAGATGTATTTGAACTGTCAACTGGATAATAAATTGAAGTGAAATGTGTCACTTTAAAACAACAAGTTGCACATTACTAAAACTAGAAAACCAATACATAATAAATGCTTTCTGTAGCACTTAGACAGCTGTGACTCCAAGGCTGTCTTCACTGGTATTACAATATCATCAAAAATCTTAAAAATAAGACTGAGATGCTGTTGTGACAAGCAACATAAAGAAAAAAGTTTTGCTCATCACCACTTTACTGTGTCAGTATACATACATTAAAAAGAAAGAAGAAAAATATATTTTGTCCCCATTTCCTAAGAAAATGAGGTAAAGAAATATATCTTCTGCTCTTATATGAGCAGATTCCTATGCAACTGTTCCACTCCAATTTTGACTAAAAGCAATAGGTTTCTTAAATTTATTTAAGGGAAATTTTAGGGTAAAATTCAGACATTCTATTTAAGAAATACATGACTAAAGTACACCCACATTGAAAGATACTGGATAATGATATTAAAAATAATTTTGCAGACTGAACTGTGCCTACACAACTGTTACTATTAACTTTTCTATAAATTAAGTGATTTTAAATGATAATATCATAATCAGGCATATGTTTACACTTATGGGATAGTAGCACGGTTTTATCTTCAAGCACTGTACTTCCAAGAGATTTATTTTAATTGTCCTGTTTTGTTAACTCAATAGAAATAAGACTTTTAGATTGTAAAGGATATAGCTATTTTTTAGGATGGTTACTTGTATTGTATAAATCACCCTCTGCATCTTCCTCTTACTTTTTGGAATAATGACAATGACTTCATTTTTCTCATAGGACTAGATATTATAAAGCTGCACTTTAATGATGTCCAGTACAGATTTGTAGAGCTTCAGAGAAGATCTGATCATTCATTGCAAGTGGAAATGCAGGGAGATACAATGATCATGTTCTCAGACAACCTAAAGAAGCAGAATTTAAAGTAAAAGTAGGAAAAATTCCAAGCTTTTCTTTTCTGTAAGTCTTACAGAGGAAAAAATTAAAATATGTGGCAGCAAGAATCATTGCCTGTATTGGGCATATCCAGCAGAATTTTGGTAGCAGAGAGCTGCAGGTTATGACCTGCATGGGAGGAGGTCAGGGGCTGCCCTGTGCTGATCACGGATGGTTCCAGCTGACTCTGCAATGGACAACACTGACCCATCATGCACCAAAACAGGAACCAGTCAGAATAGCCCCTGGCACCTCTGCAAAAATGCATTTAAGGAGTGGTGGTAGCCACTGGAGGAACAAAGGAAGACATGTGAGGAGATATAGGAGTAGGTGACATGTGAGGACACACAAAAAGAGACACAAAGGATGTCATGGGAGGAGAGGCATGAGGATGCATGTGAGGACACCCTAAAGGAGGTACAGGAGGAGGTATGCATCTGAGGGGAATTCAGGCCACAGGTGACCCACACTAGAGCAGGTACACATTGAAAGGGACTGCAGCCTCTGTATGACTCACACCAGTGCAGCAGAAACAAGCAAGAAGAAAAGAGCAAGGGCATGAAAAAGAGTAAGGAACAAGGAATGGCAGGAAGGAACTGCTGTGCATTGACTCTCTCCTCCTGTGCTGTCCATCGCCTCTGAAGGGAATGTATGGCAAAAGCAAGAGGAATGGAGACCAGGAAGGGGGAGGAAAGATGTCTGGAGTGAAGCTGAGACAGGCAAAGGAGGAGGAAAAGGATTTTCCATAAGTTTTTGTTTAAGTTATTGTCTTCATTGTATCTCAATACCTGAATCAGTAATTAAAGGTTCATGTAACTGGCAATAAATTAAAATTCAGTTCAATTCCTTGAGTCAAGACCATTTTGCACATGACAGTGCCCTACACTGATGATTTTTTTCAGTGCTGAAGTTAAGGAAAACCTAGTGAAAACCACAGTTTAATAGATACTGCATACTGCTTTTATACTATTAGTTATAATGCAATTCCAACCTCAGTCATGAAGCAAGTCTTGAAGCAATTTTCTGCTGGGCAGTTTGCACAGAACATAGAATAAAAAGATGCATACAATTTTATATTCTCTGTGTGTTTAGCTGATTTATTATGTTAATGTACTAATCATGGAACTCCAAAATATTAATTAATAATGGTCAGAGGGAAAATAAGTAGATATTCTCAAAACAAGTGCACCATGCTTAAAATAATTTTGGCAGGCTTAATTTTAAAATACAGAAATAGTGAAACCATCTGGTAGCTGACTAAGAAAAATATCACTAAATTGTTTTCTAAAGAAAATGGCAGATACAGGAACATAAAATAGAGAAGTGTAGAATAAGGTGTTCTTTTTTAACTGCAATTTGAGCATGGTGGCTCACAAGGTACAGCACTACTTCATGTAAATGCAGATTAAACCTACACAGTTCTGTTTCCCTGAAGTCTCACAAAAACATTGAATACTTTCATAAGAAAGAAGGTAAATCTCAAAAGAGATGTTGTCTGAAGCAGAATTTTGGTGATACTCCTGAAATAGTGGAGGCCCAGCTAAAAAACATAGCAGTAGCACAATTTACCCTATTAAATAAAATGACAAGCAGATAAGATAACAGGTAGCTACAGTCACATTACAAAAAGGTTTTGCTATCCCAAAGGACATTATGGCTGCTGCTCCTGACCTTGGTAACTCTTCTGTTGGTGGAGTTATTTCTCTGGAAAGACAGAAAAATCCATGTACTCATCAGTATCCAAACCCATTCTGTTCTCACTGTGTAAATCCCTCCAGTTTAGAGCTGGGAGAAAATTGTAATATCTATGTTTGCACTTTAAATGTAGGCAAGTGGAAGGGAATTAAACCACTGGAACTGTCAATCTGGCACTTCTTACAGATAATACTCATAAAACAATAAATAAAATTTCAGGAAAAGTACTCTTTGGCTATATTTTTAAAGTAATTTACATCTTAAATGTCTGTTAATTATTGTGCTTTATATTAAAAAGGGTGATCAAGTCTCTTTTTGAAGGCTGTATATGGTTAATGCTAATGTATGTTAAGTAATCCATTATTTTAAAATCTCGTAAGTAATTATTCCTTATCACAATAACTGATTGCTACAATCTTAAAGCTTCAAATACAGTATTCATAGCAAAAGAAAAACACAGTCCTTTACATGACTGAAGAAGAAATTAGACTGTTTTCATTTGTTGCAAGGACACTAAAAAAATTGATCTTTTTTTTTCCTATTTTGAACACATTAAAAATATCAGATCTGTCATGTGATTTTTGTTTCCAATCTGTATTTTGTAGCACATGTCAGATTATTTTAGCAAATAGTAGGGTAAGAGCCTCTTCAGTATTGCTCCTGCTGTCAGATTGAGTGACTCGGCTGGAGGATTGATGCTTTTAGCCAATGCAGTTGATAATGATGCAAAAGTATTAGTATTGCCTTTCCTACAGAAGCAATCAAAATTGCCTACATTTATCTTCCAAATTTAAAGTAGTCTGCACTAGTCTGATACAAAAAGATCAGTGTATATCAGTATGTAGCAATTATTAACAAAACTTAGCCATTTTAAAGACTGTATTTTAAAAAGCCAAAATCTATCTGTCTTATTCCACTGGGCACAGCCCTTCACTTCTTAAGTAGACCCACTATGCCATGTACAGCTGCTTGGTTTTCGGCACTGCTGAAAAATCAAGTCACTTGCAAGCTCTTGCATTCAGAATTTCTATTTGTAAATGCAGTACATGCCTTCTCAACTGGAAGTGAACATCCTTAAGTTGAGACTCTATAAACACATGTATGTTCTAAAAACCACAGAAAAGTGAAATATTATGGGAATATACACAATTATATTGCCTTTCTGACGGTGGTACTTCTCAAAATGTTCTAACAATTACTTAATAGTCTGTTTGAACATGTCTTTTGGAATTGCAGTGCAACTTCCAGAATCTGAATTTAAGCCCCTGTTTTCACAAGTTGTGGCCATTATCTTTTCCCCTTTTCCTTAAAGAGTTACAATGAACATTCCATTCTGTGAAAACATGTCTAAATTTTTTACAGTGAAAAGGCATTCAGTATTTGTCAGAAGAGGTATCGCAATTCAAAACATGAGACCTCACTGGACTGAAAGTGAAACAACAAAGGAAAAAAAAAATCTTCAAAACAACCTTACAGAAAGCAAAATGGATTGCTCAGTTCACATTTTTCTATTTCAAGTAGGAGTAAAGGAGGCATGACAAAGTAAAACAGTTCAAGTTGAGGGAAGGGAAAGCTGATATGACCTTGACTCAGTTTTCCAAAAGTTGAATATTGATTTTAAAAAAGTTCAGTAGTAATTTAAGGATGGTGTAGAATTATTTTAAAAGAACTGGTGTTCCTTTAAGTAAGTCATGTTACCTGCAGAAAGTTTTCTGCATTTTTCACTGAAACAAGCACAATAAAATTAATTCCATTTGGAAATAATGGAACAAGAATCCTGAAAAATATTGAAATCAATCATTAGAATAGCCAGAGTTTATCAAGACATTGTAAAATTTATTACTGTGTTATGTACTTTTCTTGAATCATCCTTTTCAGGAATTGGATGGTATTTTAATTCAAAATCTTTAAAGATGCTAATAGAGAAATTCCTTAGAGAAAGTAACAGAAAAGTCACTTTAAATTTATAGTTGGTCACACTTGTTTTCTGGAGATGACGTTGCTCAGCATTTTATTTAAGGAAGTACAGAGGAAACTCAGAAGTCTCATAGTGCTCATAAAGCTCATAAATACATAGGAATATGAAATTATTTTTCTTCTGCACTGCAACACATTAATGGTTAAGCTTTCTACAAGGGCCTGTAGCATCAAGAAATACTGGTTCAACTTGTTCACAAGGTCTTCTCTGTAAGAAATCTGACTATGGTAAAGCTTACACACAGAGCTATATTGTAGTTCATGCCTCTATGAAAAACAAGTAAAACCTTTCCAGCTGTCTTTGCAGGTTATTTTTCACTGGCTTGCTACTGACAGTACTAGGGATGTGATAATTTTTGTTTTGATTTTAGAGGAAAAAGGCAGGGGAAAAAAGAAAACCAACATATTATCATATTGTTGAAACAGTCCCTCTCAGGGTC
Organism: Haliaeetus albicilla; assembly: GCF_947461875.1. Lineage (NCBI taxonomy): Eukaryota > Metazoa > Chordata > Aves > Accipitriformes > Accipitridae > Haliaeetus > Haliaeetus albicilla. The sequence continues at coordinate 59,089,092 of NC_091485.1, read as the reverse complement.
TTGGTTCGTCTCTTCCAGTTCTCTCCCACTCAACTTCGGCACAGACAGAAGTTAGCAGAGGCTGGAGACCATTCTGCACAGTGAATTTAGTTGTGGCTATTCTGTTACAGACTGTCAGAGAATCTGAAACTATGGATGTGGGCCACACCTTGCCAGTTAGCCACAGTGTCATCAAACATTCCCTGGCACATTTAATTTACAGATTTACAGATGCAGACTTAAGTTCCTTGTATTTCAAGAATGCTAGCACTTATTTCTCCTTTATTTGTCAACTGCTGTCAAGAGGAATCCATACTTGCTGTTCCCAGTCAGAGGTATAACCACCCCCTCCTGCAGCTCCTGCTGTCACTGATTTGGTCTGATCCTGGTGTAGAGTCAGCTTGGTACTCCTGCTGCTAATCTGTCAAGGCATACCTGCCAGGTCTGCACACTGAAATACAGCTAAGCAATGCTAAACTTACAATTTATGTAAATGAGGCTACAAAGAAACTTGTTATGCCCTCTGTTTTCTTCTTTTCTCTGCCCACATCGAGGGACCTGAGTTCTATCCATCTAACTGTGCTAGCACTACGTTTGGCATTTTGATTTTTCATGCAGTTGCTTAAACCTTCTTTAGCCAGCAAAATCTTCTGATCCTTCCTTTCTGTTTAGAGCCTGCCCTTTGACTACTCCCACTGTAAATGACTGGAGTTTTGCCATTGACTAAACCAGGAGTTCATTTGTGCCCAAAAATTGATTAATTCTTGCAGAAGATATTTTTTTTAACAGTTTAATTCATGAGAGTCTGTCAGTAGTCTTCATGTTTTTGTATTAAGTATAAAGTAACTTTAACTAATGATAAACATCTGATGTTTATCTGCCTAATTTGATTTCATGCTATAACACTTTTGTTTATAAGAAAATATTTCTCAAAAAATGCAAAATATTCTGGTTAGGTAAACTCTTCAGTCAGTCAAATCTCAGATTTTTCTTTTCTCCACTAATGGAAATGGTTCCTTATTCATACTAATGGAGGATGACATCTCAGAGAGTACATCAATCTCACAGTACCTTGACCTCTTTGCAAAATTGAAAAGTCTGAACAAAATTTGACTAAACATTTGTGGGAACTGACCTTCTCTGGTCCTACATGCTATATTTTATGATGACAGCTCTAATTATTCCTGAGATACAGCCATCAGAAAATTGCCATTTTGTATTGTGTGCAAGAATAAGCCTTTCTGCATTGTAACTCCCATCACAGTGTGCTAAGTACTTCATCTGTGTTATAATGCCATATTTTTACCTGAACTTATATTTGGCCTCAACTAGGGTTAAGAATACCCATTAACTGTGTCCTCATAAATGATTCCTACTTATTATTGCAGAAATATAGCATGACACAGTAAAAGGCAAAGTCATACAGCATGAATATACAGATTGAGTAGTTAAACTATAGAGAGAACATGTTCAGGATTCTAAACACATGTTTAGCATCAAATTCTTCATTGACTTGCTCTGATTTCAGCATGACAGCTCTGAATATAAGACAAAGCAGAATTTAGCTATTAAGATGACTTTAACCACCAGTCACTCGACAATAGTAGTCAAAAAGCCTCATTAGGGTTTCACAGGGAAGGTAATAGGGGAGTTACATGGTGGAACAGCAGCACTGTTTGAATTTCACATTAAAGCTTGTATTTTGCAGTCCATAACTGTAATACACTAGCTTGAAGCATGGTTCTAAAATCTTCATCATACACTACATTTCAATTTTCTGTAGTCTTTTACTGTAGCATTTAAGCTAAAACAGCTTAATAATTTAGTGTAAATGAGTGGAAGCATCTGAAAGAGATCGTTATATGAAGAATTTTTATGGTTTATGACTGCATTTTTGCTTTTCTTGTCTAACTTGAACATGTTACAGTTGTCACATCCCAGTTTCTCAAGACGATGACTCAGGTTTGCCGATTCCCAGGTCAGGATTAAGGTGAAATGACACCAGGGATCCTTTAACTCACAAAACCCAATTTTTATTCACTCACAACAAGAATTGGCATGAAACTACATCAGTAAACTGTCTAACATGCTAAGCATACATCACCAAACATATACTACAAGCCTTGCTTATTTGGGAATCAGTTCAGGGAAGAAGATAGGAGAGCCCTCCCATTGAGTCACGAGGTTCAGAGTGGACCCCCCTTGCTTTCTAGACTCCTTCTCGGAAAGGAGCCCAGGGGTGGCTGAATCCACTCCTAGTCCCAGACTTGGTCAACGGTTTTATGTCTGAAGGGATGAGGTGTAGGGATTATGGGATAAAAGAGAAAAAGAGAGAGAGAGAAGAGGAAGATTTCACCAGTCCTGGGTCCAACATTGGTCCAACCTGCCAAAGGGTCCAGTTCCAGAGGGCTTCAGTTTGTGCCCTTTTATAATCTCCTTGCCCCTTCTTCAGGTGGGCACTCAAACTCATTAGGCTAATTAGCTGTCATGCACGGTTTGTGCTTCCAGAACCTTCAGGAAATGGGTCAGTGGGCTTGGGGATCCTTTGAGGAGTAACTTCTCCCTCCCTGCAGGTATGACCATCCTTTGATCTTTGGCCATATATGGTGAGTTGCCCTGCTCAGTGTAGCAGAACAAAGAACTGCACACCCTCTGGCATGCCCTCCGCGCCTTGTTGCCCACTGACTTCTCACCTGCAGTTGGTTGCTGTGCAGGGTTCATTGGTATACAGAGTTCATTGTGAGGCAGAACTTGTCCCACCGCAATGTTTGAAACATTAACTCTTTCAGTCTCTCACAGCAGTACAGAAGGCTGTTAAATCAACATATGGATAACACACGCATGTGCACACAGACACACACACACATGCACAGAGTTCTTGCCTGAGTCTATTGATAACATTTAGAAAGGAAACCACAGTTGAAGCAAAACTTTTGTTCTGTACTAAAGAAAAAAACAGAAGTACAATCTTCATTAGCAAAACTGATTTCCATGTTAAACTTCCATATCTATTTCCTTTTAGTTATTACTTGACTCATTCCATTCTTCCCCTTTCTTGCCTCTCCCTGCTTTACAGTTTATAGTGTCCTTTCCAGAAATTTCACATCCAACTATCTTATTTACTAGGTTAATTAAATATTACCAGAATGGCACCAGGTGGCAAGATAACACTGTTGTGGACTTTCTAGGAAAGGATGAGTGTAGTCACAATCAAATCATCAACCCTCAATGATGAATGGAAAGCCTCCGAGAAGAACTTTCATAGCTATAACATAGCCCTATCTTACATAGCTTTACATACTAGCTGCTTAGACTGATACTTTTGTAAAAACAGATGACACTGACTCTGGGTGGATTTTTTCTCATAGCAATAAATCATGTTAGAGCTTAAGTGATGCTGGCCAAGCACAGCAGGCCTTGTGGGTCAGCACTAAATTTACACATAGATACCAGCTCTGTAATATGCCGCTGGAACCTACTCAACCCTTTTGCCATGAAATAAAAAAGTCATTGTGTTATATCTGTGCATTCTACTAAAATCAAATATTGAAATATATAAACTGAATTTACAAGTGCCCTTAAAGGAAAGGCATCCAGAGCCAAGATCACACACCTGGGAGATTATGAGGGGATCTCAGGACACAGCAAAGTAGTTTGGTCATGGAAACCTGGAGCATAAGCATCTTACTTCCTCTCTGGGACATTTATATGGGCTGCCTTGTACAGCTACAGTATAAGCCTGGGGACAGCAAGGAGGGCTCATAACTCACAGGTCCTGGGCCTGCTCTAGCACATGATTTTTCTTCCAAGCTGTTTTCCTTCACTTGTGTTTCAGGTATTGGTAAAATTCAGACTGAGTTAAATACCTAGGATGGCACAGTGGCATGTGTGTCATTCAGGCAAAGTGAGGCAAAATAACAAATAAGAAAGTGTTGCCCAAGAATTATGACACAGGTGTCATGTTTGATGGTCCCTCAATAACAGAGCAGTATGAATACTACTAAGCAAGTTTTCAGGCACACTAAAGTTACAATGAGTGTCATGGAAGCCATGCCCTAGCACAGGACACTTTCATGGGAATGGTTTGCATAGGCAGAAGTGAAGGGATATACACTGGGCTTTTGTCACCTGGCACATAACTGGTGATGACTAAAGCAAAAAACAGCCTAGAAAGGTTTTGGCTTTAAGACTTTCTAGACTAAAAAAGCCATGCTAAAATCTAAATAAAATTGTACCACTCTGTTTCATATTGAATGTTAATACATCCAGTATTCATATGAAGTCAATTTTACAACTTTATTTAGAGTTTAGGGGTACTCTAAGTACTTTACAGTACTCTTAGAGTGGGTGAAATTATTGCTCTATGACCAACAAGACAGAACTCAGTCAAAACAATATCAGAAGGAAAAAAAAAAAGAAACAAAAACCCCCTCTCTTTTTTTTCTTCTGTAACCAATCCCATATTCAGAAGTTAATTGCTTCTACACGGCAAATCATTTCGCCCACTCTGAGAGTGTACAAGCATTTTAGCATTCTTTCAAAGTACAAAGGCTATAAAGTGCACCTTTCTACTAATTTCCTGTAAATTAATATTATTAGTAGTAGACCCCAGTCAAAAATAACAATGTTATTTCAAAATATGGTTTACTTCCATTAAGTACAAATCTCCCTACCTCTGCATTCCTCAAAATCCTCAGAATTATCTGCAGAAAGTAGAAGAGCAATGAATGGGGAAAACCATGGGGTAACCTGCTGGGTAGTGGACATTGGATTTTCACAGTTCCTAGATCCTGGGCATTCTTCATGATTTCCTTAGACATAGGTATTCTTGCAATCCTGGATCTCTTATGGACTGATGATATATTCAGTAAATACAATATTTTATATCACTATTTTGGAAATCTAGGTAACCTATACATGTTTTTGTCAGCTATCAAATAAACACCAGATGGTAGTATGAACTGCAGATAACATTTTTTTTTTTCCCCCCACAAAAATTAGTAACAGAATGTTGGCATGGAATTGTACAAAGCAAACAAAACCCAATAATAACAAAAATATTTACTTTCAGAAAGTAGATACACATTTTACATGTATATGTCTTTAAAGTAATAAATTATTATATTTGTTCCTGTTGTTGGATTTTTTTTCCGTGCACTCCATCTCTACCAGAAGCAAGGAAAAATAATAAGAAAAAATTATTTCATAAATAATTTATTTATTGTGACTACACATTACAGTAAAATTTAACAGTTCTGTGATGTCTAATCCATGCTAATTTCTTGTTTAATCAATTTTGATTATATGCAGAAAAATATTAAAGCATTATAGGAAAGTACACGTACAAAGTATAGTAGTACAAGTATAAACTATAATAGAAGTATATTTCTTGTCAGTCAGAAAGACATATACCTACTAATAAATTATTGTATTCATCAATCTTTCAACGGATCAGGCTGACACTTAAAACTGAAAATTGTAAGGAAGCTCAAAATGAAAGAGCCTTTGTTGGGAGTGTGAAAGAAATTAACATTCTGCAGGACTGATGCAAACCTAAAAATAAAATATTGCAGGACAGACTTCAAACAGAGTTCTTTCCACAGTCCACTAGTAAATAGCAGTATGTTCCAATATTTTAAATTTTCTAAGATTTCCTTATTTTGTCCATAAAAATTTTCACTGTTGTTCTTCAAGAATCATGCAGTAAATCTCTATTTGTTTGAAAATATCATTAGAGATATTTAAGAACTTCTTTATCTTCTGTTCATTAATGACTTCTGTCTAGTCTTAAATTCACAGTTGTTAATAGTTCACTGAAAACCACAGTGATACTAGTCACAGAAGAAAATAGAGAAACAATGTGAAAAATTGGTGATATATTCCTCAAGATATTTGCACATCTTTTTCTCCCATGTGAATTCATCTGCACAGAAAATGAGCTACAGTACAGCTTCATTTTTTTAGGGGAAGCTTGCAGAAGACCTGCAAAAAAAAAAAAAAAAAAATCAGATTTAAAGATTTTTCCAAAGTCTTGATGAGGTCTATATATAAGATCACAATATCCTCTTCTTTATAGACCACATTTACACACAAAGTGTATCAGTTTCATGAAAACTGTTTCAGGTAGACTGTCATCAAAGCCATTTACATTTATACTTAGATGTACAAAGGACTGGAGATCTGATGTTGATGTGCTGTGCAACTATTCTAATATACATTGTGGACTATCTTTCTGCAAACCTTTGACAGTACCAGGAATCCAAACTGTGTATGAAAGCCCAATTATGAAACATGTATTGACAAAATAAAAAGACTGCTTCTTAATGAAATAACAAATTGGTAATGGATACAGGGGTGCTAGAGTTGAAGTAATACTAACAGGGTTTGTAAGCTTTTTTGTAGACATGAAAAAGCTTTATAAGTTTTAGGGTCTAGCCTAAATTAGGTTAACAAGAGATGTTAAATTAAGAAGCTTAAAAGGAAATGGTCATAAATGTGGGACTCACCAACAGCATGATCATAGAATGGGATCAGACAAGTTTAAGAAAAATATAGGAGATAGACTGAAAGTTAGTTTCCTTGGAGACAGTGTGACACACTATTTACATCCATCTTTCCTATTTATAATAATGGGATTTACGTTAATGACTAGAAGAAGGACTTGTCCTGGAGCAAGGTGTCTCTGACAATGACTGCTCTTTTATACTAACATTCTCACCTGCAGGTACAAGAAAGTCCTCACTTTCTTGTAACTTTGAAGGTTGGACAAAGTTTACCTGTAAAAGACTTACTACTTACCTTGTTTCTCAACAATTTTAAACCTCTACATTACAATATTTAAATTATTATTCTGTATTTGTTGCAGGAAGAAGCCTATCTAAAAGCACTGCTCAAACAAATGAGACCTGGACTACATCTGGAGGTATCTAATCAACTAAATTCCTCCTGTATGTGTTGGTAAAATGGAGAAGCATAGATGAGTTTTATTGTGTAACTGTTGCCAAATTTACATTCTTCACAGTCAATTGGGACAGAGGGTAAAGGATGATAGTCACCCAGGTAACAATTGCAAATTCTCTTTATATAATATGAAAGTAAGAGAGATCAGCCTGAAGCTACCTAATTTATAAGTCCATTGCTAGATTATGCCCACAATCTAATTCAAAAAAGCAATAACCATTAAGACAGTAGCCCTGAGTGGGGCAACATAACCATCAGACATCCAACAACATACTGAAGTCTGAGCCCAAGATGGAACCACTACATATAAGGGCCTGACCACCATCCAGTACTGGGACACATCATGTAATTGAAGCAAATGTTCTGTTCTGCTTGGTCCATGACACTGGTCACAAGGCTTGGCACTTGATTGATATGAATGTGAAGTGTGTGAGTAGAATCTCATGATGAAACTCACAAAGATTAACAGAAGCAAACACAAATTCCTGCACCTGAGAGGAATAACCTGATGCACCAGTACATGCTGGAGCCAACCATCTGGAAAGCAGATTTTCAGAAAAGGCCCTGGTGGTCTTGATGGGTAACAAGTTTAACATGAGTCAGCAATGTGTCCTTGTGATAAAGAAGGCCAAGAACATCCTAGGGTCTCTCAGCAACAGTGTAGACAGCAGATGGAGTGATTCCTCCTCTCACCACTGGTGAGACACGGTGAGAATTCTATTTCCAGTTCTGGGCTACTCAGTAGAAGAGACATGGACATACTGGAACAAGGCCAGCAAACAGTGATGAAGATGATTAAGGGGCTGGAGCACCTTTCATAGAAAGCACGACTGAAGAGTTGGGACTGCTTAGTTCAACAAGGAGAAGGCTCAGGGGGAATCTCATGAATATGTGCAAATATCTGATAAGGGTAAGGCAAAAATGGAAGCCAGGCTTTTCTCAGTGGTGCTTAAGGAGAGAACATGGGCCAATGGGCACAAATAAAAATACAAAAATTTCCTTTTAAACATAAAATACCCTTTTTTACTGAGAGGATATTTGAGCCCTGGAACACGTTGCCCAGGCAAGCTGTGGAGTGTCCATCCTTGGATATTCAAAACCTGACTCAACACAACCCTGAGCAATCTGTCATAGTTGAGCCTGCTCTGAGCTGTGGGGTTGGACTAGGTGATCTCCAGAGATGCCTTCCAACCTCAAAGATTCTGTGATTCTATGAACAGAAATAAAAATAGATTTTTATCTCAAATAGAAACAGCTATCTACTCGCATTGCCCATCCTGCTTAGTAAATAACTTTTAGGTTATACATCACAGTGTGGTGTGGCCTGGCTCTTGCAGCTGCCCTACACAAAATCCTCCATGGCAGTATTCCATAATTAATATTTCCTGAAACAGTCTTTTAGAAGAAATGTTCTTTTTTTATATATTAGTTTATTTTTCTGAAGCTGTTTCCTTAAGAATTCTCTTAGTTTTGAAGTCATGCCTTGAGGAATGTGAAATTTTATAATTCTTCTTGCAATATTGTATTGCAGATTGTATTGCTTATGAGATTCAATTACTCTTATACAAAATAAGCTTTTTATTCCTATCCAATTTATGCCTCTATCTAGTACAGGACTTTACAAACTTGCTTTGTTTGCAGACATAGTAACAGAGTGCCTCCAAGCCACAAACATATGAAGGTCGAGTTTAGCTATACAGGCAGCTTTTGTGCATTCTGCTTTGTGACCAAAATCTACAGGAAGAATTCCTCTCTAACATCTGCTATCTGCACTAGTTTTGCAAGAACTTGCTAACCTATTAATCACAAGGCTTCCACAAGGCTTCCATGAAGGTTGAGTCAATTTATACAAACTCATGGCTTTGTTTTCCAATAGCTGATAAAGTGTTTTGCTTCAGCATAGGAATTGAAACAAAAGCTACAAAAATAAACAGCAAATTCTCTTGCAAATATTGGTAAGCCTTTTTTATCTGTACCCTACTAAATGACCTTTGGCTCTAAATCTTGTATACAAGCCCTCAAGTGAGAAATGACATAACTAGGCCATGTTAGTATTGACAGATTATCCATACAACCCAGATGATGTTCCCCAAGAGAAGAAAAAAAGAATTTGAATATGCTCAGAATACGAGACTCAGAAACAAAATGATACAAAGACAAAAGGGAATGCTAAAGAAGATGATCTCTCCAACTCCTTCCAAACTTAGTCTATATATTACATTCATTTCCGTGGTTGCCTTATTGTTCTTATCACACTCACCACACAGACTTCATCCACTCACACTGACAAACCACTAAGTGGCATTGTTAATAATAGGAACTGTTCTGTCTGCTTTTTCAATTGCCTGAGTATACCACACCGAGTGTTGTTCTCTTTATGGTTCCCTTAAAGATCTTTCTACTCTAGCTGATATTCTCAGCAAATCTCAGATGTGGGCATATGGCCCTAGATCTTTCCATCATTATTCCGCAATGGATTCACAGAAATGCAGCATGGAATTTTTCTAAACCCTTTTATGAATCCACTCTATGGTCATGTATTCCTTTTAAGGTATTTTATTTCTATTTTAGTTGAATTATCAGCACATACTTTGACACTTTAGAAATCAGTCTTGACTATAAGTCACACAGATCAGTCGACATTTTGAGCCATTTCAGATGGTGATATGTTTATTAGTCATTACAACTATACCCCTTTCTTTTGTCTTAAATAAAATTAGGTTGCTGTGATCATTCTAATTCAGAATTGTTGAAGTTTACTGTCCATATTTTTTGTAATAAATGAAAAAAAACTAGAAAGAAACTTAAGAGCAAAATCCTTTGCTGTTACTAATATATCAAACTGTCTGACACTGGACTGTCCACAAATAAAAAAAAAAAAACCAAAACTTATATATTTTTCCTTGACAAACCTGTGAATGTATTTGCAAGACCTTATCCATCTGCTTTGATTTGCAGTAGGGTTTTCCTTCTAAAGCTATATTTTTCTTTAGAGCTGTGAAAAAGAAAGGAAAAAGGAAAGTAAATTCATTTTCAAGCTATCATGGAAAATATTACTTTGTAAGTCAAAGGATGTAAAAGGAGCCATACAAAATATTTTGTACAAAACCTAAATGCATACTATTAAGAACTTGTTACAAATGTTAATAAAGCTGGGATTTACAAGGTTTACACACACTTTTTCATACTGTGTTTGCCAACTTTTGCAATTTTCTTCCTCTTTTATAAATATTATTTTCATAATAGCTGTTTTACTCCTTCATGTATATGAAATTGGATGATATTCCCCTCATTGATACACTCTGTTGCTTACTTGCCATCTTCTCCATTTCATGCTGTGAACAGGATGTGTCAGGACATCATTTCCTTACCCCAGTTTTAAGTACCTGGGCTGACAAAACAGTATTCACTCTACCTTACACTAGAAAAACATCTTCAAAAAATAAGGTAGGAAGAAAACTGAACATTCAGTAGGGCTGTGAATCTAACAGTATATTCACATTCTCAGACTATACAGAGGACAGGAATATTGTGAGGGAGTAATTGCTCCTTCACATTTTTTTGTGGGCTGATAACTGTCTACTTTAAGACATCCTCCATGATGAAATGTCATCATTTGACTAGTACTCCATGAATTCCCTTGCAGAGTCAATCTGCAAGAGTTACATCAAAGTTTTGGGAAGACTTTCTAACTGAATTTAAGGCAGCCATACCTACATCAGCAAGTAAAACGAGCCAGCGAAGAAAATAGCATGAATAAATGACTAGCATATCTCCCATTCAAAAAAATCAAACCAAACCAAACCAAACCAAACCAAACAAACCCATCATGTTAAAATACCTAGAAGAAATTCTTCCTGACACACACTGTCCTCCAAATATCCCTTGAGTTTTGTCTTAGAGAATGCTTTTGGCTCTGCACCAAAACTGTGCAAAAGAATGCTCTAACACTTAAACAGTAATAAACCAATCTTGTGGTCTGGAGCCACCTAGTTTACAAGAATATGTATGGTGTCATGGGCTCCAAGTCTGGTTACTAGACACTAACCTTAGAATTTCAGGTAAACCAGCATTAAAAAAAAATAAATCAAAAGAAATATCAACTTATTTCACAACTTACTACATACTGAGGGAAATTTTCCTGTTTATTGAGTTGTTCATTCATTGGTTTATTCTCCCTGCAATGTATACCTCTTTTTCTCTCATTTCAAATTTTTTTTCCTACTTTTCTCCTGTACTATTACTTTACTACAGGAAGTGAAGAAGAATCTGCACCCAAAAGCAGACCCAATGCTATTTTAAAGGCAAAGTTGTTGCAGTTTTCCTGAGATTTTGCAGCTCATGCCTTTCTGACTGATAATAACGAGGTTCTTGAAATGTAACTGTAGGGCACTCTTATTAAAGGATCTCTTGTTTGACCATTATCTAACCTCTGGGTCTCCTTTTTAATGAGGTTGAGCTGTTTCAATGTAGAGACAGTGAAGGTTGTCTCTGTTATCTGTCTTGTTCTTCCAAAAAACCCCCAAACTTTTCTTCTAAGGAAGGGTCAAAAATTTGAAGCTAAGAAAGCAAGCTATAATATTTTTGTTTTTTAATTAGGTTTTTTATCTCTGTTTTTTTAAGTGTAACTTACAGAAATTTCCATTTTAAAACATTCTTGTTCTAAAATTTCTGTCAATGAAAGAAAAGATTTCAGTACTTCCTCTCTACTTGAAAACCAGATATTCCTAAGGCATTGAACCTGTATGAAAAATGGTAATTAATATTTGCATTGAGTTTCTCCCTACTGGATTGTGTTTTTCACTACTTTTACCATATGTTGGGTTACTTTTGCTTAGATTTTCAAAAAACAGAATAAGTATATGCTTAGTAATTTTAGCTTTTATTTTCTTGGCTTATAAACACAATCTGATGAGATATACTAATATGTCAACAGACAAAAAGATGCATTCAGAAAAATAATTCCCTTAGTGAAAATTTTCCCTTTACAAAGAAAACTTTATTTTCAAAATTTAAAAAGTAGCCAATTTTTGTTTCAATTTTGTTAGAATATCACTTGGAATACAAGTAATACAAAAAATACCCTTCTAAGAGAAAGACATGCCAGTTTGTTTAAAAACAGAAAAGAAGGGAGAATTCCTCTTAATTTCTGATGGAGCTGACTTGTATAATGCTTTGCAGAAATCTGTAATAAAGACTGAAAAGACAGTGAAGCAGAAGCATCTCTTCAGAAGTGGTTTGCAGTAACTTTTCTGCCTTCTGGAATGTAGTAATATGAATGAACACTGAATAAATATGACGAGCATCACATCATAGCATGTGAACAGAGGTATGATCAGCATCTGAAAAAAATCAAAATATATTGAAAAAATCTAAAAAAATACAAATGTATTGATGCTGATAAAGTACAAGATAAAAAATAACTCTAATTTGAGCAGTTTCTCTGCATTATTCCTTAAATACTAAATATAGTAAACCAAATGTACAAAATTTCTCTTAGGAGAATGTATGCAGAAGTCAAGGCAGAAACACGTAGTTTGTAATCAAAAGACTCGTATTTCCTTCACTTCCTCCAGGAACCCATGTATACACCCTCTGAAAGCTCAGAATTATCTTCCTACTGACCAACTTCTGATCGGTCTCCAAATGCTCTTATAGAATGCCTGGAACTTTGCCTCGGTGTGACTCCAAAGCAAAGCAGTATAAAGCCAGAAACGTATAGCTTACATGGGAGATTAAAAGTCTTTTTATTTGAGTTTGGTAAACTTTTTTGTTGGTACACACTAAGGCTTATTTGTTATAGCTCTGTGTTGTTTCTGCTTATTTGATAAAGGATGGCATATTATGATTGCATGATTTATAGCAACTCTGCTAAGCAACTTCCTTTCTACCTTCCTATTCAGAGCTTCAAACCACCTCATAGCTTTCTCCTGGTTTGAAAGAAAACAAAAAATGTTTTCAGAAACACAGAAACATCCCCTATATTTGCCCTCTAGAAATGGAGAACTTGGTACACAGTCTCCTCAGGGTAACGGTCTCATTTAGTTAATGTTATTTTTAGTGAATCAGAAATAATTTAGAAAACAACCACAGCTGTTTAAAACATTATCACTCATAACTTGAGACAAAGCAGTTATTGGAGCTTTACTGAGCTTGGATTTTGGGCAAATTTTCCCTTACTTATCTGGCTTTTGCTGAAATCAGTGTCAATTTTTGTATTCTTAATTAGGCTAAACTGCTATTTCATATGTTTTGAGACACGGTAGGTATCAGGAAGACACTGCATTTTGGACCATTGTTTCAACATGCTGTTAAAACTAGTGGTTGTACCCACACACATGTTAAAAGGTTTGACATTGCTTCCCTATTTAAACATAAAAAAACAGTACATCTTATTAAATTAGTTGGATATAGGACAATTTGAAAGAAGTGATTGGGGTAGAGAAGAAAGGCTAATTCACTGAGGAAGAATAATTTGAAAATGCAAAACATGCAGAAACATGATAAGAACCCAAATTTCCTTAGGGTTTATCTGATTATATTTCTGAAGTTTGCTTGTCACTAATTTTTCTGGAAACACACTTGTGTAACAATTTCTTTTTTCATCCAGACAATAATGTCAATCCAAACTAGCATTGAGAAAGTGTCACTCAAGCAGTGAAGCAGATAAAAGGGGTTATGTGAAGCCATGTTCCTTCCCCGAACACAAGATACCCTCTCCTTCATCTCTCTAGTCTTGAGATATTTTCATTCCCACCTTATTTGAAGATACTTATTTTGGTTTGAGTCCAGCTGTGTAATCCCCAGCAGTATAGACTTATGGTTTAGACTTCAAAGTGTTGCTGTAAATTTATTTTAGATCTTTCTTCTCTCCCATCCAAACCCAGCCCTCTTTTCTGTGTGGGTAGTGGTGTGGTGGAAGTAGAAGAATTAGGAGAATGATTTGTCTGAAAGTTTGTGCATTACATTTAGATTGTATGCAAGTGCCAGCAGGTTTCTGCAGATTATTAAATATTGGCAAAAGCGCTGTAGATTCCTAGAGTGCTGTTGTCATGTGATGGTGGAAGGTCGACACTGGGACCAGAAGAACAGCAGGTCAAATATTGTCAGTGATGTCACAATGATTTTTAAAAGAGGTCAGTGGAGAAAGTAGGTGCCCTGAAGTCATAAGAAATGCCAAAAGGCTAGAGATTTTGAGAAGATGATACATAAACAGACCCCAGAGACAAATGATATTCTAGTTCAAAGCTGAGCCTGTAGAGATTTCCTGCCTTAAAAGCTTAGCCTTTATACTGCCAAAGATGTTAAACCCAACATGAATTGCTTTCATATGGATTGAAAAACATATCAATGTCACAGCTGTCAGTGGCAATTTCAAAAAGTTTACCTTCAAGTCCCCTACTCCTGATTTTTTCATAGATTAGGAATTTAATTACTGGTGATTTAAGCTTGACTGCACTCACCCTGTCACTGATTATTATCCTCTACTGTCCAAGGAATCTTTTGACAGAATTCAGAATACCACTTTCAGTTAGTATATGTATGGTTTTGTCCCTTCCTCAATCTTTTTACAATTCCTTCTTAAAAATTTATTTTTTTTATTTGTTTTGGTTTATTTTTTCATCTCGGCCATGCTTATGGTTCTGTGGTTCCACAGTAAATTTTGGAATTATGCTTTTCAAGAGAAGATAAACATACTTACTGTTGTCAAAGTGAGAAAGTAGAGAAGGAGAATGAGATAATCACCTTCTTAAACTTTTTACCTAAGTAGAATTTGTTGTCCTATTTCATGTTGTAGGGGACAGACACCGGATTGTGCTGAGTACAAACAACTGTGATCAGATATTCAAAAGGTGTGATGCTTAGAGTTAAACAGAAAATGGTTCTCCAAAGAACTTTAAATTGGGAAATGCCATATGGAAAACAATGACTTTTGCTGTGAAATTGTAAGGATCTTATCCAAACTTACTTATTTCATTTTAAGGCAGGAAAATAACAAAATCTAAAAAAAAAACCAAAAGCCAGCTATACTACCATAGGAGTTGGAAGTATCCATTTTTCAAAATTTAAGAATTATTTTTGTTTTCAAAGTATTTTATAAAAAAATGCTTTTAATGAAATATCAAAACAAAGAATGTAACAAAAAAATTCTTATGAAATACTGTCCACAAATTAGTTTTCCTTGGATATTTTTTCTTAAGCAATTTCAAAGTATTGGTTTCTCATTGCACTTCTGAATTATTTGCATTTTGTAAATCCATTTTTTGATCAACTACATGAAATATATTTTAATAAGCCAGAGAAGGGAGTCCTGAAATGTGTCTTAACGGAATGGAACTGAAAACACTGGCATTAAGTTTAAATTATACACCCTTCTATTAAGTGTTCAGAAGCATTCATACTTGAAAATGATAGGAAAAGAGGCCTCTGATGACTTCAATTTAGGACCAGAAAAGATCACCTGGATCACTCAGTCAACTTATTGTGGCCATCTGTCCTGCTACCTGTAAGTAAAGTACAGTGGCTAGCACAAGAAATCAAACTGAGAAGTTGAATATATCTTTATCAAGGAAGTTCACTGTTGCATGCAGAAAACTAGTTAAAGGATTAGGATACCGTATACTTTGTTTATTTATTTGTATAATGTACAAGTGATCTACTATCATGTCCCACCAGAAAAATTCAAGGCCCTTGTAATAAATTGTATCTATTCTATGGATAAAAGTAGTCATGATGAGTAGCTGATAAGGATGTTGGTGGATGTAGGCAGAAACATTGGGTCTTTCCCATTTTTAGAGAAAACTTTTGAATCTAACCCTTACCACCACAATACCTGGAAACATGATAAAGATAAGACACCTTAAATACACGTTTTAGAATGTTCTTTTTATCTCACTCTGTTCCTTGCCTTGTGCAATTTTCAAACTTCAGCTAGAAATCAATGAAAAGAAAATAGTCTTTTCTAACAAAATGTGGAAAAATACCCCCCTGTGAACCTCAGAGCTGAGGGGGACCACCTTCCAGCATTGAACTCCTCCTAGCAAAGGACTTAGAACCCTGACAGCACCTCATCCTTTCTCCATTTCTGCTTGAGATAACCTGGCACCACCAAACTTAATACCAGCAGAATAGACGTAGAAACATAGCACACCAGAAAAAAGGGGTAGATAATAGAGTGTTTTCTATAAAAAAAATTAATGGTATTACTAATGAGGTTTTTCTGTAATAATCAGATATGTTAGGTTACAAGTGTTTGCATCATTGTAAGTGAACTAGTAATAATAGCTGCTGTATTTTGATCAGACTCTTAAAATCACAAACAATAACTTTTTGTCTCTGTATGTAAGGTATTTCCCCTTTTGCTCCTAACAAGAAGGTGAGCATAACACTCCCTAGGACAGCATTTATGAGACTCTCAGTCTTCAGAATCTGAGAAAAAAGGACTGGAGGAACAGGAGCAATCCAGTCATGGGAAAAGCATAACAACTGATTAAGCCAAGTAGAAAAGTACATGGAATGCAGTAAGAAGTGTATGAGAGAGGGCTATGAGAAACTGTAATTTCTGGCAGAATAATTCTAATATATTTATTGGGTGGCTGAGATCACAACTCTTAGATGAGTGAACTTGAGAGACTGTTTGGAACAGCACAGATTCCTGTGCTACAGACAGTGGATTATTATCTACTTGCATTTTATATAAATGTGAATAAGCAGTGGGATGCCATGCTATCATCACTAAGCACTGTATCCCTTTTCAGTCAGTAGACTAAAAACAGGTATTTGCCAGTGGCAACCAGAATGACTGTTGGTCCATGTCACTGTGTCCTGGTTTTCTGTTGATATATCTTGGATGGATGCAAATAATTTCATTTTCTATAGGTGAAAGGCAATCTTGCAGGTACCAGACTTCCAGGCTTTTTTTGTAAGGATCTGCCAGTAGGGACATGACAGAGAAATACTGCTTCTACACAAAGAAGAAACTGACGATCCAGAGATCCATACCTTTGCTACACATTTGCTCATTACCACATTAGCGTGGGTCCTGTCAAGCAATAAGGATTTTCTGGACTGAGGC
Source organism: Haliaeetus albicilla (assembly GCF_947461875.1). Lineage (NCBI taxonomy): Eukaryota > Metazoa > Chordata > Aves > Accipitriformes > Accipitridae > Haliaeetus > Haliaeetus albicilla. The sequence goes on along the minus strand of NC_091485.1, from coordinate 59,072,078 downwards.
CATATCCTCCCAAAGCTCCAGGCTCTATAATGCAACTGTAGCAACAGGAGGTTTAAAATGCTTGTAAATTCTGTTGCTACTCATGTTTCTAAGAAGGCATGTGAAAAGTGCTTTTAAGCCCAGTAATAAATAATACTCTTCCATACAGTCACATTGTTAAACACAGGGCCAAATGATGATGCAGGATAATGAAAACAACACTGTAATTTGCAGAAAAATACCTTGATGGGAGTTGTTTTGAATAGAAAAGTGTGTTGAAAAACAAAAAGAGGAGGACCCATTTTAAACTTTCTTATCTTGTGCCTCTGAAGGGGAGACAGTTGAGTGGTCTCATTCACCCAGTCTATGGTTAATTTTGGTTTATAATTGTCCTCTAAACCTTTATGCGTCCTTACAAAATCTGAATACTAGAAGATACAGGGAGTATTTTTCTTTCCTGGGAATGCACAAAAAGTATTCTTAATAGAAAAACTAATAGTCTGGAATCCTGTTGCAGTTGTCTCTGCCACAGCAACATAAGTTAAAGTATTACATTCTGAGGACTTCTCATCTATTTTACTATGAAAGGACGTCATCTCTAAAACTGAAATATAAATTTTCCTGGACTACCACTTCCAGGTATATTTTATGGGAAGTGTCTGACTGAAAACTACTACCACTGATTTATTATTCTAAGGCACTAAGGCATTTCACACAAGTATGTGCTGGCAATTTAGCTTGAGTTTCCTGCATTCTGGTCACCTGACACACATATTTTCTTTTTCTTTTTTTTTGTTTTTTTTTTTTTTAATTCCCCTCAACTCAGCATTATAATAGGCTCTTGTTTGGAACCTCTGTCTATTTGGACAGATATAGATTTGTCCAGAATAACTGATGACAAAACCAAAAGCAACATTTAAGACCAGATCATCAAGCAGCAATTTATTTTTTACATCTGACATGGCAAAGCATACAATAGCTCTCCTTAGAGGCAGCCAAATCTGGGATAGAAGACAGCTGCAACTTAACAGTAAAAATTGCTGAAGGACAAATTGTTAAAAAGAAAATTTTGAACAACTACCCATAGTTAGGCTGGGATCAGATACAAAATTTTTATCTAACTTGGTACTTGTGGTGGGCTAGCCTTGGCTAGCAGCCAAATTCCCACCCAGCTGCTCACTCACTCCCCCTCCTTAGTGGGGCAGATGGTGTAAATAAGAAGAACAAGAACAAGAAAGGTCATTAAGTTGATATAGTCATTGAAGTTGCTTACCAATTACTGTTGTGGGCAAAACAGAATTGACTTGGGCTAAACTAATTTATTTGTTGCCTATTCAGGGAAGTTTCAGACTTGACATTAGGAAGCATTTCTTTACAGAAAGGGTTGTCAAACACTGGAACAGGCTCCTATTCTCTCTATCTAATGTTTTTTGAACTTTCTTAAAAATGTTAACACAGAGGTGCCAACAGTTTGGCTGATGGGATCAGCTGTGTCCTGTAATGGGTCTATGTCTGGGACAGGATAGCCCCTGACCTCTTCTCAAAGCAGCCTTCCTTGCTAACAAAACCTGATACAAAACCCCTGATACAAAAAACCTTGCCATGCACAGCCAGTACTCATCTAAATTTTCTCCTACAAAATGAGATCTACATTCAGATGCAATACTTACCTACATCTCAGATCCCATATATTCAGTTCAGATCCAGAAAATAAATCTTTATATCCAGGAAATATAGAAGATAAAAAAAGTAATACCAAAAGATAGTAAGAAATAATTTAATGAAGAGCAGAATCATAACTATACATCCTATAATCTCTCTTTGGTACCAACAAGTACACCTGCCAGTTTCCTATGACTTCTGTGATTTATGCCTTTTCCATATAGACAAAACACGTGACGTACCATGGCCATTTTATTGATCTCTCTAGTCTGATGCCCTAAACAGTTATTTTACTTTGGCAATGTCTAGAGATACTCTTAAGAATAATCTTCCATTGCAGATAATTTCCTAATGCTTGTCACCCCATGAGGAAATAAGGTTGGGTATTCCTGTCAGGAACTGGAGGAGGAAGAGGATGTGGTACAGCTAGAAGAGACCACTGAATGTCAGGCTGACAGTAGGAGGGAAGGGGAGAGGACAACAGTGGTCTTCTCTCTGGTATTATGAGCTTCCTATTATTCAAGAATTATTACTTTTAATTAGTTAGAGTATAATGACCTTCAGTACAACCCATCTGGTATAAGAACACATCAGAAAGTTAATTTGGTTGAGTTTTTCATTCTTATGCTACTAGTAATATGTGGACAGTATCTGTAGGACCTTGATTAACATTGTATTCCTAAAACCTCCATTATGCTATTTTGATAAATGTGTAATGCAGCATTAGCTGAAATAAAGCACATGAAGCACACTTCATTCAGAGCATCTGTTAGAAAAAATTGTAATAGAAAATACCTGAAAAAATTATTCAGACTATCATTGAATATTAATGAGGGACAGGTTTTCAGAATTAGAAGCAAGAAGAAGAATACATGCTTTATTCTCTGGTATATTTCAAGACCCAAATGAGTTCATATTACTGCTTCAGTAGGATTTAAATTGAGACATATGTGTTAGCAAATTTTGCTATAACATAGTGGGATGATGGTTTAAAAACCATATGAATATATATATATATATCCATCAGACTGCTTATTTATTCTGAGGCATCAGCTGCAAACAGGATTTTCAAACTAGGGGCTAAAATAACTTATGTGAATTAATCTTAATTTTAAAATAATCTCACAATATAACATTATAGAATGTAATCACCATCTGCGTTGCACTACTTTCTTAGTGAGAATCCAAGTTTACTTTGAAAATAATATCTGGTTTGGAGTCAGAAAATAAAAAAGAGTATAAAATTGAACTAATAGATACAAATGAAACTCTCTGTATGTGTTGTGTGAAAGTCTGAGAGTACAAGTTATGTACTGTACACAAATAAATATTTTCATTCACTAATGATTCCTTCATCTACTGGCACAATTAAGCTCATAAAGCCAGAAAAAATATGCAAATTTCCTGTTATCATATATTTGTCTGTGAGTAGTACATTTTCTATTAAATTATACACTGATTATCATTGGCTGACTAGCATATAAAAAAGAACTTCAATACTAATTGATGACTAAAGATTCCTAAAAGATACTAAAATACGACACATATTTAAATGTGTTATGAGATCTGGGACATGCTTCCAGGATGCTATTTAGATTTCCAGTGTGTGGTTTGATTCAGGAGTTGGTAGGTTTAGAGGGTTTCACTTACTATAGTTCTTTAGTGTTTATTTTCTAAAATAAATTTCCACTGAGGTAAACGTCTTATACAAAGTCCTAGGTTATAATGTTCTTCCTGCATTATCTCCAGTATTTCTAACTGTAATCATTACTCGATGCTATGTTTTAAGTCATTTTGTGCCATTAGTTCTCAGTGAGGCTTCTACCAAAATTTAAGAAGAGAAAATAACAGATAAAAGTCTGGTTTCAAATAACTCAATAAGTTTTCATGGTATGGACCGCAGTCTTGATGGTGTCACCTCAAGAGAGAACTGCACCTCTTCTATGCTGCCAGCCTCCATTTCCACTGAATAGAATGCCAGGGAAATGGTAAGGATACAAGTTTCATTACAACTTTAAATTGCATGAAGCTGTAGATTGCACTCAGAGCTGGGGGGCATGACAACGCTTTTGCGTCCTTTAGTACAAACACAGCCCAACTAAATTCCTATTGCCTTCTGTGTTGCATAGAATTCACCATACATTTATATTTTTAAAACAAAGGGTTAGAATTAAACTCATCATAAGTAGTGATGAAAGAATTCCAAATTCTGAACTAGCATGGTGCTCTACATTAGGGATTTCATATTTTTCTCTTTCTCCAATGAAAAAAGAGGTTGTAAACTGAAGAAAGAAAGAAATTACTTTCATTGACCATAGAAAAAAGTTCTCAGTGTAGGCCTGATTCCATAGCCTTTGACTCCTTGATATCATCAGATCTGAGAAGGATCAAAAGAAGCTACTTTCTATGTACCTAGGAATAAATTCTGACAATTTTCTTACTTGTCACCTGTTTGAATTTTTGTAGGTTGCAAAAAAGAATCATTGTAAAGTCTGGCAGTGAGATAGGCTTGTGAGCCATGTTTTCAAGACTGTAATTCATAAACACATTTACCTCTATATTGACAAGATCATTCCAGATGAGTGTTCCTGGAGGCAAGTAAACCTGGATCAGTGAGACAATACATGGAGTTGAATCACATTGAATCTTTTAAACTCTCAGCTTTTCAATATTGGCTATATCCATTATTTTCTGTGTACACAATATTCCCAGATTAATGGGTACAAATATATTTTATTTTGTTCTAGATAAAGGGAGCTAAAATTGTTGCTTAAAAAAGCACATGCCTCTAATATGAATAGTTATTTAATTCACTTCATGGGGGTTACATCTGGGCTAAATGTGCCGACAGTTAGGTGGATTGAAAACTGTCTGAATGCTTTTCAGAGCATCCCAGAGACTGCTGATGAATGACATAAAGACTAGTTGGAGACAAGTCACTAGTGGTGTGTGCCCCAGGGCTGAATACTGGGTCCAGTGTGGTTTAACATCTTTATTAATGGTGGGGCAGAGTATACCCTCAGCCAGTTTACTGATGATACAAAACTAAGACGAGTGGCTGATATGTCAGAGGGCCACACTGTAATGCAGAGACTGTAGCAAGCTGGAGAAATGGGCTGACAGGAACCTCATGAAATTCAACAAGGTGAAGTGAAAAGTCCTGCACCTGGGAAATAACAACCCCATGCAACAATATACACCGGGGTCAACGCAGCTGGAAAGCTGCTTGTCGGAAAAGGTCCTGAGAGTCCAGATAGACACCAAGTTGAACATGAGCCAGCAACGTATATAAATACTTAAAGGGAAGGTACAAAGAAGACAAAGCCAGGCTCTTTTCAGTGGTGCTTGGTGACTGGACCAAAATCAATGTGCACAAACTGAAACACAGGAGGTTCCTTCTGAACATCAGGAAACATTTGTTTACTCTAAAGGTGATGGAGCACTGGAACAGATTGCCCAGAGATGCTGTGGAGTCTCAGTCCCTGGAGATATCCAAAAAACATCCAGACGTTGTC